>NW_027663471.1:622821-1245642 GCF_963989245.1 Nansenia antarctica | reverse complement strand
GAGTCACCGTGGAGGATCACTGGTTCATACTTCTTTATTTAACTTATCTTTGGAAGGTAAATAATAATAATAATGATGATTATCTAATTTGGCTGAACGTCGACAAGTCTAAATGAACAACCTGTATATGAATAGATAGCTTAGTAAGTGTTCTACAAGCTGTAACTGTCGTACAAGTTTGATAAGACAGATGCGCCATAGCAGCGCTAGTTAGCTAGCTAGCTGAAGTCAGTTGAAATGCTAGCTAGGTTACTAGCTCAAGTGTGAAAACAGCGACTTAAAAACCACTGCCAACATACATGTCTTTATACTTTAGTTGATGTTATTTACTTCTCTCTCGTGAATCGACTTTGCCAACTGCATTGCATCCATAGAAGACACGATTGGCCAGCAAAATTAATAAAAACTGGGCGTGAGTAGCTAGCAGCCTAAGAAACGTGGCTTTCATTTTGTCACTATAACATTTCGTGAGCTTAGAATGATAAGGTTCTATCTCCGTTTAGAATGATAAGGTTCTATCTCTGTTTAGAATGATAAGGTTCTATCTCCGTTTAGAATGATAAGGTTCTATCTCCGTTTAGAATGATAAGGTTCTATCTCCGTTTAGAATGATAATGATAAGGTTCTATCTCCGTTTAGAATGATAAGGTTCTATCTCCGTTTAGAATGATAAGGTTCTTTAGACACTATGTTCTATGCTATATGATGGCTACTGCCTGATGTCTGCATGTTTGTAGCATTTCTCTATTGTTTTTTCTTCTGTTAAGTAGATATTGTAAATATTTCATGTACTTTGGTGTTTCCTGTCTGAAACATGAACACATGTTTTTTGTAGTCCACTAAATCTAGGACTACAATGCCCTTGATGCCTAGCCACTAGGTGAAATAGTGTGACACAGATGTTGTGCATTGGCTAATTAAGTGATGTTGTTTGAAGCCTTTATACCACTGCATTCACTTGTCTGCTTTATCCCTGAAGAAGGTTTATGACTGAAAGCTCGTGCAATAAACTACGTTTTTTTTGCACATATTTGAGTGTGCGGACAGATGCTGTTTTTTTGCACTATTGATACTCTTCAATTCCAGCACCTCAGCTCAAGTCTGATCACGGATGAGCGGTGGTATTTTCATTATTTTAACAGCTAAATGGTTAAAATGTAAATGGGTGTAACATGTAAACAGTAGTGATCTGGTATTGGTTGTGACTAATGTAAGATTTTGCCTGACTTCAGCTCCTGTGGAAAAGCCCTCTGGTACTCCAGTACAGAATCACATGGCCTCTGGTCCTGAGGACCCCGTCCCTGACAGCTCAGGGGGACACCAGGATCAAGGATGTCTGCACATGGAACTCACACAACCTGAGCCACAGCTCATCCAACAAGGGCAGCTATTTGAAAAATGTGTCATAAAAGTGAGTCTGTTTCTCTTTTTACCTCATAAATATTCTGTATGTAATTCAATTCAACTTTATTTGCCATGTGCAGTGCACTAGGAACATGATTTTGTATTCTCCATGCTAAACAAGCTACAGTACATACAACAACAAGACGACAACACGACAATACTCAAGACAAAATATACAGTACCAATATGAGTGGATATTATGAATAAATATACTGTACAACTAAGTGCAAGAACATGTAAAGTGCAAGGTGAAACTGTAACATTACTTTAAATGCTTGTAGTAGTTCCCTCCTACTAGAAGTCATGTATTTTTGTGAAGAACATTTAATGAGATATTTAATGATATTGGTCTCATTGCACTTCACATTATATGAATGGGAACTCACCCAATCACCACTAGTGAATGTGTTGTGTTTGATTGGCCACGATGCAGATGGAGGAGAAGCTCAGGCAGCGTATCCTGGAGAACGGCCATGCGGGAACCGTCAGTGAGGAGCTGAAGGCCAATCTTCGCCAGGTCAGTTTACATTTTCCCAAAGCGACTTACAATAAGTACATTTGTTTAAGTAAACGAGTCAGGAGCCAGACTATTGAGTTGCTCCTTTATGGGTTACACCTTAACTGCTCCTCCTGAGACATTCACTACCCCCCAGCAATGTGTCTCCTGAGACACCCGCTTTTCCCCTTTTACTGTGTCCCCCAAGACTTCTACTGCCCCCCTTGTACTGTCTCTCTGTTCTCCAGTGTCTATAGATATTTTTAAAAATCACTGAGACTGCCAATGGCCCCTGGCCTGAGCTAGATTACTCTTCCTGATATGCCTGGTGGATTGATGATTCACTTGCTTAGTCAAATGTATTGATTGTAAGTCGCTTTGGAATAAGGCATCTGCTAAATGCCAAAAATGTAAATGTAATGTAAATGGGTGGATACCGACATCATTGAAATCTCCTAATGTTCTAGTCACACGTGATGGTGACTGAAGATTCTAACATCAGTGTGATTCCTTCTTTATAGGTTGTTGCTCAGAACAGTGAAGGAATATCAATTCATGATCTTCATGCCGAATACAAGGTAATTATACTAGTTTCCTTTATTACACAAATGGTAAATGGTCCAAAGCGCTTTACAACGGCCTCTCATTCACCCATTCACACACACATTCACACACCAATGGCGGCAAGCTGCCATGCAAGGTGCCGGCCCGCTCACTGGGAGCAATTTTGGGGTTCAGTGTCTTGCCCAAGGACACTTCGACATGTGGCCAGCCGGGGCTCGAACCTCTGATCTGCCAACCTTGTGATCATTAGACGGTGACTCTACCTCCTGCTGGCCACATGTCATAAGTCCATTTACCATTTCCCCCTGGTCAACAGAGGATGTTTGGGGAGGAGCTCCCAGTGGCCAAGAGTGGCCTGAGTGTGACGGAGATGGTGGGGGCGCTGAGCGACACGGGACGAGGGCCCCAGCTGGCTGATCACCCACATCCAACACACCGGCCACATGCAACCAGGTCAGCTGGATGGTTTCACGTTTTATTGTTTTGTCACATTATACAAGTGTAAGAGAGTAAAAATCTTTGTCTTCGTTTCCTTGACATTGCAGCACAAAGACAAATAAGTCAAGATAAATAAAGTGCCAATAGATATAAGACATAAGTGAGAGAATTGGACAAGTGACAAGTACTAGTCTGCTAAATGGCTAAAATGTAAAAATGCATCCTATCTATTCTATTCAGCTAATACCATTGCATTCCCACATTAATGAGAGATCACTGAGAGATCACAGCCATTTGTCCCATTGGGGGAAGGGTCATTTGAAGATAGGGGGTCATTTGAAGATACTGTATCTTATAGCTCATGGCGTTCTATAAACGCAGCACCCTCCCTGATGTTTTTGTCCAGGGGCTGTGGAGCCCGACAGCCCCAGGGATGCTGAGCAGGGTGACGGTCTGAACCCCTCCAGCCAGGGGTTCTACTTCAGCTCTGGGGAGTCGCCCTGGGAGGGGCGCAGAGAGGAGGAGGACGGGGAGGACCCTGCCGACTTGATGTCAGAGACAGACCTCCGCATCGCCACCACGACGTTCCAACAGGTGAGAGACGAGACCCGTCTTGTGACGTTAGAATTATAAGGTTCTATCTACATGTTTGGTCAAAATTGCATTTTTACATAATCTGATCCATTAGGTGTTTATTAATGCCTGTGTGGTGTTATGTCTGTACATCTTCTTTGGTGATTGTTAAATGTTCAAGGACAACCCCATTCAATCCACAAGAAGTCTCTTTGTGGTGACAATAAAAACGTGTGCGTGTGTGTATACACATTCATGTGTGTGTGTGTGTGTGTGTGTGTGTGTGTGTTTGTGGACACTCATGGCTGTGTGTTTCTACCCCCTCTAGATGGTGGCCATGTTCCCTGCCGTGCAGGTACGGTGTATGGCAGGTATGGTTCCTCTCGACGCCCTGCGGGGCCAGCGCCTGAGGGCCCCCACGCCCAGGGACCCTGGGGAGGTGATCGCTGTGCTGGTGGAGCATGTGGAGTCACCCAGCAACTTCTACATCCGCTTCCACGAGGCCCAGGAGGCCCGCGCCCTGGAGAGCATGATGGTGGAGATGAGGTGAGGAGACGGTGCAGCTTAGACCGGGGAGGAAACATGATTGAATCAGAATCAGAAGACTTTATTGCCATGACATGTAAACATGTTAGGAATTTGGTTTGGGACAGTAGAGCGCAGTTTACAACAGGACAGGTGCAAGACAGGACAAGACAGTGCAAACCAACATCATTCAGGGGTGCAAACTTGTCACCTTTCTGCTAAATTTGCCGTTTTTATCTCAAAATAGGTCATCCATGTGAATTGTGTAGATCTGCAAAAAAAAAGTTTTGGGTGTGGTGGGGGGGGGGGGGAGTGTCTAAGTCTCATCCATGTCACATGATGCACAAGCTAGCTAATCTCCCTGTCTGCTAAACTCTGCTGCAGTTGAAATAACGTTTAGCTTCAGGGAGATAGGTACAGTTCCAGACAGCATAGAGAACACAGTCACGGTAAACTGTTTTAGAAGTAATTCTGCAGGTGTTGAGGTCAGGGCTGCTGCTACTTACACACGCATCATTGTTAGACCACCGTTAGTGCTAGCGATATCTATTTAACACCATTAGTGCTAGCGCTATCCCCCCCACCCCCTAAGGTTAGCCACAAAAAAGTGTCACCTTTTTGGGCCATCACCTGTTTGCACCCCTGTTTATGTATAAACCACTTTCTCACAGATCCAGTTCAGTGTCACTCTACATGGGTAGTCATACCATTGATTAAGTTTACTTCCATAATTAAATATGCAAACACAGTCATCATCCCTATTACTATTTGGCTGATTGTGACCCCAGTACGCTGTGTTGAGAGGTCCCCTCTGTGTCTCTCTCAGTCAGACCAATCCAGACAAATTTCTTATTCAAATCAATGATAAAGTCCTGTTCCTCTCTGCTGTTGATGACCACCAGGTCTGCTCCTCTGTCTCTGCAGTCCTGTCTGCTCTCATCCCAGGTTCTAGTCTCAGTGGAGAGGAAGTAGCAATTGCAGCCAAACTTCATCCATCCTTCTGCACAACCGGTTTTCAGTTTCCTCTGAAGGTCGTCTCTCTCTTTAGTCAGGTTGTTGTAACTGGTCTGTAATAGGGATGCTCCGATTTATCGGCCACCGATTTAAATCGGCCGATTTCACTCCAAATGACTCGATCGGTGATCGGCAAAAATGGCCGATCGCAAAACCGAATTTTTTGTTGTTGTTTTTTTTTCCCTGGGGAAGACAGATAACTGAACAGAAAACATAGGAGGACGTAACAGTATGTAAACCATGAAGGCCACGTTTATGATGTCTTTTATACAGCCATATCGACTGACTTGGGCTTCAGGCCCTAACTGGGTGATAGGCCAGACTTTTACTATGCCATAAAAATGGGTCTGCGTTTGCTTGGTGCCTAATGGATCAGAGCTTTTGTCTAAAAAGCAAAAAATATGTAGGCTATCCAGTCAGTAGGCCGACAGTTATGTATTTAAAAAAAATATCGGTATCGGTTGATCTTGAGGAAAAAAATCGGTGATCGGTATCGGCCCCAAAAATCCAGATCGGAGCATCCCTAGTCTGTAACCAGTCTGTGTGATCATTCTCATATTTGTCTGAGAGACAGGAGAAGCTGTGGTTAGGTTGACAGCCTGGCGGTTTATAACTTGTTCTCACCATCAGGTTCTACTGAACTGATTCAGTTCATAAGAATTACGACCATGTGACATTCAGTTTGGTGGTTTCTCTTTATAGAGCTCTCTGTTAGGGCTTTCACACCGGCAAAGAACCGTGCCGGTTCGCGTTAGGGAACCTCCGAACATTGGTGCTGTCTGGCGAACGAGCCCGCGTTCATCTGCACGATTAATCGATTTTAAATCGAAATCGCGATTTGAAATGATGCGATTAGCTAATCGCAAAGCCTGCGATTTGCCTGCGACTTGGGATACGTCATACAGCGCGTCGGATTCAACGTCAATGAACGTCAACGTCAATGAACGTCAATGTCAATGAACGCACACGCACAACAACAACATCGCACGTGAAACGCCCACGTTTCGGTAGCTAGCAACATTCATGGTGGATAAATGGCTTCAGCAGAACCAGAAGCAACGTTGGACGATTTAGTCCCGAAGAAAAGCAGCACTTCTGTTGTGTGGAAGTATTTCGGGTTTAGGACGACTGATGTGCAACAAAAACAGGTGTTGTGCACGACCTGTCGTGGAACAGTCGCTACATCCAGAGGCAACACCACAAACCTGTATCAGCACTTGAAAAAGTACCACGGGCAGCTCTATGAGAGTGTACGATCAGAAACGGAGAGTTAAGTGAAAGTCCCGTAGCCCGGTCTAACGTTAAGCAAACTAGAGTTTTAGAGTCGTTTGCGTCTGTTACGCCGTATGAAAAGGGCTCAAAGGACCGTGAAATAACCAATTCCATCACGCATTACCTCGCTTTATAAAGACATGGTGTCTATTAACACTGTGAGCAACGAAGGGTTTAAAAAACTAATCCAAACGCTGGATAAAAGATAATGTGATTCCATCCCGCACGTACGGAGCTGAAACATGTCGAGTACTATGCAACAACAACCGATCTGTCGGGCAGGACGACCGAGCCGTGTCTCAGTCTCACCGTGCTTCATACATTACGACGACGAGTTGAAGAGTTGCCTGCAAACGGTATACTTTCCTGCTTTATCTATTTCAATGTTTACAGAAAGGACCTACCGTATTCTTTTTTACTGGACATTTTTATTATCACTTTATTTAACTTGATTGCAGTATGTGCAATATTTAGATGCTGCTCCTGAGCCATAATTAAATAACCTTGTTTGTAGAAAGGTCCTATTTTATTTTCATATTGGAATTGTTAAAAAAAAATTGACACTTGAGAGAAACAAAATGGCAGCTGTTTAAAAAACCCATAAGTTCTCAGCATTAGAATTAGAGCAGTTAACAGTTTGATGGCATCATGTGGTAATGCTCTCTGAAATTAGCCCATGATAGAAGGTGATACACAGATTCATCCAATCACCTGCCAAGTATTGTTGAAAGTACCTGCCCTTTTCCAAACAGCTTCCAATTAAGCTTTCCTAGATGGTTGTGTGAAACAAACCATCTGAGTCAGGTTAGTAATGCTCCATCACATGTTTTAATCTGAAGCTTGACTTTAAAGCAACCCAACTTTAAAGCAACCCAATGTAAGTTTAGTTCCTTCACTCGTAGCTCGGGCTGTGGGGGTGCAGTGGGGGTGCTGTGGGGGTACAGGTACCAAACAACGAAATTTGGGAGGGGGGGCTCCCCTGGTGCTAGGAAAAAATCGTGCAAAACATAATCGCAAATTAAATCGCAATCGCAATATATGTCCAAATAATCGCAATTCGATTTTTTCCCCCCCAAATCGTGCAGCCCTAGTTCATACCAGTGTAACCAGAACCATCAGGGGTCATACCAGTGTAACCAGAACCATCAGGGTTCATACCAGTGTAACCAGAACCATCCGCGTCATCAACGCTGGGTGATGAATGAATGAATGAGTGAATGAATGAATGAATGAATGGTCTTTATTGTCATTGATATAGTACAGGTACCAAACAACGAAATTTGTTCCCTGTTGCTAGGAAAAAAAAACTAAAAACAAGAAGGGAAAAGAGCTGGTTTACATAAATAAAGGCTATGTACACTATCCACTATACTATACTATACAAATAAAACACCGTGCTGTACTCTATGCTATGCTATACCTATTCTAACATTTCCTATCTCTGAACCTTATGTTCCCGAGGGTTGTCATATGAAGGGGCGGGATAAACAAAAATGTCAACTAGATGGCAGCTACTTCACTGGACATGAGGATAATATCTTCCACTACAGTATCTGAAATAAACACAATTTTATATGAAACAAAACAAAAGACACTTTCTACACGCCTTCTCTTACTAACCAGCTGCTCCATTACTGGAATAGAAATGGCTTACGAAATTTGCGTTCGCGCATGTCCGCGAGCGTGTGCGTGTGTGTGTGTTTGTTGAGCATGTGAGGAAGATAGAGAATAATGAAACTTTTGATATTGTTTTTGATCACTAATGATTAGATTTAGATTAGATTTTAGATTACATTTTGTCTACTTCCTTCTTGCTGGTCTTTGCAGCCTAGAATATGACACACCCACTGACGACGTGACTGTAACCGGCACGGTTCTTTGCCGGTGTGTACGCCCTATGTGTGTATTCAAGGATAATATCATAATCACAAGTCAGTGGACGAGACGCAGGGAGACGTTCAGTGTGACTTGTAGAACACACATCAGCCCAGCAACCAGCATGTGGATTCTCCTACCTGCAAGAGACACACGCACACACCATTCTACATCACTGAATCTCATATCAATGAACAAACATAAAATGATGATTGTTAGTCACTCATATCTCTTTGAATCTGTGCTGATTCTATGTCTTTAGAGTCGTGAGATTTTAATGTGTAAATAATTAGATAAAATAATAAAGTATAAGAAAGTCCACAAGATGGCAGCAGACATTTGCACAAGTGTCTGAAGCGTTAATGTGTGTGTGTGTGTGTGTGTACGTTTATGCGTGTGCGCGGACATGCTGTGTGTGTGTGTGTGGACAGCATGCTGTGTGTGTGTGTGTGTGTGTGTGTGTGTATCGGTGTGTGTATGGATGCGTGTGTGGACAGCATGCTGTGTGTGTGGGGGGGTGTGCGTGTGCGTGCGTGTGTGTGTGTGTGTGTGCGTGTGTATGTGTGTGTTCACACCTAGACAAGTTCTCACTACAATTACCTTTTATACTGTTTTTAATATTCTTCCTCTTTTTACTCATTCCTTTCTTTTGAGGGCAAAAACCACCACAGGGTCACATTCAGTTAGCGACATGCTACATGCTGATACAGCTAGATGCAGTAAGAGACCATATATACAGTTTGGTAGAGAGGAAGTAACTCTATCAACGACATTGACACTGAACTTGAAAGGTGAATATTTAGGCCTTCCAAACATTTTTCCAAATATACCAACCATTTAAAAATGAGTCTCTACAGCAGGGGTCGGCAATAGGCGGCCCGTGGGCCATTGCTGGCCCGTCACCAATAATATTTGGCCCAGCAGATTATTTTGAGAATCCACTTTTTTTTTTTTTTAAATAATAATATCGGACCGACAGTCCCACATATAGCGCCTATAATGTCCGAATAGAGAATCGAACTCCACCTGAATAATGCTTATTGTACTTTTATCCATGTTGAGAGTGAATGACACAGGGACAGACAATCAGGCAGCAAGGTGCACCGAAGCGCACTGACGCTGAACCCCTCAGAGTGAATCATAAGCAGGTGGACAACGCGTCACGGTGCTGAAATAGCCGACATACCGTGTGTGGTTTGAACAAAATAACACGAGCTCAGTAAGCCATTCAAACGTAATGTTTACGTATATGTGACTGCAACACACATATGAACAGTAACAACGCAAATTCTGTTTAATTTTCTGAAAAACATTGAAAACAAAATCGGCGCAAACAAAAAGCATCTCCCATCGGTCAGTATTTGCTTAATATCTGGTGATATTGACGTCACTTTAATCCACAGGCAGTTCTCAAGGTTTTTATGCATCCATCGATTCCTCTCGTGCGTCTTTATCACATTCATTGACGAAAAGGACGACTCGCATGTATAGAAAGGGAACATTGTGAGCACGGAAAATGTGAGTCTCACAACGGCTTTGCATTGATGAAACCAGGTAGGATGAACGTATAGTTCGCTGTCCATTCCTCTTTAAATGCCCTGTTTCCACCGTCAACTTTCCTCTTTAGACCTTTGGAGAGTGACATTATGTTTCTCTTGCTAGCAGGTTAAATGTTTGGCTAACTTCACCCGGCACGCAAACAACCAATCCAATAATAATAATGTGACCTTGTCTGGGAGGAGGGGGGAATAATTATCAGAATGAAACTATGTTACATAATTATTAGAATAAGTTAGGCTACGCTACATCGTCAGTCCACACATTTATTATTCAAAAATATGGAAAAGTGTAAAACTACGTTTCAACGTTGTTGAGAATCACAACACAAACTCGCTAGTCAAGCCAAAATACTGCAACATAATGGATTGGACAGCTACCTAGTTAACTAGAACACTACTTTACATTGTTAGCAGGTTCACAAAACAAGCTGTGTTAGTTGACTAGCGATGTGTACAGTCGAAAGAAAAGTCAAAGCATTAGAACGTGTCACATTTTAAACAATCAATTACTTAAATTATCCTTTGATTATGTTCGGGCCCGCCATCTAGTGGCTCAAAAAAAAAATGGCCCGAGGCCAAACCTAATTGCCAACCCCTGCTCTACAGTATGTGCATTTTAAATCCATAAGTCTTACTCTGTTTCGTGTGTGTGTGTGTGTGTGTGTGTGTGTGCGCTTCATCAGAAAAGGGAGATTCAGAAATCACAAGCATGATTCATGATGACAGTTATTAGTTACTGACATGAGTGAGGACAGTTATTAGTTACTGACCTGAGTGAGGACAGTTATTAGTTACTGACATGAGTGAGGACAGTTATTAGTTACTGACCTGAGTGAGGACAGTTATTAGTTACTGACCTGAGTGAGGACAGTTATTACGGTAGTTACTGACCTGAGTGATGAGACTCTCTGACCACAATCCTCTCCTCCACCTCCCCTCTGTGGAACCTGACGTTTTCATCCTTGTCAGGGTTGGCATGGATAACCTCAGACATCTTTCCAATACTTTTTATTCGAACTTTACCTCAACTCTACTGTATAGTCTCTTTGTCTGTGTAGCTGCGTTAGCATGTGTGCCTGACTGACAGCTGAATGTGAGACTGTTGTTGCTGCCCTCAGTAGAAAAGGAAGTGTACAACGATGATGAGGAAGTACACAGGTGTTTGTGTCTGCACTGAAACTCTGCCCCCCCCCCTTCTTCAGGGGACTAATATTACTTTCTTTTTCTTATTCAATTGGAAATTGGTTTTTAACCATTTTGTCTAACTATATTATATTTATAGATTTTTTAAATACATTTTATTTCCATTCATCTATGACAGGTCTCTAATATGCAACATACTAGTTGTTGTCTTCTTTTTTTAGCTCTAGCTTTTTTCATGATGCGTGAGCTAACTAATCTTCCTGTCTGCTAAACTTTCAACAACGCTGCTGTTGAAATAACTTTTAGCTTCAGGGAACTAGGTACAGTTCCAGACAGCATAGAGAACACAGAGAACACAGTCACAGTAAACTGTTTTAGAAGTAATTCTGCAGGTGTTGAGGTCAGGGCTGCCGCTACATGCATCATTGTTAGACCACCGTTAGTGCTAGCGATATCTATTTAACACCATTAGTGCTAGCGCTATTCAAAGGTTAGCCACCAAAAAAATGTGTCACCTTTTTGGGCCATCACCAGTTTGCACCCCTGATGTTATTAATGAAGAATTGTCTGTTTCTGGTATCCTCCAAGGAGCATTATTATGATGGCGAGAGTGGCACTGGATACCTGGCCTGGAGGATCAAAACTGTTCAGAGAAGCACTGCTAAAGACAGACGAGCTTCATTTGGAGGTAACTGTAATTATATTGTAAAAATGTATGGAACAAAACCGTTACAAGATTTTTTGCACATAATGTTTGTCCAGCCAATAATAAAATAAATAAATACAAATTCTAAAGTTGGGTCAAATCCAAGTTGCTGAAAGTGCTTTAAAATGTACATATTTGTCATCAGTATTGAGCAGGTATTTTCCCATATTGTGTAGCTTCAGCAGAAAGACCATTTGGTAACAACATTTCTGGAGGACCAACTGACAGACGAGAGTCACAATATGTACCAGAGACTGCCCTGAGCGAAGATCAGTGCAAAGAAGCAATCGCACTAATGAGACATGCAGCTGATGAGGACATGGTCAAGAAGAAGATGAAGGTGACATTTGCCTATCGCCGCAACTTGGTCCTTAATCCCCAGCAGTCAAGCGACATACTTTCAGAATTTCCACGCTTCAGGGATGTCAAAGGCTTGGTAATTATGTCATTATTTTGACAGCGTTATGACCATTATTGAGTAGTTTTGAATAGTAGATGGGTATTGTAGTGATGCATGAATAACTAGCACCTATTAACTTTGGTTGGCTGTAAAATTCTGAGATTGTCCCCCAATACCTTTACCCCAGGTTGAACAGGATTTCCTTCTGATGTTTGGAGAGGATGCATCAGGCAAGTTTCTGGAGAGGTGGACGACCACATTCAAGAAAAAGATTATCCAACAATGCAGAAAGCTCCCATCCATCAGTGAACTTGAAGAACTCCTGCTGGCTGCTGATCCTCCTGAGGATGGCACTGAAGCGGATTTTGACTTTGGTAAGCTGTAAGGATACTGACGTTGTATGGCACTCATAGACTTGTATCGACATCGGGCCCTAATTTATTGACTGCGTTTGGGTTAAGGCATTGCCCGTCAATAAATGAGGGCCCATAATGTATCATGTCTAAACATATATCAACATAATACTAATTCTCATTTCTAATAAGAAAGTGCATCCAAACTTTTGACTGGTTCTGTATATTGAACAAGGACTCAAACGCACTGAAGTCTTTGGCTCAGCTATAAGGATTTGTAGTGGGAGAGCTTCTTGTGATTATATAGAAATGCTATCTTTTCTGTATTTTGTAAAAATGCTGCTGACAGTGCAAGTCAAGTGCAATTCTGTGTTGCAGGTTGGGACAGTGACCTCTCATCAATTTTACTGCTGTCACACCTGATTCCACCGACTGCTCAGGGTCGGAAGAGACCAGGGAAGGTGTCGGCCTCCCAAGCGGAGAAGCATCTTGTGGTCTTCAAGAAGGTTTGTGTCTATATATATTTTTTTTTTTTTTTTTTTTTAAATTATTATGTTTTTTTTTTAATGATGAGAATTATTTTTTATTACAACCATGTAATACTAATCGTCACTCCATGTGTATTTGTCTTCTCAGACTGGAACAAGCATCCAAGAGAATCTCGATGCCATCACTACGAGCACTCAACCCTATCTCCTGGCTGTTGGCGTTAAGAAGAATGCAATCCACCAGTTCTTCATCATTCTCGACAAGAATGCCATCCCTTGCAGGTCAACCTCTTCTCTTGGTGCTTTTGATGAACTATTCAAGGCACATTTTGTGTTTGGCACATCATACAACACCATGCTCCACAACATGTACCTGTTCATCCAGACCACTGTGTATAACATTGATGTTGGTAAAGTCAAAGAGAGTCCTCGTGTTGCTGAAGTTAGGGCAAGGTTGCTTCATTAGTGCTTGAATTTCTCCTCCATTATGCAGTGTTTTGTTTGTTTAAGTTAACAAGTTCAAATATGCTTATTAGGCATATACGATCAGTTCACGGTTACTTGCCTGGAATAAGTGAAATATAATACAATTAATATCATGTGTGAATAATAACTCAACACAGTAATATCCACAGTTCATGGAACACTAAAGCTGCATGCACACCAGGTCATTGCGTTGCACCGGAAGTCATTCATCTCAATGGGGCAGTTGCGTTGATCAGTTGCCTTGCTCTGCATTGCGTTTCTTGACCGTCAGGGTGCGCTAATCAGTCAAAAAATGTCAGCTTTTGCGTTGCATTGGATCCGTTAAAACAACCGGAAGTAAACCGGAAGTAGTTTCTTGCCTCAGCTCTCGCCTCAGATTTTGAATCCGCCATTAGCGAAAATCTGTAATTTGGCTCTACAAGTGTTAATATGTCATTTTATGACGTTTTTATATGTTTTCAGGCGAGAAAGTAACCATATATATTCACAAAATGTGTCCAGTTTATCAAAATAACCCATTTATATATCTTATCTGATGTTTTTTCCCCCACTTCTGTGGGAAACTTCGCTAGCCTAGCTAAAGGCTATCATGTATCCTGGGCTTATAAGAGATGATGTTACCCACGTAGGAGCTCATTCTATGCTAGTCTCCAGACTGGGTACTGAATAACCAGACTCACTATTCACCTTATACAACAACAACTACTACTACTACAAGTGTAGTCTACTACTGTTCATGTTAAATCCGTGTGGAGCTAATGCTATCATAGCGTCTCCACAGGCTAGCAAAGATGGCGCCGTTAGCATCACAAACACTATGATAACATCCTCCTCCGTAGTAGTATCTAGTCTATCTCAGTCACAGACATGTTCAACAACAACACGTTTTACAACAAGGAAGGGATACAACTAATAAACATGTTAACTCACTATTCACCTTACATATGTATCAACATGTAGCTGTATCAAACTTTTTTGTTTGTTCAAACTTCCCCCGCTATGTTGTTGCGTCTGCATCGCACGTTGACGTACGTCAAGCCCATCCCACCAGGTTGCGCCAGAACGGTGGGTCACGGTCCCTGGTGTGCACGAAGCGTTAGCGCCCGGTGTTTCGCCCTTTCGGCTCTACGTTGCTGTCGTATATGTTCCCATTTTGGAAACACTGAAGAACATTTTTCAAAACCCAGAACTTGCAGACATGTTCAAGCCCAGGCACATTCACAAGGAAGGTGTGTATGCAGATTTAAGAGATGCCACCTATTTGAAAGAAAGTCCCCTATTTCCTGTAGAAAAAGATGCCTTGCAGATTCAGCTGTTTTATGACGACTTCGAAACGTTTTTTGGCCAATGTCAGTGTAATGTTTTTAAAGCTTTTTAATTGTCTCTTAAAGAAATTATGTTTGGCTTCATAACGCATGCACCACATGTGCAGAATTGGGCCGATGTTCCTTATATTGCGAGGATAATGTAGCATGAAGTGATGCTTTGGTAAGAGATTGATTGAAGGAAATAACTGCTTGAAGAGTCGATGGTGGTCAATGATTAAATGTTTGAGGTATATGGTCATGCCTTCTGACAGGATTGGTGAAAATATAATGTTGACGATCTGAAGAAGCAAAAGTAGAAGATGCCAGTACTTATCATCTGTCTGTATCAAATCACCAAATAGCAAAGGCATATTGCGTAATAAGCACCAAGACTGTATGGCATTCAACCCCAAATCATTACTTCCATCAAACAACTTCACTCTTGGCGGACGATTTCGCTGTTGATTGTAACCATAGTCAAAAGCATGTATTCTACCAGCCAGTTGTTCAGCATTTAGGAAGTTGTCCTTAATGTACTGCAGAACAAGTTTCACTTCAAACTGACCAACCCCCTCTAGAATATCATGCATTATGTCTACAGAAAAATGATTGGCCGTGTTGAAATACTGAAGTGAATTCAACAGACAACTGTGTTTCACACCTTATACATGAGATAGTGTAGGCAGGGGCGCCGCTAGAGATTCTGGGCCCCATGACAGAATATCATTTTGGGCCCCCCCCCACCTAAACCACCCATCAACCTAGACAACCCGGCGGGCCTTGCATGGTAGCTTGCCACCATTGGTAGGTGAATGGGTGAATGAGATGCCATTGTAAAGTGCTTTGGAATAAGGCGCTATAGAAGTCAATCCATTTAGAACTCTTTCCTATCTGAATCCTATCTATATTTCAGGATATTTTTGACTCGGAGCCTGAATGTCAACAGTTTCCAAGTCAACTACGTAAAACGAACAGTAAAAAAACAAATACCATGACAGGTAGAAAGTGGCCGGCTGCTCTCGGGCGTAGCGCCGCCATCTTCTTGAGGTTGCAGGCTCAGTTAGTTAAAACAGTAGATAACAATGTTTCTAGTTCTCCTTACTGTCTTTAACATTGTCCAGTTTGATCATGGGTTAATCCTATTTAGTTGGTGACTTTTTGTTTTGTCTTAGTTGATCTTAAGGTAAGACTTTTAAAAGTGTTTATGTAATTTAAGTTGGGAGCTCTTTTCAGTTGTTGTTACTCCGTTGCCTAGCAACCCCAGACCTCTACCAATAGGTGAAGGCTAGCGTCGTTAGGATGGGGTGGAGAAGGCTAGCGTCGTTAGGTAGACAGGTAGATGGGGTGGAGAAGGCTAGCGTCGTTAGGTAGACAGGTAGATGGGGTGGAGAAGGCTAGCGTCGTTAGCTCGCCGCGTCTCACGGATTTTGAGACAGCACAATCTCGCATTCAATGTCGCTGATTTGCCACAGAACGATTTAGTTCGTTAAGACATGTCTCGTGTCTGGCTAGTAGCTAAACTGGACTTGCTTACTAGCCGGCTAGCTAGCTTACCTACTTTGAAAACCACAATTTACTTAAAACTTACCATATATGTATATTAATATATTGGTATATAGGCTGTCTACGTCCATTGAAAAGAGGAGGTCATTGGGGCCTAATTGGGCTAATTTGACTTTGGCTGCGAAGTCGTAGGTGTCTTTTACATAGCTAGAGTGAAGAGTAGCCAGGGGGTTGAGGAAATGATCAATGTATTCTGAAATACCATAGGTCTCGCTGCCACAATCTGAGACTATGGGTCTGCCCGCTGGTATTTCAAAGGGCTTGGGCCACGAGGAAGGGGGTTTATGGATTTTTGGGAGGAGATAAAAGCACCTTGCTTGTGGATCGTCCTCCCCGGCCAGGTAGCGTTTTTGTTTCATGTTAATGTGGCCTGTGCCGTGCAGTTCTGACAGTATTTCAAGGATTTCCTTAGTAGTGTTGGGGAAGATAGGTGCCGCTAATTTTTTGTAATATTGTGGTATATTTAATCCGCCCCGGGCCTAGACTACATAATGTTAATATTAATCAAGGATTGGGACTATTTCACCATACATGACGCATCATAGCTTTTTGCTTACTGATGGGGTCCCATAGGTGCCATTTTTTTCTTTTCGCCCCTGCCCTTCAAACAGCCTGAGTCCGCCACTGCTAGCCACTGTAGCTACCTAGCTAGTTATGATGATATATTACTTACCCTTATCCTATACTTCTGTGTAAAACCAAATGCCCAGAGGTTACAGTCGAAATAACATTCTGAGTAAGGTGATTTGGTTGGCATTTTGGTTGGCATTCTTGTGTTAGGTTTTCATATACTGTATATAAGTTACTAGTTCACGTTTATATGTTTAGAAAGATACAGTTACATGCTAACTCCCCCCTGTGAATCGGCCATATAGTGTACATAAGCATATAAGTTTACATAATAGATACATTCTCAGATTCCTACCGATCACTTACCCCCCTATTTCTGTCGATTTATGTCTCATTCTTTTTTTCTTGTTGTATTATCTTAGGACTGTGTTGATTGTTAGCACCTAGGGCTTGCATTTAATTTTGTATGTTCCCTCGCGCGAGCGCGCGCACACACACGCACGCACACACACGCACACACACGCACACACACGCACACGCACACACACGCACACGCGCACACACACACACACGCACACACACACACACACCAAAAAAACGCCAACTGAACTACGGCATCATTACTTGGACACACAACATGTGTTTTAGGCAAATGGCAAGAAAACAATAAACGAAATCAAAGAGAGAAAATAGCGGGGGAAACCTAGCTGGGCGGGGGCAAGGTCATTTCTTATTAATTATTAATTACTCAAAATGAGCTTAATCAAACTAAATCTTTCAGTCTTTCAGCTTCAGTGATGTATTGGTCTCTGTCCAAAATGACAACCACTGAGCCTTTATCTGCCGGTTTGATAATTATGTGTGGGTCATTTTGGAGTTGTTTGAGGGCTACAACTTCCTCTGGTAGTAAGTTGGGGGTTTCAGGGAGAAGAGGCATGGAGGAGATGGCTTCGTCATCCGTCTGTCTCAGACGGGATAGTACCTGGGGGAGTTGAGTATAGGAAGGTTCCCAGGTGGATTTGGGTAGGAACCGGGGGATCCCTTCTGTGTTATTGGGGTCTTTTTCAAAGAAGGCTATTAGTTTAAGACGCCTGTGGTAGGAGAGAACCTCCGTTTGTGATCGTGTGCGGGACCTCTTGGTTACGTCGAGGGTGGGGATAAATGAGAAGCCCCTTTTGAGTAGAGAAATTTGGGCTGGGGTAGGTCGGAAGGACTTAGAGGTTAAAAATGCTTTTAACCCCCGTTTCTGGGTGATGGGGACTAGTACCGCTCTCCCGCTGGTCTGCGCTAGAGAGGGCCACTAGTTTAAAGACCTCCGCCTGAGAGCCCAGATATTAGCTCCTGTAAGGGGTGTCCAGTGGATCTGATCTTGGAAGGTTTGAAAGTCCTGTGGGGGGATTTTGGGGATGTTTTTTATTTTTATTTAACCTTTATTTAACCAGGCAAACATGTAAGAACAAATTCTTATTTGCAAATGCAGCCTGACCAAAAAGCAATGGCTTAAGTAATACAATAAACAATAAAACAATAAAACACTGGCAAATACAGATGCATTAAAATACTAACAGTCAGAGAGAGGGGAGAGAGACGGAGGAGGTAGGGGTGAGGAAGGGCGGAGGTGAGGGATAGCGTACAACTATCAATTACTTTAGAACAGGTAAGTTTAAAATAAAAAATATTTTTTTTGTTTACAAGAGTTTGTTTACAGAGTTAATTTACAATCATCAACAACCACAATAGCTAACTTCAATACCCTTCTTTAAGTATCTCCCATCACATCAGTGATGACATGATCAAACTCATAACTTGTCTGAACAAGCAGCCGTCACACAAACAGTCTACATGAGGTCAGTGAGTGGATAGTGTATGTGTATCTGCTTATCTAAAACTTGGAGTCACCTGGCAGTTGGTTTGACGGGTCCTTGTAGAGGATTTCATGTGTTCTCCGGCCCTGCAGTGCTACAGGCTTCAGAAACTTTGAGCACAACTTGCGGATGAAATTTGTCATCTACAAAATTGTATTTCAGAAAAGATTTTCAAAATGACTTTAGACCTAAGACATAGCACTTAATGAAAAAAGGAACAAACGTATATCACATTATTGGCAGAAGCATATCCTGACCCTCCCATTTTACCTCATCGTGTAGAAGGAAGATGGAGGACTTCTGTTTCTGGAGGAGGTGGTTGAAAGTGGAGATAACAGTCAACGTAGCTTGATAGAAGAGCAGGTGCACCTCCGTCATTGGATTAGAGAACGCTTCCAACAGCCTCCTGAACCTTGGTTGTTTCTCATCTGTGAATAAAAAAGCACAGGTTGTGTAGACTAAGTTTACATTTCAGTCTCTTGTAAAAATCTTGCGTTCGTATCATTGAAAAATTAGACCTACTTGATGACTTGAAGTAGCTGGTCAGTGGCCCATACTGCCGCAGAACACGAGTCAAACACTTCTCCAGGCTCAACCATCGGATGGAAATGTGCTGGAGTATTTCCATGTACTCACTTCCATAGAACTCACAAAATTCTATGACAAGAATGTTACCTCTTAATTTCCATCTAATCAAAATGTTCTGCATTTAATTTGTACTATATTGTGACTGGGACTGGTTAAAGTGCATACCTGTCAGGTAACCTTTCCGATTGGTGCTACCTCTAAACCAGTATCCCACATCCACTGTCAGATCCTCTGGATCAAATCCAGACACCTGCAATACATGATGATTCACAATCACATTACATTTTGGTCATAGATTCATTACAGCACAACAAACCATTTTACTTGGCATTAGGTTAACAGATAGGTAATTGAAAGCATACATGGTTATACTCGCCTCTAAGAACGCCAGCCCAGCTTTGTGGACAGTGTTGTGGACGATGTGACAGGGGCACCCATGAACATAGATGTTGCCATTTTCATTGCGAATTCTGGAGGCAATGGAATTTCGGACTCCTGTATTGACCGGTGCATTGTCAACGGACAAACTCACACAGTTTCCCCATGGTATGGCGTGTTTCTCCATGACCTCGTTCATCTTTTGGTAGATGACTTCAGCCGTGCCACAGCTACGGCCGCTGGTGGTGCACATATCCAAAAACCGATGGACAACTTTTCTAGTGTCATCGTCGTATACCCGCACAGTGAGTGGGTTCATCTTCTCTCGTCCTGCAATGATAAGGTACATGTCGATCAGATTAAAGCTACACGTCAAACTAGTTTGGTGAATTACAATATCTACAAAATGGGTGCTGGAAAGTATGGAAAATATAAATATAGGCTGTCAAAAGTAATACCTGTGTCGTTTGACCCATCCGTGATCAATGTGAAAGGATTTTCCCTCATCTTCATGACCAACTCCTTTATAAAATGTGGTGCCACTGCCTTATTTATAATGCACAATGTTTTTGTGCGGGCACACTTATACTTCTGTGCAGTGGGGGAATCTTTAAAACAATCTTTCAGCAATGGGCCAAAATGGTCTGCCACTGCAAATGGCACATTGTGTTCAACCATCGTCACTGCCACCTTTACTTCAGCTCTCCTTGTCTGCAACAGAAAAGGGTTAATTTAAGAGCTAAATCATGTTAAACAACCCGCCAGTAAAGCCCAGCCCATACACTATATACAGTATATATATATATATTTTTTTTTTGTAGCTTACCTTGGCTTCTTGTGTTGTCATGCCACCAACAGAGGCTGGGGCATAAAACGGTGCAATACTACTTGCTGCCTGTAGTGCCTTTTCTTTGGCCTGATGCCTGTTGCCTTGTATATGTCTGTTGACATCTGTGACCCCTTGATGGGCACAGGAGTGCTCCTGCTTGCACATACAGCACCAATAGTGGGAGCTGGTAGTGCCTGCGGTGATGAATGGCCATTTCGTTGTCCACTCACTTTTGAAACTAGACCTATAGGTGGCTGCTCCATTATAAGTTCTCTGATTTGTTCTAGTTTGCTTCTCCGCCTTCTTCTCCACTGCCTCCGCCACTTCCTCCTCCACTTCCTCCTCCACTGCCTCCTCCACTTCCTCCTCCACTGCCTCCTCCACTGCCTCCTCCACTTCCTCCTCCACTGCCTCCTCCACTGCCTCCTCCACTGCCTCCTCCACTGCCTCCTCCACTTCCTCCTCCACTGCCTCCTCCACTGCCTCCTCCACTTCCTCCTCCACTGCCTCCTCCATTGCCTCCTCCACTATCTCCTGACTTTCCTCTGTCTCCTCTGACCTGGCAACCTTTTTGGAAGGGGGCTGACCCTTCGCTGCCCACATTGAAAGCAGGTCTGCCTCCACTCATCATGTCCACGTAAAGCCAACTCAAAGGCTCCACAAAATGTCACACAGTCTATAATTCTGGATAGGATGTGTCGATTTTTTCTCACCTCTTCGTTGTGCCTTCTAATGCCAATTCTGTAGCCTTCGTCGAGCTGTTCAGCAATGCTAAGCCTACCAAAAAAACTTAGCCTCATGCTATATTTGGCTGTCTCCTATTTCGGGAAATAGGAGACAGCCAATTGGAGCGCTGCTACAGCTCACGTGTAAGCCAAAAGTATTTGGCCTGCCATAGACTTGCATTCGGCCGGCGCCCCGACTCCTCCCCTATGCATTTTAACAGTGAATTTTACACACACACAGATAAAATGTTTATTGTATTGGAGGATCTTTAATGAATGCTGATAGGCGCCGATAGAATATCAGCCGCATTTTGTGAATAAACAATGTTTATTTAAAAAAAGCTTTTACAAGTCGCAACTAGGAAGTGAAGGTGGGGGCGGCGCCCCAGCGCCCTCTATTGGCCAGCTGCCACTGATAGGTAGGTTTGTTGAGTACCCCTGTAGGGTGTGAACCGTGGGTTGAAGGGGATGGAGGGTAGGGCTGGTAGGAGAAGTAAGGAGAGGGGGAAGGGGGGACATTTGTGTTGTTATGAGGGGGAAATGATCGTTGCAGTGCAGGTGGAGTAGGGAGGATTGGGCTATTTGGGTAACTGGAGTAACTGCTGGTGGTCGAGATAGGGGGAACCAGGGACGGAGAAGGTGTTCGGATTTCCGGTGGGGGGAAGGGAGGGAGGAGTTCCTTGGTCATATTAATAATCCGGTCGGTGAGTTTACCCCTAAGGTCCCTGTTGGACCTTATACAAGCTTGTGCCCAAGCTACTGAGTACTCTTAATTGGGCCCCGATTTTAGTGTTGTAAGTAAGTAAGTAAAGCTTTATTTATATAGCACCTTTCATACAAGAAATGCAGCTCAAAGTGCTTTACAACAGGAATAAGAACATAAAGTGAATATAAAAACATATACATGCATAGAATGAATATAAAAGCAGGGGAAAACACTAAAAAGAAAAGGTAAAACATTGTTTGCGCTCTCTAGCGCAACCTTCTCCACCTCGGAGAGACTGATTGTTTCCCATCTTCACACCAACTTAAATCCTTTGCCTATGAACATATTTACTACCACTTGCCTAATGGCAAGACTAGGCTTTATTTTATTTCCACACCAATTTAAGTCTTTCGCCTATGAAAATATTTACCACCACTTGCCTAATGGCAAGACTGGGCTTTATTTTATTTCCACACCAATTTAAGTCTTTCGCCTATGAAAATATTTACTACCACTTGCCTAATGGCAAGACTGGGCTTTATTTTATTTCCACACCAACTTAAATCCTTTGCTTTCAACTAGTCAGTCTGTGTACGTGAATATAAGAGCAGGGGAAAACAGTAAAAAGAAAATGTAAAGAAAATACAATAAAAATTAACTTAAAAAAGGGCATTTAAAAAGAAAAAAGGCCAGTAAAAAGAAAATGTAAAGAAAATACAATAAAAATTAATTTAGAAAAGGGCATTTAAAGTGCAGTAGCTGGCAAATGAGCAGTAGGCAGGTGCAGATGAGCTAGTTGAAGGCTATATTGAAGAAGTGTGTTTTTAGCTTTCTTTTAAAAATATTTAGTGAGCTGGCTTCCCTGATCTCTAAAGGTAATGTTAATGTCTAAAGGTAATGTGCTTCGTAATGTGGCAACAATTGCAAGGCACTGTCAACAAATTACCTGTTTTTGGTCAACATCATGTTTTCTGTAGCTGAAATAATTCCAAACAACTGATGTTGCTTTTCGTTTTGGAATCGAAACATCGCACATGCGCACATAACCATGGCGATGCTGAAACGATGTATCATGCAGCCCTAATGACAACCATCCTGAGAGTTGATTTGAGATCCCCAAGTTACCAAGCTTTCAAACTGAGAGCTCAATACTTTGTCATATCACTGTACCTATGTCTCAAATGACAACCTATTCCAATATGTAGTGTACTTGTGTGCCTCAGGCCAAAAAGTACTGCACCACATAGGAAGTAGGGTGTCATTTGAGATTACACTCATCTCACTTTGTGCACGTTTGTCAAATGCTTCTTCAGGTGGCCCGACTGTCTGAAGTGTTTGGTGCACTGAGGGCAGGAGTAAGGTTTCTCCCCTGTGTGGATGAGTTTGTGCCACTTCAGGTTGTTATAGTCCAGAAAGCCCTTCCCACAATGGGGACACCAGTGCCTCTTCTCCCCATTGTGCCAGCGCATGTGAACATTCAACTCCACCGGCCTCTTGAAACTCTTCACGCACAGGGAGCACCGGAACGGTTTCTCCCCAGTGTGCATCCTGTAGTGGGTCTCCAGGTCCCTCCTGCTGACAAACCTCTTACTGCAGATCTTGCAAGCGAAGGGCCTAACCCCGTTGTGTACGAGACAGCCCAGCAGCAGTGCAGTGTAGGAGGCCACCATGCTGTCCTCCATGTGCTTCCCAGCATGCTGGAGAGCTTTATTGAGGTCCAGCTCTTCGTCCTCCTCTTCCTTCTTGGCCTTCTCCTTCTCCGTCTCGGGGTTGGTGTTGTTGTTCTCCGCCGCCACCCACTGGATCTCGCCGCCCGACTCTTTGATGAGGATCAGAATCATTTTATTTGGCCAAGTATATTTGCACATACAGGAAATTGACTTGACAGTTGCCGCATAGGACATAAAAAGCGAAACAATATATAAGCAGAATATTTCTTTTTTCTGCCATATATATTGCGATATGAAGGAATACAGGCATTTTAAATGATAGTTTAATAATAAAATAAAAGTGTTTCTAAAACAGTCTTTGGTAACTGTGTAAATTAGTGCCATGTCTTTCGCGAGGTGAAAAGTTATCGCATCAGTGATTTCTCTCTGCCGTTTGGAAGCTTTCTCATATGGTGCAACACTGGCAAAGGCATCCAAAATAGTTTTTTGCTTCAGCTTTAGATGGCATTCAGATCTGGCTTGGCACTCGTCTTACAGAGCTTTGTGGGGCCGATTTAAATGGTCAAATAAATTAGGCCTAGTCGTGTTGCTTCGTAATGTGGCAACAATTGCAAGGCACTGTCAACAAATTACCTGTTTTTGGTCAACATCATGTTTTCTGTAGCTGAAATAATTCCAAACAACTGATGTTGCTTTTCGTTTTGGAATCGAAACATCGCACATGCGCACATAACCATGGCGATGCTGAAACGATGTATCATGCAGCCCTAATGACAACCATCCTGAGAGTTGATTTGAGATCCCCAAGTTACCAAGCTTTCAAACTGAGAGCTCAATACTTTGTCATATCACTGTACCTATGTCTCAAATGACAACCTATTCCAATATGTAGTGTACTTGTGTGCCTCAGGCCAAAAAGTACTGCACCACATAGGAAGTAGGGTGTCATTTGAGATTACACTCATCTCACTTTGTGCACGTTTGTCAAATGCTTCTTCAGGTGGCCCGACTGTCTGAAGTGTTTGGTGCACTGAGGGCAGGAGTAAGGTTTCTCCCCTGTGTGGATGAGTTTGTGCCACTTCAGGTTGTTATAGTCCAGAAAGCCCTTCCCACAATGGGGACACCAGTGCCTCTTCTCCCCATTGTGCCAGCGCATGTGAACATTCAACTCCACCGGCCTCTTGAAACTCTTCACGCACAGGGAGCACCGGAACGGTTTCTCCCCAGTGTGCATCCTGTAGTGGGTCTCCAGGTCCCTCCTGCTGACAAACCTCTTACTGCAGATCTTGCAAGCGAAGGGCCTAACCCCGTTGTGTACGAGACAGCCCAGCAGCAGTGCAGTGTAGGAGGCCACCATGCTGTCCTCCATGTGCTTCCCAGCATGCTGGAGAGCTTTATTGAGGTCCAGCTCTTCGTCCTCCTCTTCCTTCTTGGCCTTCTCCTTCTCCGTCTCGGGGTTGGTGTTGTTGTTCTCCGCCGCCACCCACTGGATCTCGCCGCCCGACTCTTTGATGAGGATCAGAATCATTTTATTTGGCCAAGTATATTTGCACATACAGGAAATTGACTTGACAGTTGCCGCATAGGACATAAAAAGCGAAACAATATATAAGCAGAATATTTCTTTTTTCTGCCATATATATTGCGATATGAAGGAATACAGGCATTTTAAATGATAGTTTAATAATAAAATAAAAGTGTTTCTAAAACAGTCTTTGGTAACTGTGTAAATTAGTGCCATGTCTTTCGCGAGGTGAAAAGTTATCGCATCAGTGATTTCTCTCTGCCGTTTGGAAGCTTTCTCATATGGTGCAACACTGGCAAAGGCATCCAAAATAGTTTTTTGCTTCAGCTTTAGATGGCATTCAGATCTGGCTTGGCACTCGTCTTACAGAGCTTTGTGGGGCCGATTTAAATGGTCAAATAAATTAGGCCTAGTCGTGTTGCTTCGTAATGTGGCAACAATTGCAAGGCACTGTCAACAAATTACCTGTTTTTGGTCAACATCATGTTTTCTGTAGCTGAAATAATTCCAAACAACTGATGTTGCTTTTCGTTTTGGAATCGAAACATCGCACATGCGCACATAACCATGGCGATGCTGAAACGATGTATCATGCAGCCCTAATGACAACCATCCTGAGAGTTGATTTGAGATCCCCAAGTTACCAAGCTTTCAAACTGAGAGCTCAATACTTTGTCATATCACTGTACCTATGTCTCAAATGACAACCTATTCCAATATGTAGTGTACTTGTGTGCCTCAGGCCAAAAAGTACTGCACCACATAGGAAGTAGGGTGTCATTTGAGATTACACTCATCTCACTTTGTGCACGTTTGTCAAATGCTTCTTCAGGTGGCCCGACTGTCTGAAGTGTTTGGTGCACTGAGGGCAGGAGTAAGGTTTCTCCCCTGTGTGGATGAGTTTGTGCCACTTCAGGTTGTTATAGTCCAGAAAGCCCTTCCCACAATGGGGACACCAGTGCCTCTTCTCCCCATTGTGCCAGCGCATGTGAACATTCAACTCCACCGGCCTCTTGAAACTCTTCACGCACAGGGAGCACCGGAACGGTTTCTCCCCAGTGTGCATCCTGTAGTGGGTCTCCAGGTCCCTCCTGCTGACAAACCTCTTACTGCAGATCTTGCAAGCGAAGGGCCTAACCCCGTTGTGTACGAGACAGCCCAGCAGCAGTGCAGTGTAGGAGGCCACCATGCTGTCCTCCATGTGCTTCCCAGCATGCTGGAGAGCTTTATTGAGGTCCAGCTCTTCGTCCTCCTCTTCCTTCTTGGCCTTCTCCTTCTCCGTCTCGGGGTTGGTGTTGTTGTTCTCCGCCGCCACCCACTGGATCTCGCCGCCCGACTCTTTGATGAGGATCAGAATCATTTTATTTGGCCAAGTATATTTGCACATACAGGAAATTGACTTGACAGTTGCCGCATAGGACATAAAAAGCGAAACAATATATAAGCAGAATATTTCTTTTTTCTGCCATATATATTGCGATATGAAGGAATACAGGCATTTTAAATGATAGTTTAATAATAAAATAAAAGTGTTTCTAAAACAGTCTTTGGTAACTGTGTAAATTAGTGCCATGTCTTTCGCGAGGTGAAAAGTTATCGCATCAGTGATTTCTCTCTGCCGTTTGGAAGCTTTCTCATATGGTGCAACACTGGCAAAGGCATCCAAAATAGTTTTTTGCTTCAGCTTTAGATGGCATTCAGATCTGGCTTGGCACTCGTCTTACAGAGCTTTGTGGGGCCGATTTAAATGGTCAAATAAATTAGGCCTAGTCGTGTTGCTTCGTAATGTGGCAACAATTGCAAGGCACTGTCAACAAATTACCTGTTTTTGGTCAACATCATGTTTTCTGTAGCTGAAATAATTCCAAACAACTGATGTTGCTTTTCGTTTTGGAATCGAAACATCGCACATGCGCACATAACCATGGCGATGCTGAAACGATGTATCATGCAGCCCTAATGACAACCATCCTGAGAGTTGATTTGAGATCCCCAAGTTACCAAGCTTTCAAACTGAGAGCTCAATACTTTGTCATATCACTGTACCTATGTCTCAAATGACAACCTATTCCAATATGTAGTGTACTTGTGTGCCTCAGGCCAAAAAGTACTGCACCACATAGGAAGTAGGGTGTCATTTGAGATTACACTCATCTCACTTTGTGCACGTTTGTCAAATGCTTCTTCAGGTGGCCCGACTGTCTGAAGTGTTTGGTGCACTGAGGGCAGGAGTAAGGTTTCTCCCCTGTGTGGATGAGTTTGTGCCACTTCAGGTTGTTATAGTCCAGAAAGCCCTTCCCACAATGGGGACACCAGTGCCTCTTCTCCCCATTGTGCCAGCGCATGTGAACATTCAACTCCACCGGCCTCTTGAAACTCTTCACGCACAGGGAGCACCGGAACGGTTTCTCCCCAGTGTGCATCCTGTAGTGGGTCTCCAGGTCCCTCCTGCTGACAAACCTCTTACTGCAGATCTTGCAAGCGAAGGGCCTAACCCCGTTGTGTACGAGACAGCCCAGCAGCAGTGCAGTGTAGGAGGCCACCATGCTGTCCTCCATGTGCTTCCCAGCATGCTGGAGAGCTTTATTGAGGTCCAGCTCTTCGTCCTCCTCTTCCTTCTTGGCCTTCTCCTTCTCCGTCTCGGGGTTGGTGTTGTTGTTCTCCGCCGCCACCCACTGGATCTCGCCGCCCGACTCTTTGATGAGGATCAGAATCATTTTATTTGGCCAAGTATATTTGCACATACAGGAAATTGACTTGACAGTTGCCGCATAGGACATAAAAAGCGAAACAATATATAAGCAGAATAATTAGCTTAAATATAAGCAAAAAATAAGAACAATAAATTATGTAGGCTGTAAATTGGAATAAATGTAAGATAATATAAATGAGACCAAGACTCAAGATGCATCTGTTCAGACTTTAAAAAAAACAAACATTTATGAATAAGATTTTATCTTTTGTATCTATTCTGTTTTAGTTTTTAGTTTTGTTTCTTGTCCTGCTTCTCTTAGTTTTTTCCTGTACAGTGTCCTTGAGTTTGAGAAAGTCAAATTAATCTTACATCATGGGAGAGACGCTCTGGTCCAGCGCGGGCTTGGGCGCGTCATTGATGAAGTCGTCGGTCTCTGCCTCTGCCAGCACGGCCGCCTGCTCCCGTTGGAGGAAGAGCTGCACCAGTGCGGAGATGGCACTCAGCGAGCCCTCGGTCTTCAGCTCCTCCTTGTCGGCCACCAGGACGGAGGTGAAGGGGGCTCCCCCGTCCATCTCCATCTCACACAGACAATGGCGGTTCCTGGCGCTGTACTCCACCAGGTTGATCAGCAGACCCAGACCCAGGACTCTGATGTCGAACCTCTGCTCCGCAGGCAGGTACTGGGGCACCCGCAGGACACAATTCAGAGCTGTGATGATGAAGTTGTCCTGCTCACCCGTCTTTGTGCTTCCCCACTCGTTGTCGTGGGTGAGGTTGAGCAGCACCCCTATGATGGCTCTCATGCAGTCTTCCACGGCCTTGCCCACGTTGCTGTTGCTGCAGTAGGGGAGGGCGGTGCCGGCGGAGCACAGGGCGCTGTTCACCTCCCTGCTGTAGCGCTGGATCATCATCTCACAGTGGCACAGCGCCTTGGCCGAGGAGGCAATAAGCGAGGAGTCCTTGTAGGCGATCAGGTAGCCTTGGTTCTCTGGGTTACCTAAAGTTACCATCGGCAGGCGTCGGCAGGCGTCGGGGTCTCATCCTGATGGGTGGAGCATCCCTCGTATCGATGCTGTGTTGGGCTAGGTGGGTCTGTCCCACGTCGTCCTCTGACAGGGAAAAACTGTCCTTAAACTCTAATAACAGTTGCCACAGTAGGCCCTGTTCAACCTGCGACAGTCCATCACAGTTCCCCTGCCACACCTCCCTCACGACTGAGACCCTCTCTCCGTCTTCTTCCCCCCCCTTACCAGTGGGCGCAGCGGGTGTGGGGTGCGGTTGCGCCTCTGTGGTGGTGAGTGGGGTATGGGGCAGTATCGGGTGTCTATCCGGGACGCCGCCGGAAGTCGTGTTGGCCGCTGTCTCAGTTGTCAGTACTGCAACGGTGGGGGTCGGGGAACGTTTCGGCGGGGTGGGTTGTCTAGTCATCTGCACTACGTGTCCGTCTGGGAATGTGAGTGTCCCCCTCCGGGTGCTAATCACACAGTCCAGTCTTTCAAGCACGTCCAGTCCCAATATGCAGTCTTCTAGATCCGCTACCCATACTGGGCAGTGAACTCTCTCCCTCCCGACCCCCACAGTCTCAAATGCCTCCCCCACCATGGGTGCCCTGTCCCCAGTTACTGTCTGTAATCTCACCGTGGTGGGTAAAACTGTGGTCCCGCTCCCCACCGCGTCGGGTCTCACCAGGGTGGCCGATGATCCCGTGTCGACGAGGGCGGAGCAGCATATCCCCCCAAATGTCACCGGGGTGTACCAGCAGTTTCCCGTCCCCGTCCGGCCCAGCATGACGACCTGCACCTGCTGGCCGCCCCCACCCTCCCCTGTTTGTAATGTCCCCACCTGGTTGTGTCGTGTTGTCTCCCCGCCTGTGCGGGGTCGGGACGCCGCCCCGGGGAGTCGCACCGTCCCGGTTATGCGTTCCCCATACCGTTTCCCGGTCTCTCCGCCGTGTTGGTGCACTCTCTGGCCAGGTGGCCGGGTTTTCCGCATGCCCAGCAGAGTCTCGGTCCCATCCGTGGCCGCTGTTGTCCACTCAGCGAGGCAGCCCGTACCAGCTGTGTTAGCTCCATCGCCCAGGCCGGCGCCGCTTCACTCCTCTCCGACACGACAGCAGCCCTCACCCTCGGTGCGTCCTCCAACGTAGCGGCGGGGTTGCCAGCGCCCAGCATCTCCCTCTCCGAGGCTAGCTCCAACGCCTCCAGGAGAGATTTAGGATGAGCCAGCAGCGTCTGGACACGCAGATCACTCGGCAGTAGTGCCTGTAGGAAGTGGTCTCGAGCTAATTCACTCAGGATGGACGGGGGCATGTGAGCATAGGCACGGTGAACGAGCCTCTCCACTTCATTTGCGAGATCTCTCAACGGCTCCCCGGGCCGCCTCTTCCGACTGCACAGTTCAGAACGAAGCAAGCTGTCCGCTGAACATTGTCCAAAACGCCTCTTTAATGCCCCCACTAAAGCATCATAGTCACTTCTATCATCCGGGGTCAGTAACAGCAGGCTGAAACGGACTGAGTTCTAGTGGGTTAAATCTTTCAACTAGGCCGTCGGTTATGTGGGAGGTCGGGGTTCGACTCCCGCATGGGGCGAGTTACACTACCAGTTCCCGTTCGCTACAATGGTTAGCGCGGTCGTCTGTTATGCGGGAGATCGGGGTTCGATTCCCGCATGGGGCGAGTTACACTACCAAGTCTCCGTTCGCTACAATAATATGGAACTTTAACATACACATGTATATGTTATGTATATAATGTATATATAATTGTATATAAACAAAACACTTTCAAATGTCCAAAAATAAATAAACACTTTCGAAAGTAAAAGTGCACTTTAGCCTTGACAGCTGGTAGCCCGTATACAAACAGGAGGAAAACAAATTCACACTACAAAAGTAACACTTTCCACATAGCGTTCCAACATGTCATGTGTTGTATTCCAACGAGTTGCGACATCGTGGATTAATTTGTGTTTTGGTAAGTCTAACATATCTTGTTTAATTGTCAGAATATGGTGGGCTGTGGTGCTTTTGTGGAAGAAAGTGACTGCATGTCTGATCTTACCCAGGAGGCGGGACACCGGGGTTATTGCCCCTGCTTTCTTGGCGGCGAGATTTACGACGTGCGCAAAGCAGCCGATCTGTGGCCCCAGTCCACCAGCTTCATGGATCACATTTACGATATTTGCTGCGTTGTCTGTTGTTACGGGAATTGTTATGTTTGGCCTCTCCAACTTCCACTCAGTCACTGCATTTGTTAGTTCCTCTGCCAGGTGCGCGCTGGTATGGCTTTCGTATAGTGGACGAGTTTGCAGTACTGCGCTCTTCATCTCCCAATCCGGTGACATGTAGTGGACCGTGACAGTGAGGTAACTCTCCGTTGCCCGGGAGGTCCAACCCTCCGTAGTCAGTGCAAAGCTCTGTGTTTTTGCCAAATCGTCTTCAATGCCTCTGCGCGTTGTTTGGTAAATACCGGGGATTATTTTGGTGCTGAATGATGTACGGGAGGGGACACTGTAACGGGGCTCGAGAGTTTTTATCAGATTTCGAAAACCCAAATCTCCAACCACCGAAAAGGGCTGCAAATCCTTTGCAATGAACATCCCCACTGCATTGGTTATTTTTTTGTGTTTCTCTGAAGTGGTAGTGTACGTCTGTCCGAACGCATCAGAGAGAGACTGCTGTCTGCTCACTGACGCTACCTGACTGGCTTTCCTGCTCCCAGTCAGTGTTATCGTTGAGTGGTAGCGGCGAATATGCTGGTTCATGTTAGAGGTGCAACCATTTGCATATGGCACACGCTTTAAGCAGAGCTTGCAGACAGTAATATTTCTGTCCACTGTTTCCCCCCCCTTATTGTCGTATTCAACGGGAAAAGCGAAATGACCCCACACCGCAGACTTGTAGGAATCCGGGGCTTCCTCAAACTGTTGCGGCGCTCTCAGAGCTAATTTACGAACGCAGCCAAATCGCAGCATAAACCGAAAACCGTCACGGTTCACTAGTGAATTGAGCCGTGGAACGCAAACCGTACCGTCCGTAAAAAAAACGAGAACCGTTGCACCCCTACAATCCAACACTTGATATTTCGTACTTACAACATTGCTTTGTGTAAATCTGCATTGGATGTTGGATGATGAATGGAGAACACACATAACGTCTCGGTCTCTCTCTGGCAAAGGATGAACTCCCAAACCGGAAGTAGATTTGCGGTAAACCGGAAGTGGTGTCACTACATCAAATACCCCCTCTAGAATTTCATGCATTATGTCTACAGAAAAATGATTGGCCGTGTTGAAATACTGAAGTGAATTCAACAGACAACTGTGTTTCACACCTTATACATGAGATAGTGTAGGCAGGGGCGCCGCTAGAGATTCTGGGCCCCATGACAGAATATCATTTTGGGCCCCCCCCCACCTAAACCACCCATCAACCTAGACAACCCGGCGGGCCTTGCATGGTAGCTTGCCACCATTGGTAGGTGGATGGGTGAATGAGATGCCATTGTAAAGTGCTTTGGAATAAGGCGCTATAGAAGTCAATCCATTTAGAACTCTTTCCTATCTGAATCCTATCTATATTTCAGGATATTTTTGACTCGGAGCCTGAATGTCAACAGTTTCCAAGTCAACTCATACATGCATGCTTTGAGGATATACAAGCTCAAGGTCACTAATCTGTTGAATCACCTAAACCACCCATCATCCTAGACAACCCAGTTGAAGTTGATGAACTATTGATGCACTGCAAGAAATCCAATGATGGCCATCTTTTGTAAATTTAATGGAAAATTACAGTTAATACTTTTCAAGACACCGCGGATACCCTGTAAAGAGACAGATGATGAAATACATAGCATGTAGCTACAGAATTACTGCAGGTAAACATCTTTCGCCACGATTGTTGTTGGGATGTAGAGGTAAGCTGATGTGGTAGTGCTACAAGGCCCTGCACACTGAGTTTTTTCAGAGGCACACTCCAAATGTAGTTACGTGAAATCTCCCAGAATGCCTTGCGAATCATCACCTATAGCCTAGGACCTGTTCACATGTGTCGATGAGGGCCTTCTTGCAGCTTTCCCAATGTTCCTCAACATCTCCCATTTCTGCTAATGCTTGGAATCTGTTTCTAAGTGTAAGCCCTGCTTCCTGTCTAACCTGGTGATCCCCTAGTTTCCAAGACATATGGGGGAAAAAGAAAGTTACAAATGTATGGAGCAAAAACACTTTACAAATATGGTCAACTGTGAGGAAAAAGCTACAACTTCCCATGGCCACTTCCAGAGCTATAATGATAGCAAACAACTGTGAGTTTCCTCCAGCTAGGTTAGACAAGGGATTCCTGAAATGGAAGGAAAGGGAATTAGTGGTTCTGGACCAGCTATTTGACAAAGCAGTCCTCAAATCATTTGAACAACTCAAAGAGGAATATGACTTACCAAATCAAGACTTCTATAGATACTTGCAAATTAGACACTATTTAAAACATCACCAAGAATGGGAACAGCTCTGCTCATTACCAACACAACTAGAACACCTCTTTATATTAACAACTAAAGGAACAGTGAAGACAAAGTTCATATCACGTATCTACAAGATATTGCAGGAAGAGTTAAAAGAAGATAACTTAGATATTAAAGAAAAATGGGAACTAGAAATGAACACAATCATTTCAGATGAGCAATGGGAGATTTCATGCAGTCAGGGACATAAGGTAACCAATAGCCCAAACTGGAAGGAATTTGGATGGAAAATTAAAATGAGATACTTTTACACTCCACTTATAACATCGAAATGGAGCACCACCTCAGATCACTGCTGGAGGGGTTGTGACATGGTTGGAGATCACACGCATATATTTTGGGACTGCCCAAAGATATTAGAATACTGGCAAAATATACAAAGAGACATTTAAAAATGTCTCTCTATAGATCTACCTCTAGAACCATCACATTTCATATTAGGGATACTCCCAGCTGATCTTGAAGAAAACAGCCAAACATACCAACTGAGAATCCTTCTCTTAATAGCTAACAAGGCAATCACAACCTCCTGGCTGAAGCCACACCCCCAACAGTTATACAATGGAGGGAAAGAATCCAACAAGTCTACAACATGGAACGTACAACAGCACTATTGAAATTAAAATTAGACACATTCCTTAATAGATGGTCATCCATTGCACTACATTTTCATTTGATCTGACTGATATGCAGATGTGTTTATTTATATTTTTATTTTTATTTATTTTTTATTTATTTTTTCCCTTTCTTTTCTCTTACCATGGTTGGTTGTTGTTATTGTTACTGTTGTCACACTGTTGCTGTTGTTGATAATGGTGATAATGATTCTGTTTATTGGCTGTTGTGGTTGTTAATGCCAGCGAGGAAATTAGGGATTATTTTTGTTGTTGTTTGTTTTTTCTTCTTTTACTTTATTGTTATTATTTATTTTTAAGAAAGATATTCATGGACTGTTATTCCTTTGCGACTTACCCGTGACACCTTTATGTAACATCAATATGTTGTGAAATATTGTTTGACTGCACTTGATAAAAGAAAATGATAATAACAATTTAAAGTAAAAAAAAAAAAAGACTTCTTCCATGGATGACACAAAACTATTTACACTAGACTGACTTAATCCACCTGCTTTGAGTTGTGCGACAGCAGTGGCACATATATCTATGGTGCTCTTATTGGACTTTCTTAAAAGATAAGATGTCGACGTCTCAACTAGACCATCTGTCACCCCCTCTTCTACACTGCTTAAAGGAACATCAGTGTCAACCTGTTGGTCAAAATTATCAGTGTGTTTAGTGTTTAAAACCAGAAAAAGTACCAAACACACAGCTACATCCAGTGTGAACACATTTCTTAGCGCCCGGTGTTTCGCCCTTTCGGCTCTCCGTTGCCACATGACTTTCACCTGTGTGTGTTTGTCCCTCTTGGCTCGTTCCTCTGCCTGCTCTCCGGATTCCTCTGTCTCATTCCCTGCCAAGAGGGACAAACACACAGGTGAAATAGTCATGTGGATGATGGTTTGACTGGCGACACCTGCTGCCAATCATCCCATCATCCCCATTCCACTAAAGCTTAGCTCTACCTGCAGGCTAGAATGTGCCATGTCCCCCACAGTGCATTTGATGTGAATTTGTATATGATGGTATAATCTCCATCTTTTCATATTTTGGGCTCACATGGTTGGGAGCTGAAAATAAAGTTGTTGAATGCATTAATTTGTGTTAAGTTGTCATTTTTACTCACTTCATGGAATATTTGTAGTTAGACTTTTAAATTACCGGTAAGTGTAAAAATAACACCACACAGATTTTATTTAACAAATAGTGGCAAGTTTCTTTGACATCATGCAGTGTTAATTGATGTTAAAATTCTACTCTATCAGAGTTGGTTTTTCACTGTAAGAGAGTAAATTATCAACACAGCAGTGTGTAAAATCAACACTTATCTGAGTCAACTGACCCTCCAGTGTTAACGTTTAATAACTCAATGCAGTGTTAATGAGCATAGGAATTTAACTCAATCAGAGTTGATTTGTTATCACAGAAGAGTGAATTATCAACACTACTGGGAGTGATATTAACACTCCACAGAGCTAATTAACCTGTAGTGTTAAGTTTAAACAACACAAAACAGTGTACACCAGTTACTTTTTTACTCTATTTAAAATGTTAACACTAGGGAAAGAGTCAGTTTAAATCCAATTTGGAGTAGGACCATATACACTCCGGAATAGTGTTAAATGTAACTCTTTAAGTGTTACTTTAGCACTGCAAGATTTACTGTGTAGTGCGTTCCACAACGGACCTTGGCCGGCCACGCGCTAAATTATACTGGATTTTCTCCGGTGTCTGGGAGTTCGCAAAGGGAGTGAGCAGCCATATAAGAATAAGACCACCTGATAAGAATAAGACCATTATATTATTACAGTATAAGCAGCACTCGAGTCCACGCCCCTTTTTGGGTGATAGAAGTGTAGAAGTTTGACTGGCGGTCAATGGACATTTCTGGTCTTTGCTACTTTAATCCGATAAAATAAGAAAACCGTAGTGCTTTTTAGATATTAGGAGCCCAAATCCGATGGCCAGTTAGGCAAACTATTATATAGTGTCATTGCCGATCAATGATCGACGTCGTTATATAGAGAAAATTAATGAAATAGGGGTTGATTCATCAGAGCAGTCATACGTCATCTCCTGTCATCAGGCATTTGTTGTTCTTCATTTGATTTACGCGGTCAACAAAAATACATCGCTCCCCTCTCTCTCCACTACCGCCATGCAAGGTGCGCAGGTGCTTAAATTACCTTGCAATATCACCCCCCATAACCATATGACTTCTCAATACGGTGATCTAGGCAATAAACAAACAATCAAAGTAAACTCACAATAAACCCATTAGCCTGTTATACTAAATACCCCCTAAATCATATTCTTACCTCCTACAACACCTCAGGCCTTTGGGTCGGGTGGTTCATCCACATGGATGGAGGCAGACTGAAAGGACACATCCATATAACGACGTCGATCATTGATCGGCAACGACACTATATACGGTAATTGTTTGCCTGACTGGCCATCGGATTTGGGCAGTCTGGGGATTTACACGGCAACGGAAATTCCCATTGACCGCCAGTCAAACTTCTACACTTCTATCACCCAAAAAGGGGCGTGATCATTCTGATGACAGGGAGATGACGCGCAATTGCTCTGATGAATGCCATTATTGCATGAAATGGTCAACGTTAGAATTTTGTCAGCATGTGTTTACTAGAACATGGAAATGCAAACGCTAATCACATTATTGCATTACAATTGTCATATTGACTCAAATAATGCAGGCTAAAGAGGAAAATGAAAATGCTATTGTGGGATTGCATAGTAATTTTCACTTTAGAATGAACTTTTGAATTTTGTCAGTTACAAAGCAGCGCATGATTTTGAAAATGAAATGTCAAATGGCTTTGCAGTATTGTTAGCTCTGATAGTATTTCACTGTTAGGTTTTAGTGGGATCTCTTTATAATATAAATCTGTGTGTCATTGCTCTATCACACCGTTCAGCTGTTGTCTGTCATGTTTAGAAGATGGTCTCTGCATCGGGCAGCCTGACTGGCAGTCGGTACAGACACCGGCCTTGGGTGTCTTGCGGGCTGGCGTCAGGCTGACTGATGTTGATTATTACGATGTGGCACGGTGTTCCAAGGCTTACCGGTATCTGACTCCCAGGGTATTTAAATCATCCTGGGCCAGAGGGTGATTGTTCATATGCTTGTACTTTACTGACGAAGTTACTCTGCTGTGGGCTTAATAAAATCTGTTAAGTACTCATTGGACCCGTGTTTGGAATATTCTCTTTCTTGTCAATCATGTATGCTGCACACCTAATCTATCTGAGATGACACAACGCATGTAAGATCACGAATCCTCAATAGATTGATCCATTCCATCATTTTACCGACAAGAAGATTCTTCAGTATCATTTTAATATTGACAGCGAATGTGCATACCAGGTACATGAAAATGAAAATGAAAATCATATGATTGCATTTGAATTTGAATATTGACTGAAAGAATGCATGCAAAAGTGGAACATGCAATTGCAATCTCAAATTGTATTAACATTTGAATTAGGTCCACTATATGCTTCCATACAGAACTTGCATCTTATGTTTGTGTGAGAAGAACAATACTTCCGTCTACCAAATACTTTTCACCTGGGACGTGCATACCAGACAGGTGGGAAAAAGGCACAGCAGCGCGCGCCTCTTTCACCTCAGGTGGTTGAAAAAGTTTGGCATGGGGTCTGAGACCCTGCGGGCCTTCTACAGAGGCACAACTGAAAGCATCCTGACTGGGTGCATCACTGCCTAGCATGGCAGCTGCACTGCCCTCAACCGCAGAGCGCTACAGAGGGTGGTGCGGACAGCCGAGCGCATCACTGGATGTGAGTTTCCCTCCATCCAGGATATATACGACAAACGGTGTCATCAAAGATCCCAGCCACCCCAAACCACAGCCTGTTCGAACAGTGTGTGTGTGTGTGTGTGTGACAGTTGTGAGTGTGTATCCAATGTATCCTCAGAACACTTAAGGAATGAAAGAAATTAAAACTTTTCAGATTTAAATAATTTGTATTTGTAATTTCATTCTTTACAAATGTTTACATACACTTAAAACGGCCAGCTAACACATGAACACACGGTACAGATGTCCTGTTATCAAACACATCACACCGCTTAAAACAGCAGTGGTACGGTCTCCTAGCTCTGGTACTGGGCGGGAGGGAGGGAGGAGGGGAGGAGAGGATAAAGGAGGGAGGGGGGGGAAGGAAGAGGTAAGAAGGGAGGGAGAGAGGTGGGAGGGAAGAGGTAAGAAGGGAGGGAGAGAGGTGGGAGGGAAGAGGTAAGAAGGGAGAGAGGTAAAGAGGGAGAGAGGTGGGAGGGAGGGAGAGAGGTAAGGAGGGAGGGAGGAGAAGTCCACTCCTCTGAAGAACCGTTCAATCCAGCACTTCGTCCTGTGTGTGTGTGTGTGTGTGTGTGTGTGTGTACCAGATCTCCATGGCAACACACAGACAGCCACGGGAGGGTCGGTCCACCAGGGAGAAACAGCTTGTTGACTCCAGACAGTCTCTAGTCCAGTCAGCAGGGCCTGTTCCCATTGGTCGTTGTGGTCCAGTGGTCCTACCTGGTCTGGTCCAATAGGGTGTGAGGGAGCTGTGGGCCTTCCTCTTCCTGGTCCCTGTGACCCCCTGTGACCCCTGACCTCTGACCCCGGTCACTGGCCGGGCCAGGAGGCGCGGAGGTTGAGCAGGATGAGGACGTCGCAGGGCGCGAGGCGGAACACCCCCAGCTCGTTGAGGGCCGCCACGGGGGAGCGCTGCTGCTGTCCCTGGGGGGTGTCCCCCTCCTCCTCCCCCCCCCCCCTTTCCTCAGCACGTCACGCAGCAGCAGGGCGGAACCCACGTTCAGACAGAGCAGGATGCAGGCCTCCTTCACACTGGAGGGGAGGAGGGGAGAGAAAGAGAGATAAGGCCTTCTATACACTTGGGGGGGGGCATGGTGATACACAGAGAGAGAGAGACAGAGAGAGAGAGAGAGACACAGAGAGAGAGACAGACAGAGAGAGGCACAGAGAGAAAGAAAGAGACAGACAGAGAGAGGCACAGAGAGAAAGAGACAGAGAGAGAGAGACAGAGAAACAGAGAGAGAGAGAGAGAGAGACAGAGAGAGAGAGATAGAGAGAGAGAGACAGAAAGACACTCACTGTTTGGAGAAGTTCTCGGGTCTCTTGCAGTAGTGTCCAAACAGAGGGAACAGGTTCCTGGTCATGTCAAACTGCAGTTGGGCTGCCCCGCCCTCGTTGAAATGGTTGTACAGGATCACCTGAGACACACACACACACACACACAATTAATGAGGTGTGTCACAAGGTGCATCACGCTGACACTCCCAGACAGACATCTCACTTGCTCACTTGCTTAATCAAATGTATCGATTGTAAGTCGCTTTGGAATAAGGCGTCTGCTAAATGCCAAAAATGTCAATGTCAATGTAAAATGTAATCTCCAGACGCAGACCGACAGACAGTCAGACAGACAGACAGACAGTCTTACGTCCTGGTAGAGGTAGAGGTCCAGGCGGTCGGCCAGGCCCTGCCAGGCGGAGTGGAAGAGCGGCAGGCAGAGCAGCTGCTGCAGGCGGAGCAGGTGGTCCCTCAGGCAGAGCATCATGGGACACGCGGAGCTGGACAGAGACATGGTGGCCTGGTCGCTCTGGGAGGGCAGGGACAGCCATCTGAGGGGGGGCGGAGGGGGAGGGAATACAGAGGGTTTACATCAGGTAAAATTGTCTATATCAACAACGTTTGCAGGAAAAGTGCTATACAAATAAAAGTTATTATTATCATTATCAATCAAATGAATAAACCTAACCCTAACCCTAACCTAATATTCATAACCGTAACCACTACCAGTACCCCCCCTCCTCCCTCCCAGACAGAAATTGCCTGCGTTCGTAAATTCGCTGTGGAATCTGATCAGCGCTCATGGAATGCCTCTTGTCCAAACAAATGACTTGGTCCCGTTTATGACTTTGAACCCAGTGTGTGCTCCGGCGCTCTCAGAGCAAATGTACAAACGCACTCGTGTCCAACTCCTGTAAGTACTGCAGCAGTAGCCAACAGGATGAGCTTCTACAGAAAACATCTTGACCGACCCACCCACACCCACACCCACACCCACACCCACACCCACACCCACACCCACACCCACACCCACACCCACCCTCACACCCCTACCCCCCCCCACCTGTCCCTGCAGTAGGGCTGGCTCTTCTCCTTCACTTCTCTCATGACGGCGTCCAGTAGCCGCCCCACCATGTCGCCCCTCAGCCTCTCCAGCAGACCCAGCAGACCCTCGAACAGAGACCCCTCCAGGGAGGCCAGGCGGCCCACCTCCAGCACCCCCAGCCCCCCCAGCACCTCCTCCTCCCCCAGGGACACCGCAGCCTGCTGCAGCTGCAGGAAGAACTGGAGGGGTGGGGAGGGGGGAGAGGAGGGGAGGGGAGGGGGGAGAGGAGGGGTGGGGAGGGGGGGGAGAGGAAGGGAGAGGAGCATCAACACTGCTGCAACCTACTAATAAAAAAAGTAAACATTTTCTGAAAAGGAAATCAAAATAAATATTCTCTCGAATAAATAAAAGAAATAAATATCCATTAAGGTGCGTTTGAAAGGGAACTTAGAGACTTAGAGAGTGCATCAATTAAGGCCACGCAGTCTGGCCCTTTAACCCCTAACCCTGCATAGGGAGGCTGTGTCCCAATAAAGCGTTCTCACCACGTTGTCCCCCCAGTCCCCCAGCACGGTGCTGATGTAGTTGGCAGCATTCAGCACGGCGCCGTAGCGAGCGCCCAGCGGACAGCGAGACTCCTCCTTCATCACCTGTCAGAGGGGCAGGGGTCAGAGGGTTAGGGTTAGGGTTAGGGTCGGGGTCAGAGGATAGTACGGTTAGATAGAGGGTCTAGTAACCTAGGGTTAGAGGTCAGAGGGTTAGGGTCAGGGGTTAGGGTCAGAGTTAGGGTCAGAGTTAGGGTCAGGGGTCACCTGGGTCAGACGGATCCGGAAGTCGTCCACCAGTTCTCGCTGCAGCGCCAGGAAGCTCAGCTGGGCCCGCGGGGACGGGAGGGACCGGTACCTGTCTGGAGGGGGGGGGGGGGGAGACAGGTAGGGAGAGAGAGAGGTAGAAAGAGAGAGAGAGGTAGAAAGAGAGAGAGAGAGGTAGAAAGAGAGAGAGAGAGAGGGACAGAGAGAGAGGTAGAGAGAGGGACAGAGAGAGAAAGGCAAAGCAAGTTTATTTGTATAGCACATTTCATACAACTATTGGGGCTTTTCCACTAGAGGGCTGACCCGGGTCAGCCCGGGCTGGCCTGCTTCTTTGGCGCTTTTCCATTTGTCGGCCTGGGTCGGGTCGGGTCGGGTCGGGTCGCTTCTTTAGCTACCCATCGATGGCAGGAACCTTTTTTGAGACCCGGAACCTTTTTGCCAGGCTGCGTGTGACGTGTGACGCTGCACACCGTTGATTGGTCAATGGAAATCGTCATCCCATGTTCATAGATTTCATCACTAACCGCCATTTTTAAATACCACAACAGATTTCGCTCTAGGAAAATGTCACTTACAGTTTCTGTAATAACGTATTAATAAAGATTTGAAAAAATATGATAACCATCGTATTATCTTAGTTTAATGTCATTTCAATGGCAAGGCAAGGCAAGTTTATTTGTATAGCACATTTCATACAACAGGGGCAATTCAAAGTGCTTTACATGCATTATTTAAAAATACAGCAAGAGGAGCATAAGAAAAATAAAAATTACAATGAATAAAAGCAAATATAAGAAGTAAATAGATAAAACATTTAAAAAGACAATAGTTAATGGAAAAAAGACATTGATAGAAGTGTTTGTGTTTAATCATAACTGGTGCAAAACATGAAGGTTTTTAGCTTAGATTTAAATATTTTAAGGGTTTGGGCCTGTTTGATTTCTTCAGGGAGTTTGTTCCAGGAGCATGCAGCAGCGTGACTGAAAGCTGCTGCACCGTGTTTTGTTTTTACTCTTGGAATTATTAGCTGATTTGTCTCAGCTGACCTTAGGGACCTTGCGGGAATATAGGGTGGGAGGAGATCTGATATGTATTTTGGTCCAAGACCATTTTGTGATTTGTATGTAATTAGGAGGATTTTGAATTCAATTCTCTGAGAGACTGGTAGCCAGTGCAGGGATCTCAGGATTAGTGTAATGTGTTCACATTTCTTTGTTTTTGTTAGGACCCTAGCAGCGGCGTTTTGGATGAGCTGCAATTTACGAACAGCTCCTTTAGATAGGCTTGTTAGTAGACCATTACAATAATCAAGTCTACTCGAAACAAATGCATGGATGAGTTTTTCAAGGTCTTGCTTGGACATGAAACCTCTCATTCTTGGTATGTTTTTCAGGTGATAGTAGGCTGATTTAGTTATTGAGTTTATGTGGCTGTTGAAGTTTAGATCGGAGTCTAGAATTACACCAAGATTTCTGACCTGTTTTTTAGTGTGAAGAGAGAGAGAATCAAGTTTTGCACTGACTTTCGATCTTTTGTCAGGTGCACCGAATACAATTATCTCTGTTTTGTCCTTGTTTAGTTGGAGGAAGTTTTGTGTCATCCAGGCATTTATTTGCTCAATGCAATTACAGAGATTGTCAATGGGACGATAGTCGTTCGGTGAGAGGGCTATGTAGATTTGAGTGTCATCCGCATAGTTGTGGTAGGCAATTTTGTTCTTTTTTATGATGTGTCCCAATGGAAGCATGTAGAGATTGAATAGAAGGGGGCCAAGGATTGACCCTTGGGGAACCCCACATGTCATTTTAATTTGGTCAGATACAAAGTTGCCAATGGAGACATATTAGCTTCTGTCCTGTAGGTAGGATCTAAACCAGTTTAGGGAAGTGCCCGAAAGTCCTACCCAGGTACTGGTTGTTAAAATCCCTGAATATTTAGGGATTTTAACAACCAGTCCTATTAAGAATCCAGAATGTCATGGTCCACAGTGTCAAAGGCAGCACTAAGATCTAGTAGTATCAAAACTGAGATTTTCCCGGAGTCTGTGTTTACGCGAATGTCATTAAGGACCTTAATAAGGGCCGTTTCAGTGCTATGTAGGGGGCGAAAGCCTGATTGAAAGTCATCAAAGAGATCATTTAGGGTCAAATAATTGCTGTAATAAGTAATAAGTTGTTCGTGGGCAACCATTTCAATAATTTTTCCTGTACAGGGAAGGTTTGATATGGGTCTGTAGTTGTTTAGTACAAATGGGTCTAGGCCGTTCTTTTTTAGTAGAGGCTTAATAACTGCAGTTTTCAGGGCTTCAGGGAAGATTCCTGATGAAAGGGAGGTGTTAATTATTTGTATTAGTTCGCCTGCCATGCAGCTAAATATGTTTTTTAAAAAGCTTGTTGGCAGGACATCAAGGGCACAGGTGGATGGTTTAAGACGTGACATGATTTTATCTAGGGTCTTGTAATCAATGGTGTTAAATTGTGACATGGTTGTTATGTCCGCCCTATTTGGGGTTGTTAATGGGGACATGTTTTTCATGCCTGACACAGAAGACCTAATGCCTTGTCTAATGGTTTCTATTTTATTGTTAAAAAAGGATGCAAGCTCATTGCATTTACTAGTTGAGTGAAATTCCTGAGCAATGGGTGTTGGGGGATTTGTTAGTCTGTCAACAGTTCTGAAAAGGATGCGGGCATTATTGATGTTATTGTTTATGATCTTAGAGAAAAATGATTGCCTGGCACTTCTTATTTCTAAGTTATAGTTCTGAAGATTCTCTTTATAGATATCATAGTGGACTTGAAGGTTTGTTTTTCTCCATCTGCGCTCTGCTTTACGACATTCTCTTTTTTGGGTCTTTACGGATGGGGCAGTTCTCCAGTGAACTTTTTGCTTACCAGAGATGCATTTGGATCTAATGGGTGCAATATCATCAATGGTTTTTTGTGATTTGTAAGTTGAAATCGTGTAGAAGGTCATTTACAGGTCATTTACATTTGGAATAGAAGTTTGGGGGGGGGGGGGCTAGGGAAAAGGCCTGTGTGAACAGTGCACTGGTCTTTTCATTGATATATCGTTTGGAAATAGTTTTAGACATAGTTTGAATAACAGGAAAGATAGATACGTCAAAGAATATGCAACAGTGGTCAGACAGGGCAATGTCAGTTACAACAACATTTGAAATATCTAGGCCTTTGGTGATGATAAGGTCCAGAGTGTGACCTCGATTATGATTAGGGAGGTTCACATGTTGTTGAAGTTCAAAAACATCTAACAGAACAGAGAGTTCTTTGGCTTTGTTGTCCTCTGAGTTATCTACATGAATATTGAAATCACCAGCAATGATCAGACCATTAAATTCAGTAGTAATGATGGAGAGAAGCTCTGTAAGTTCATTAAAGAAGCTAGTAGAGTATTGGGGTGGTCTGTATAAAATTATTTTTAAAAATCATTATAATAAGATATTCAAATGATAAAAATTCCCCGAAGGATTTCTGTTTGCAGTTAAAACTGTCTCGGAAGAAAGAGGCGATTCCACCACCTTTTTTGTGGGATCTAATGACATCTAAGGTTCTAAAATTGGGGGGTGCTGACTCAATAAGAATTGGTGTCTTGTTATCTTTATCTAACCAGGTCTCAGTGATAAATAAGAAATCTAGTTCATAGGAGCTAATCAAGTCGTTGATTAAGAGAGACTTATTAGCTAAGGATCTGGCATTGAAAAGTGCTAGCTTGAGTGGTTTTGTGTTTGGTCGCTGTGTGTGGCAGGGTATAGAAATTCAATTTGAGGGGTGTATAAAGCATTCAGACTTGCAATTAACTGTTCTGTTACTGATTTGAACAGGGATAGCAAGAGTTGAGAGTCCCAGCTTTATATCAGGAATGTCAATGGTATCAACTCTATGGAAGCAGGGACTGTTAGAGCATCAACTGATTATGGGTGTCATCCGGGGGAGGGGGATGGGTGTTGTAGATAGCATCCTGTGGCGTCGGGGTGGGGCGATGGGTATTGTTGATGAGGCTGGCATTGTTGATGAGGCTGGCGTCGCAGGGAGTGTGGGGCCAGGTGTTGTAGAATGGAGAGATGGAGCAGCTTTCGGGTGAGCTCTACTCCTGTCTTCACCATTTTCTCTAACCTAGCTGAGAAAGGCAGGAACGGCGTGAGTTGGAGGAAGGAGAGCTCAGTGGACTCAGTGGATGAGTGTCTCTGGGAGTTTGGGGTAGAGTGGTTTGGGGGCAGGGAGGGAGGGTGGGGGGAGAGAAAAGGGGCTGGACCGTCGCCTTAGTGGGGGTTCAACGAGTTGGCTAATGATTCGTTTTGCCCTGTCGACTGTGGAGCGCAGTTTCGGCAATTGCGATGGGGAGATTGATAAGTCATCTGCAGCACGCACTTCAGCCAGCTGTGATGAGTTTGGAGGGCCCTTTACTGTAGGCTGTGATGAGTCGCAGGACTGTGGGGAGAGTTTATCCACTGTGAGCAGTTCAGCTGCCTGTGCTGAGTCTGAAGAATCCTGCGCTGTAGGCCTTTCAGTTGGTTTAAGAGCATCGAGGGAAGGGGGAGCAGAGTTTATGAGGTTGAAGAGTATGTTGTTCATTAAATGGTATTCTCCCGATCTGTTTAAGTGGAGGCCATCTCTTTTGAATAGGTCTCTCTGCCTCCAGAATATGTTCCAGTGGTCAATGAATTTCAGCCTTTTAAGTTAACAGTACGTGTTAAGGCTTAGGAGCCGGCTGAATTCCAGGTTACCTCTGTCAACAGTGGGTAGCGGTCCACAGATGAATGTCTCAATCTTAAGCTTGTCAAGTCTATTGAAAAGTTCCATGAAATCACGTCTCAAGTCTACTGAGCCCATTTTACGTGAATCGGTTTGTCCACCGTAATACAAGACGCTTTGTGTCTGGTTTTTAGACAGTGTTTCTTCCAAATCTTTTGTTATTTCTGAGACCGTTAGGTTAGGAAGACAGTGGATATGTAATTTTTTACCTCTTACGTTTCTGATCGCCGAGTCTCCAATCAACAAAGTATCTTTTGGAGGTGAAGTCTGTTTCATCCGCTGCATGTCACACAGAGAAGTAGAAGAAGGAGGGGGTGACCTTGAACTCGTGTCTGCGGGCCGGGGAGTCACCGGGGGGGGGCCGGGGAGTCACGTGATTCCCAGGCCTGGGAAATCTTGGCGTGACTCTGATGTTCTTATCTCGGGCCTTGGGAGTCATGCCAGCTCGCTGCTCTGCGGGCCGGTGTCTCAGACTCCTATCTCGGCTCTGTTTAGTCATGCAAGCCCATGGCTCGGGCCTACCTGTTGCTAATGATGCTAACGAGGACTTCAGTTGGCTGCTTTTCAGTAGTTTCGGGGGATATTTCATCTGTCCAGTGAATTTTGCAGCTGTCACCTGCCTCGTTAGCTTTGGGAAGTGTGAATTTTGAGGCTTGCGTGGGTGGAGAACCATTAGCGTAGCGATTCTCGAGTGCGGAGAGTCGCCCCTGGAGAGTATATTCCAATAAGTCTACTCTCTTTGAAAGATCCACACAACCTTGACAGATAGCAGGCATCGTAGAAATAAAAGCTATATAAAAAAAGTGTTAAAACTATAAAAAAAAGAAGCAAGAAAAAAGCAGGAAAGCAGTGGTATGAGAGGAGCGAGGGAGAAACACGTCTAATCTACTCAGAAGCAGGAAGCATCATAGAACTTTTATTTACAACAAGCATAACCAAAAAATCGCTATTATGGCGATGTGCTGTGCCTATGCTGTCCCTCAGTCCAGAGCTTCATCATCCCCCTTCTAAAACTGCCATCTCCCCTTTCCATCCCCCTTTCCATCCCTGCTATTTTATCAATGAACATTGTATTACTGTTATTTCAACATTTAAGTCTCTTTCACACATAGTTCCCTGTAACTTCAATGGAATCCCAAGCTGTGCCGTCCAGCCATTTTCGCCGTTCACTCATGAGTCAAATGCCGGTAGATTCGCGTCTTGTCTGCGTTTCCCTGGTTGCGAGATCTAAACTACTAGAACTGAAATCGGCAGGTAACAGGCACGTAACATCCATATGCTGTATATATGAATACATATATTTGACTACCAGCAAGACACCGGAGCACTCTATAAACGCAGAGATTGGAGCCCCGCGTCAGTCAGCCTTTTCGTAGAAATACATCGCTTCCCAATCCCTGGTTGCGAGATCTAAACTACAAATCTACTAGAACTGAAAGCGGCAAGTAGGCTAACAGGCACGTAACATCCATATGCTGTATAAATAAATATATTTGACTACCAGCAAGACAGCGCTGCACTCGTATCTATCAGCCTGTCTGTATGTCATAATGATGTCGTGGAATGGTCATTGAATGCCGATGCTGAGATACTGTGCTGATCAGTGGTGTAGTCTACGTGATACGCAGGACTACGCCGTATACCCACTAGGAAAGGACAAGGATTTGCGTATACCCACTAGAAAATGCGCGAGGATACGTAACGGCGTTTTGTGACAGAACTTTCACTTTCATTCATAACATTCACCCCGTCTGTGTTACGAAGCACTTACTTTGAACTTTCTGACATGTTTGTTATCGCATAACCAGTCGTTCAGAATGCTAGTCTCAGTATTTCCCCTACAGAGCCTTGGGGTGGGCGGGCCGCGAATTTGCGAAACCTAGGATGGTAGGGGGAGCCAATGAGGGGGCAATGAGGGAGTGCTTCGCCAACCAATCAGGTAGCGGTATTGCCCGGCCTCCCCTTACCATCCTAGGTTTCGCAAATTCGCGGGCGGGCCAGACCTCCACACACAGCTTCGTGCCGCTGGAGAATGCTTTTGGTTTGTTTTGTGTGCGCGTGCGACGCGAGAGAGTTTTTGCAGGGTGAAAGCTCTGCAGAAGAAAGTAAGCAAGTTGAAACGTTAGCAAATATAATTACTGTGTTCTGACAGAGAAAGTTGGTTCAAATTAGTCGTTATTATTGTGATTAGAAAGTGTCTGATTATAGTTTCATGGTGTGAATAATAGTGTCAAAGAACTAGCAAGCTAGCTAGCTCAGAGGTGATTAGATGAGCTAGTCTGCTGCACACATGCCAGCTAAAGAGCTAACTGGAGGCACTTTATTATTTTACTTAAAGTAGATATACAATCTTTCTTATTCTGCTAGAATTGGGCTTTATGGTAATACCATAATGGTATATTTACAGTACATGGACAGTGGATTGAAGCATTGGAACAAACCCTCACTCATTGGAAATGTCTGTTTTTTGTAGTTGGACATACGATTTTCTTACAGGTGAGAGAGTAAGTAAAGACAGTATCTGACTGCATTGCCCACAGCAACCCAATATTCAATTAGAATTATGTTATGATTTGATATGAATTCAATGTATACCTCTTATTAAATTATAAATACTCTGGTTGTTATGTTTGCCTTTTGGTTGACAGCAAAAGAGGGAAAGAGGAGGATAGGGAGGGAGAGAAGGAGAGAGCAGGATGGTGTCGGCACACCAGAGAGAGAGAGAGAGCAAGAACCAGGTGAGAAAGTGGACAGGTAGTCAAGACCACATAAGTAAGTAGCCTTGAGAACCAATGGTTCTGGAGCCTAACGGCCCATAGGGAAGGAGCCTATCTCCTGTTTCTGTAGCGTGAGGCAGCTTGATGTACAAGTACAGTCCATGCCACCCCCCCCACCACCCCCCCAAGGCAGCAAACACTGGTGTAGATGCATACTGTATGCATAAGTGAGTGTGGTGGTGCTTATGGGGTGTCGCTACGGGACAGGTGTCGCTCTGACTGGGAGGGCAAAATCACAGTATACCCACTAGAAAAAACTAGACTACACCACTGGTGCTGATGGACCATTCGCTGACTGTCTTATTAAATCAAGTACAGAGATTCCGACCCGTGTTGAACATCCTATTTCCTTGTCAAATCGTGTATGCTGTGCACCTAATCTATCCTGAGAAGACACAACGCATTTAAGATCACAATCCTCAATAGATTGATTCCATCGTTTTACCAACAAGAAGATTCTACAATCTATCAGCCTTTCTGTAGAAATACATCGCTCCCTGTATAACGTTATATATCTAACGTTACATGCATTAAGGCTGATCTGTGCATGATGGTGCTGCATTTTGACATAATTCTTATCGCATTTCCCCCCGTTGTGCTGTGCTGTGCCGTTCCATAGTCCAGAGCTTCATCATCCCCTTCTAAAACTGCCATCACCCCTTTCCATCCCTGGCATCATTTTATCAATGAACGTGGTATTATACATATTTACATATTACATATTTGTTGTTATTTGTGTCCGGTTGCTGGAGGAACCAGGACGCCGGCTACACTGCACAGTTTAGCCCGAAATAGAGAGAGTGCTTTACACCCCGAGAAGTTATGCTTTTAACCGTAAACTCAATGAACCGGGAGTTCACCCGCTGCTGCTCGCAGCACCGCGCCAGCTGATTGAAACTCCCTTTGACAGCGGGGGGAGAGAAAAGTTTTAACAGGGAATTCGCTCCGCGCTGTGTCGACCGTGATAGCAGTGTCGTATCGACACCATTCAAATGGTTTTGGATTCCCTGTCCTCTCCCCTATCCGGACACGTTTGAGTTGTTATCCTAACCCACGGTAAACCGAAGTTATTAACCCGCAAAGGGTGCCTCCGGGCACCGTGTTTGTCCGTAAATAACACGGCACACAATGATACTACAGTTCATAAAGCAGACAAGTGAAGGCAGTGGTTTTAAGGGTTCAAAAAACATGACTTTATTATGTGTACATAGCTTCCTCTCTCTCTTTCTCTTTCTCTCCCAAAAAAATCACGGTTAATAATATACCACATGCCGAGGAAAAAGTATACATAGCTTCAAGTTCCTCCATGTTGCTATTGTTGTGGCTGTGTTGTGTCTCGTGAAAATATACGTCACCACCATGGCGCGCTTTTATGACGCGTAACTCCGCCTACTATCGCCTACTCCTCCTACTCGTTCCTGGTCTGTTGTGTATAGTGGAAAACCAGAACTGTTCAAAAGCGTGCCGAAGCGTGCCGAAGCGTGCCGACCCGACCCGAGCCGGGCCGATAGTGGAAAAGCGCCATATGTAGATTTGTGTGTCATCCATGTCAGCATGTCATAGTTGTGGTAGGCAATTTTGTTCTTTTTTATGATGTGTCCCAATGGAAGCATGTAGACATGAATAGAAGGGGGCCAAGGATTGATCCTTGGGGAACCTCACATGATTTTAATTTGTCGGACACAAAGTTGCCAATGGAGACATAGTAGTAGCTTCTGTCCTGTAGGTAGGATCTAAACCAGTTTAGGGCAGTGCCCGAAAAGAGTCAGAAAAGAAAGAGAGAGAGAGAGGTAGAGAGAGAGAAACAGGCGGAGAGAGACAGAGAGAGAGAGAGAGAGAGACAGAGACGGAGAGACAGAGACACAAGTCGGTGTGTGTGTTCCTACCAGTGATGACCAGTAACAGAGAGAGAGAGAGAGAGAGAGACAGACAGGTGTGTGTGTGTGTGTGTGTGTGTGTGTGTGTGTGTTCCTACCAGTGATGACCAGCAGGAGGGTCATGAAGGTCTCAGCACAGTCAGGAGCCTTCAGTTCGTCCATGTCGCTGATGTCTCTGTACTGGGAGCTCCACGCACCCTCAGACGACAGCATCGCATCCACCTTCTCCACCGCCACTACACACACACACACACACAGACACCCAGACACCCAATAATTTTAATTCATTGAGTGTGGAGAATGGTATGCTGTCCCAAAGAGAATAGAACAGAGAGAATCTACCATAGGTGTTGTCCCTTTTACTGGTCACGGTGTCCTGGCATTCTGTCATTTTTTTATACCAAAGAGCTACCATACAGACTGCGTACAGTACACGGGCAGCAATATGTACAGCTGCAGACATGTGAAAACTACTCATCATCTTCGCCCGTCCTCTTCTTTCCTTAGAGAAGTATGCTGAACACTGGTGCTCCTTGCTGAGAAGTCCAGAGAGCTCTTTTGTCAAGTGCCATGCCATGGTTGATCCTGATATTTACTACAAGGTACTGCCTTCCTGGCACTGTACGACTTGAATTTTGAGTTACGAATGTCTGGCTTAGAATGCACTAAACATGATCTTGTCTGCAGCGATGCACATACTCAAGCTGCAATTGTGAGAGGAGTGAAGACTGCCTGTGTGCCGTGTTCTCGTCCTATGTGCGAGCCTGTGCAGCTAAGGGAGTGGTCTTGTCAGGCTGGAGAGAGCTTGTGTGTGGTAAGGAGGATCTCAGGTTCTCGACTTCATATGTTGTAGTACGAAGGTGATCACCTAAGTTCTGATGTCCTCATTCATGTGATGACTTTAATGAACACTTCACACTCCTATGGACAGATAAATACACCAACAGCTGCCCAGCATCTCAGACATCTCAGCATCTGGGCAGCGAGAGGGGCGGAGTGAGCCGCTCGCCCAGGCGCGAGGGCGCCTCCTTCTCCGATATGAGGTCATCACTGAGAGACGGTCGTCAAGGAAACAGACCCGGTTTCTGTCTCAGTCAAATGTCACGTGACATCATCACATAGGTCATAGGTCAGAGTTCGTACAAACAACGTCCTCCCTAACAGAACTGTAACAAACGATATGTACATATTGTACACAGACACTATTATGTACATAGATACTTGGGCCTGGTTTCTGAAACATAAGTAAGCAGCCTTGAGAAGCGATGGTTCTGGAGCCTAACGGCCCTTTAGGGGGAGGAGCCTATCGCCAGTTTCCGTAGCGTGAGGCGGCTTGATGTACAAGTACACCCCCTGGACATGACGCTGGTATGTCGCAGGGTCTTACCCCCCCAATCCAACCCTTAATGCTGAGTGCCAAGCAGGGAGGCATCAGGTACCATGTTTATAGTCTTTGGTGGTACGACTCGGCCGGGGATCGAACTCACAACCTCCCGATCTCAGGGCAGAGGGACACTCTAACCACAAGGCCGCTGAGCTGGTACTGGTGGTTGGGTGGCTGTTTCTGGAACATAGATTAAAATAGATTTAAATGCATTTGTTTCCATGGAGATAATATGTTGAAAATGTACAGAACAAGGCTTGGTCTGTGTCCAGTGTCTGAAAACGTTTAATCTGGTTTCCCGTATACGACTCAAAAGCAGCCCGACGGGTCCAGATTAAAAGTGTTTAAATATTCACACAACAGATCTGAGCCGAGCTGAGAGCTTACCAGGTTTCTTCTGTCAATAACAAAAATGTAAATGTGAAATGAAAGGCTACATAGACAGCATGGTCCAGGTCGGCCCTGTCATGTGTAACCCCCCCCTCCCAGTACTTGTGTGTGTGTGTGTGTGTGTGTGCGTGTGTCTACGTGGAGGATACGAGGTCTGCAGGGACAGCAGCTGTGTGTGTGTGTGTGTGTGTGTGTGTGTGTGTGTGGAGGATACGAGGTCTGCAGTGACAGCAGTTGTGTGTGTGTGTGTGTGTGTGGAGGATACGAGGTCTTCAGTGACAGCAGCTGTGTGTGTGTGTGTGTGCGTGTGTGTGTGTGTGTGTGTCTGATTCAGTACAAAACATCTTACCATCTAGCGCAGCTATGTACAAGCATGCCAGAGTGTTACCAGAGTGGTTTGGTTTTGCCAATGATGTTTTTGCCAACATCCCAAATACACCTGATGTTGTCTTTGTTGACACCAGCCACAAGGAGGTGCTGATTGTAGAAGTAGGCTGCCCCTTTGACCTGTACATGGACCAGACTTTCCAGGACAAGTATATCAAATACCAACCACTGCTTGGTACGATAACCAGCTTTGGATACAAGTGCAAATTCAGCATACTTGTATTTGGAAGTCTGGGCCATGTATATAAATGCACCATGAGGGGTCTGAGAATTGCTGCAATGTCTAAAAGAAAGGCCAAACAGGTTGCCAAATTTTGCTCTGTCTCAGCTATTATTGGCAGCTTGGCCGTGTGGAGAAGGAGGTGTTATGTGTACCCTTAAGTGTTCAGTGCTGCTTAGCCCCGAAATATTTGATTCCCTGTTTGTATAATATAATTTGTGGAACCAAATAAAGTATTCAAATGTGTGGGGGGGGAGGATACGAGGTCTGCAGTGACAGCAGCTGTGTGTGTGTGTGTGTGTGTGTGTGTGTGTGTGTGTGTGTGTGTGTGTGTGTGTGTGTGTGTGGAGGATACGAGGTCTGCAGGGACAGCAGTTGGGCCACCAGTAGGTCCAGTTGGCTGCTGAGCTCCTGGGCGTTGGGGGGGGGGGACAGCGTCTGCAGGGGGGGGGAGATGAAGGGCCACTGGAGCTGAGTGAGGACCTTCTCAAAGTCACTGTGGAGGAGAGGAGGAGAGAAGGAGAGGAGGAGAGCAGGAGAGGAGGAGAGGAGGAGGAGAGGAGGGGAGGAGAGGAGGGAGAGGAGGAGGAGGAGAGAAGGAGAGGAGGAGAGCAGGAGAGGAGGAGGAGGAGAGGAGGAGAGGAGGAGGAGAGGAGGGGAGGAGAGGAGGAGAGCAGGAGAGGAGGAGGAGGAGAGAAGGAGAGGAGGAGAGCAGGAGAGGAGGAGGAGGAGAGGAGGAGAGCAGGAGAGGAGGAGGAGGAGAGGAGGAGAGGAAGAGGAGAGGAGGAGAGGAGGAGAGGAGGGGAGGAGAGGAGGAGAGGAGGGAGAGGAGAGGAGGAGAGAAGGAGGAGAGGAGAGGAGAGGAGGAGGAGAGGAGGAGGAGAGGAGGAGAGGAGGAGAAGAGGGGAGGAGAGGAGGGAGAGGAGAGGAGGAGAGAAGGAGGAGAGGAGAGGAGAGGAGGAGAGGAGAGGAGAGGAGGAGGAGAGGAGGAGAAGAGGAGAGGAGGAGGAGGAGAGGAGAGGAGGAGAGGAGGAGAGAAGGAGAGGAGGAGAGGAGGAGGAGAGGAGGAGAGGAGGAGGAGAGGAGAGGAGGAGAGGAGAGGAGGAGGAGAAGAGGAGAGGAGAGGAGAGGAGGAGGAGGAGGAGAAGGAGAGGAGGAGGAGGAGAGGAGAGGAAAGGAGAGGAGAGGAGAGGAGAGGAGGAGAGCAGGAGAAGAGGAGAGGAGGAGAGAAGGAGAGGAGGAGGTGGAGAGGAGAGGAGAGGAGGAGGAGGAGGAGAGGAGGAGAGGAGGAGAGGAGGAGGAGGAGAGGAGACAGGAGGGTTAAAACATGACTACAAGGGGGGTGTTCCATCAATGTTGCTAAAGGAAAATCCAGAACCGCTGCACTCCTAGTTAACACACCTGATCAACTAATCACCTGCTGTGACGATCCACACTTGAACCAATAGTGGGCGCTATACATCTGTTGTCATGTTGACCGTATCTCTTGGTTCCAGATGGGCACAGGTGGGGGTGATCATCCTAATTGTCCCAGGAACCATAAGAGTGGGTCAAATTGATGGACTCGCTCTCTTCCTTGTCGACCAGCAGCCGTTTTTGGTTGTCGTTACTATTTTCTTTATCATTATTTCAATTCTACATTATTTACGTTAATAAATCTCCTATTATTGTTATCCATGTGTCGTCTCCCTTTTTGTCACCTTGTCAAGAGCCAGGCAAGCGTAACACCTGCTCATTTTAAATATTGTGTCAGAAGCCCCCCCCCGGCCCCCCCAACGACACACACACTCCAAACTCTCCTCCCCCTCCCCACACACACACCAACCACACACACTCCAAACTCTCCTCCCCCTCCACATACACACACCAACCACACACACTCCAAACTCTCCTCCCCCTCCCCACACACACACCAACCACACACACTCCAAACTCTCCTCCCCCTCCCCACACACACACCAACCACACACACTCAACACTAGGGTTGGGTACCGAAAATCGGTACCGGTAGGTACCGGTTACTTTACATTCGGTATCTACCGTACCGAATTGCAAAGGAGATTTCGGTACCTAATTTCGGTACTTTTCTATCTCGCCCCCTGGTGTCCGGTGTCATGCAACAGTCAACTGGTGACTCGTGACGTGACATCGCCTGTTAAATTTCCACTCAGTGCGTGTCGTGGTAGTGAGCTGAGCAGTTGTGTTACGAGTTAAGAAGAGTGAGTGAAAGCATATATACTAAATTATTATATTATCTGAATTGTATTATTATTATTATTATTATTATTATTATCATCATCATATTATCGAATTTCGCTAGCTAGCCTAGCTACGAGGTCACCGAGAATGCCGAAGGCCCTAATGAAGCGTTCTAAAGTGAGGCTGCATTTCACCCGACTCGACGAAAACAATGCGAAGTGCTCAAAATGCTTAAAATCATTCGCGTGTAAAGCAGGGAACACATCTAACTTGATGAAACACCTGGCAACGCACGGGATACATTTAAGGGTAGAAGGGTGCACCGTGTTTGACAGCTTGCGCAACCCTTCGGCAAGCACCTCAAGCAGTCCCGGAGAGGGGGAGGGGGAGACCGCCATTCCCATTGAGGATGATGACAGCAGCATTTCCTCAGGTTAGTAATGTTTCCGTTTATTTCCGTTTATTTATTTAAAGAGGGGGACAGTGGACATTAATCAACAAGTCTGTTTCTAATCTTTCTATCAATGTAAATGCACTAGAGCAGGGGTGCCCAATACGTCGATCGCGATCGACCGGTCGATCGCAAAGGTAGTATGGGTAGATCGCATGGCATTGAACAAAACCCAAAAAAAAACGGAAAAAAAAAAAACGGGAAAAAAAAAACGGAAAAAAAACGAAAAAAAAACCGAAAACGACAAAAAAGTTCGCCTATCATCCATCCTCACTATGGCTTTTGCCACTTGATTGACGTACAGGTAAGCCAGTCTGAGATCTGATCTTTTCACCTACACCTAACACACGGTTCACCACGCATGCGCAGTCAACAGCACCAACTACAAAATACAAAATACCGGCGGGACTAATTACCTAGTTAGCCTTCCAATTTCTACTATTTACTATATAATACTAAATAAAGGCTATACAAATGAGTGGGGAAGCTGGACCAAGTAAGAAACCAATAACGTATAACTTCCATCCAGAATGGGAGGAGGACTTTTTTACACGATGTGATATTGGAAATGCGTCTGTCTGATCAGCAAATCTACGATGGCTATTTCGAAGAAGGGAAATGTGGCAAAAGAGCGAAAACGTACGGCTGCAACGATAGCTTCTTATCGCGTCAGTCACGTTCTTGTTAAACACAAGAAGTCATTCAAAGACGGCAAAATTGTGAAAAAAGTTTCTCGAGGCTGCAGATTGCCTTTTCGATGACAGATCCACAGTGGCTGATGACACCTTGCAACCAGCTCCTACAGCCCTGACTATTAGAAACTAGCTGCCTCCTCCCAGTGCCAGGTCTCCCACTAAGGTAGAGAAATGCATTTATTTCCTCCTTTCAAACTACCTGTTTTGTATCTGGTTTACTTTTCTGTTTGTTGGATCAGTAGTTGGCTATGGTACTGCAGACTGGCTGTCAGTGTGTGAGTGAGAGAAAGTGTGTGTGTGTGTGTGTGTGTGTGTGTGTGTGTGTGTGTGTGTGTGTGTAAGAGAGTGAGAGAGAGAGAGGGAGAGAGAGAGGGAGGGTTTGTGCTATGGCTCCCTATGCAGACTGGCAAATGTGTGTGTGTGTGTGTGTGTGTGTGTGTGTGCACCCGTGACATCATCTTTCATCCCCAATGGGAGGGAGGGCTAGGGGTCCCCAATGTAGAATGGATCTACACCAGCATGAGAATTTCCCATCTTCTCAGGATGCTTAACAACGACGACAAGGACGTCAGGGAGCTGGCCCGCTCCTCCATGTTCCTGAACCTGAGGAGAAGGAAGGTCCCAGTTGCCAGGGGGGCGGAGCCCCACTTCCTTGGGTTCAAGAGGAAACCCAGCGGAAAATTGGACACTCATTCCGCTGGTTTTGGAGTCTGGTCTGATTGGCCAGACCTGAATGACCTCTGTGTCCGAGCCGGGGTGTCCCTGGAGTGGGTGCGGTCTGACTCTGAGACTGTTCGGGTCTCAGAGAACTGTATATCTGACCCTCTCACACAGGTCAGGGCAACAGCCTCCTTTGCTGGACAGAGCCACCAGCTAACATCTAGAGGGGCCAGACGGACTCTCATGGACCTTCATCAACATCAACAACAACAACACTGGACTGGTCTGAAACTCCAGGGAAAACTGGCATGTCTTCCCACAGCTGATCACCCTGTTTCCCATTATTTTCTAAAAAACACTGCACTCGATGAGGACATTGTCATATTCACAACCAAGGCCAGATTACAAGTCCTTCCTACCAGACTCAACCTCTCTATTTGGTTTCCCTCCACTCAGGTTCCTCATTGCCTGCACCACACCACAGAACAGGTTACAGAAACACTTTCACATATCTTGAATGGCTGTTATGTTTACAAAGGAATGTATATAGCACGTCATGACAGAATTGTGAGCCTAATAGTAAAGGACATATCACTCCACTTCCCAGTTACAGTGAAAATGTATACACATGCTTGTGTCAATGCATCCATGTTCAATTTCTGTAATGACCAATGTCACTTTTCACAGTTGTCTGCTAACACACCAGATGTTGTTGTTGTTAATGAAGAGTCCAGAGAGGTGTCTGTATTAGAGGTAGCGTGCACCTTTGATATAAGCCTAGAGGAAGCCTTCATGACTAAGGTCATGAAATACCAGCAGCTTGTAGACACCATCTCAGAGCTAGGCTATAGGTGTACGCTATTAGTCTTTATATTTGGCAGTCTTGGGCATGTGCACAGATTGGTTGTCAGAGGACTACGTCTACTGGGAATGTCCAAGGGAGAAGCAAAAAGGCTCAGCAAGTATTGCTCTGTCTCTGCGATTATTGGCAGCCGCCAAATATGGCGGAGACGGTGTTACTTGTACCCGTGAGTCTTGTCCTGTTGTATGTGAAAGACATTGTCCATGTCTGTTTGTGAATGCATCCCATCTGTGCCTTCAGTATTTGTGTCCCTGTATACTTGTTTCTATGTGGACAGAAATAAATGATTAAAATGTGTGTGTGTGTGTGTGTGTGTGTGTGTGTGTGTGTGTGTGTGTTTGTAGTACGTGCATGTACGTTTGCGATGTTGAAACTAGACTGGTAGATCTTGGCAGACTGGCTACTTGAAAAGTAGATCTTGGTTCCAAAAAGTGTGAGCACCCCTGCACTAGAGTTAGCCTAAGCTAGTTTTCATCGGCAGTCCCAATGTAGCCTAACCGTTGATCGCAAATCCTGCGTTTATTAAGTAGGCTATTCGCCCTCTATTAAATTATTTCTTGTTTTGTTTTATTTAACCAGGAAAGGGGGGGGGGATTGAGAGATTAAACACATCTTATTCAAGAGGGTCCTATCCAAGACAGGCAGCAGCAAATATTTAGCTACAGTAACATTATTTAACCTATGTTTATATTGTTGGCTCTCCAGCTACAGCATCAGAGACGCCATTCACCTTGGCAAAGAAGGGAACTTTGACCAAAGACAAGGTGGAGGAAATTCACAGGGCTGTTACCAGGTTTGTGGTCAAGGGACTGCATTCCTTTTCCACTGTGGAATCTCCCTGTTTCAGGTAAAGTGACGTGAAAACAATATTTGTTTACTTTATGTTTATAAATCTGTGCCATTAGACAATTATGTCAAAACAAAACAAAAGTCAAAATGACAATAAAAAAGTCAAGAGAGGTGTCGTATTTTGCCAGAGAAGGCAGATATGCTGATCTTTTTGCAAAAGAATTGCTGAGGTGGGAGTTTTATTTTTATTTATTTTAATTTGAGTGTATATTTCACTGTAATATTATATGTATATTGTGCCTCAGTCAGCAGGAGTTTTATTTTCATTTATTTTAATTTGAGTGTATATTTAACAAATATATATTGTGCCTCAGCAATAAAAAAGTGAAAAGCTGTTTAATGTTGTCGACCGTGTTATTATTATATATATACAGTGGGGAGAACAAGTATTTGATACACTGCTGATTTTGCAGGTTTTCCCACTTAGAAATAATGTAGAGGTCTGTAATTGTTATCATAGGTACACTTCAACTGTGAGAGACGGAATCTAAAACAAAAATCCAGAAAATCACATTGTATGACTTTTAAATAATTAATTTGCATTTTATTGTATGAAATAAGTATTTTATCACCTACCAACCAGTAATAATTCCGTCTCTCACAGACCTGTTAGTTTTTCTTTAAGAAGCCCTCCTATTACCTGTATTAACTGCACCTGTTTGAACTCGTTACCTTTATAAAAGACACCTCTCCACACACTCAATCAATCAGACCCCAACCTCTCCACAATGGGCAAGACCAAAGAGCTTTCTAAGGACATCAGGGACAAAATTGTAGACCTGCACAAGGCTGGGATGGGCTACAGGACAATAGGGAAGCAGCTTGGTGAGAAGGCAACAACTGTTGGCGCAATTATTAGAAAATGGAAGAAATTTAAGATGACGGTCAATCTCCCTCGGTCTGGGGCTCCATGCAAGATCTCACCTCGTGGGGCATCAATGATCATAAGAAAGGTGAGGGATCAGCCCAGAACTACACGGCAGGACCTGGTCAATGACCTGAAGAGAGCTGGGACCACAGTCTCAAAGAAAACTATCAGTAACACACTACGCCGTCAGGGATTAAAATCCTGTAGCGCACGCAAGGTCCCCCTGCTCAAGCCAGCGCATGTCCAGGCCCGTCTGAGGTTTGCCAATGATCATCTGGATGATCCAGAGGAGGAATGGGAGAAGGTCATGTGGTCTGATGAGACCAAAATAGAGCTTTTTGGCATAAACTCCACTCGCCGTGTTTGGAGGAAGAAGAAGGATGAGTACAACCCCAAGAACACCATCCCAACCGTGAAGCATGGAGGTGGAAACATCATTCTTTGGGGATGCTTTTCTGCAAAGGGGACAGGACGAATGCACCGTATTGAGGGGAGGATGGATGGGGCCAAGTATCGCGAGATCTTGGCCAATAACCTCCTTCCCTCAGTAAGAGCATTGAAGATGGGTCGTGGCTGGGTCTTCCAGCATGACAACGACCCGAAACACACAGCCAGGGCAACTAAGGAGTGGCTCCGTAAGAAGCATCTCAAGGTCCTGGAGTGGCCTAGCCAGTCTCCAGATCTGAACCCAATAGAAAATCTTTGGAGGGAGCTGAAAGTCCGTGTTGCCCAGCGACAGCCCCGAAACCTGAAGGATCTGGAGAAGATCTGTATGGAGGAGTGGGCCCAAATCCCTGCTGCAGTGTATCAAATACTTGTTCTCCCCACTGTATATGTCATTTAAAAAAATCTAAAGTACCGAATTAAGTACCGTTTCGGTACCGGTACCGTTTTTAAAGTATATACCGGTACCGGATAAAACCCAAACGATACCCAACCCTACTCAACACACACAAACTCTTCCCCATACACACCCCCCCCCCCCACCTGGCCAGGCGGTCCTTGAGTATCTTGTGCCAGAAGCGCAGCGTGTCCCTGAGGAAGGTCTGCACCCCACCCACCCACCCACCCTAATGTTTTGTATTAGTATACATACATACATAGGAGATATTGGCAGGCTTAACACGTGTGTCTGTGTGTGTGGGGGGGGGTAATACTCTGCCTCACAGATGCATATGGGATCAAAGACGCAGACGTTGTTGCCGTGTTCATAGCAGCAGCCGTGGGAACCGTTACTCTGATGGGCGTCGTCTATTGCATCTACAACAGGTTCTACACCAAACACCCCTACCTGCACACTCAGCTGCGTGACGACTCAGGTAATACTACTGACATAATTCTATTCTATATACAAAGTTATTCTAAGTTTGGAATCTTTCTAGTGACATTAAATATATTGTCCTGGAAATGTTGCATATGACCGTAGACACTGAAGGTTCCAGGGGAGGCTGGTGGAGGTAGAAATCAGAGGACGGCCTCGTTGTAATGCATGGAATGGTACCAAACACACATGTTCTCCGGCATCGACCTCCACCAGCCTCCCCTCTGGTATGTTCTCTGATATTACTGGAACCAGTAAGTACTGTTATTTCTCACTTGTCGTTTTTCCCTCTGTTTCTGTCTGTCTGTCTGTCTGTCTGTTTCTCTAGAATTAATCCTCGATCTCCCGGAACCCCCGACCGTTGCCTTCTACGGCTCTGTAGGAGCGTTTGATAGAGAGAGAGAAATGTGGAAGAGAGCTGAGGATGATACCCCCTCTGTGATCACAGCGCCCCCCCTGCTTGTCCCCTCCTCCCTCCGTGGGGCCCTACCCTCCTCTCTTCCTCTCATCCTACCATTTCAGGACCATATCTGCACGAGATCTGGAGAGGAGCTTCCTTTGATGTCACACACTGAAGCCAAAGACTTGGGAGGGACTAAGGCAATTATGAAGATGATCATTAAGAGTTATCATCATGCTCAATCACCATCATTTAAATCAATCAAAAAGGAGAGTCAAGTGTTGTTTTGTAGAAATTAGTGATAGTAGTGCATAAATTAATATACAGCTATTACAAACATGCAGATGATGGTACTATGACACATGCATACATTAATTAACATTACATCAATATACCTGGGCCAGAGTTGTAGGCTATATCATAAATGTCTTTAAATGCCTGTGATTATATTGTAAAATCCGCTGAGGAAACCAACCATCACACGTTATGAATGCATAATAAACTGAATGTCAACCCTTGTTGTCCCATTATGCCTTTCCTCTTTCCGGTGCACATCCATCACGTTGTGTTATTGGGGACATACAGAAGACGATAGAAATGTACCATAATATAAATTAGCTATAAGCGCTTGTGCAACTGCAGGCTGTTCTATAGGTCCGTGTTATGGGGGCAGTTTGGGGTCTCCCCCCGACCTACCCCCACTAGAGGTATTAACCGATGAAGCAATAGGATAGGTGCCTACTGTACCCTTTACTGTGCAAGTCTTGAATTAGTATAACACTAGTTGTTACAAACAAGTTGTTCAGTATGATTTTGAGTCCTGTTGCTCTTTTTTTCCATCACCAACAAATATTTGTCTAGACCTGCGTCAGTTGGCCTTCTGTGACTAAACATGGCCTTGAAGAGCTGATTTGACAGGAATGCAAAGAAAGTCTGGTTCCTACAACCTCAACTTGTTTCCCACATCCATGTCTCAAACATGTAAGTCCTAATTATAACTGCTTTTGTGAATATTTGTTTTTATTTGCTTTTGTTTTACCTCAAGAGAACAGATGACTTAAACAAAATGATTGCCATTTGCTTAACCAATGCCCTCCCATTTATAGCCTTATAATAATATACTGTGTATATGATAAATGTTTATCAGTTTATTTGGTGGTTCACCATTTGTGCAGTCATTGAATACTGACATCGAATACATTTGCCAAGATAGCTTACATGGTTCATATCATATATAATAAATAGGAGAGTGAGAGGACATTGCAATGCTGTTTGCCTCTTGCAGTCAAACTGACACTCACTGGCTGAAGTGGTGCGCACATCTCACCACATCTCACCTAGCCTCCGTTTTTATTGACTGCTTTGTGACCTGAATGACACCACCTAGGCCACAGCCAGGCAACTGCCCCTGCCCCCAGCAGGATGCCCCCCCCCTCCCCCCTGCAATATTGACTAACTACAGCACCTTATATTTATGATAGATGTTAGTATATTTAGTAGTATATTAATAGTATATTATATATATATATTTATAAAACTGTACATATTGATTTGTAAATTGACCTGTACACACTGTTGCATCTCTATATAGTCCAACCTAATAGTATCGTTTTTACCCAACCTGCAAATGTCATCTGTGCATACCCCCCCCCTGTGTGATTTGAGTGTGATTTTGTGTGATTTGAAACCTGCTCGTGTAATTTGTACATTTGTGTAGCACTTCTTAGGAGCCGGCAGTAACATTTCACTGTACATTGTACCTGTACGATATACACGTGACAAATAAAATTAACTTTGAACTTTGAACTTTGTACAAGTTCTACTCAACCACAACCAAAGATCAAAGCCTTTTTCATTATAAGAAAATATGTATCATTTTACATGCCTGTCTTGTCCACTCAACAGCTGAACAATATTTTTGGAGACAAAATTAATTATGCTTCTGACGAATGTTGTAGTCACGTTGTTTGTAGTAGGACGGTTACGTTCTAGGGTGCACAGCACGTGTTGCCTTGATCAGTCACGTGTTGCCTTGATCAGACACGTGTTGCCTTGATCAGTCACGTGTTGCCTTGATCAGTCACGTGGGGATTGGTGTGTATGAATGATGGGAGAGGTACTAGATATAAGAGTGCTCAAAATAAGGAGAGTGCAATAGATTTAACACTGGCTTCAATGGGAATTGCAGGTATCACAAATTGGGAAGTATTAAGGGAGTCTACAGTGGGGAGTGATCATTACCCTATAAGTATTATGCTTGGAGTAGAAGTAAATCAAGAAGAGGACATTAAGATACCGAGATGGAAGTTGGATAAAGCTGACTGGGAGAACTTTCAGCAAATTAGTTGGGTCAAGGTTGAACCGTTACTTAGAGAGGAAATATTAGATGTGGATGAGTTTAATGAGAAGTTGGTGTCAGCCATTATAGAGTCAGTACAGGAAACAATACCGATGAGTAAAGGGTGTAAAGATAGGAAGAATGTACCTTGGTGGGATAAAGAGTGTTGGCAAGCAGTTAAGCATAGGAATAGTTCATTTAGACAGTTGAAAAAACATCATTCTCTGGAATCATTAATTCAATATAAAAGGGCACAAGCAGTAGTTAGGAAAACTATAAAAACAGCTAAACGAACATACTGGAGGAAATATTGTAATACGATAGGAAGAGAGACTAAGCTGTCTGATATATGGGGAATGATCCGAAGAATGAGTGGAATTAAAAGGAATTATGTAATACCAGTGTTGACAGGTAGCAATAAATCAGCAGTCAGTAATAAAGATAAGGCAGAACTTCTGGCAGAAACACTAGTGAAAGTTCACAGTTCAGGAAATTTAACAGTAAATGCTAGACACCGTAGGGATACAATTCTTGCTCAGAATATAGATGTTAATGTAAAGAAGAGTGCAACAAGGGATAGTTTAGATTTACCTTTTACATTGCTTGAATTAAAAAGGGCTGTAAATGTGAGGAGGCAATCATCACCAGGGAAGTATGGTATTTGCTATAGTATGTTAGCTCATATGAAGGATCATGCATTAGATTTAGTATTAAAGTTGTTTAATAAAGTGTGGGAATCAGGTAAAATTCCAAACAAATGGAAACACTCAATCATTGTATTTTAAAACCAGGTAAAGACCCATCAGATCCATCAAGCGAGTTGTTCTCTCCTTTTCAAAGTGGGTTCCGTAGAGGAAGAAATACTATGGATTCCATTTTACGTCTTGAGTCAGAAATTAGGAAAGCTCAAACTAACAAAGAAATGGTGTTAGCTGTCTTTTTCGATGTTGAGAAAGCTTATGATATGTTGTGGAAGGAAGGATTGCTAATCAAATTAAGTAAACTGGGGGTAGATGGTAGGTTATATAACTGGGTGTTAGATTTTCTTTTTGGCAGGACAATACAGATAAGGGTAGGGACAGAACATTCAAAGGAATACAGGGTTGAGAATGGGACTCCACAGGGGAGTGTTTGTAGTCCAGTATTATTCAATGTCATGATTGATGACATCTTTGAACAAATAGAAAAAGGAATAGGGAAGTCTTTGTATGCAGATGACGGGACCTTATGGATAAGGGGGCGGAATCTGAGATACATAGAGAAGAAAATGCAGATTGCAATTGAGAAGGTGGAACAATGGGCAAATGAGTGGGGGTTCAAATTATCTATACCTAAAACACAGGTAATAGTTTTTTCTAAACGACCGAGAGAAGTGTCATTGAAATTATATGGGCATACTTTAGAACAGGTTAATGTAATTAGATTCCTTGGTGTTTTATTTGATGAAAAGTTGACCTGGAAATAGCACACGGATAAAGTAAAAGATAAATGTAAAAAGGTCAATAACCTGTTAAGATGCCTGTCAGGGAGAGATTGGGGAGCAAGCAGAGCAGCATTGTTTAATGTGTATCAGGCTTCTCTAGATTATGGATGTTTAGGATACATGTCAGCAGCAGTAAGCCATCTTAAAAAGTTGGATGTGCAACAAACACAAGGACTTAGAATATGTAGTGGAGCTTTTAAAACATCCCCAGTAGCAGCAATACAAGTTGAAGTTGGGGAACAGCCACTGTGGATACGCAGAATTAAACTTTTGTTAGCTTACTGGGTTAATCTCCAAGGTCAGAATAGTTCACATCCAACTAGGTCTATTGTACAAGATTGTTGGGAGCATAATAAGACTCATTATATGAGTTTTGGATGGATAGGGAATACAATAGCAAAAAGATATGATTTAGATAAATTGCGGTATAGTCCAGTAATTCCGCATTCAATTATTCCACCCTGGTTATATGTGAATCCATTAGTAGATTTAGATATACAACAAGAACTACGAAAGAAATCCAAACATGCCCATCCTGGGAATGTGGTACAAAACTATATTGGTCAGCACTATACAGGCAAGTTCTTAATTTTTACAGATGGCTCAAAAGACCCAGAGACAGGACGTACAGGAGCTGCAGTATTCTTCCCTGTTACGATGGGGTAATGTGTTTGGACCCAGGCGCAGAGTAGAACAGAGTAGACGGAAGCCGGAGTAAAATAATAACGGTACTCTTTATTTTGAGTAAACGGAACAAATAATAACCGCACAGTAAGCGAATAAACAAAAGAGGAGAAAACAAGTCTCCGATAAACGTTTTAAATAATAACAGGAACAAGGCAGAGCAATGTACTTACAATCGTCAACTATACTTATTTCCTAATCCGGCGAGGAACAATAAGGCTAAGAAGAATCGTATACATATAACAAACGCAACATGAAGTGAACAACCGACAACCAGAGGGGAAACAGAGGGATCTAAATAGCCACAGCCAAACAACACACACCAGGTACAAATCAGTTAATTAGGACAGACAAATGCATACATAAAACACCAGAGGGCGCCAAAGGGTCGCTCCACAATAAGGTCGCTTCCCCAACCCTTACAGTATCCCCCCCCGACGAACGGCACCTGCCGTTCACCTGGGTGCCTCAGGATGTAGTTGGCGGAAGTCTGTAATTAGTTTTGGGTCCAATATGTCCCTCTGAGGCACCCAGGACCGTTCCTCCGGCCCATACCCCTCCCAATCCACCAAAAACTGTAAGCCCCTACCCCTCCGCCGGCAATCCATAAGATAAATAAAGTGCCAATAGATATGACATAAGTGAGAGAATTGGACAAGTGACAAGTACTAGTCTGCTAAATGGCTAAAATGTAAAAATGCATCCTATCTATTCTATTCAGCTAATACCATTGCATTCCCACATTAATGAGAGATCACTGAGAGATCACAGCCATTTGTCCCATTGGGGGAGGGGTCATTTGAAGATAGGGGGGGCAGAACTGAGTACTGTATCTTATAGCTCATGGCGTTCTATAAACGCAGCACCCTCCCTGATGTTTTTGTCCAGGGGCTGTAGAGCCCGACAGCCCCAGGGATGCTGAGCAGGGTGACGGTCTGAACCCCTCCAGCCAGGGGTACTACTTCAGCTCTGGGGAGTCGCCCTGGGAGGGGCGCAGAGAGGAGGAGGACGGGGAGGACCCTGCCGACTTGATGTCAGAGACAGACCTCCGCATCGCCACCACGACGTTCCAACAAGTGAGAGACGAGACCCGTCTTGTGACGTTAGAATTATAAGGTTCTATCTACATGTTTGGTCAAAATTGCATTTTTACATAATCTGATCCATTAGGTGTTTATTAATGCCTGTGTGGTGTTATGTCTGTACATCTTCTTTGGTGATTGTTAAATGTTCAAGGACAACCCCATTCAATCCACAAGAAGTCTCTTTGTGGTGACAATAAAAACGTGTGCGTGTGTGTATACACGCACATTCATGTGTGTGTGTGTGTGTGTGTTGTGGACACTCATGGCTGTGTGTTTCTACCCCCTCTAGGTGGTGGCCATGTTCCCTGCCGTGCAGGTACGGTGTATGGCAGGTATGGTTCCTCTCGACGCCCTGCGGGGCCAGCGCCTGAGGGCCCCCACGCCCAGGGACCCTGGGGAGGTGATCGCTGTGCTGGTGGAGCATGTGGAGTCACCCAGCAACTTCTACATCCGCTTCCACGAGACCCAGGAGGCCCGCGCCCTGGAGAGCATGATGGTGGAGATGAGGTGAGGAGACGGTGCCGCTTAGACCGGGGAGGAAACATGATTGAATCAGAATCAGAAGACTTTATTGCCATGACATGTAAACATGTTAGGAATTTGGTTTGGGACAGTAGAGCGCAGTTTACGACAGGACAGGTGCAAGACAGGACAAGACAATGCAAACCAACATCATTCAGGGGTGCAAACTTGTCACCTTTCTGCTAAATTAGCCGTTTTTATCTCAAAATAGGTCATCCATGTGAATTGTGTAGATCTGCAAAAAAAAATGTTTTGGGTGTGGTGGGGGGGGGGGGGGGGTGTCTAAGGCCCAATCCCGATTCTCTTTTCTACCACTTCGGCTCGTTTTGGAGTCACTCGCTTTTGGAGCCAAGGCCTCTGAACAGAGCCACAAGCCGTAGTGGTTCCCCTAAGAAATGGGACAACCCTTCACGACTGAAACGTCATTCGCGTCATCGCGATTCATTCACAACTTGAATGAACTTGAACGCTATCAATCGATCAAACAAGTCATCAAATAAAAAAGAACAATGCTTCATTATCAGACCATGACAGAATAAGCTCTAACCTGTATGAAACCTGTGCTCCTATCCTGCCAGTCTGCACTGATTTAGGACAACAGTGCAACAACTTCGCAGCTGAACTTTAGTTACATTTACGGCGTCATATGCCATCAAAGGGAAACATGGAAAAATGCATGACTTACAGATTTAATTTTATGACGTTACGAAATCCGATGTGACAGGAACGCTGGAGAAACAGCCGCTGTCCACTGCATTAGTTAACTACATATATAATAGTAATAACAACTGCTTGGATTAGATTGCCGGTTGTTTTGGTATAATAACAACTATATAGCGTCATATACCACCAAGGGGGGGAAATTCGCGCCTATCATGCTGTCAAACACCACAGGTAATAATTTATTTCTAAATAAACATGATTGTACATCTCTGAAATGGAAATCGTGCTGTGCTTGACACTTCCATGGGACTGGCGTCGGGGCAGCGGAACACGGTGACTGTCAGCCTGTGACAAACGCGCAGATATGAGTGCTCCGGTCTGTTCTGCTGGCTCCGGTGTCCTGGCCGCTGTCCTGAGCGCGCTGGACTGTGGAACTTTCTATGTTAAGCATTTTGTTATGCTTGTTATAAAGAAAAGGTCTATAATGCATTGAAATGACATTAGTAGCCTACATCAGACATTAGACATGGAAATATGTCAATGCGCGGCTGTCATGCACAAATCAGCTTGTAACGTTAGACACACAGCACATCGGCATAATAACGGTTTGTTGTTGTTGTGCTTGTTATAAAGAAAAGGTCTATAATGCATTTAAATGAATGATACAACCCATTAATAATATTACCTAATAACAACTGCTCGGATAGGATTGCGGGTTGTTTTGGTTTAATACGTGCCATAGCTGTAAATAAAACATGGACATAGGTCATGCGCGTCTATCATGCACACATCAGCCTAACGTTAGATAGATAACTTCACATTAAATACGTCTCATCATCCGCTGTCAAACGCCACAGGTAATCTTTTATTTCTAAACAGGAATGTACATCTCGATGTGAATCGCGCTCCTTATATTATTATAGAATATATTATATTATGGGAAGGCTGTGCTTGACGCTTCCATGGGGCGCTCCTGCATAGGCACAATAGCGGCATAATAGCGATCTTTTTGTGTTATGCTTGTTGTAAAGAAAAGGTCTATAATACATTGAAATGACATTAAACTAAGATAATACGATGGTTATCATAATTTTTCAAGTCTTTAATTACAAGTAATTCCAGAAAAGGTAAATGACTTCCTGAGAGGAAGCCGGAAGCCAGGGTACTAAGTACCTTCTCTTCCAGTTGTTTGTAGTGTTGCTGCTGTCTTCTCAAGTCACTCCGGTCTACTGAGTGCGCTTAGCTAGTGCTAGTTCTGTTGGTTCCTTAGCCCTCTTCCCCTCTACAGACTTTTGCCACAATGTGCTTTCTCCCTATCCCTGTTCTTCTGACACTCAGGAGGACACCTAGATGCTACATCCCCCCTCGCAAACCTTCCAATCTCATCTACCCACCTCTTTCTACTGACCATGACTTTATCGCCGCAGGCGGTCTCTGGAATTGCCAGTCGGCGGTCCGGAAAGCTGACGCTATCTCAGCTTATGCATCTCTTATGGCCCTCAATTTCCTTGCTCTCACTGAGACCTGGATCACACCAGAAAACACAGCTACACCGGCAGCCCTCTCTGCCGCCTACTCCTTTTCTCATTCCCCTAGACCCTCTGGTCGAGGGGGAGGCACAGGACTCCTCATCTCGCCCAAGTGGTCACACACTGTCCTTCCCCTGGCACACTTGTCTACATCCTCCTTTGAATTTCATGCTGCTTTTGTCTCTTCCCCGGTCAAACTCCACATTGTCGTCATCTATCGCCCCCCAGGCCAACTCGGTGACTTCCTAGGCGAGATGTATGACCTTCTCAGCTCTTTCCCTGATGATGGCACTCCGCTCGTACTACTAGGTGACTTCAATTTCCAATCTGAGAAGCTTCTCTCATCTGGAGTACTTGACCTTCTCCTCTCCTTCGGCCTTACCCTGTCCCCCTCTCCTCCGACTCATAAGGCAGGCAATCAGCTCGACCTTGTCTTCACCAGATCTTCCCACACTTCCAACCTTACCGTTACCCCTCTTCCAGTTTCTGATCACCACTTTATATCCTTCTCCCTTCCCCTCAAAACTTCCTCTTCCCTCTCAGCCTCTAACCACTTAAGACCCTCTCGTCGTAACCTACGTACCCTGTCCCCCAGCGCCCTCTCTTCTTCTGTCCTATCCTCCCTACCCTCTGTCGAATCCTTCTCCCTTCTATCCACTGATGCGGCATCCTCAACCCTTCTGTCCGCTCTCACCTCATCCTTCGACACCCTCTGTCCACTAACCTTGAAGCCAGCTCGATCCTCTCCTCGAGCTCCCTGGCTCTCTGAAACGCTACATGCTTGTAGACTAGAGCTCAGAGCAGCTGAGAGGAAATGGAGAAAAACTGGCCTTTCTGATGACCTTAACCTCTATCACTCTCTCCTTGCCAACTACGCCTCCTCGGCATCAGCTGCTAAAACATCCTACTATCATTCAAAAATACATTCTTCTGCCTCTAATCCTAGAAAACTGTTCTCCACTTTCTCTTCACTCCTTAATCCACCTCCTCCCCCTCCTCCTTCCTCCCTGTCCGCCGATGACTTTGTCACCTACTTTGAAAAAAAGGTGGACGACATCAGCAGCACCTTTCTCCCCCCACCGCTCCCTCCTCCCACTAACAATGCTAACACTGTTCCCACTAACAATGCTAACACCCCTTCCAAACTCCCCCCTCGACACTCGATCTCTGGATTGTCATCTTTTTCCCCCCTCTCCCCCGATGAGATTCTCACACTTATCACATCAAAGCGGGCAACCACATGCCCTCTTGACCCCATCCCCTCCCCCCTTCTCCAATCCATTTCCGCCGACATCCTTCCTTACCTTACCACCCTAATCAACTCCTCCCTATCCACTGGATCTGTCCCAGCGGCCTTCAAAATAGCCAGAGTCAAGCCTCTCCTCAAGAAACCTACCCTTGACCCATCATCTGTCCACAATTACAGACCGGTATCCCTTCTCTCCTTCCCTTCCAAAACCCTTGAACGCGCGGCATCTAAACAACTGACTGACTATCTCCGGAAGATGGATCACTTAGACCCCCACCAATCCGGCTTCAAGGCTGGGCATTCCACTGAGACTGCGCTCCTTGCTGTCACGGAAGCCCTCCACTCTGCCCAAGCTTCCTCCCTCTCCTCTGTTCTCATTCTCCTTGACCTGTCTGCTGCCTTCGACACAGTCAATCACCAGATCCTTCTCTCCGTCCTCTCAGACCTGGGCATCTCTGGCACCGCACACTCCCGGTTTTCTTCCTACCTGGCGGGCCGCTCCTACCAGGTGACCTGGAGAGAATCGCTATCTTCTCCACGAACCCTCTCCACTGGAGTTCCCCAGGGTTCCGTCCTAGGGCCCCTACTCTTCTCCCTCTACACCAAGTCTCTTGGCTCGGTAATCTCTTCACATGGGCTCTCCTACCACAGCTACGCAGACGACACTCAACTCTTCCTGTCCTTCCCCCCGTCTGATGTACACGTGGCAACCCGTATCTCAGCATGTCTCGCTGACATTTCAACTTGGATGGCTGACCACCATCTCAAGCTCAATCTTAACAAGACTGAGCTCCTCTTCATCCCCGGGAAAGCCTGCCCTCTCCAAGACTTCTCCATCACAGTGGAGAACTCTACTGTAACCCCCTCCCTGACAGCCAAGAACCTTGGAGTGATCCTGGATAACCGACTATCCTGTGCGGAGAACATTGCAGCAACGGCTCGCTCCTGCAGATTCCTCCTCTACAACATCAGAAGGATACGACCATTCCTTACCAGAGAGGCAGCGCAACTCTTGATCCAGGCACTGGTCATCTCCCGCCTGGATTACTGCAATGCACTCCTGGCGGGGCTCCCCGCTTCAGCCATTAGACCTCTGCAGCTCATCCAGAATGCTGCTGCCCGGCTGGTATTCAACCTCCCCAAATACTCGCATGTCACCCCTCTCCTTCGCACCCTGCAATGGCTCCCGATAGCAGCTCGCATCAGATTCAAGACCCTGGTGCTTGCATACCAGGCAGCTAAAGGGACAGCCCCTGCCTACCTGAAGAAAATGGTAACCCTCCAAACCCCTGCCCGCTCACTCCGCTCCTCCACCTCGGCTGGCCGACTGGCCCCTCCTCCTCTACACAGCAGTCGGGCTGCCCGATCACGTCTCTTCACAACACTGGCTCCCCGCTGGTGGAATGAGCTCCCCACGGCTGTCAGAACGGCAGAGTCACTACCCATCTTCCGTCGTAGACTGAAGACCCATCTCTTCAGGTTACATCTTAACTGCTCCTCCTGAGACATCTTCCGACCCTCACCTCTACGTCTCCTAAAGACACCCGCTTTCCCCTCTACTGTGTCCCTAGAACTTCTATTGCCCCCCTTGTACTGTTTCTCAGTTTCTCCAGTAAAAAAAAAAAAAAAAGTTTTAGTGGAAGGCGATAATAGGGAGAAGGTTTTTCCTTCTATCAGTGGCCCCCGGCCCGAGCTAGAGTACTCTTCCTGCAACGAATGGTGGACTGCTGATTCACATGCTTAGTATTCAAATGTATTGATTGTAAGTCGCTTTGGAATAAGGCGTCTGCTAAATGCCAAAAATGTAAATGTAAATTTCAGGCTCGCTTCCGTATTACGAGAGTGAAAAGAACATTTCTGTAGATGTTTCGCAATGCATGCCGGAAGGGAGTGTCATGGCTCCGAATCGAACGTGGGTCTAGATTTTCTCCAAACGGAGCCATGGAAAACCCTAACCCTAACCCTAAATGAGTAATGAATTGGGACGCCACTACGACTACACGTGAACGCGCAAAAGGGAGATTAGGGTTGAAAACGGAGCCAGAGTGGTGAATCGGGATTGGGCCTAAGTCTCATCCATGTCACATGATGCACAAGCTAGCTAATTTCCCTGTCTGCTAAACTCTGCTGCAGTTGAAATAACGTTTAGCTTCAGGGAGCTAGGTACAGTTGGAATGGAATGGAATGGAATGGACTTTATTTGTCATTGCTACAGTACAGGTACCAAACAACGAAATTTAGGAGGGGTGGCTCCCCTGGTGTTAGGAAAGGAAAAAGAAAACTCATTTTAGAAAAAGCATAGATGCATAAAATCACAAGAAGGTAAGGAGCTGGTTTACATCAATAAAGGCTATGTACACAATCCACTGTACTATACTGCACAGATAGTCAACTAGGGTTGTCATATTGCACAAAGAGTATTTTTTCACATTATTTTAAAGTGTCACAGTTTGCAGGCTTGAAAATGTACATGTTTGTGCCTCAGCACTAGCTGCCATACAATCCGTCCGGACTGTCCTGGGCCCAGAACTTAGGCCTTTTCTGTGTTCAGGGCCTTGACGGCCCTGTGGTAGAAGCAGTCCTTCAGTCTGTTTGTCTTAGCGGCCGGGGTCCTGTACCTCCTGTTCGAGGGCAGCTTGACAAAGTGTACGTGCAGTTCCAGACAGCATAGAGAACACAGTCACGGTAAACTGTTTTAGAAGTAATTCTGCAGGTGTTGAGGTCAGGGCTGCTGCTACTTACACACGCATCATTGTTAGACCACCGTTAGTGCTAGCGATATCTATTTAACACCATTAGTGCTAGCGCTATCCCCCCCCCCCCCCCTAAGGTTAGCCACAAAAAAATGTGTCACCTTTTTGGGCCATCACCTGTTTGCACACCTGTATTATGTATAAACCACTTTCTCACAGATCCAGTTCAGTGTCACTCTACATGGGTAGTCATACCATTGATTAAGTTTACTTCCATAATTAAATATGCAAACACAGTCATCATCCCTATAACTATTTGGCTGATTGTGACCCCAGTACGCTGTGTTGAGAGGTGTGCCATCCACCCATTTCCAGGTCCCCTCTGTGTCTCTCTGTCAGACCAATCCAGACAAATTTCTTATTCAAATCAATGATAAAGTCCTGTTCCTCTCTGCTGTTGATGACCACCAGGTCTGCTCCTCTGTCTCTGCAGTCCTGTCTGCTCCTCTGTCTCTGCAGTCCTGTCTGCTCTCATCCCAGGTTCTAGTCTCAGTGGAGAGGAAGTAGCAATTGCAGCCAAACTTCATCCATCCTTCTGCACAACCGGTTTTCAGTTTCCTCTGAAGGTCGTCTCTCTCTTTAGTCAGGTTGTTGTAACTGGTCTGTAACCAGTCTGTGTGATCATTCTCATATTTGTCTGAGAGACAGGAGAAGCTGTGGTTAGGTTGACAGCCTGGCGGTTTATAACTTGTTCTCACCATCAGGTTCTACTGAACTGATTCAGTTCATAAGAATTCCGACCATGTGACATTCAGTTTGGTGGTTTCTCTTTATAGAGCTCTCTGTTAGGGCTTTCACACCGGCAAAGAACCGTGCCGGTTCGCGTTCGGGAACCTCCGAACATTGGTGCTGTCTGGCGAACGAGCCCGCGTTCATACCAGTGTAACCAGAACCATCAGGGGTCATACCAGTGTAACCAGAACCATCAGGGTTCATACCAGTGTAACACAGAGACAGACAGAGACACAGACACACACACAGACACACTATGATTAGCAGCGCGACCCTTAACTCGGCCTGTCATCTATCGCAATATGTGCTACTGTTTTAGTGTACCATGGCACTGGTGTGCGTGTGTGTGTGTGTGTGTGAACTCCAGACATCCACGTGAACACAGCGTCGTCGTGTCAGTGAAGACATGAAGAAGGGCCGTGTTCAGAACCAGAACCGGAACCGCTTTTATCACATGGACGTACGGATACAAGAAGTACAATTCTCGGGGAACAGGTTCAATCAGGCTTTGGGGCGTCGCAGTAGAGATACAGAAAAATGTGTTCTGAAAGTCTTCCGAGAGCCCCAGACTCACACAGGCTGGCCGTACATGTGGATGAACCCAGGCAGCAGGTAGGCCAGGGTCTTGCCCGTGCCCGTCTGGGCGATGCCAATCAGGTCCTCCCCTGTCAGCACCACGGGCCACGCCTGGCACTGGGGAGGGGGGCACACACACACACACACACACACGGGACACATAAACACAGGACACAGACACAAACACAGTCACACACGGGACACACACGGGACACACACACGACACACACACACGACACAAACACACACACACACTCTTAGATTTAGTAGACACCTAAACTCAATCCCCCCCCCCCCCCCCCCCCGGTTTTAATAGGAGATGGTAACTGTCAAAAGTGACTTTTGTTTTGTTTTGTTTTACGGACAACCTAAAAGTGACCCGGTTTGACCAGCAGGGGGCGGCAGGTGGCCGGTACCTGGATGGGCGTGGGCCTGGTGAAGCCGACCCGGACGATGTTGTCCATGATCCCCGGGTAGTGCTCGAAGCACTCCAGGAACGTGCGCACAGGGTTGGGAACGGTGCGCTTCTCTGCCCCCTCTGTCAGGTCGTCCACAAAGATGTCATTGTTCTGCTTCCTGGGAAGAGGGAGGGAGGGGAGAGAGGAGGAGGAGAGAGGAGGGAGGGGAGAGAGGAGGAGGGAGGAGAGGAGAGAGGAGGAGGGAGAGGAGAGAGGAGAGGAGAGGAGAGGAGGAGGGAGAGGAGAGAGGAGGAGAGGAGGGGAGAGAGAAGAGAGGAGAGGAGGGGAGAGGAGAGAAGAGGAGAGGAGGGAGAGGTGAGAGGAGGAGGGGAGAGAGGAGGAGGGGGGGGAGAGGAGGAGGAGGGAGGGGAGAGAGGAGGAGGGAGAGGAGAGGAGAGAAGAGGAGGGAGAGGAGAGGAGAGAAGAGGAGGGAGAGGAGAGGAGAGAGAATGATCCCGTTTCTTTCTGTTACAGATCCAGGATCAGATCCAGCTGGCTCATTTCTCTCTCTACGACTCAAAACCCAGCCAGATATGATCTGACCCTGGATCTGCAACAGAAAGAACGGGGATCATTCTGATCCAGATGAGACGTGTTGAAACACCCGGGGGCCCCTGGAGTGAAGACGCAGCCGGGGGGGGGGGAAGCTTCCTTTACCTCCATTCTTTGACGTCCTCGTCGCTGCAGCGGGTCACACTCTCCGCCTCTATGTAGAAGTTCTTCTTCAGAGGCGGGAGGTCTGGCCAAGGGCCAACAAAATCAAACTGGGATTGACATGGGAATCTCTCCGCCACACTTTGACACCGTCAATTGACGGTTCGCAAACAAAATGTAAAGCGAGCTGCTCGGTGAGGGAATGTCTGGATAGTGAGGTGAAATAGTGTGTGTGTAGTAGTTTGTTTACCCTGCCACTTCATCTCTTCGTACTTCTGGCGGTTCTCTCTGATGGAGCTCCAGTCGATGGAGGGCTGGGGGGGCGCGGCCTCTGAGGCCTGAATCTGCTCCGCCGTCCAATAGGAGCTGCTCTGGCCTCCCCCTTTATACCCTCCCCCTCCCCCTCCACCTCCACCTCCATACCCCCCACCACCACCTCCCCCTCCATACCCACCTCCACCTCCACCTTCATACCCCCCACCACCACCACCACCACCACCTCCCCCTCCATACCCACCACCCCTCCCAGGACCTGAAAGAACAGACAGGGAGAACGAAAAAAATAAACCAAAGCCAGTCAGACAGACAGCGGTGCAGTTAGCATGAGGAACCTTTGGCAAGAGTGTTCTCTGTCTTGGATATTTGACTGTACAGGTGTTACCACAAGTTATTCTATTGACGTCGGACAATTCTAAAACATCTCAAACAAAGAAATGTAACGGCCCTTTCCCTCCGCGTTGCTACGTCCCCCCCCCCTTTCGTCTGCTACCTTCCTCGACGCACATGCCATCCAACCAGGCCTCAACGCGCACCACAGCCCTGGACTATAAGCCTGTTCAGGCCAGAGACTATGAGTGAGTGATTGAGTGTGTGTGTGGCCGGCGGGGAGGGAATGTATATACCTGGGGATGTATACATCAGTTCTGTAAATAAATGTGTTGTTCATATGTGATACCGTTACCGTGTGTTAGTTGTTTGTAGGCTAATGCTAATTCCATGCTAATGCTAATGCTAATTCCATGCTAATGCTAATTCCATGCTAATGCTAACGATAGTAACTGCCACCATAACGGTTTGCTGGCGCCCCCTGCCTGTATCCTCCTACACTGCCTATCTAGCTTAGAGTTAGTTAGATAACCAGCCCCTTCCTAAATTATACAGTCCTTTTCAGCTACTCCCTGGTTACAATTGGCTCTTCGAGCCGGATAGGTAGTGTAGTGATAGCATGGCTGAGCGCAGCCAACCAGACCAGACAGTTACCCCCCCTTCTCCGCCCCCTGAGCCAGAGCCACGACCACAGAGAGTCCCGCGGTTGCCTCCGAGGTTACAGGAGTATGAGCTTGAGCTCGAAAGCTCACTGAGTGGTAGCGAGGAGCGCACTCCACGGGATACAGTGGTCGGAGAGGCCGAGGTGTCCGCCGGCGCGCGGGTGGCTAGCACTGAGACAGCCCTCAAAGAGCACCAGCCTGAGGATGAGATGGCAGAACCGCAGGGTTTTGCCGTGGAAACGGAAGAACAGGAAGGAGAGGCCCGGTCCGACAGCGCCTGCGGGCGGAAGAGGGAGGGCCTCAGCCTTAACGATCTGCCTCCCAGTACGGCGCGCTCGAGACCTAGCTCCTGCCGCTCAGTGGCTTCCTACCGGTCCAGGGTTTCCGTGGGCAGTTCTGCCTCTGGGGCGGATAGCCTGCACTCCAGAGGGAGTAGTGCCGCGCTGTCCGAATGTATGCGCCAACAGGCCGAGATGGCGTTAGAGCGGGAGCGCCAACAGGCCGAGATGGCGTTAGAGCGGGAACGACTCCAGTTCGAGCGTGAACGCCTCCAGCGCCAGGAGGCGCTAGAACGCGAACGCCTCCAGATGAACGGAGCGGAACGCGCGGCGGAGAGACAGCGCCAGGAGGCGCTAGAACGTGAACGCTTCCATTTCGAGCGTGAACGCCTCCAGGTGGGGGCGGCGGAGAGACAGCGCCAGGAGGCGCTAGAACGTGAACGCTTCCAGATGACCGGAGCGGAACGCGCGGCGGAGAGACAGCGCCAGGAGGCGCTAGAACGTGAACGTTTCCAGATGGAGCGCGACCGCCTCCAGATGGAAAGAGAGCAACTGCACGCGGAGAAGATGGAGGAAGTGATGCAGACCATGCGCGACGTGTGCATCAGCAGAGCTCCGTCGGCCCGTAGCTCCAGAGCATCATCCGCACGGCCCTCTCGAGTGCCATCTCCTGAACCCCCCGCCGATGGCTCCATGACCCCCGCCATGACTGTCCAACTACAGGCCCAGCTGACCACCTGGAAGGAAGAGGACCAGGGACCCGACCGCTACGCGGCCCAGAGGGAGCCAGCGTCGCTGCCCGGGAGGGGAGCCATCCCCCAAGAGCGTAGCACACCCCTAGGTCCTCCAGTGCACCAAAATGCATGCAGGCCGGACACCCAGACCGTCACTCCAGCCCCGATGATCCACTACAGGATGTTCCCCCAGGTGGAGGGACCCAAGTTCCCCTTCTTCAAGGACGAGGACAGGAGCCAGTATGTGGAGCTACGCATCTGCCTAGACACGCTCTTGGACGACTCCTGCTCAGAGTCCTACAAATATGCGATTCTCCTTCAGCATGTGAGGAACCCCAGAGCCCACAACATGGTACTGGCCCATGCCTCCGCACCGACACCTTACACCAGAGCGCTCGCTGACTTGGATGCCCGCTACGGTCGTCCCTGGAACCACGCCCTTGCTGAACTGCAAGCCCTCGAACAGCAGGCCCCCATCAAGGATGACCGGGCGCTGGATGACTTCGCGCTCCGCGTGCACACCTTGGTTGGAATGCTGAAGACGCAGGGCCCAGCTGGCGCCAGCGAGATCAACAGCACCTCCAACGTAGAGCGGCTGCTCCGCAAGATCCCACGCTTCCGGCAGGAGAGGTTCCGGCGACAGCAGCGCGTTCGTAACCCCGGGAAGTTGGGTCTGAGCATGGCTGCCTTCGCGGAGTTCCTACTGGAGGAAGTGCATGACACCAACGTAGACGCCATGGGTTACGCTGAGCCGAAGAAGGAGAGGGAGAAGGGAGACCGCTGGGACCGGCCGAGCTCGAACAGAGGACGCCCAGTAGGAGTGCTGCACACGGAGGAGGAGCCTCGGAGAGAGAGGAAAGCCCGACCTGAGGGAAAGGATTCCTCTCAACCCCCTCAAAAGGGACGGAGAGGTCCACCGCCATGTCCGTACTGCACCAGCGAGCACTGGTTCAATGAGTGCAGTGACTTCAACAACCTGAGTACCGAGGACAAGCAGAGGTGGCTCGAGGAGAACCAGAGGTGCTGGAACTGTGGGCGCGACCATCTGGCTAAGAACTGCACCTTGAGGAGAAAGTGCAATCGCTGTGAGGAGGTCCACCTCAACATTCTACACGAGGTCTCCCTCGCCAGGTCCACGGAGGGCACCAGAAGCCCTAGGTCCGGTCGCGCACCGGAAGAGGAAACCCCTGTCTACTACCTAGACCCAACCCAGAGCAGCGGCTCCAAGGTCCTACTGAAGGTGGTGAAGGTCCGACTCCACCACAACAACGCTGTGTACGACACGTACGCCGTTCTAGACGACGGGTCGGAACGGACCATCCTCCTCCAGGAGGCAGTGCGCCGGTTGGGGCTCCACGGGACTGAGGAGAAGCTGACTCTGCGCACGATACGTCGCGACCTTAAAGAGGTCACCGGGGCGAGAATCAACTTCTCTATCTCCCCGGCGGGGAGGCCGTCGGATAGACATCGGCTTCAGAATGTCTTCACCGCCGACCAGCTAGCGCTCTCCCGCTACGACTACCCCCTGGAGAGGTTACGCGCAAGATATCCCCACCTACGGCGAGTAGACCTACATCCGATAGAAGGAGCGGAGCCAACCCTTCTCATCGGCTCGGACAACGCTGCACTGATCGTGTCGCTCCGTCCTCCGCTGAGAGGACCACGAGGCTGCCCGATGGCTGTTAAGACTGCGCTTGGGTGGGCCCTCCAAGGCGCTACCGAGTGGAGAGATAGAGACGGGAGAGCTACGTCATCCCTCCATGTCCGCACCGAAGAAGTGCAGACCATCAACTGCCTTCACACCAGTGTGGACTCCATGAATGCGGCGCTGCTAGACAACGTCCAGAAGCTGTGGACGCTAGACGTCGCGCCCTACAAGAATGAGAAGCTCTACGTACGGTCAAAGGAGGACGTCTACGCCCTAGACCTCCTTAAAGCAAAGACAGTGCGTATCGAAGTCCAGGGCGTTAAGAGATACGTCACACCACTACTCCGCAGAGAACTCATGCCAGAGTTTCGAGTATCCCCTCGAACCGTCCTACAGTGTCTGACCAGCACTGAGAAGCGTATGAGGAAGGACGAGGTCCTTGCTGCTTCTTACCGAACGGAGATGAAGAAACTGACGGAGTCCGGTCTGGTGAGGAAGCTTGAGCCAGCCGAGGCGAACCAGAGTGCCGAGTCTTGGTACCTCCCGCACCACAATGTTCACCACAACGGGAAGAACCGAGTGGTCTTCAACTGTAGCTACCAGGTGGGGAAGCTCAACCTCAACCACTATCTTCTCCCTGGTCCAACCTTGACCCCAGCCCTCTTGGGAGTTCTGGTGCGCTTCCGTCAGCAGCCGATCGCAGTCAGTGGTGACATTAAGCGAATGTTTCACCAGGTCAGGATGTTGGAGGAAGACAAGCCACTCATGAGGTTCCTCTGGAGAGAGGACCCGAGCGACCCCGACCCCTCTATCTACCAGTGGGAGGTGCTACCCTTCGGGACAACCTGCAGCCCCTGCTGCGCTACCTATGCGCTACAGACTCACGCCGCGCAGGAGACGGCACCTCCTGGAGTGTTTGACGCCGTCCATAAGAGCTTTTACGTGGACAACTGCCTCCACAGTTCGAAGACAGCCACGGAAGCCCGTCAGCTAGTCCAGGACCTGCGTGCTCATCTCCAGGAGGGTGGATTTGAGATCTGCCAGTGGGCCAGCAACGACCCGCAAGTCATCAGAGACCTCCCGAAGGAGGCCACCTCGACCAGCAGCGAGGCTTGGGTCTCTCACTCACCAGATGATGCTCAGGAGATGACGCTCGGACTTATCTGGCAGTTCCAGACCGACACTCTACGCTATCGCAATAAGCCTGCCAAGCCTCAACGCGTCACGATGAGAACGATATACAGCACTCTAGCGAGCCAGTACGACCCACTGGGATATATCGCTCCCTTCACGACGATGGCCAAGGTGCTTGTCCGGGAGCTGTGGGCCCAAGAACGAGGATGGGACGATCCTCTGCCTCGTCACCTAGAAGAGAAGTGGAAGGCCTGGGAGCAGGAACTTCCCACTCTCCAGCACATCAAGCTGCAGCGGAGCTACTTCCCTCCCTCCACGGACCTAGAGAGGAGTGTCATCACGCTACATGTATTCTGCGACGCCTCGGAGATGGCGTACGGGTCCGTGGCATACGTCAGAGCGGCAGAGCTTGGAGGTGAAGTCCACGTCTCGTTTGTCCTGGCACGTTCCCGAGTGGCGCCGAAAAAGCAACAGTCCATCCCAAGACTGGAGCTGTGTGCTGCCCTGAACGGCGCGCAACTGGGAAGGTTCCTGCTCGACGAGCTCCAGCTACCTCTGAAGAGCGTCACCATGTGGTCAGACTCCACTACCGTCCTCCAGTGGTTGAAGTCCAGCTCATGTCGGTATAAGGTGTTCGTGGGCACCCGAGTCGCAGAGATTCTGGAGTTGACTGAGGTGAACTGCTGGCGTTATGTAGACACCAAGAGGAACCCTGCTGACGTCATCACGAGAGGGGCAACTCTACAGGATCTGGCTGAGCCCCACCTGTATCACACGGGACCAGACTTCCTACAGGAGCGGGAGTCAGAGTGGCCAGCCACGCCGGCGTTAGCCGAAGACAGAGAGGACAAAGAGCTGCGTAAGACGTTGTTCTGCGGAGTCACCCAGGTCGTAGACCCTGAGACTACTCCAGGAGAGGAGTGTGAGACGCTCGAAGAGCTGCAGAAGAGGATGTTCTGCTCCCAGGCCGGTCTACCCCTAGATACTACGCTCAGCGCCGAAGATTACACCGCGGCGGAGCTCCTGGTGCTGCAGAGTGCCCAACAGGATGCCTTCTCCCGAGAGCGGGAGTGTCTCGAGAAAGGGAAGCCGATCCCCTCGGACAGTAGACTCCGCGGCTTAGCTCCAGAGCTCGACGGTGTTCTCATTCGCGTGGGTGGCAGACTGCGCCGCGCTCAAGATCTAGACCTGGACACGAAGCATCCCATCGTGCTTCCCACTAAGCATCAGGTCACCAGGTTGGTCATCAAGCACCATGATGACAAAGTGCAGCACGCGGGTGGAGAGCGTGTCTTCGCGGAGGTACGACGGAGATTCTGGATACTCCATGGACGGGAGGCGGTACGGAGATATCAAAGGTCCTGCTCGGACTGCCAGAGGTGGCGAGCCACGCCGCCGCAGCCCATGATGTCCGATCTGCCCGAGGACCGGCTGCGACTGAGACAGGCTCCGTTCCACTCTACTGGGGTCGACTGTTTCGGGCCACTCCTAGTCCGAAACCGGCGAGCCTCCGAAAAGCGGTGGGGCATCATCTACACGTGCCTGACGACGAGAGCAATGCACCTGGAAGTTCTGCACCAGCTCACAAGCGACAGCTTCCTCATGTCCTTCAAGAGGTTCACCTCCAGGCGAGGGACCCCTAAGACCCTCCGGTCGGACAGAGGCACCAACTTCGTCGGTGGTGAGGCCGAGCTGAGGGCGAGCTACGCTGCGATGACTGAGGAGGCCCGTGACCGACTCGCCTCCCAGCAAGTGAAGTTTGAGTTCAACCCCCCAAATGCTCCACACTTCGGGGGAGCCTGGGAGCGGGAGATTCGCTCAGTAAAGAACGTCCTACGTACCATTCTCGGACAGAAGGTGCCTACCGATGAGGTGCTCCAGACTGTGCTAGCAGAGATTGAGGGCATCTTGAACTCCCGGCCCCTAGGCTATACCTCCAGTGATGTAGCAGATCTGGATCCCATCACGCCTAACTTCTTGCTGATGGGGCGGCGAGACTCTGCACTGCCTCAGGTAGTCTACGACCCTGCAGAGCTCACCGGAAGAAGATGGTGGAGGCACAGCCAGGTGCTCGCGGACCAGTTCTGGAAGCAGTTCATACTGCACTACCTGCCGACCCTGCAAGTCAGGCAGAAGTGGACGAGGGAGAGAGACAACTTGTCCGAAGGTGCCGTGGTACTGGTGATCGACCAGTCCCTTCCACGCGCCGCCTGGCAGACAGGCAGAGTGACCAAGGTCCTGCCGGGTCCGGATGGAAGGGTGCGGACGGCCATCGTGGACGTTGGTGGTCGCACTTACACCCGACCTGTGGCACGCCTGATTGAGCTCCCTCAAATTACCAAGGACACTATCACCTCCTACCTCACGCTGCTAGAGCAGCCTAGCCAGTGTGCCTTCTTAGTTAACTGAAACCGAGGGTTTCATGGGGCGGCTGTTGTGAAGGCCCACAGTTTAGTGCCAGTTTAGTTTCCCCAAACCAGCCCTATTTCGCCCCAGTTATTTCCTTTCTTATTTTTCATACTATTTCTGTACGTTTATGAAGGTGTATGTATTATTATTGTAATGTTTCTGTATATGTTGATGACGTGGTATATCCGGGGTGTGTCCGTGACCGGATGTTAGGTTCGGTGGTGTATATATAAGAGACGGAAGTAGTCCGCGAGTCAGTGTGTGATGAGAATCAGAACGAGAGAGACCAAAGAGAGAGAGTAACGCGAAGTCAATGTAAGATGGCGGATTCAGTACCACGCACACCGTGCAGAAGCTGAGGACGCCAGGAAAGCGATTATTGAGTGTACCACTGTAGCCCGTTTAGTTGTGTTCCCGTTGGACCGCCTTGCCAGCAGCCGGCTGTTCAACGTTGGACCAAGCGAGACGCCAACTGGACATCATCGTCGCCTCCACGAGCGGACTGCGACCGAACACTGACTCCATCGGAGCTTCGACGCGGACCACCGGACCTGGGCCCTTCACCTCGTTGTGGACCACGAAGACGGCCCTTTCCCTCCGCGTTGCTACGTCCCCCCCCCCTTTCGTCTGCTACCTTCCTCGACGCACATGCCATCCAACCAGGCCTCAACGCGCACCACAGCCCTGGACTATAAGCCTGTTCAGGCCAGAGACTATGAGTGAGTGATTGAGTGTGTGTGTGGCCGGCGGGGAGGGAATGTATATACCTGGGGATGTATACATCAGTTCTGTAAATAAATGTGTTGTTCATATGTGATACCGTTACCGTGTGTTAGTTGTTTGTAGGCTAATGCTAATTCCATGCTAATGCTAATGCTAATTCCATGCTAATGCTAATTCCATGCTAATGCTAACGATAGTAACTGCCACCATAACGGTTTGCTGGCGCCCCCTGCCGGTATCCTCCTACACTGCCTATCTAGCTTAGAGTTAGTTAGATAACCAGCCCCTTCCTAAATTATACAGTCCTTTTCAGCTACTCCCTGGTTACAGTATGTATTTATATTTATAAAAACAGTATTCGTAGAATAGATAAATATTTATATATGACGTCGATGTTTATAAGCTGCATTTCCCCCGGTTACCTTTGCGCCGGTTTAGCTCAGTGGTTACTTCGTAAGAAATCCAAACTCACTCCACCCTGGTCGGGGCAACCTGACCGGGGTCCAATCACGGGCGCTGTCCAGCGTTTTCCTACTTGTAGCAGTCCTGAGAGGACGTGGGCGTTCAGGGGGAAATGTTTTAGGATAAAATGACAGTTCAGATGCACGGAGAGACAACATGAAACATAAAATGACAGTTCAAATGCACGGAGAGACAACATGAAACGTGAACTCTGGTCGTCACACACGTAGTCCTGCGTAGCCTGCTGTTATACCCAGTGAGCAATAGACGTCTTTTCAACCTCGCGTCTAGAATATAAACCAAATATAGACCAGCTATATTACGGCTATATTTTCTACTTATCTTAAATGCATGAAAACCGTTATTAAACCCCTCTAAACTGTCAGAATACGTCCCAGACGTCATGTAGTATGAGATTCCATGTAGTCTAGCATAGTTATTCATGCGGAAGTGGTGGTTTAAATTGCGTCTATACGTCGCTGTCCTTTAACCCAGATAAATGCGGTCTGTGTCTAAACCTGTTTTAGTCTAGCAGCACGTTGAGTTTAAATTAATACCCTAAACGCCTGTAGATTGTCAAAATATATACCAGACCGTCATTTATTCTGAGATTCCATGTAGTCCAGCATAGTTATTCATGCGGAAGTGGTGGTTTAAATTGCGTCTATACGTCGCTGTCCTTTAACCCAGATAAATGCGGTCTGTGTCTAAACATATTTTCTACTTATCTCAAATGCATTAAAACCGTTATTAAACCCCTCTAAACTGTCAGAATACGTCCTAGACGAGTTGATACATCCACACACGCACGTTTGACAGGCAGAGTGATAATGACACGTGGCTTTGGTGTGTGAAGCTTTTAATTGAATAAATGTGCTTGTTTTAAACATTTTAAACATTTTAAACATTTTAAACATTTTATTCATTTATTCACTAGCATCTTCCAATCCCGGGCCATGGCTAGCTGTCCAGCTTCTGGTTTGGTTGGAGGATGGTTGGACTTTTTCTGTCCCTCTCGGATGAATGCTGGTGCCGTGATGGAATTGGTTGCTTTCAAGGGCAAGGAGTTGGTGGTATTCCTCTTGCTCTCAAGAGCTGCTGCCAGGCTCTTGAGGACCTGGTTGTGCCTCCAGGTGTAGCGGCCTTGTGTGAGGCTGGTCTTACAACCGGACAAGATGTGTTTGAGAGTCGCTGGAGTTGGGCAGAGGGCACAGGTTGGGTCCTCACCATACCACTGGTGAAGGTTTTTTGGAGATGGGAGCACATCATAGGTAGCTCTGATGATGAAGCTGATGTTGCTTGCCTCCATTCCCCAGAGCTCCCTCCAGCTGAGCTTTCTCCTTTCCAGACCAGCAAAATCTTATTTTGGAGTTAACATCTCTTAACATTTTGTGTTAATTACAATGTACTCATTATAAATAAATGTCAGGTAGTCCCAATACACCTCCTGCTCATTATGAAGCACAGAAATGCCTGACAGGTCTGAGGGCCAATCACTCGTCCCCATTCTGCCTCTGTTAGCCAATGAATGAGCCAGAAAGGACAAAAGGGGGAGGGACTGAGGTGGCCTAGTATGACTTTTAAATTACTTGATGATTCTATTTCATTTCTTTAATTTCTTATTTTTATACATTTTACCCACTTATGGGATGATATATATTTATATATATCCATGTGCTGGCATTTTTACCATCACTTAATGAATAATAAAGTATTACTTGAGCAGAGCAGTTCAATGAAGCGTCGCTCTTACCATACGTCATCGCACCACACACCTCTCCACACACCTCTAATCCTCGCAGCGGAAGGTCACATAGCAGTTTCACCAGCGAAAACATCACATTTTCAGTGAAGCAAGTCGAAAACCCTGTCCTTTCACCACGAAGGTTTGTACAAATTCATTAACTGGGTATTTGAAGGGGTATTTGCGGGTGAGTACAAAAATATGTTGTTTTTACGTTGTACAAACCATGCTGTCGAAGAACGTAAATGAAACTAGCTAAGCGGTTAGCAAGTGCTAACCTACGACACAAAGCTACGTTAACGTTATCTAGATTTTTAGATACGTTTTTAGAGTTTTAGATAACGTTACTTGATTATTTGTTAAACACTGCAGAAAAGAACGTAATGTCATTGCTATGAGTTTAACCAGCTTTGGGTGAATTGGAAGCTTAAGTTAGGGCTACTCTAGGAATCGCCATTGGCCGCGTGGAGCTAGCTAACGTTACAGGCCATGGCCTTGGTTTGTCTAACTGCAGGCAAATAGTGCTGGCTAGCTGCTGCCGATTTGCAATGAACGCAAGTGAAAGTGCGCCTATTAGGTAGCCTAAAATTTCGGATTTAAACCCAATGCTTAATAGGTACCTAAACATTGAGGTAACCTGTAAACTTGAGCCATTTCTCCTTCTCTTTACTCTTGTCAGTGAAATGGCACCATTGTTTTTTACTGACTGAGAGCCACTGTTGCACTTGCAAATTGAGTGACAGGAGAGCAGATCAGACAGGCGATCTCATCCCAAACGAACTTTTTATTTGATGAAAGTGGGTGTTGATATGAGAATTTATTCATTTATTTATAAATACATATATATTTTACAATGGTATGTGTAACATTTGTGGTTGTGAGATTCATTGTGGGCATTTAATTTCAGTGTTTTTTTTATTTTAAGTTATTGATTTTAAGGGTTATTGATAGGGGTGTAACGGATCACGGATAATCCACCCTCCACAGTTCGGAACGCATGTGTACCTGCGGAACAATAGCAAAATGTAATCAAGTAATAACATTACTTAATATTAGTTAATGTCTCTTGTAAATCACGACGTAGAGTTGCCATGAAGCTGTGTGCAACCTGATACCCTGAAATCTGATACCCTGAGCCCTGCGAGAGAAAAAAATAATCTGTGACGTACTCACTGACTCGACATCACCCTGGTGTGTTGACCGGGGAGCAAGAAAAAGGTAGCTCAACAACTTCTCCAAATGTCATTTAAACAACCCATTCCTGCAGACTCAAACCGTGCTAAAGCCATTACAAATTCCATTGGGAAGTTTATCGCGACAGACATGAGGCCATACTCCGTTGTGGAGAACAGAGGGTTTCAAAATATGGTCAACGTGCTTGAGCCACGCTACCTGGCTGTGCCTGCTACTTCAGTTCCTAGCGAGAGATTATTCTCCACAGCAGGAGCCATAGTGACTGCAAATAGATCTACCCTCTCCCCAGACAATGTGGACATCATCTTTTTGAAAATGAATATGAAGTTATAAACTTGAGGCTGCTTTGCTTTATTTGCTTTTTTTTTATATACCATGTTTAAATGTATGTTCACTTTATTATTTAGGTAAAGTTAGGTTTCACTTGGCAACCAGATTGCAGCAGTGATGTTCAAGGAAAAGGTAGTTTTTATAAAAAGATCAAATGTTTTGTGTTGATCCGAAAATGATCCGATCCGTGACTCTAAATCCGTGACACGATCCGATCCGTGAGTTTGGTGATCCGTTACACCCCTAGTTATTGATTTAACTGGAATTTTTCTGTATGAATTTATGACCTGACTCATCCTTTGTAAATAGTCTCCATTTCAATCATCAATATCAAACTGCAATACTGCTCATGTGCAGTTCTAATGGTGCTGTGTATTGTGTAATTTACGAACTTCTGGTTTCTTTTCCAGTTTCTCAGCTGGTGGCTGACACCAGTACTTCACACTATTTGGTGAGTTGTATGTTACTTACACACCACACATAAACATGGCTTCCAACTATGTAAGGGACTGGAAACGAAAAAGGGCTAGATTGGATGCTGCCTTAGCATCAAGCAGTGATGAAGAGCCATCTGAAGAGAATGTGCCACAGCAGGAGGAGGGGGGGGACACACGTGAGGAGGGGGACATGCAAGAGGACGTGTCTAACTTGACTCAGCAAAGCTCTAACTATGAGAGTAATGACGAAACAGAGGAGCATGAGGACTTTGGGGAAAATCCAGACTCCAGTGGCTCAGATGGAGAGCTCTTAGAATTAGACTCTGCACCAGAGGATGAAGTTGCTGCACCGGAAGATGAGACTGCTGCACCAGAGGCTGAAGAGTCCAATTTAAGACGGGACCTTGCAGCTTGGGCCACCGGCACACAGCAAACACAGAGGAGTTTGAATGAGCTGCTCCGCGTCCTCAATATACATGGCCTGAATCTGCCTGGAGATGCTCGTACACTGCTTGCAACTCCACGTTATATTGAGAGCCAAGTTAAGTGTGGGGGAACATATATGTATTTTGGGCTTGAAAGTGGCATCATCAGGCATCTAACGCATTGCACTAACCCAACTGGACCGGTAGTAGTTGATATCAACGTAGACGGCCTTCCCTTGTACAAGTCCTCTCAAACCCAGTTCTGGCCTATTTTGGGAAAATTCAAGGATGTAGAGCCTTTTCTTGTTGCCCTCTATTGTGGGAATACAAAACCCAACTCGGTGGATGACTATTTGGACGACATGATACAGGAAATGAAAAGCATTCAGGAACATGGCATTTCTTATCTGGGAACAACATTAAAAATCATATTCAATGCCTTTATCTGCGACGCTCCAGCAAGAGCCTTTCTGAAGTGCATTAAAGGCCATAATGCTTACCAGGGCTGCGAACGATGTGAGGCTGCGTCCAACATGGTTGAGGGCAGGATGGCTTACACAACAGGAGGTGAACATGTAAAAAGAACGGATGACAAATTCAACCAGGTTCAGTACACAGTCCACCAGAAGAAGGCGTCGCCCCTCATTGCTGCTGGTGTTGGTTGTGTAAGCCAGTTTGTACTTGATTACATGCACCTAGTTTGCCATGGGAGTGTTAAGAGGATTCTCACGTACTTGCTGAAGGGTCCTGAGGAATGTAAACTTGCACCAAAATTGAGAAAAGAAATATCAGACCGGCTAAAGGCACTCAGAGGAGCAATGCCTTCTGAATTTGCAAGGCAACCCAGGTCTCTGGACGAGTTGGATAGATGGAAAGCTACGGAACTTCGTCAGTTCCTTCTCTACACTGGGCCAATTGTGCTTCAAGGCATACTGCCCGATGCCCACTATGACCACCTGATGTGTCTCACAGTTGGTATTTCAATTCTCCTGCAGTCTGACACTGAACAGAGAAAAGCCTATTTGGACTATGCCAGGGATGTGCTAAAGCACTTTGTAGACAATGCTGTGAATTTCTATGGGGAAACCTTTCCAGTGTACAACATCCACAGTCTTCAGCACTTGAGTGATGATGTTGAGAAGTTCCAGTGCTCTCTCAATGACATCTCAAGCTTTCCCTTCGAAAACCATCTGCACTCAATCAAGAAAATGGTGAGAAGTAGCCACAACCCAGCGGTACAAGTCGCAAAAAGAATTGCGGAAAAAGAGTTGGTCAAACCAAAAAGACAGACTTGCAAGACATGCTTTGTGTCCACCAACATGAGAGACGGATGTTTTATAATCGACGAAGGGATCGCGTTTGTCCAGGAGAAGAGGAGTGATGGCACAATGGTGGCTGATGTTGTCAACTTCAATGACGCTAGTAATGTCTTTGAGCGTCCATGCAACTCCATGCTGCTTAACATTGCCTATGTGGAGCGGACCACGAGGAATGAAGCTCAGCAAAGAGTAATTACTAAAGGAGACCTGCGGCGCAAGGCGGCCTGCCTTCCACACTTACAGGGCTTAGCCATATTCCCACTGCTGCACGGAATAGAGTGACTATTTCTCTTGGTAAATATGCTTAATTTTAAATGCACTTATTTTCATAACATAGCCAAAATTGTATAAAAAATTAAGTTTCATTCAATATTTAATAATATTCATTAATATTTCCAGGCTACCATGGCGCGCCATTCTCAGCGCATCCCTAAAAAAAGAAACTATGTTGATTATGTGCAAGGTATGTTTTAATTTTTATAGCTTGTCTATTTTGTTATTACAACAATTGAACAAACTTAACACCAAACTTTTTCATCCATTTATGCCTAGATATGTCTTCTGGGGATTCATCCATCTCTCCACCAGCCAAGAAATGTACGAGTAATCCATACCTTTATTCATTTCTGCAAGACCTGCAAATGTTCAGTAGCATTAGCATAGGTATTGACACGTCTTTGTCATTACAGGTGTTGTCTTCCCTGCCCCACCGCCAAAATTCAAAAAAGTCACTTCAGGTAAAATCTAGTTGGCGCTCTATTCTATACTTAAATGTATAAATGTTAACTTTCTATTCACCCCGGATGTCTGTCTTGCTACAAATTGATTGTTCATGTGTAGTTATTGTTCATATCAGTATATTTGTTGCAGGGTTGCAGAAGGCCTCTGTGAAGCAAATGCTAGAAAAAGGCCCCCCAAATCCATGTGAGTTTGGTCACAATGTTGGTTCACCCATCTCAATTTAATAATTAATTTGTATTTAAGAAAGCACATTTTAACGATATTTCCTTTTAACGATCAGTTTCTATGGACCTCTTTGAAATAGAAGAAAAGGACAAAGAAGAATATGCCTGTAAGCAATGCGTTTGTATTTTTAAAATATAACTGGTCTTTCCTCTCATTCTGTGCTACTTGTTCCTGTTTGAAGTTGTTCATGTGCTTTGATCTTTGTTTCAAAAGCCACTGATGACTCTACAATTATAGACTCTCCTCTGCAGTCATCAACACCAGGTACTATGACTATTTTTCTATATAATCTCAATTCAGTTCATGTAGTGTGTTGCCGATTTGTCTTCCCAGCCTCATAGTCATAGAGTAGAGCGTAAGGACAATAGAATAGGGGACAACCAACATTTGTTACAGCACACATTTAAGACAAAGACAAATGTCCAAACTAAATAAAGCATGAGGACGTCTCAATAGCCTTTTTTTACAGCAATAGTTGGATTTGAGCAGAGTCTTGAAAGTCCATAGATTGCGGGCGGTCTTGATGTTAAGTAGGCTAGCCACAATGTTAGTCCACCCATCTTCATTTTCCGTATTGTGTTCCATATTGTGTTGAACTGACATTTACTTCAAAGAAAGCAGGTTTTAATGTTTTAGTTTATTTTACAGTTTTTCAGAACCTCTACACCCTGCCTGAGAATGGTGAATGTAAGTAATGAGTTAGTATTCTAAATATATAACTGGTCTAACTTTCCTCCTCTACTATTTATTCCTAGTGAAACTAACTTGAATATATGGGATCATGTGATTTATTTTTGTTTTTTTTTCGCTTTGAAAAGCTGATGAAGATTCTACTTTGTTACCAACTCCACACTCATCCACACCAGGTATTATAAAAAATGTTAATGTTGTTGTTACATGAGAATATGGTACGGTCTGTCATGGAGCTGCAAAGACTCATAACACCTTTCTTGTTGAAATAGTCCCAGTGTCTCAAGACCCCCGAACGTCCACTCCTGTCAGAGAAATGCCATTTAAAGGTAATGGCAAATTACATTACAGATTTTGATGTATTATGCGAAGGTAGTAATGAAGCACCGGTAGTATGTCATAGACATTACATACATTATTTTTTTACATACATTACATACATTATTTTTGTTTCATCAGCACAAAAGAAAAGTCATAATCCTCAAGCTTTTGGTGACAAAGCTTGAGGATTATTACTTTTCTTTTGTGCTGATGAAACATAAAAATGTAACAGCACAAGCAAGAAATACTAAAGGTTCGTTTTCAAATCACATTGTCAACAGTTGTCACAGCACATGTCCGACTTATTCTTAAGTTTACCGTACAAGGATGAAGTCAATAGCAACCCCTTGGAGTTGAATAGAAATGATTCTATGTTTCAGACTTGACCCCTAGAAGGCTGAGTCAAATATCAAGGTCCAGGGCCCTCATTTCTTCACCAGCACAGACCAGGACTCCTAGAGGTTTGTGTTCAAATCACGTTGTCACAGCATGTCTTAGTTATTGTTGATGTTTTGACACAGATGAGGTCTAGAGCGACCCTTAACAGTTGAATACAAATCATTCTATGTTTCAGGCTTGTCCAAGAAACGCCTGACTCCACAGAGGGCACAGAGCTCCAATGGTACTTCCTTTTGATAGTAAGAAGCTTACAGGTCTGTATTAGTGACCTGTATCACTAACATGTTTCATTCTCATTTCAATAGTGGCCCTCTCTGACTCTCCACCAGCACAGACCAGGACTCCTAGAGGTTCGTGTTCAAATCATGTTGTTGTTGTTGTTGTTGTTGTTGTTGTTGTTGTTGTTGTTTTGACACAGATGAAGTCAAAAGCAACCCATTGAAGTTGAATACAAATGATTCTATGTTTCAGGCTTGACACATAGAAGGCTGAGTCAAATATCAAGGTCCAGGGCCCTCATTTCTTCACCAGCACAGACCAGGACTCCTAGAGGTTCGTGTTCAAATCACGTTGTCACAGCATGTCTTAGTTATTGTTGATGTTTTGACACAGATGAGGTCTAGAGCGACCCTTAACAGTTGAATACAAATCATTCTATGTTTCAGGCTTGTCCAAGAAACGCCTGACTCCACAGAGGGCACAGAGCTCCAATGGTACTTCCTTTTGATAGTAAGAAGCTTACAGGTCTGTATTAGTGACCTGTATCACTAACATGTTTCATTCTCATTTCAATAGTGGCCCTCTCTGACTCTCCACCAGCACAGACCAGGACTCCTAGAGGTTCGTGTTCAAATCATGTTGTTGTTGTTGTTGTTGTTTTGACACAGATGAAGTCAAAAGCAACCCATTGAAGTTGAATACAAATGATTCTATGTTTCAGGCTTGACACATAGAAGGCTGAGTCAAATATCAAGGTCCAGGGCCCTCATTTCTTCACCAGCACAGACCAGGACTCCTAGAGGTTCGTGTTCAAATCACGTTGTCACAGCATGTCTTAGTTATTGTTGATGTTTTGACACAGATGAGGTCTAGAGCGACCCTTAACAGTTGAATACAAATCATTCTATGTTTCAGGCTTGTCCAAGAAACGCCTGACTCCACAGAGGGCACAGAGCTCCAATGGTACTTCCTTTTGATAGTAAGAAGCTTACAGGTCTGTATTAGTGACCTGTATCACTAACATGTTTCATTCTCATTTCAATAGTGGCCCTCTCTGACTCTCCACCAGCACAGACCAGGACTCCTAGAGGTTCGTGTTCAAATCATGTTGTTGTTGGTACATGTTGTTGTTGGTACACCCCAGAAAAGCCTGACTCCCCCTAAACGTATGTATTCAAATGCATCTCACGATTATCTGCATGTTTGTGATTTTTTTCTTCTGCTCCAAACTGATTTAGCAAACTTGTTCGTATGCTCTCTATCTCAACAGGACCTAAAGACAAACACCCAGTCTCAGAGAACAGTAAGAATTCCAATTGAAGCTAGTAACATTTCATGTTATTTGACTTCAGTCCTGTTAAGTATGTGAAAATACAAAAGAAGAAGCTCCTTCCATTGCCTCAGTCAGAAATGGTTATATTTGTGAGATCTTTGCGGTTTGCTTAAGCACGGAATGTTTTCACTTTGTTTAACTTATTACATTGTGATTTACATCAGCATTCAAGAAGAGAGTTGTGGGCCTACTCCTCGAAATTTTGGACGAGGTGAGGAGGAGAGAGCCAGGGCAAACATTTTCACTGCGACAGCTGGGGACAGAAACAGAGTTCACAGAGCAGGAGGAGGAGCTGAAGAAGGAACATTTCCGACAAAGCATGGTGATAATTTAAAATAAAAGTTTACGGCTGCATTTACCGCGACAAATTTAAACCCCCAAAAATGTAATATACACGAAAATGAGTTCAATGTATAATACACCTGAAAATGAGTTCAATGGAGATGGCAAAATATTTAAACTTCAAAGGGTTGAAATGATTGTACATGATTTGTAAAAAAAATTCCACACAGACCTCCGTGATGAGGATCGGAGGGAAAAGTGCAAGGGACTGCACAAACAAGATGATGGACAGGTATTTAAATGCATGAACAAAGACGCAGGTTGACTTCATGTATAACATAATTTCACCCATAATGCACATTAGTCATGTAACGGCTTTTCCTCCTCTCTCTTACAGATGCATGACAAATAGCCTGATGTCCCTTTTCAACATCAGTGGTGGGGGGCCGCGGAACAAGAGGGCCTTTGGGCAGACTGCCCTGTACCGTGTCATATTGGGTAGGTTGGAACCGATAACTGGGCAAGAAGCATTGTATCTGCAAGGGGTGGGGCTTTTTTCTTCTCTTCCTCTTGCTACCCTTTCTATAGTCCACAATCGGCTCCTTGGTCTTGTCGATGCTGAGGTAATTTTCCAGGCAGCATTATACTAGGTGGTTAACTTATCCTCTGTACTGTAGGCCGCCATGTTGTTGTTGATCAGGCCTGCACCGTCATCAGCTAACTTGACATGATCAAAAAGGTGTGCACTAAAGGTTTGTTGTCTATAGCAACGGCTTCAACTCTACTATCCATACACGGGGGTCTAGGGTGGGTGGTAGCATACTACAGATTATTTTGTGGCGAGTGTCAAACATTTGCTCACTATAGGAACAAGAGCTACAGGGCACCAGACATTCAAGCATATTACATTTTCTTTGGCACATAGTAGGCAATCCACAATTTATCTGGCTCTTTACTCTTGCTTTTTAAAGTTTTAAATGGGATTCTTCTGTGAAAATAACTTTTATTTTGCTTTATTTAATTACAGAGGCTGTCATGAAACTAAAAAAGGTCACAGAGGTGGAGGCAAGGGCGAGCATCGGAGATCACCTGAAGCAGGCCCCAGGCAGAATGGGCGGTGCTGGCTACAGACAGAAGACAACCTAAATGTTGTCTCATAACTGTCAATAAAAACTATTATGTTGTTAAATGTTCCTATTTAATTGTTATGTTATTAAAAATGTTGTAAATATGTTGTTAAATGTTCCACAACAATCAACATTGTTATTATTTAATATTCTTTTTTCCTTATTTTTATTTTGTATTTACTAGTTAAATGTTTACTAGTTAAATGTTTACTAGTTTAATGTTCCTATTTAATTGTTATTATGATATGTTGTTATTATGTTGTTAAATGTTCCACAACAATCAACATTGTTAATATTTAATATTCTTTTTTCCTTATTTTTATTTCGTATTTACTAGTTCCCTAAATAAATACATGTTCCTATTCATATTTCCTTATTTATATTTACTTATTACTCATGAAAATTGTATTTGTCTACTTATACTAAGTGTTTAAACGTCTAGGCTATAACAAAGCTAAATTGATGTGAAATTGGAAATTGAAACGTCTGTTTAAACTGCATTTCAACAGCTATATATAGTCTGCCGTTGAAATGCCTATAGAAACAGTCGTTTCAATTTCACCTCCATTTGGCTTTGTTTTAGCCTAGACGTTTAAACACCGGTGTTTCAATGTCTAGGTTATAATTAAGCTAAATTTAGGCTAAATTGGAAATTGAAACAACGTCTATGTTTCAACGGCATTTCAACGTCTAAACATAGACGTTTTTTAAATTTCCAATTTGGCGGGTATTTAGCCTCGATTTCGCCTAGACGTCTAAGGGCCATTTAGACGTTGTTTAGACGTCTAATCAACGTAAAATTGTTCACTGGGTAGGTAGCTTTCTGTTCCCTTTTTAACACTAGTGTGTGCGGTTGAAGTTAGTCTTTAGCTAAAACATGTAGGCAATTATGGATACATTTGACTTTGAGTAACAGAAATCCCATCACAAGGTTTGTTACTTATGTCTTGTCATGTTTGTTCGCTGTCCTCTATAGAAGTTTCCCATGGCGTGTTGTAACAACAGGACACTTTGATGTCAATACAGAACCATTCATTTGGAACTACCTGCAACTGACATATCAATAAACTGTCACTTAATATGAGTGATTTAATGTAATATTCTGCCACCAGAGGTGATTCAGGCAAAAGGCAAGTTTAAAAGCTTTAAACCACAGATCCAGAACAGTGTTGTATCACAGCGCCTCCCCTCTGTCTGAACAACGAATAACTTTATTTGTAGGCTGTACAAATGTGGGTTTGTTGTCAGGGGACCGTTGCGCCGGTTTAGCTCAGTGGTTACTTCGCCAGTGGTTGTATTTCTGTTACAGCTGGTTCTCCACCTCTAACCGGGTTCGATCCACGGGCGCTGTCCTGCGTTTTCCTACATGTCGGTTAATAATAATAATAATAATAATAATAATAATAATAATCGATTTTATTTGTATTGCACTTTTCCTTCAAAAGAACCTCAGAGACTATTGTCTTTGTTGTTTGGAGGCCTATCGCCTATGTCGAATTGACGTCACTGCTTTCTTCACGGTACCCAAAGCAAATCGGAATAATAATAATAATTATAATAATATAGCACTTTTCCTGCAAAAAAGATTGAAGTGTCGCTCAGTTATATATATATGGATGTTCTGCCACCAAAGGTTACTCAGGCAAAACGGGCTGAACTCAAAACGGACACAAAACAGTCGACTTCCCTCTGAATTAACATCAAATAACTGAACTGTATACGGATGTGAGTCGGCTATGTGTGTAAGTATTATTGTTGTCTTTTGGTGCCTTGACAATAATGTCTAGACGTCCGTCTGCTAGCCGATGATCCGGCTCCTTCGCTGATGACCGGCAGGTGCATGCATTCCTTTCGGTTTTTTCAGTTAAACTTGTTTTTTTCAGTTGAGTAAACTTTTACAGTTGTTCCTCAATTGCTTACACACTAACACTGGAACGCGATGACCAACGCCTGAGACTCATGTACCTTATGGGTGAAAGTACGCTGCCAACATCAAGTGAAAAATGTTATAGTTACTGTAAAGTAAAATCATGTCGTGTTTTTGTCATACTTCTTATAGCCTTGTTATACTTCTTGTGACGTCATAATGTCTCCAAGCCGTTATGACACAACATAATATGTCATAAAATCAACTTCATACACATACATATTTGAAACTAACTGATGAATTTGTTATTTATCTAATGGTCATCTGAATGCAATGGTCAGTCGACCATTATGGTGATTGTTTTATTTCACCAATCATCATAATTTACCATGGACGACTCGCAGGTGCTGCAGAAACGAGGATATACTTTAGGCATCAGTGTAGGGGAGGGATCCTACGCCAAAGTAAAATCCGCTTATTCCGAGCGTCTGAAGACAACTGTTGCGGTGAAGATTATGAACAAAAAAAAATCAACAGCGGATTTCTTGGAGAAATTCTTGCCCCGGGAACTGGAGATCCTTGCATCCCTAAGCCACCCCAACATCATTAAGATCTTCGAGATTTTCGAGACGTCGGAAGGAAATTTGGTGTTCATGATTATGGAGCTTGGTGCGCAAGGGGACTTACTGGACTTCATTAAAACCAGAGGTGGGTGTGCTTTACCCGAGGATTTCTCCAATAAACTATTCGGACAGCTGTCACGCGCAATGAAATATGCACACGACAAAGACGTTGTCCACAGAGACTTAAAATGCGAAAACCTACTCTTGGACAAGGACTTCAACCTCAAAGTGACAGACTTTGGCTTTGCCAGGAGAATCAGTTACCATGATGATGGACAAATGATCCTCAGTAAAACTTTCTGCGGCTCCGCAGCCTATGCAGCACCAGAGGTTTTAGAGGGAATCCCGTACAACCCCAAAGTGTATGACGTGTGGAGCATGGGCGTGGTTCTGTTCATCATGCTCTGTGGATGTATGCCATATGACGACTCCAACATTAAGAAGATGCTGAAGATGCAGAAAAAACATTCTGTTCATTTCCCGCGAAGCAAGAGTGTACCGTCAGAATGCAAAGACCTGATCCATCGGATGCTTAACCCCGACGTGACCCAGCGAATTGAGATTGATGTCATTCTCGAGCATGCATGGATGCAGGGTAAATGCAAGTCACATCAAGGGAATAAGAAATATGGGCCTTCCACGTCTAAAGGGGCTAATGCTGAGGAATCGGATCCCAAACCCACGGAGAGCAAAGATATTGCTGGACCATCCGAGAGGGTCAAGGAAAAGGCAGCCTCCCCTGTTACAAATCAAGACGTACCTGCAGATTCATGACTCAATTAGACCAAACTAGTGCATAATAAACGGAGCATACATCATTGTGAATATCGCCCATCTCAACATTAACTTTTTCAGATGTTGAGTCTGCTGTGTCTAAAGGCAAGTATTTTCTATGCTCAATATTTCAGTTTTACAAACAAATCACTCTTACACATTACAAGTAAAAATTAAGCCATGAAAGATTATATTGCAGAAAGAGGCATACAAAACAGAGGCTAACATTGTTAGCATTATATTTACAAAGAACTAAAACCTTCAGCAAAGCCTCATTATAACATTCAACATGATTGTAATTATATCTGTCTATGTACAATTATGGGATCTTTCTGGAGGGTTTCAGATACTATGATACCATCCAACAACTTAGGAACAATTATGAACTCCCAAATATTCCTGAACAGAGTTTATTCAGCCTCTTTCCCCATCTCTATGCACATACCGTTCTACCAGGTTTTCATAAAACATTGTGAGGGCGTGAGCTGGGGGATTGAACAAATAGTCATTTTCTTGACAACTTGCTTGAAAGCATGGAGTCTGCTTTCCCCAAAATCCAACTGTTCTCTCTTAGTTTTGGTTCCCCCCCCCCCATCAGAAGAAGTCTGTTCTCTCTCGGTTTTGGTCCCCCCCCCCCATCAGAAGAAGTCTGTTCTCTCTCAGTTTTGGTCCCCCATCATCAGAAGAAGTCTGTACTCTCTCGGTTTTGGTTCCCCCCCCATCAGAAGAAGTCTGTTCTCTCTCAGTTTTGGTCCCCCCCCCCCCCCCCCCATCAGAAGAAGTCTGTTCTCTCTCAGTTTTGGTCCCCCCCCATCAGAAGAAGTCTGAGGCTTTCCTCCTCTTGGGAAGCTGCAGAAGGTCGTCTGTGATGGAGGCTGGGTCCTGAGATGCAGGGGTCCCGGCCTTGCTTGGTGTCGGAGTACCAGAGAGACTGGACCCCAGGGGAGTCTTGCAGCCTGCTCCTCTGTGTGAGGGTGAGGGGGTATAGCTTGCCCTTAGAGCTTTGTCTGTGTATTTGCTGGACGTCCGGTTTACAAGCCTCTTGAAGGGCAGGAGTCAGTGCTGGGCTCAGGCCTTTCGGGGTGAGACTGCAAGACAGACATTAGGGTTATTTCCTCAGCAACCAGTGCAAATAACAGCAGAGCACATGCAATGGTACATTGAGTGGCATCCAAAATAGTGCCTGATAAAGGGTTCGCATGGGACAGACAACTGTTGGCGTTTTGCCAAATACAATGATAAATGTCAACAGTAGGCTGTGGGGATAAACAGAAGCATTAGTTGTATTGATTGTCCAGAAATGTCCTCTACCTTGCAAGGTTCTCTGTGACCTTTCTCAATGCTTCTAGCTTCTTTGCCCGGTTTTTGGCTGCAGCTTCATTAGCCATTTTCAAACCCAACCTCTCTCTTCTTCCTGTTTCTGGAATCTGTAAAATAATGTCTATTACCTACTGCTCTGAACGAACAATTTAAAAACCAAAATAGGACATATAGATCAAGAGAAATGTAGATAGTACAAGGGCAGTCATTAGATTATACCTTAAATGATGGGCCATGCTTTCTCTCATACGGTGTGTCAGACCCATCCAGGCGGAAGGGGGTGCTCTCTATCTCACCCCAGGTCATCAGAGGAGAGTCAGCCACACCTGCATAGACAACATCATTTTAGGGGACTCTTCTACAGAGTGCCCTCTAAAGGCACAGTGTTGAATCTATTGTGCATTGTTATATTAATACACATTATACAAGTGTACAGTAAACATGTTGTTCCCCCCTGGAAAGTAATTGAATGAAGCAAGACATTCATTGCTAAACTGTTTACTAAGACACAGTGGTTTTATAGTGCTGTGTCCCCAATAGGATTAGACAAAGAGACAAATTAAATTACATGCACACAGTTCTACATTATTAGAATGTGAGGTTACACAAGTGTTGGTTTTCGTATTGATATATGCCAAGTGTCGGTGTTAAATTATGCTGCATAACAGACTTCACTCACAAAATATTATTCACAAATTCATTAGGCTATAGGCCTAGTGCATTAAGCTACACACCTGCAGCTGCATTTTTAGTCAGACTGAAGAATTACCGGAATGTAGCCTACTGCATTAGGCTACACACTCCTAACTCTCCACTTTGGATAACGTTTTTAATGACGAATCGGCTTAGGCCCGAAATGCCTTAACAATCTCTATGGCTCTAATTTTGTAATTGTTGCATCTCTATGACAACGCCCATCATTCACTCAAGTTTCATTAGAATTGTCCCAGTGGTGTCGGAGAAAACGCATGTGACGAACAGACAGAGACCAAGTCATAGTCCCCTCTCCGATCTCATCGAGAGGAGACAGTAATATAAATGTTTCTCATTGCTATTCTATTGTAGAGTATTTTGAAAGTAATATATACTTGTCTTGAACATAACCATGCTACTTGCCAGGTGCAGGGGAGGGAGCTCCTTCAAAGCCATATCCATTCACTGTTGGACCCTCTTGGGGGATGAGCTCTTTTCCATCTGGGCCTACTTTACCCTGTTTGAACTGGAGATAAATATTTGGGAAGATCAGCTACATCATTCAGGATTAAACAATTTAATTTTATATTTTGATCTGGTCGTAACTATAGAAACCCTTGACAACAGGTAAGACGCTACCACCATTATATCCAAACCAATTAATATAATTGTATTGTTTCTTATAAAATGCCATCAGGCTGTGTGGCTACCACAAAATAAGATTCATAGACTACCATGTGGGATCCCATAGCAATGTTGAAAATAACTATCATTAGGCTATAGGCACACATCTAGAGGACTTCAGGTTATAGCAGTTTATTAAGGCACAGCCCATGTACGATATACAGTTTATTTAGACACAGCCCATGTACGATATACAGTCATGTCCCGCACAGAAAGGGATAGGCACTTTACCTGTGCATTGAGGGCAGCTGCCTGCTGAATCTGACATTTGTTGAGAGCTTTGCTGAAGGGGTCAGCCACAAAGCGAGTGTTCTTGTGAATCACCTCCCTGGGCTTCTTGAAGAGGTCATCGTCAGGGACACCTGATGACCAGATCATAGAGCTGTTAAACTTATTCTTACAACTTTCAAACACGATTCATTTTTATCCATTACATATGGTGTACTTGTATAAGAACATCCATCCTCACCCTCTGGATAATACATCAGCGCATTTTTTGCTTTGTATTCCCAAGTCTCCAGTCCAGCCTTAACACACTCAAGGGCCTGCTTCTCTGATGATGGTAGGGCGAGGTTTTGTTCATGACGCTACAGAAGAAACACAGCATCATATAGTAACTCTAAACAAGAAACACAGAATCATATAGTAACTCCCAACCAAAGGTAAATCTAATATTGAGTTCCAAGCAGGACAACATTACACTCCAGGATCATTACAAACGACAATATTTGATTGTGATCAAATTGAGAGATGTTAAAGGCAAGTGTACCTGTTTGTATTCAGCTTCTGCGTCATACAACCATGAATGCCTTAATTTTTCCTTGTCTTCTGCCAGCTCCATAATCTGCTCAAACGATGCATTGTCCTCACTTGTGTTCTTAGCCAGGAACCGATCCAGACAGGGCAGCTCCTTCTCCTCCTTAGCCTCCTTATTCACTACAAACACAATGCATCAACAAACACAGGGTTTCACAGGGAGTCTAATGGATGCCATTCAGTTCACTTTTGTCTATTGCAACATTTCTAACATTATTAGGAGGGATTTGTCAGTAACTGAGACAACAAGGGCTTACCCCCATCTGCCCCTTTCATCCCAGTCTTGTGTTTGCCAAGGATGGAACCGGGTGTTCCTGGTTGCCCCTCGGGTGTCTCGAAGGTAGCTGGAGTCAGATCTGAATAAACAAGTATTGGCATATTATTCTAACAGGGCTACATTAATCAGAGACAGCCTCGATCACATTGCGGAAACAACCGTTTATACAACAGTTCACTCAATCTTAATGGCGCAGAGCTGCGTGGTGTAGACCTGGCTAAAGAGGAGCCATATCTAATGGATATTTCCCTCATCTTCTGAAGATCCCCACAATCTTCGGCTTCAAGATATTCCTTCTGTGCTTGCAATTTGGTTACGTCTGGGAAGAAGTCCCTCTGTATGATCTTCTCTAAACTCTATTCAAAAGGTATAACAGGGAGGAGAAAATACAGTCACAATACAGTCACAAACACTGTTCATGTTAGCTAAAACATCCCACAGTCATACTAGCTATATCGTTAAACACCCAATCGTTTGCAGTCTGGGTCACACATAAACAAATCAAGATTAGCACAGCAAGCTGGCTAGCTCACTGGCCGGGATCTGATAGAACCATACCTCTATGTAGTCCTCTTCTTCGAGAACCTTTCGATTCGTGGTCTTCGTTTCCTCTGGTTGATACCATTCAGATACCATATAATACAGATACCGTACAGACACCATAGAGATACCATACAGATACCATTCAGATACCATATAATACAGATACCGTACAGACACCATAGAGATACCATACAGACACCATACAGATACCATTTAATACAGATACCGTACAGACACCTAGAGATACCATACAGATACCATACAGACACCATATAATACAGACACCATACAGATACCATTTAATACAGATACCGTACAGACACCATACAGATACCACACAGATACCATATAATACAGACACCATACAGATACCATATAATACAGACACCATACAGATACCACACAGACACCATATAATACAGATACCATACAGATACCATATAATACAGATACCATACAGACACCATACAGATACCACACCCAAGCTCAGAATCTGTCACTTCAGGTACACAATTTGTTTCTAACATTTGCCTTAACTGGTCATTCAAAACAGTACATACAGTAGTTGGCATTGAACATGTTTAGAAGCAAAGAAATGCTAATTACCTCACAATGCTTCAAATAGGAGATTGTTCTTTGAGGTGAATGAAATCGCTGTGAGGGTTCCTTCTGTGTTCAAACTACTCATAAAAGAGGTAGGCTATTGTGTATCCTACTTCTCAAGATGTCTAAAACATACTGTTAATTGTCCATTTACTTCAATGTTAGAAATTGTATAGACAGCCATATAATACTGCTTGATAATCAGTCACTGTCATTCTCCTCAGGTCCTAAATCCCTTCTACATCTTCCAGCTCTTCAGTGTCATCCTCTGGAGCACTGAACAATATTACTACTATGCAGCTGCCATCGTCTTCATGTCTATCATATCAATAGCTACTTCGCTGTACACAGTCAAAAAGGTGGGTGCAGAGCATTTCCTCCCTGAATAAGTAAAACCAGTCATGCTTGTCTTTAGGTACCTAATGTCAGATCCCTACATTTCAGATCACTTACTTTCATAAACCATGAATTGATTACCTGTGTTTGTCTGCTAGAGATGTTGTATGATTTTGTGTATCATGATTGGAAATACTCTCTTTTTTATCTCAGCAATATGTTATGCTCCATGACATGGTGGCGGCCCACAGTATTGTACGTGTTTCAGTGTGTAGAGGAAATAAAGGTATGTCATTATATCATAAGGGAGCGGGGCAGACATGATAATGTTAGAGCACTATGTGTGCTCGCTTGGTAATGAATACGTTTGCATTCAATTGGTTACATTATCCTTTTTCTGTTGTTATGTTTGCCTTCTGAAGTACTATGCAAGTACAATGTATTTTATCTGTACTAATATCATCTCTCATTCTTATGTTAGTAGTGCCTCTTTATTTCTTAGTGTAGACTGTTTATTTCTATTTATTTTGGAAACGTTCTTTTTTCTCTATATGCTAAGAACGCCTTGAACAGACAGACTGCTGGATGCAGTTGAGGACCAGTGGACCTCCATTGTTTTCAATGGGATATGATGTACATGATTACAACACAGCAGCTGCGTTGCATGCCGCACTCACACTCCGGTGGAAGTTGGTTTAGAAGTGACTTTGTGATATTGTACGCTAACTGCCAACACCACAACAACACTGGTTAGACTCCCAACAATGTTGGATTTTATTCAAATCCTGTTTTGGACTTTTAGATGCAGCCAAACAATTGTTGAATGATAGAAGTGCAAACCACCTTAAATCAAGCTCTCACTCACCATGCTATGCTATGTAGGGGGAAAACTAATGTACTAAAAATGCAGCATTTCTGCCAGATAGCAAACATGTTGTCTCGGTCTGTACAAAACATAACCAATTTGCAGGCACAGGTATGTTGACACAGTCGAAACATCTTAGGGTAATCTCTATTATTTTCCAGATTTTTAGCAATTAAATAATATTCATCACTTTGGCATTCATATTATGATAACATTCTAATCTAGATATTGTGCTGTAACAAACTTTGTGTGCCTCATGATGTGAATAAGTGTCCCACGGATCCTCCATTCTCAGGAGAGAGTGTCCCTGTCACGAAGACCAGCCTGCCTAGCTCTGGAGAGGAGGGGGACACAACCTACTGCGTGGAGGAACACAAGAGACACACACTATTTTGTGGTACCCACGTCATCCAGACTCGCTTCTACACAAGGGAACTTGTCAAGGCTGTGGTGGTTAGGACTGGTAAGACTGTTGTGTTCTTTTACATTTTTCACTCTGTACAGTGTGTGTCCATCTGGACACTAGGGGGCAGCGGAGATTAACATTCAGGCACGCAGGTGCTTATTATTTCAATAGGACATTTCTATTTAAGTTGTGTGTTTTGTTATTCCTGTGCGGTAGCTTGAGTCTCGCCAGTGGTACGTTCTCTCATGGTCCACTAGGACGTGTTGTGATATATATACCTCTCTAATGGTTCATGTGGGAGGCCTCTAACTGCATATCATCACAAAAGGAACCACAATTTTCCTTTGAGGAACAATGGACAATCATCAATGGTGGAAAAAAAATGAACAGTCATTTCTATTCACCTGATTCATGCTCTGAAAAGAATATCTTACATAATCATCATGGATAGCGAGACCAGACACTTTAGAAACACATTTCCCAAGCATAAAACTATAGAAATGATCCCTGAAAGTATAGTCTTGGTGTGTCATTTAATGTACAAAGTGTGGAACGTCTTGAGAACAGCATTTGCATCGCGGTGTTCTATTGCATTCTCAAGAGTCAACACTTGTTGTAATAAAATTATGTAAGTCATAGATCAACAATTTTCCAATTACCCTTCCCTCCATACTTGGAGAATATAATGGTACTGATTCCAAAAAGGAAATTGAACAGCATGCTATGACGGTTCTGCTAAACATAAATCATGAGAATTGTTCAAAACTGTCTTGATCAAATTCCTCCTAATTAATTGAACTTGCTTTTTATTTTTTATTTTTTAACAAATTACTTATTTCTGTGACAGAAGTACCCACTCAGAACATATTCTTTCCACCCATGTGCCTTTGAGGAACAATGGACAATCATCAATGGTGGGAAAAAAATGAACAGTCATTTCTATTCACCTGATTCATGCTCTGAAAAGAATATCTTACATAATCATCATGGATAGCGAGACCAGACACTTTAGAAACACATTTCCCAAGCATAAAACTATAGAAATGATCCCTGAAAGTATAGTCTTGGTGTGTCATTTAATGTACAAAGTGTGGAACGTCTTGAGAACAGCATTTGCATCGCGGTGTTCTATTGCATTATCAAGAGTCACCACTTGTTGTAATCAAATTATGTAAGTCATAGATCAACAATTTTCCAATTACCCTTCCCTCCATACTTGGAGAATATAATGGTACTGATTCCAAAAAGGAAATTGAACAGCATGCTATGACGGTTCTGCTAAACATAAATCATGAGAATTGTTCAAAACTGTCTTGATCAAATTCCTCCTAATTAATTGAACTTGCTTTTTATTTTTTATTTTTTAACAAATTACTTATTTCTGTGGCAGAAGTACCCACTCAGAACATATTCTTTCCACCCATGTGCCTTTGAGGAACAATGGACAATCATCAATGGTGGGAAAAAAATGAACAGTCATTTCTGTTCACCTGATTCATGCTCTGAAAAGAATATCTTACATAATCATCATGGATAGCGAGACCAGACACTTTAGAAACACATTTCCCAAGCATAAAACTATAGAAATGATCCCTGAAAGTATAGTCTTGGTGTGTCATTTAATGTACAAAGTGTGGAACGTCTTGAGAACAGCATTTGCATCGCGGTGTTCTATTGCATTCTCAAGAGTCAACACTTGTTGTAATCAAATTATGTAAGTCATAGATCAACAATTTTCCAATTACCCTTCCCTCCATACTTGGAGAATATAATGGTACTGATTCCAAAAAGGAAATTGAACAGCATGCTATGACGGTTCTGCTAAACATAAATCATGAGAATTGTTCAAAACTGTCTTGATCAAATTCCCCCTAATTAATTGAACTTGCTTTTTATTTTTTAACAAATTACTTATTTCTGTGGCAGAAGTACCCACTCAGAACATATTCTTTCCACCCATGTGCCTTTGAGGAACAATGGACAATCATCAATGGTGGGAAAAAAATGAACAGTCATTTCTATTCACCTGATTCATGCTCTGAAAAGAATATCTTACATAATCATCATGGATAGCGAGACCAGACACTTTAGAAACACATTTCCCAAGCATAAAACTATAGAAATGATCCCTGAAAGTATAGTCTTGGTGTGTCATTTAATGTACAAAGTGTGGAACGTCTTGAGAACAGCATTTGCATCGCGGTGTTCTATTGCATTCTCAAGAGTCACCACTTGTTGTAATCCAGTTATGTAAGTCATAGATCAACAATTTTCCAATTACCCTTCCCTCCATACTTGGAGAATATAATGGTACTGATTCCAAAAAGGAAATTGAACAGCATGCTATGACGGTTCTGCTAAACATAAATCATGAGAATTGTTCAAAACTGTCTTGATCAAATTCCCCCCAATTAATTGAACTTGCTTTTTATTTTTTATTTTTTAACAAATTACTTATTTCTGTGGCAGAAGTACCCACTCAGAACATATTCTTTCCACCCATGTGCCTTTGAGGAACAATGGACAATCATCAATGGTGGAAAAAAAATGAACAGTCATTTCTATTCACCTGATTCATGCTCTGAAAAGAATATCTTACATAATCATCATGGATAGCGAGACCAGACACTTTAGAAACACATTTCCCAAGCATAAAGTGTTTTTTATTGGTTTTTATAAAAACGCAACACCGTGTATACAATCAATTAATCAAACAATCAGACATTTAAGACATTACATTCAACAACAACCAACATTAAACTAACTAAAGTGCTCAGTGTTCAGTGTATTGTCCAGTGTAGTGTAATGTTCAGTGTTCAGTGTTCAGTGTCCAGGTTCCAGTGTCGGTAGGAGGCAGGGGTAAAAAACCTGTTCGCTGTGCATCCGGGAAAAATTTCCCCTGCAGCCCTCTAGTTGTAGAGCGACTACTATCCAGTTTGCCCACCAGTGCAAAGCCGTGGCTCCCCCACCTCCCTCCCCCGAGGGACCCCACACACCCGACTCACCCGACCCACCACCGGCGCGTCCGGCCCAGCCCACCAGGCTCAGACTCCTGTAGCCCTTCACGAGGCTAGCCGGACCAGGTGCCCCAGCGGCGGAGCAGATCGAGCACGCAGGCCGACCGGAGGCCCCTGAGGAGAGGCCCAGAGAGCTCGGCGCATGGCAGGCAAGCAGAGGCGAAAAACCTGTACACAGCTTATCCAGGGAAAAAGCTCCCTGGCTCTTCTCAGCTTGTTCCGGGCTGGGGGTTGGGGGTTGGCGGGTAGGGGACTGGGCCTGTAGCTGGGGGCCTGGAGTTGGGGGGGGGGGGCCCGGAACAGGGGGTTTGGGGTCGCTGAGTTGGAACCTGGGGTTGGTGCTGGGGTGACGTGGTGGTTCCCGCCGGTCTCTGCTCCTGGGTCTGGAAGCCTGGGTAGGTGTCAGAGCTGGATATGACATGTGCCTGAAAAGATACAGGAGTGAGAGAAGGGAGGTGTGCATGGTTTGTGTAGTGTGCATTTTGGTGTCAGGCGGGTGATCAGTACTTCCCTGTGACCCAGTGGTGTTGGTCATCCTGGTGCTGGTGGTGCTGGCAGAGACGGCTGGTTCGGCTGTGGGTTGTGTGTGTTGATATTCTGGTGAGAGTAGGAAGTGGGTCAGTGCTGTGTACATGTGTAGGTGGTGGAAGGTGCAGTAAACTTCCCTGTTGGTGTTGTGCGCTGCTCCTCTCCTGGTCCTTGTGATGGTGATACTGCTGACCAGGGCTTGTGCTGGAACAGTGGTGAAGGTGATAGTGCAGGAACTGGTGGTGTAGTGAGGTAGGCCCGGGGTGGGGGGGGGTTGGTCGATGCGGCGCGGCATGGGGGGGGGTTTAGAGGATGACGTCCTTCCATCTCTCCACCCCCCACACCGCTCTTGCTTGATCCGGGTTATTTTTAAAGTCAACAATAGCATGGTCCCTGAGGCAGAGGGTGATTCTCCTCCTCAGGGTTGTCAGGTGGACGCTCTGTTTCTGATAGACCCTGATGTTCCTCGTCTCCCAGAGTACCTGCTTGACGGCGCTGATGATCCTCCACTGTTGTTGTAGTTGGGGGGTTGTGCACCCCCCGGGAGGACCATACAGGATGTTATCGCCCGTCAAGCGGGGCAGGGTCAGCAGGCTGTTTAGGGAGACAGAGGGAACAAACAGGGCCCAGACCCGCCTGGCCACGGAGCACTCACAGAACAGGTGGTTAATGTGTTCTGTGTCCGTGCATCCGTGGGGGCATTTATCAGTCGTTGCGATGTGCCGCCTATGCAAGAATTCCCTAGTGGGGAGACAACCATGAGCAGCCATCCAGGCAATGTCTTTTTGTTTATTGTTAGTACATTTATGATTAATGTTTTTCCATACCTGTTTGGAGTCCACGGCTGTGCTGGCCTTGGGGTGAGTAATGGTTTCCTTCGACCTTATGAAGGTCATAATGTCTTTGTATTTCCATGAGGCCAGCCCAGCCGCGGACAATCCTGTCTTGAAGGCAAAGTCCCTCCATATCTTGTAGACAGGAGGGGGGTCCCAGCTGTAGGGCACAGTGTGATTTATTGATGCGGTCACCCTGAGTGTCCGGAGGATGGGTGTGGCATAGTATATTTCAAAGAACCTGGCTTTCCTATCTTTGTTGTTGATGTTGTTGATGAGGTTGGAGAGTCCCTGTGCCCTAATGATGTTTAGGATGTCTGGGACCCCTTTCCCCCCATTCTCCACTGTTTTGTACAGGGTGGTGCGTTTTAGTTTTTCCATCTGGCTCCCCCAGACAAAGGTAAACATGATCCTTTCGATGGTTTTGGATACTGCTCTGTCTGGGGGAAACACCCTGCCCAGGTAAAGGAGAATGGGAAGAACAATAGCCTTCAGGACCAGGATCTTGCCTGTCATTGTGAGAGGCCGTGCACTCCACTCACAGATCTTCTTTTGGACCTGGCGGATGGTCTCCTTCCAGCTGCCGGAGGCTCCTCCATCTTTCTGGTAGGTGATCCCCAGCAGCTTAATGTTTTCCGTCTTTACAGGGAAGGAGGTTGCCAGGTTCTCCTGCCAGTGCTGCGACAGAAACAGCTCACACTTACTCCTATTGATCAGGGCGCCAGTGGCTGCACAGTAGTCCTCCACCACTTTCGTTGCTGTGGAAATGGAGCGACTATCCGTGCCGACGATGGTAATGTCGTCCATGTACGCCACCACCTTGAGCCTCTCCCCCCGGGCCCCTGGTAGAGGGTAGCCCATGATGTTGGGGGAGCTCCTGATCTTCCGTAGGAACGGCTCCAGGTAGATGACGTACAGTAGAGGGGCCAAGGGGCATCCCTGCCGTACTCCAGCTTTGATGGGGAAGGGGTCTGTCAACTGGTTGTTGATCTGAACTCTGCTCGTGATGTTGTTGTAGCAGAGTTCGGTCCAGTTGAGCAGGTGCTGGGGGAAGTTCATGCCTCTCAGCACCCTCTGCAGGAAACCATGGTTAACCCTGTCAAAGGCCTTCTCCTGATCCAGGCTGAGAAGGCCTAAAGGGGACCTCCGCTCCTGGGAGTGCAGGATGAGGTCTCTCACCAGGAGCAGGTTGTCATTGATGGACCTACCGGGGACGCTACAGGTCTGGTCAGGGGCTATAACTGAGGGGAGGAGGGTTTGAAACCGTTGGGTGAGGGCTTTTGTCATAATTTTATAGTCCACTGGGAGGAGATTGATGGGGCGCCAGTTCCGGAGGTCCTTGAGGTCCCCTTTCTTGGGGATCAGTGTGACCGTACTCTGTCTCATTGACTCTCCAAGCCTCCCTTCCCTGTAGACGGCTTTGAAGACCTCCGCCAAGTCCTCCTTGAGGAGATCCCAGAGAGTCTTGTAGAACTCTGCTGGGATCCCATCCGGTCCAGGGGCCTTGTGTGTATTCAAGGAGTGCACGGCCCGGGTGAGCTCCTCCGTGGTCAGCTCTGGGTTCTCACTCTCACCACCCTCGGGGACCCGGTCCAGACCATCCAGGAAGGTGGCCATGAGAGTCTCGTCGGTTGTCTTGATGTTGTAGAGACTCTCGTAGAACTCTCTTGCCACCCCCGGGATGTTGCCTCTGTCTGACACGGTGTCCCCATTGGTGTCGTATAGGGACAGGATAGGCTTGTGTTTTGACCGTGCCTTGCGGAAGAAGTGGCGTGTGCATTTCTCCTCCTCCTCCAGGCCCTGGAGTTTTTCCCTGAACTGTTTCTTTTGTTGTTGCTCCCGGTAGAGGGTGGCAAGGTGTTGTTTGGTCTCAGCCAGTTCTCGGGCCACATCCAGACCACCCAGTTGTAGGAGACTTAGGCGTTGGAGGGCCGCGTTGTGGTGTTGAAACCTGGCCCTCTGTTCTGCCGCTTTCCTCCTTCCGACTGACCCGAAGTAGCCCTTTGTCCTGGCCTTAACCATCTCCCACCACTCTATCGGGGAGTCGAACAGTTCTTTTAGGGTCCTCCACTCCAGGTAGCGCCTGGAGAAGGAATGCACCACTGTTGGGTCCTGAAGGATCGATGTATTCATCCTCCAGGTACCCCTACCCGCTCTTGTTTGGCCATCCCATTCCAGGGACACTGTCAACATCCTGTGGTCCGAGAAGTGGGCCGCCTGGCTGGTCAGGGTTCCCATCCTCAGACCTGGCGAGAGCAAGAACATGTCTATCCTGGAGGAAGAATTCCCGGAGGAACTCACCCTTGTGTGTGTCGGCGGGGAGGTGCCACCGGCGTCTACCAGTTGGAAGTCGTCTATGATGGACTGAAGTTCTGTAGTGGATCGGTCTCTCCTGGGCCTGCTGCGGTCCTCATCCCGGAGGGCACAGTTGAAATCTCCCCCCACTAGGACTGGTGTGGGGATGAGGAGGAGAGACCGAAGTTTCTTGAAAAGGGAGACTCTCTTGGCCACGTTGGTTGGGCCGTACACATTGATGACCCTCAGCGGCGAACCCTGGATCTCTAGGTCCAGAACCAGGATTCGCCCGCTCTCTACAACCTCCCCCTTTTTGGTCTGCAGAAAAGGGTTGGCCACCAAAATGCCGACCCCATCAGCTCTATCAATGTTTGAGCCTGACCAGAGAGAGTCCCCCCGTGTCCATTCCTCCTCCAGGGTGGCGTCCATCTCCTTGAATGGGATGGCGCACTCCTGGAGGATATACATGTCTGACTGATGTTGGGTGATGTACTGGTAGACGACCTCCCGTTTGTCTGGTTGCCGGAGGCTTCTGGTGTTGAGAGATGAGATTGTTATCCTCATGGTTCTTGGATTTGGTTTGTTCCAATTTTTGCTAAGCTATTGCACATGAGGTTGAGGCCCTCCAATGGGTCGTTGGGGGCCAGATAGTGTGGTACCTCCCCTTGGCTGCTCATGGTGTGGGGGTTGTCTCCCCTCTGACTGCCTGGTGGCCCCCTCATCTGTGTTGTTGATGAGGTGATTTTCGGTGGCCCGTACGGTCCGGTGAGCATGGACTGGGGGTGGCTGGTGGGCTGTGCAGGGTGAGGAGCATGTGATGACTGGAGAGAGGAAGAGGGTGGGGAGGAGGGTTTGGGGGGGGGAGCCGGCTTACCTGTATGGCGTTGGGGTTTGGGTTCTGGAGTAGTCTTTTTGTCTGGTTTTTTCCGGATTGCCTTTTTTTGTGGTCTTTTGCGTTTTGGTTGAGCCAAGCTCCAGTCATTTTCACTGTCTGATTGGGAGGGGAGGTGGATCTGCGGTGTGCTGCTGGTGGCTATCTCAATAGAGGCCGGCTCCCCCTTCATGGTGTTTTTGCAGGGGGTGGAGGTGGCCATGGGGTTTAGGAGGGGGTGGGTGTTGAGGTTGTCTGTAGGGGGTGCTGGGACGGTTGGTTCCTCTCCTTCTCCTTCTCCGTCGCTCGAGCTCTGATCGTCCCCTCCATCGCTCGGGCGCCGGTCCTCCTCCGTCTCTCCCTTCTCTTCCTCCATGTTGGGTGTGGGTTGGGGTGTGGGTTGGGGTGGGGGTTGGGGTGGGGGTTGGGGTGGGGGTGGGGGTTGGGGTGGTGGTTGGTTGGATTTATAGCCCCGGGCTCTACTTGCATAGGAACTTGGGCAGTCACGGTAAAGATGCCCCTGTCCCCCGCACAGGTTGCAAGGTCTGGTCGTGGTGCACTCCGACGTCGGGTGGTCTTGGCGGCAGATTTTACATACCACGGCCTTGCAGGCCGCTGCCAGATGGCCCAATTGGCCGCAGTTCCTGCAGAGCTTCGGCATACCGTAGTAGTAGACGGAGCCCCTGTTGTTCCCCAGGTTGATGGTGCTGGGGATATGTTGGACTCCGCCTATCCCCTCCGGGTCCGGACGGAGTTGCACCAGCCATTTCTTGGCCCCCGTCCACACTCCGTCTTCATCCAGGACCATCCGGGCCCCCGATTTAAGGGTGGCATGACGGTGTAGCCACACCTCAATATCATATTCCTGAATCACCTCATTGTGGAATTGAATTGTGACCACTTTTGATTCTAAATCCGTTAGTGGGTGGGCTGTAAAACGGTTAAGTGGGGGTTTGTGTTCATTAATCCTATGAAAGGTCCAGAATTCCTCTAACAGTTGGGGGGTTTTAAAGCTAACTTCAAAACATTCATTCGGCCCAGGGGGCTTCACCAGGCAGTTTAGATCAGACGGCACAAAGCCCATACCTCTCTGTAGAACCGCCCTGCTGAATTCCAGGCGGGTCATCGTTGTTACTGGTCTGGCAGTCTTCTGTTGGGGGGCTCCATCCCTGGCAGCCTCCTCAGTTGGGTTGAGCGTCAACCTGACGGCGTTGTAGCGCCGCATCGCTCCGGGGTTCATCGTTGGAGTGGGGTGGGGGGGGTGGGGGATCAGGGAGGAAGGAGGGAGAGGAGAGCATTTGCATCGCGGTGTTCTATTGCATTCTCAAGAGTCACCACTTGTTGTAATCCAGTTATGTAAGTCATAGATCAACAATTTTCCAATTACCCTTCCCTCCATACTTGGAGAATATAATGGTACTGATTCCAAAAAGGAAATTGAACAGCATGCTATGACGGTTGTGCTAAACATAAATCATGAGAATTGTTCAAAACTGTCTTGATCAAATTCCCCCTAATTAATTGAACTTGCTTTTTATTTTTTATTTTTTAACAAATTACTTATTTCTGTGGCAGAAGTACCCACTCAGAACATATTCTTTCCACCCATGTGCCTTTGAGGAACAATGGACAATCATCAATGGTGGAAAAAAAATGAACAGTAATTTCTATTCACCTGATTCATGCTCTGAAAAGAATATCTTACATAATCATCATGGATAGCGAGACCAGACACTTTAGAAACACATTTCCCAAGCATAAAACTATAGAAATGATCCCTGAAAGTATAGTCTTGGTGTGTCATTTAATGTACAAAGTGTGGAACGTCTTGAGAACAGCATTTGCATCGCGGTGTTCTATTGCATTCTCAAGAGTCACCACTTGTTGTAATCAAATTATGTAAGTCATAGATCAACAATTTTCCAATTACCCTTCCCTCCATACTTGGAGAATATAATGGTACTGATTCCAAAAAGGAAATTGAACAGCATGCTATGACGGTTCTGCTAAACATAAATCATGAGAATTGTTCAAAACTGTCCTGATCAAATTCCCCCTAATTAATTAAACTTGCTTTTTATTTTTTAACAAATTACTTATTTCTGTGGCAGAAGTACCCACTCAGAACATATTCTTTCCACCCATGTGCCTTTGAGGAACAATGGACAATCATCAATGGTGGGAAAAAAATGAACAGTCATTTCTATTCACCTGATTCATGCTCTGAAAAGAATATCTTACATAATCATCATGGATAGCGAGACCAGACACTTTAGAAACACATTTCCCAAGCATAAAACTATAGAAATGATCCCTGAAAGTATAGTCTTGGTGTGTCATTTAATGTACAAAGTGTGGAACGTCTTGAGAACAGCATTTGCATCGCGGTGTTCTATTGCATTCTCAAGAGTCACCACTTGTTGTAATCAAATTATGTAAGTCATAGATCAACAATTTTCCAATTACCCTTCCCTCCATACTTGGAGAATATAATGGTACTGATTCCAAAAAGGAAATTGAACAGCATGCTATGACGGTTGTGCTAAACATAAATCATGAGAATTGTTCAAAACTGTCTTGATCAAATTCCTCCTAATTAATTGAACTTGCTTTTTATTTTTTATTTTTTAACAAATTACTTATTTCTGTGGCAGAAGTACCCACTCAGAACATATTCTTTCCACCCATGTGCCTTTGAGGAACAATGGACAATCATCAATGGTGGAAAAAAAATGAACAGTCATTTCTATTCACCTGATTCATGCTCTGAAAAGAATATCTTACATAATCATCATGGATAGCGAGACCAGACACTTTAGAAACACATTTCCCAAGCATAAAACTATAGAAATGATCCCTGAAAGTATAGTCTTGGTGTGTCATTTAATGTACAAAGTGTGGAACGTCTTGAGAACAGCATTTGCATCGCGGTGTTCTATTGCATTCTCAAGAGTCACCACTTGTTGTAATCCAGTTATGTAAGTCATAGATCAACAATTTTCCAATTACCCTTCCCTCCATACTTGGAGAATATAATGGTACTGATTCCAAAAAGGAAATTGAACAGCATGCTATGACGGTTGTGCTAAACATAAATCATGAGAATTGTTCAAAACTGTCTTGATCAAATTCCCCCTAATTAATTGAACTTGCTTTTTATTTTTTATTTTTTAACAAATTACTTATTTCTGTGGCAGAAGTACCCACTCAGAACATATTCTTTCCACCCATGTGCCTTTGAGGAACAATGGACAATCATCAATGGTGGAAAAAAAATGAACAGTAATTTCTATTCACCTGATTCATGCTCTGAAAAGAATATCTTACATAATCATCATGGATAGCGAGACCAGACACTTTAGAAACACATTTCCCAAGCATAAAACTATAGAAATGATCCCTGAAAGTATAGTCTTGGTGTGTCATTTAATGTACAAAGTGTGGAACGTCTTGAGAACAGCATTTGCATCGCGGTGTTCTATTGCATTCTCAAGAGTCAACACTTGTTGTAATAAAATTATGTAAGTCATAGATCAACAATTTTCCAATTACCCTTCCCTCCATACTTGGAGAATATAATGGTACTGATTCCAAAAAGGAAATTGAACAGCATGCTATGACGGTTCTGCTAAACATAAATCATGAGAATTGTTCAAAACTGTCTTGATCAAATTCCCCCTAATTAATTGAACTTGCTTTTTATTTTTTATTTTTTAACAAATTACTTATTTCTGTGGCAGAAGTACCCACTCAGAACATATTCTTTCCACCCATGTGCCTTTGAGGAACAATGGACAATCATCAATGGTGGAAAAAAAATGAACAGTCATTTCTATTCACCTGATTCATGCTCTGAAAAGAATATCTTACATAATCATCATGGATAGTTTCGTATATTTTGGTATCTGTTACTGCTAAAAATGAAGAAGAGTTCTTGAGCAAATTTAAGAATGTTTATTCAAAAAAAACAGGTTACACAGCATGGCCCCTCAATGGAGCTGGTGGTCCGAATCGGTCACAGGATATGAAGTCAAAGATATGGATATGAAGAAAAAGATATGGATATGAAGAAAAAGAGATGGATATGAAGAAAAAGAGATGGATATGAAGAAAAAGAGAAAGAGCCAATCTGTGTACAGGATTTTATACCCCCCCCTGTCACTGTCGCTGAGCCAATCAAAACAGAGTCCACGTCATTTTAATTTGGTCAGATACAAAGTTTGCCAGTGAGGTCATCCTGTAAATAGGATGTTATTCCATCCTAAGGATCCTTTGCTGTGTATTATCTGCCATACCTGAAGGCAGATAATGTACTCTGCATTGGTTTAATGCAATTCACCCTATGGTCTAATACAATTCTAATGCAATTTATGCTATGGGCGTCTTGCTGGCTCGGGCCCTAATGCAATTATATCTACCCATGATGATATTACAGCCTCTGCACATGCTGGTCAAAAGGCCATTGTGTGTATTAGAGGGCCATTGCTATGGTTACAGAGCATGAAAATACACGACACAGCCCCCCTCGGAACACCCAGAGTGTGTTCCGAAACTAAACGACAGACAGAAAAACTACATCAACCCATCAACTACATCAACAACATCAACACATCAACACATCAACACATCAACACATCTCGGTAGAACCTCCACACAGACCAACCCAGGACCAGTACTATGAACCAAAGATAACACATACAAAAAATAGAAAACAACCAATAATAAAAAGAATCTTGTAAATAACAATCACAATTAAACCACACTCAGTTCATCATGCATAATACAAAAACTGAGATACAGAAATTTCCAACGACCGATGTTTCCCTCGTCCTCGAAGCGGCAGGGTCAGAGGTTGCTAGCACATGGCCCCAGTTGGAGAACAGCCTTTACCGCTGTCTCAGATTGATAACACTTTCATAGTCAGGAGCTTCCATTGTCGCGTAACCATTACATCACTTCACAACCGACATCAATCACATGATATAGAAAGAAACAAACAGGAACCGAAGCAAACAATCACAAAACATCACTTAATAAACAAATCATCAAAAGAGGAAACAAAATCAGAAAGCAAAACAGAATCCAGCTTTTGCTCATCAGCTATGTCGGCCATCATTAAAGCATTAACCGGAACATCAGAAATACACTTTCCAAAACATTTGATTAAAATACCAAGTAACATAATACAGATGATAATGACAACAAGAATAATAGCGACGGACCTGATCATATTACCAATACCTGAAAAAGCAGAATCAAAGAAATCCAATGTATTCCAACCGTGTTCTTTACGTAAATCCTCTATACCCTTCTTGTTAGATTCATGGAAATCATACAGAGCGTTACCAGAATCCGAAATATAACTGCAGCATTCACCGCCTATCAAAGCACAAGTACCACCCTGACTGGCCAAAATAATGTCCAAAGCCATTCTATTTTGGAGAGCTACATTCTTAGTTTCAGTCAATTCAGTAGCCAGGGCAGATACTACAGCATCCGAAGCATTAATGTGTTTTTCAAGAACGGATGACAGGGCACTTAATTCAGTCTGAGAGTTGTAGACACCATAACTTGGGAATATTAGGCCAAAAAACTTCTGAGCGGTAGATAACGCCCTACGACTACGATGGGTTGCTTGTTTGTGAAGTACAGACATCTCCTCCCGAGTAACTTTCCTAATCAAAGGTATCAGATGAGCTAAATAACAAAGACCCTCACTCAAAGCAGGAAGCTTAGAGAATGCATTATTATCACACACAAGAAACACACCCTCCGGGAGTTGAAGCTCCGTACCAGGATACAAGAAAATGACACCACCTATACAAGACGCGGCCCCTAGCTGACGAATCGCGCTGCCCTTGAGCCGAGATTGTATGTCAATACAGGTTGTAATATTTACGAGAGGCATGACTTTAAGCTGCGTGGTGCCTTTCTGCCGTCTGGTAGTATTGGTATCATGTAATTTCATTTGAGGCACCATAGCACAATCAACAACTTTACATTTCAATCCAGAAATAACAACTGAACCTCTCCACCGTGTAGAAGTCACACTCCCAGAACATGACAGATGAGGACTCAATGCAGTACCATTCAATTGAACGAACATAGCTTGGATAATATATATCTTCTTCGGACCTGTTGGTTGTGACAAATGTGTAAGCCTATCAATAATAACCTTCCCCACACCGCTAGGCCTATGGTGTTTGTTAACTGCTGCTGTCAGACGTTCCAACACACCAATATCCACACCTGCATAGGAAGAATTTAAAGGAACCAGAATCGTGCTGGGCTGACAAGAAGAGCTCTGGTTCTTGCCCTGTAAAACAAATTGGGCTAAACCCTGCCAATTATAATGAAACCATTCTGCTTTAGTTAACGGTATGGGGAAAAACATAGGAGCAGATGTACTTACAGGGACCTGTTGACAAATCCAGCAATCAGAATAATTCATTTTTGAAGCAAAATCTTTCATGATACTAGTGGCAGAATTAGGGTGGGACCGTGTCCCCAGGTGATTAGAATCATATAACAAATAATCGTCAGTAGCGACTACAATCGCCTTCGTAGAAGCCTTCACAGCAACATTTTCAACCTTTCCTGGTAACTCAACGTGAACATATTCATGCACAAATTTCTCACAGTCCAACGAATAGTAGTGTGGAAAGTCAGGAGTGTTCCTACAAACTTTGTCCTTGAAATTGTTGGATTTACTAGACACCTGTTCACCGATATTACGTCTAGCACACCAATACGAGTTCAACACCTTGTCAACATTAGTTAATGTCACACGAGTTTCTTGCGTGTTGCTTGAGTGTTGATTAAGTGTAACATATTTAGCATCCAGTAAATACCACTCGTCCGCTTCGGCGGTATAGATCAAACAATCATCAACAGTACAACGTGAATGTGGGCAAACAAAAGCTCTACCTGCTGTGATCATTCTTCTCTGACGTCCAGGCATAACAGTGTGTGAGTGAAGTGTAACATTGTCCAAGGAAGTCAATGGGGTAGGAACACTAAGGGGTATATTAGTCTCTGAAACGGCATGGCTTGAGTTTCCTCCTAATTGGCCTCGGTGTATCACGGGATCTGTCTGGTTGGGGTGTATCACTGACAGGTCTGTGTCTCTCAATGGTACCTTGGTCCGGGCAGCCGCCCGGGTTGCTGACATCTCCGTCTGGAGCATTGTCAGGGTCGGAAGGGGTGACAACAGGGGCAACACCAGGCTTGGTAGAACCCCCAAGAGGGGTGTCGCAGTCACTGGATCCTTCACGATCTCCATTGGCCCACTCATCTCTGGGCTGGACAGGGTCTGGGACGAGGCCCCCGGCATCATCTGCATCACGGCGCAGATACTCACCAACATCTTCGTCAGCCTGGATGTCCAAGCTGTGGACTTCCTCGTCCCCAGGGGTCTCCTCACCATCCTGCTGAGGCTCTCCCTCATCGTCCTCATTGGGTGCCTTGATGCAGTGATGAACGTGATACCAGGTGGGGGACCCCTTGATTTGGATGGCAGTCCCAGTGCACCGAACGACCTCGTATGGTCCTTCCCGTCGAGCCTCATGCCACTTCCGTCTGTAGACCTTCTGTTAAACGTTGGTTATTGCGTATTGGCTAAGACCATAACGATCGGACTACACACTGAACGGAGGAATCATACGCTGTCAGACAGGGTTCATGTTATCAAGGAAGCAACGTTTATTGTGGGAATGGTCACATATATAGGATCAGCTGGCTCAATCATTCATGTCACACAGCTGGTGTCAATCAACCAATTATGCCCCACTCACACTGGGATAGGGATGACTGGAGAGCACACTCATGTCAACACCCCCACTTGCTCTCACCTGACCAAGATGGAGAGAAAAATAAACAAATCAATAACAATCAGTAGCCTACAATTTCCATAACACTCTTTGGGGCTGTCATTCCATCAATCAAACAAACAAAAGCTGGCACTGATATTGTTCCTCTCCTGTGAAACAAGAATATACATCATCATCATCATTTACAAACAGTCTTCAGTTTTTCACTGGTATTCTCTTATAACACTTTGAAAAAATAAAGCAAGAAAACCAAAACAAAAATTGACCGCTTGGCTTACTCACACTGATGTGGTTTCTCTCCCAAACATAACCTTTGTGAACCTAACCAATTTGTCCTTAGTTACTGGTTTGGTAAACACATCAGCCACCATTTGATCTGTGGGACAATATTGCAAACAGATCTGTCCATTCTGTACTGTAGACCTGATGAAATGGTACTTTATATCTATGTGTTTGCATCTTTGTCTGCGGACTGGGTTCTTAGCTAATGCAATCGTTCCCTGATTGTCCTCATGGACAATGGGTGGTGCATACTTGCATGCATCCATATGTGTCAACAGTTGAGTCAGGTGTAAACACTCTTGGGTGGTTGCAGCTAATGCCATGTACTCCGCCTCACATGTGGACAACGCCACCGTTGGTTGCTTTTTGGTCTTCCATGAGACCAATGGACCATTCTCATGTAGACTAACACAGTAACCTGTTGTGCTACGACGGTCTGTGACATCTGCTGCCCAGTCAGCATCACTGAAAGCCTGTAATCTCAAATCAGAGTTACACCTTTTGTAACACAACATTTTATCACTGGTGCCCTTTAAGAACCTCAATACATGTTTGGCAGTGGCCCAATGCTCCTCGGTTGGTTTGGTAAAATACTGGGACAGTTTACTCACTATGAAACAAAGATCTGGCCTAGTACACATAGTCAGGTAGATGAGGCTACCGACGACCTCTCTGTACCGAGTGACATCACTCATTAATCCTGCTCCTTCAGTGTAATTGAGTGTCTGCTCACAAGGCGTCGATCTGGGTTTACAGTTCTGCATGTCAAACCTCTCTAGCATGTTCTTTACACACTGCTTTTGTGACATTGTTACACATCCATCACACTGTTCAAAATCGATTCCCAGGAAATGTGTCAATTTGCCCATATCTTTCATCTGAAATTTCTTTGAGAGCATCTCTTTTACAACATTCAGTGCATTCTCGTTACTGGCAGCAATAACCAAATCATCGACCCATATAATCATGATCACTTTCTCATGTTCCGTTTCTTTAGTATATACACAATGATCTGCAGGGTTTTGCACAAACTCATTCACCATTAGATAGTCGTGTAATAAATGGTTCCAATTTCGGCCAGACTGTTTTAGACCATACAGTGACTTCTCTAGTTTACACACCACTGTCTCTGTGCCAGATGTCTGCTCATAACCCTCTGGCTGTTCCATGTATATCTCACAATCTATCGGTGCATGAAGATAGGCAGTTTTGACATCCATTTGATGTAAAATCAAATTCTCCTGTGCTGCTTTTTGCATCAACACTCGAACACTGGTTAAATCGGCTGTGGGAGAAAAGGTCTCTTCATAGTCAACACCCCTTCTCTGACTGTAGCCTTTTGCAACATAGCGTGCTTTGTATTTTTCTGAACCATCTGCATTTTTCTTGATTGTATACACCCATCTACCCCCCACTGCAACTTTGCCCTGGGGTAAGTTAGTCAAAGTAAACGTACCATTCTCTCTCAATGATTGCATTTCGTCGTCCATAGCACTGACCCATTCTCTAGACTTGGCTGACTTCACTGCATCACTGTAGGTCAAAGGTACGTTACACAACATTCTGTAGCAGTAATCAATGTTTACCTGTGCCTGGTCCTGACTTCCTACTTCATAGACACGGTCCCCAAAATAATCAGGTCTCTTCCTCTCCCTGGGAGGATAGCGTGGAGACTCCTGTTTCTCCCTAGTCTGCACCTGTTCGGGCCTGGTCACAGGAATATGCTCTTCAGCTGTCTTTGGACTCGCGTCCCTTTGCTTAGTCGTGCTGGCCCTTTGTGGCACATCACAGTCCTCATCATCTATTGATATCTCAGTCTGTGTCTGCTGCTCACCCATCGTCTTTGGCATAAATCTGACCAGTCTGTGCTTCCTCACCTTTCCACTGTCAGGATAGAAAACCAGGTAAGCTGGGCTTTTCTTGTCATGCCCTACAAAGAAGCCCTTCTCACTCCTTGGGTCTAGCTTTTTCTTATCCTGTTTGTAGGCATAACACACCGTTCCAAACTTCTGCATCCTAGACATATTGGGACGTCTCCCTGTCAGCATCATGTAAGGTGTCTGTTTTGTGCGATTGTTAAAACACCTATTTCTCACTACAGATGCAGTCTGTACTGCATAAGGCCATAACACCTTGGGTAGCTTGCTCTCTAATAACATGCATCGAGCCATGTCAAAGAGAGTCCTAAACTGGCGTTCTGCAGTGCCATTCTGATGTGGCGAATATGGAGATGATGTCTCATGTCTGATACCATTTCTTCTCAGTAGCCCTTGGTACTCTTTCCCTGTAAATTCAGTACCATTATCTGACCTGATACGTCTGATCCTACCATACGGGGCGTTGTCAGCTATGAACTGCTCTGTCGCCTGTACAGTATCACTCTTGTGCTTAAGAAAGTAGAAAAACACAGTACTAGTATAGTCATCTGTGAACGAAAGTGCAAATCTATGTCCATCTATGGACACTGGGTCAATTGGACCCGCTAGGTCTGTGTGCACCAACTCTAGAGCATTTTTGGCCCTTCTATCAGGCTTCCTGTTGAAGCTCTGTACAAACTTTCCCCGAGTGCACACTTCACAGTTCAGGTTAGACTTATCAATTTTTCCCTTAATTGACATACCATCAACAACATTCTGGAGTTTCAGAACATCCTCAAAATTACAATGTCCTAGAATTTCATGCCATGTCTTTAGATCAAAACAGCTCTTACTTTGATCACATTGGTCATCCACTGTGGGCAAATAATATAGTCTATTATGCTCATGGATGTGAAATGCAGTACCGTCTCTGTGCTGTAGGATGTCTTCTCCTGTTCTGAAGATCACAGTTGCCCCAGTGTCTGTGGCTGCTCTCACAGAGAAGATGTCCTGGGGGAATGAGGGGATGTACAGCGCCCCTCGCAGCGTTGTAGTCAGTCGCCTCCCTCGGCTGTCTATCAAGCACACCTCCGCATCTCCTCTGCGCTCTGCGACCCCTTTGCTCCTCGTGCCGTCCGCCAGCTCCACGCAGTGCGTCTCGGCCTGGAAACCGTCATCGAACACCTTAAACCTGGCCAGGTCGGTGATAATATGCGCAGTCGCACCGGTGTCCACCATCAGACCCCTCGTAACACTGCGTCCTGGCTTGTCTTGCTCGGACACCCCTCGCGCGTCGTCCTGGTCCGGTCTCCTTCTGCAGGCGGCTCCTTGATGTGTGGAGCTCCTACAGTGGTTACACCACACCTTGCGTCGACAGGTCCTTTTGATATGTCCCTTTTGGCCACATTTGTAGCACACAATGTCTGTTCGCTGTGCGCTCTGGCTACGTGCGCTTTGGGCGTTCTGGGCACCCCGGTCAGAAAGGCTTTCCTCATCTCCGTCAAACGCTAGTCGAGACCAACGCGAACTTCTTTCCGATTGTCTCGCCATGGTAGCACTCTGGGCCCATAACCTGTTAAACGTTGGTTATTGCGTATTGGCTAAGACCATAACGATCGGACTACACACTGAACGGAGGAATCATACGCTGTCAGACAGGGTTCATGTTATCAAGGAAGCAACGTTTATTGTGGGAATGGTCACATATATAGGATCAGCTGGCTCAATCATTCATGTCACACAGCTGGTGTCAATCAACCAATTATGCCCCACTCACACTGGGATAGGGATGACTGGAGAGCACACTCATGTCAACACCTTCACGTATACTTTGTCACCCGGTTGCAACGCGTCCTTCCTCTCCTGTGCGTTCACCTCCTCTTCACGTTCCTGTTTGTGGAGCACATAAGAAGAGATACTCTTTTGCCGGTTAGTCATGTACTGTACATAGGCTTTCATGTCACTCTCCAAGAGAGCCAAACTTGGCCCTTTCCCACTGGTTCGTGCACAGGGAGCTGTCATTATTCTCCCCATAGCCAGTTCATGGGGAGTCAAGTGCAGCCCTCGAATCTCACTGGAACGACAGGCCATCAATGCAAGAGGGAGTCCTTCCACCCAATTAAGACCTGTATGCTGACAGACCTTAGAAAGACGGTTCTTAAGGACCCCGTTCATCCTCTCTACCATCCCCTGGCTTTGAGGTGAGTAAATACACCCAAATCTCTGCTTGATTCCCAACTTTTGTAGTATAAGCTTTACCGTCTTATCCACAAATTCCTTACCATTGTCTGACGCTATCCTATCTGGAATTCCAAACCTAGGTATGAATTCCCTGCATAGGAACTTTGCTACAGACTGAGCATCCTTTTTTCGAGTGGGGCATGCTTCTACCCATCTGCTGAACCTGTCCACTACAACTAACATGTACCTGTATCCTGCAACAGGACGAATCATGTCCACATAGTCAATCACCAAATGTTTCATTGGCCCGTTTGGGGTAGGGATATGCCCAGTTCCCACTGGTATTCCAGGTCTGATATTGTTTTTCAAACAGACCACACATTGACCAAGGATATGGTCTATTTGTTCCAATAAATATGGAGCCCAAAAACCATATTCCTTGGTGATCTTGCGTCTTACCTCCCCCCTGGCCACATGTGCTAATCCATGGGCTTCCTGTATCAGCATGCCTAATAAATCTGGGGGTGCCACAACCAGTCCCTCATGATTTCTCCATAGACCTGTGTCATCCTGACTAGCCCCCCTTGTTAACCATAGGTTTTTGTCTAGCGCATTTGCCCCACTCTGTAACATCAACAAATCCTCAAGCGTGACCATGCCCTGTAACTGTGCTTCATGTGTGACCAGCAGAACTTTACCTGCTTTGTCTGCTCCTGTAATGGCTTTGGCTGCATCATCTGCAGCCCTGTTACCTTGTGTGACATGTGATGAGTCAGATCTGTGTGCGGCACACTTCACTATGGCTAATTCCCTTGGTTTCATCATGGCTTGTAACAGCTTCATGATTTGAGCGTGGTGCTGAATAGGCGAACCATCAGTTTTCTTAAAACCCCGTCCCTTCCATACAGCTCCATGTAGATGACACACATTATGGGCGTAGGCAGAGTCGGTGTACACTGTCACTCTTCGTCCGGTTCCCAAGTTGCATGCTTCTGTGAGGGCAATCAACTCAGCCAACTGAGCTGAACAAGGCTGAGGAACAGCCTCGGCTTGTTCCACAATGAACCCTGAATTTTGGGATCGGACTATGGCATACCCAGCACGTAAACTTTCTCCTACCCGGTAACAAGATCCATCAGTCCAATACTCAACGTCAGCTTCCTTTAAAGGCAAAGCTAGTAGATCTGCTCTAAGCTTAGAGTACCTCATAGCTTCCTTCACACAATCGTGTGGTTCCCCATCTTCTGGGGTTGGCAAGGTCTCTGCTGGGTTAAGTGTGTTACATCTTAGTAATGTTACATCTTCCCTTTCCAACATCCTGTAATAATTCCTAATCCTAGGCATCGTCAAAGTATACTTGCCTTGATTCAAAAGATTCCTTAGACTGTGGTGGCAGAGAATGGTGATTGGGTACCCCATTGTTAAGGTTGTTGCCTTCTCGTACATAAGATATGCCCCGGCCATTGCTCTGTAGCATGGCGCGAAACCCATTTCTACCTCTGAATATGCGACAGAGTAATAGGCTATGGGCTGTGGACTAGGTCCAATGCCTGTTGGTTGCGTAAGAACAGCGCAGGCATACTTCCCTTTGGCTGAAGAAGAAACATACAATCCAAATTCTTTGGAATAATCTGGAAGCGCTAAAGCTGGCGCTTCTTGCAATTTGTGTTTAATTGTCTCAAACGCCAAATCAGCTTCCCTTGTCCAAGTAATGCAACATTGGAGTTTATCACTACCTGTTTCCTTAATCATCCCCCTCAATGGAGCGACCAGTCTAGTGTAATCCTCCACCCATGCTGAACTATACCCAGTAATGCCCAAAAACATCATCATTTCCCTAACCGTTCGTGGTTTTGGAGCCTTCTGAATAGCTTCCAAGTGTTCATTAGTGACACTGCGATGTCCCTGTGTAATAGATTGTCCTAAGTAAGTTACCTTTTCCTGGCAATACTGTAGCTTCTTTTTAGACACCTTGTGTCCCTTCTCCGCCAAAACCTTTAACAGTTTAACGGAATCCCTGTGACATGTTTCTTCATCTGGGGCACAAAGGAGTATGTCATCCATGTACTGAATGGCAGTACTACTTATCGTCTGCCCTAACCCGTCTAAGTCCTCCTTCAAGACCTGATTAAAAACATGAGGACTGTGTTTGTACCCTTGTGGCATTCTGGTATATTGATAATGTTGACCTTTGTAGGTAAACCCAAATAACCCTTGACTTTCTACACTAAGAGGTATAGAAAAGAAAGCCCCGCATAAATCAATCACTGTAAATACTTTGGCTGTAGATGGAATCTGAGTCAACAGCACATGAGGATCAGGAACTTCAGCTGGATAGCTGACAACTACCTCATTCACAGCCCGTAGGTCATGTACCAGACGATATGAACCATCAGGTTTCGTTACTGGCAGAAGAGGTGTGTTACTTAACGGATATTGAGTTATCTTCAAGACTCCTGCCTCTAACAATCCTTTGATCTGTGGCTCAATTCCATCAATTGCTTCCTGTTTCAATGGGTATTGGTTTTTCCAAGGGGGTTTTGCACCCGGTATGAGTTCAACTCTCAATGGACGAGCTGATTTCACAAATCCAATGTCTGTACTGTTCTTTGCCCACAGGTCTGCTGGCACATTCTGTATCATTTCTTCTCTGAGGTCTTTTTCAGGTTGTACAGGAAGGATTAGCTGGTTCATTAGCTTCACAGTCTGCGGATGTCCTATTCCTTGAGCAGAGATCATCAGTTTTGTGAACTGTCCATCAATGCTCCTCCAGATAGCAGGGTTTTCTTTTGTCGTTACAAATCTGGCTTTTTCTGAGTCTGCCATCATTGCCCCTAAATGCTTCTGTTTATAGTGTTCAGATATCATAAGTGTCACATGAGGGATGCTACCCTCAATCTTATGCTCCTGATCTAGATAAGTGTCACTGTTTATCTTCATAGCCACTCCCTGAGGGCCTAGGATTATACAACTTGTACTAAGCTGTACCTGTTTTGGCTGATGCTTCAGCCACTCATCTGGGTTTGCATCTGCAACTTCTCTAAAATACTGGAGTGTACAATGCAATGGATCAGTAGGCCTTCTGGCCTCTGACATGTGTGCCAGGATATAATTGTCCCACATCCTTGCTGGTTCCATTAGGTCTGGGCTAAGCCCTCCCACCCAATACACCATAGATGCGTTGTTGTCCATCATGACAGACAGCTGTCTGTTCTCTTGTGGCACTGTCACCCGACAGCCGTCAGGTGTGCATTTCACTGTACAGTTCAATTGGCATAGTGCATCTCTCCCTAGTAGCCCTATTGGCGTGTGTTCTGATACAAGTATTGACAGATCTGCTCTCTGTCCTTTGTACTCTAAGCTTACAAGCTCAGTAGTAGGGATCAGCTGTTTAATTCCCTCGAATCCGATTGTCTTCACATATTTCCCAGACATAGGAAGGTGCGTGGCATCTTCAGGCTTCAGACAGGTGTAGGCTGCTCCACTGTCCACCATCAATTCTAATGGACGTTGGTTGACCGACACCCATATGGTAGGTTCATCTTCAGGCCTGTTTGTCACCACCAGCTGGCACCCCCCTCTCGGATCTTCTGGGCACCCCTATAGCCCAGCTGCTGGGCCTCCGTAGGGGTTCACCACTCCTGGAGCCGGTGTAGCAGGGGGCCTATATCTTCCTTTTTGTTTCCCCCCTGCGCCCCCCTGGTTCTTCTTCCAGCAGGTACGGGCTAAGTGTCCATCCTGGCCGCATTGGAAACATGGTCCTAACATCTTCTTCCCGGCTGCGGTCCATCCCTCTTGTGGTGGTCCTTGGCCAGGCTGGTTGTATGGCTGGTACGGAACCACTTGCACCCCTGGTGGCCCCTGTGGGTATGGATACCCCCCTTGTGGCCCCTGTGGGTATGACTGGGGAGGGACAGTTTGCAGTTGCTGTGGCTGAGATGGGACCTGTAGGGCTATGGTCTGCACTCTCTCTCTGGTTTTCTTGCCTTCAGTCAATTGTACTTGAGTTAGTTTTCTGAGTGAGTCTTCGTCTTGTGCCTTCTGTATCTGAATCTTCTTTCTAAATAATTCTACTTGGTGTGCTACGTTGTCTATATAAACAGCCTTGTTCATGTGTCGTAGCCCCACCACTTCTGCTAACTTGTTCTTAACTGGGATAGGGAGACCTTGTTGAATCTTTTCCCTGATTATGGCTTTTTCTAACGGGTTATCTTCGGCATCCTTCCCTGTCACACTTCTCCATTGAGAGTGCACACGGGCTACAAAACCCCTGGGATTCTCATCTTCTCCCAGTGGCATCACAATGATATTGTCTGGGTGAATGTGAGTAGGGTATGTCTCTCTGATTGCCTTCCACAGCCTGCCTCTGTTTGCTGCGAAGAGCTCTGGGTCATAAACTGATGTACCGATATATTTATGAAGTCCTGCCTTCGTCAATATTTCCTGCATGGTGTCCAATCCTGTAATAAAGGCTAAGAGTCTTTTCAGGTCTCCCATTGCGGCCTGCGTCCCTGTCAGTCTCACGTCCATCTCGGTAGTCCATGGGTGACCCCCATCTTCTAGGACTGGGAGTTTTTCGATCACTTCAGACAGATCTGTATGACCCCAAGGACGATATTCTATCTTGTTATCTCGAATCAGCACCGGGAAGGTCCCCTGAATTTCCTCTTCCTCCGATGCCTTCCCTCTTGGTCTTAGGCCATAATTGCTTACTAGTGGCTTCGTTTTTTCGTCCCGCCTTGGTGTCGCTGTAGACCTTGGGAGGTTCGGCTGGGATGTATGATGTGATGTCACTTGAGCTACCTGTTCTAACAGTTCCTCTATCTGTCGTCTGTGACTTTCCTCCTCTCTTAGGCTTCTCTCTTGGAGTTTTCTTGCCCTCTTTCTTAACTCCTCCTTATCCTTTTTCACCCTTTCTTCCTCCTCTTCCTCCAACATCTTCTTCTTTTGCTTTAAGCTCTCTTTCTTCTTCTCTATCTTCAGAGACTCCTGCTCATCTTCAGAACCACTTTCTTCTTTTCCCTTTTTATAGCGTCTTGTCCTTCCCTGTTTTTCGGCCCTGGCTATTAGTTTTCTGATCTGAGCACTGTAACCTCCCTGTGCATTGCTGTCAGCACCTGAACATTCGCCATCACCTCCACTGCCATCTTCACTGTCATCTGTCTTGTTCTCTGGTTCGAAATCCACGGTCACTTTCGCTCTTCCCCTCTCTAGTACATTATCACCCTCATCTTTGATAGTGAAGGCTCCGTTCGTACTTAGGACGGGGACCTGAGGGTAGATCCGCTGAGAATTGTCCTCCAGTATCTTGGCATAGGGAGGAGGACTGGAGATTGGAGCTGTGTGTGAGAATGGAATGTTCACTTTCTCTTCCATTGCTTTGGCCAATTCATCTCTTTTTTCTGGATCCATGTGAGCTGTTTTCTCATTCCAAGCTAATGCTACTTTCTGCCCCTCTACCTTGAAGAGGTCTAAAATAGCTAACTCTAACCTGCGTTTCTCTGATCTAATCTTTCCTTTTTGATGCGCCTTATGTGCATTGATAAGTATCTCCAATGTTGCAATTAATTGTAAGTCAAAGGTGCCCTCTTCTGGCCATGGTTGTTCAATGTCTGCCCAACGAATATTCCATTTCGTTGACATTTTGCTAATCTCCTTAACAAGAGGATTCATTTTTTCCACTATAGCCACAGGGGATGAATTTGCTAATATTCCCTTATCTGTATTAACAGCCCTCACAATTTTACTGGGTTTGGCTCCCATGTCTGAAATATTTATACTGCTCAATATGCTGAAAGTATGCTATAAGGTGTACTTTTCTTACAACCCACCTTCTGTTGCCGTATCTGCTAAACAGATGCTAGTCCAACTTTTAACTGTGTCAACTGTCTACACAGAACATTACAATTCAGAACAACGGATTGTTTCAGTGGTATTGTGTATTATTGACTTAAATGTAATCTATGTGTGTGTGTTTTAATCTAAATGTTTTTCCCTTATTGTGTATGAATGTGTGTCACTTAATTGCTCAATCAATACTAATTATAGTTCAGGTCAACTTTAATTATTAAACTACAAAGGCTGTTCAACACAATTATCAAATTACAAAGGCAGGTCACGCTCTAAGTCTTTCTGATCCACAAACCCTTGATTGATCAATCCTCAGATAGAAACTGTTCTGCTATTCTTTAATCAAAAACTGTGAAAAAGAACTTAACTTGAAATAAAAAGATGTAAAACACGAATATTAATTACAACCTGTAAAGAAATCGATTTATTATTTGGAAGGAATAAAATGATTAATTATTAATTACAATCTGTAAAGAAATCGACTTGTTATTTGAAAGGAATGCATAATTAATTAGACTTAGTCATTGACACTTCATTGATGTAAACCTGTGAAAGAAAACGTTATCATTGGACTATTACAATCTGTCCACTAGATAATAAACATTACGTTCTAACATCTTATGTTCCAACAACAAGCAACCGACTTGTCTTATCGTGTTCCGTCCACTAGATGGCGGCAAGTTCCTTCCATAGATCTGATAGGTTCAGATGGAATCTGATTCTGCAAGCAACCGAAAATGTCTTATCGATTGCTTCAGACCACCCTGCCGTGATCTTCAAGTCACAACCTATTATTTTCTACAATCCATAAACAACTCAACTTTCAAGCGAAAGGAATGAACGATTAGTTAGAATTATTCATTATATAATCATACACATTGATTTAAAACTTGTGGAATCAATCAATTGTTTTGTGAAAACAGAAAATGAATGATCTGAATAATTAATTCAACCAATAAGCAATTAATTAAATCAACTAAAGTAATGTAATACTGAACAGTCATTCACAACATCAATCTATGCATCAACCTCCTAGATTCCTTCACCAACATTCTTTATTGCGGGGAAAGGTGAAAGGCAAGAAAGCAAAATGGAGGAAAAAAGAATCCGTGCTCAGAGACCCAGTCTCTGCTGGTCTACGCCCCTCTCCGCGCATGCGCCCGCTTTTCACCAGACTTGCGAATGAGACTCAGCAAATATCCCCAAACTACTTTAAAATACCCCAACGATCAACCCACTATCCTTATACCACTACAGTCTATGTGAAATGGATTCAACCTTATCCCATGAGATGAGCAATGCAATCGATCAAATTCAGCTTCCCTTGTAGTAGAAAGGATTTTCAGCTCTGTTGTGTGTTTTAGGGCGAAAAGCGCGTGTGTTTGAAATGAGACACGCAGAAAGGGAGGGGAGGGGCTCTACCCCACGGTTTTTCCTTGAAAAACCACGGTCTTTTTCACAACTTTTGTTTTCACAAACAAAGCACATTCACGACTCAACAATTTCAAGATTATCTTTCAATGCAGTTAAACTATTAGTTACCAATTTAATCTCATTCTAATATTTTCCAATGCCCATGCTTTCCACGTTTTCTCCCTCAAGAGGAATCTGAGCGCCTGCGGGCGTACAGCTCGTCTTGACGGCGCTAAAGCAATTAGCTCCGCTCACTGCTCTGCTCTGCTCTGCTCACAATGGTCCTTTTGTCTTATCAAACAGGAATTCTCATTCCTTTTACATACAATAACACAATTATCAGCTCTCTTCTGATTTATCACAAGATATCAGCCCACTGTGAGAACGTCTTCCACGCAGTATTCTACTGACAGCGCATTCGCAAAACGCGCACTGAAGCAATTCATTCTTTGCTCCACAACACACACACGATACTTCTACAATATCGTACAATTACACATTTATGTACAAATACAGATTTCTAAATCCGGCTCTTTAAATTCAATCCAATTGTAATTATCTTATATTTCTAACAGATACTCAACACAAATCTAAATTCTTTTGTTTATAGCTTAAGACCATTTATTACAAAATTACATCAAAGCTGGAAGTCTGAAGTCTGAAGTCTGGCAGAGAGAGAGAGACAGAGAGAGCAGGGAGGTGGAGCAGAGAGAGGAGGAGGGGGAGCAGAAGTCAATGGGTTACAGGCACAGAGAGAGAGAGAGAAAGAGAGAGAGGGGGGGAAATGGTACTTACCTCCAGGCGCTGAGAGAAGTGAAGAGATGCAAAAATTGACGGTCACTATAATCACTTATAAGCTATATATATTTACTCGTGGACTAGGCTCGCCATATATTTCGTATATTTTGGTATCTGTTACTGCTAAAAATGAAGAAGAGTTCTTGAGCAAATTTAAGAATGTTTATTCAAAAAAAACAGGTTACACAGCATGGCCCCTCAATGGAGCTGGTGGTCCGAATCGGTCACAGGATATGAAGTCAAAGATATGGATATGAAGAAAAAGATATGGATATGAAGAAAAAGAGATGGATATGAAGAAAAAGAGATGGATATGAAGAAAAAGAGAAAGAGCCAATCTGTGTACAGGATTTTATACCCCCCCCTGTCACTGTCGCTGAGCCAATCAAAACAGAGTCCACGTCATTTTAATTTGGTCAGATACAAAGTTTGCCAGTGAGGTCATCCTGTAAATAGGATGTTATTCCATCCTAAGGATCCTTTGCTGTGTATTATCTGCCATACCTGAAGGCAGATAATGTACTCTGCATTGGTTTAATGCAATTCACCCTATGGTCTAATACAATTCTAATGCAATTTATGCTATGGGCGTCTTGCTGGCTCAGGCCCTAATGCAATTATATCTACCCATGATGATATTACAGCCTCTGCACATGCTGGTCAAAAGGCCATTGTGTGTATTAGAGGGCCATTGCTATGGTTACAGAGCATGAAAATACACGACAATAGCGAGACCAGACACTTTAGAAACACATTTCCCAAGCATAAAGTGTTTTTTATTGGTTTTTATAAAAACGCAACACCGTGTATACAATCAATTAATCAAACAATCAGACATTTAAGACATTACATTCAACAACAACCAACATTAAACTAACTAAAGTGCTCAGTGTTCAGTGTATTGTCCAGTGTAGTGTAATGTTCAGTGTTCAGTGTTCAGTGTCCAGGTTCCAGTGTCGGTAGGAGGCAGGGGTAAAAAACCTGTTCGCTGTGCATCCGGGAAAAAAATTCCCCTGCAGCCCTCTAGTTGTAGAGCGACTACTATCCAGTTTGCCCACCAGTGCAAAGCCGTGGCTCCCCCACCTCCCTCCCCCGAGGGACCCCACACACCCGACTCACCCGACCCGCCCCACCACCGGCGCATCCGGCCCAGCCCACCAGGCTCAGACTCCTGTAGCCCTTCACGAGGCTAGCCGGACCAGGCGCCCCAGCGGCGGAGCAGATCGAGCACGCAGGCCGACCGGAGGCCCCTGAGGAGAGGCCCAGAGAGCTCGGCGCATGGCAGGCAAGCAGAGGCGAAAAACCTGTACACAGCTTATCCAGGGAAAAAGCTCCCTGGCTCTTCTCAGCTTGTTCCGGGCTGGGGGTTGGGGGTTGGCGGGTAGGGGACTGGGCCTGTAGCTGGGGGCCTGGAGTTGGGGGGGGGTGGCCCGGAACAGGGGGTTTGGGGTCGCTGAGTTGGAACCTGGGGTTGGTGCTGGGGTGACGTGGTGGTTCCCGCCGGTCTCTGCTCCTGGGTCTGGAAGCCTGGGTAGGTGTCAGAGCTGGATATGACATGTGCCTGAAAAGATACAGGAGTGAGAGAAGGGAGGTGTGCATGGTTTGTGTAGTGTGCATTTTGGTGTCAGGCGGGTGATCTGTACTTCCCTGTGACCCAGTGGTGTTGGTCATCCTGGTGCTGGTGGTGCTGGCAGAGACGGCTGGTTCGGCTGTGGGTTGTGTGTGGTGATATTCTGGTGAGGGTAGGAAGTGGGTCAGTGCTGTGTACATGTGTAGGTGGTGGAAGGTGCAGTAAACTTCCCTGTTGGTGTTGTGCGCTGCTCCTCTCCTGGTCCTTGTGATGGTGATACTGCTGACCAGGGCTTGTGCTGGAACGGTGGTGAAGGTGATAGTGCAGGAACTGGTGGTGTAGTGAGGTAGGCCCGGGGTGGGGGGGGGGTTGGGCGATGCGGCGCGGCATGGGGGGCGGTTTAGAGGATGACGTCCTTCCATCTCTCCACCCCCCACACCGCTCTTGCTTGATCCGGGTTATTTTTAAAGTCAACAATAGCATGGTCCCTGAGGAAGAGGGTGATTCTCCTCTTTTTCAAGTGCTATTCAAGCTCTTATCTTCCCATAAGGGGCATGTAGTGTCTTTCGCCTCATCAGTACAGAATTCTCTGATCTTGTCAAAAAGGTATTATAGGTCTATAACCTGGGGGGTATTCCATCAACATCGCTAAAGGAAAATCCAGGTTTAGTCTGACAAGTCTCGCGAGAGTTCCTAAAAACATCCAGGCATATTCTGACAAGTCTCGCGAGAGTTATCCAAAAAAGGCCGGGATTTTCCTTTAGCGACGTTGATGGAATACCCCCCAGGTCTCGCTGGTTGGGAAGGCATTTCGTTTAGCTGCCTGTCAAATCATACTTAATCGGACTCGGGAGTATGACAATGAGGAGAACATAACTGTTTATTGAGAAACAATTGATAGGATACGTATATAAAGAAATACCACAATGTCTAGATGTATAACATTTTATTGAACAGTGCAAGCATGTAGGCTTCTGGCGTGACACGGCTAGCCTAATTTCCGTTCATATGCCTTTTATCAGATAAAATAAAATAGAATAAAACTCTTTGAAAATAAATAGGCTTTAAATTAACTTGCAATGCGTATAGGCTACTTTCCGTTCGATGTTACAGCCGGCCTATGCCTTTTCTCAGATAGATAGGGGATAGCCCTGTAAGCTCATACGGGTCTGTATGTCGTCCTGAAGACCGGCTGTTAGATCATATCGCTGAAGTTTGTCTCCATCTTAGTGTAAATGTTGTCCATTTCGTTTGTTATCCTTGTTATTGTGCGATAAAGTTAAGGCGCTCCGCTTCGGGCCACCATTTTCAGCTGAGCGCCGGGCACGCGCACACTCATGCACGCGCGGCGCTGCCCGGGAGGGAGGGACCCGCCCCCTTTGGTTAGCCTATAGGCTGGCTGGGGGGGGCGGGTCCTTCTCTCTCAGGCGGTGTTGTGTGTGTGTGGGTGTGTGTGTGTTTGGTGCTCAGCTGAAAATGGTGGCCCGAAGCCAATTTGAATACAATTCGCTACGAATTGTATTAAAATTGTGCTTAGAGAGAATTATTTTCACCGGACATTATGTCCGACGAGTTTTGAATTTGTCGGACTTCAACTAATTTTACCGGACAAAGACCGGTAATTACCGGTTAACGGAAACCCTGACTAGTATGAACTACTAGTTCGTATGATCTTACCGTTGTCATTCTTGCACTACTAGTCGATATGCCCTTGATCGGTTTGACAATGGAGATTCTCTCCGCGGTTGTGCAGCTGGAGAACCAGTTGCAGATGCCGTAGGTGAGGATGCTCTCCACTGCGCCGCGGTAGAAGGCCACCAGTATCTCCTGCTTGTTGTGTTCCTTCCTGAGGACTCTCAGGAAGTAGAGCCGCTGTTGTGCCTTCTTGATGGTGGCTGCTGTGTTGTTCTTCCAGGACAGGTCATCCTGTATGTGCACCCCCAGGAATCGGAGGGTTGAGACTCTCTCCACGCTCTCTCCGTCGATGAGCAAGGGCTGGACCTCAGATTTTTTCCTCCTGAAGTCCACGATGATTTCCTGGGTCTTTGACTTGTTCAGCAGCAGGTTGTTAACCTTGCACAGCTTGCTCAGCTGCTCTACCTCATCCCTGTACGCCGCCTCGTCCCCCCCCGAGATGCAGCCCACCACGGTGGTGTCGTCTGCAAACTTTACGATGGAGTTGCTGGGGTGGACGGGGGTGAAGTCGTAGGTGTAGAGGTTGTAGAGGATGGGGCTTAGCACGCAGCCCTGGGGGGACCCAGTGCTGAGTCTGAGGGCTGTGGAGGTGTGGGAGCCCACCCGCACCCTCTGGGGGCGGTCGGACAGGAAGTCCTTGATCCATGCACATATAGAGTGTGATAGTCCCAGGTCTAGTAGTTTGGTCACTAGCCTGTCTGTAAGGATGGTGTTGAAGGCAGAGCTGAAGTCCACAAAGAGCAGTCTCGCGTAGCTGTTTCCCCTCTCCAGGTGGGATAGAGTGGCGTGGAGAGTCGTCGCGATGGCGTCCTCTGTGGACCTGTGGGCTCTGTAGGCGAACTGGTATGGATCCAGGTTGGGCGGGAGGCGTGTGAGTATGTGGGCCCGGACTAGTTTCTCGAAGCACTTCATGATGATTGGTGTGAGTGCCACCGGGCGGTAGTCGTTTAGGCAGCTCACCGTGCTTTTCTTCGGGACTGGGATGATAGTTGAGGTTTTCAGGCAGGGTGGGATGGTGGCCTGGGACAGGGACTGGTTGAAGATGTTGGTGAAAACCTCGGCCAGCTGGTCGGCGCAGTCCCTCAGCACCCGTCCCAGGACGCCATCCGGCCCAGAGGCTTTCCTGGGGTCCACCGCCTTCAGCACGCGTCTCACTTCATGCTCTGTAAGGGTGAGGCTGCTGAGAGCTGGAGAGAGTGGTGTTTGTGTTGTGGTTACCTCCGTTCGCCCCTCGTCGAACCGGGCGTAGAAGGAGTTCAGCTGTTGATTAGGATGCACTGAAGTAGTGACAGTTCATGCAGGATTACCATTGTCTTGACCAATACATAAATCGTTTGCATGGCTTGGACTGGATTTTTGCCACTGAAGGATTTGTGGTCAGGTTGAGTCATTCAGTTTTGTGCATAAGATATGAAGTAAATGGGTCTTTGGGTACTGTTATCTGGTGGATCATGTACCGGTAGGCTGTTTATAGGTTTACCTTGCCTATAAACAGCCTACATGACCCAAATGAACCTTGACATGAACACCCTGTCATTAGTAATCATTAAAGAGCATTTTCTTAGTTGGTACTCTGCAGCGAGATGCAAAAGATAATGTATGAATTCTCTGTACTTAAGCGTACAGATGATGACATAGAGGTACCCTGCCCTTTTAACTTGGCAACATTAGCTCAGAAAAGGCAAGACATGGAAAGCTTCTTCAAGAAGGTCAATGGAGCATCCTGGGATGAAGGGTCAATCAAAATCACAAGTAAGAAACTGTGTTCCTTCTTTGAGGAGAGCCTTAGAGGAATAACTAATAGTCTTAAGGAAATCCTGAAAAAAGATTTCAAGATTGAATTAATTGTCTTAGTGGGAGGTTATGCCTCAAGTAAGATCCTGCAGAGTCACATTAAGAAGAAGTTTGGAAATCAGTGCAAAGTGCTCTGCCCTCTTGATCCCCAGGAGGTCATTGTCAAGGGAGCTGTCCTTTTTGGGGTAAACCCTAAGGTGATGTCAGCACGAGTAAGTGGCCTGACTTATGGGATTGCTGTTTCTGCCATCTTTGATGAATCTGCGCACAAACCTGCAAAGAAGTTCACAAATGAAGACGGAGAGTGGTGTAATGACATATTTGAGAAACTGGTTTATATGGATCAGTCAGTGGGTTGTGATGAAGTCAGGGAGCACAGCTTCTCTCCCATAAAAACAGATCAGACAGGAATGACCTTCACCTTTTACAGCACAGATAGACGCAATCCTAAATCTATCAAGTATGTAGATGAGTGGGGAATAGAACAGATTGGCTCCTTCACTGTTCCGATGCCTGACATCCTTGGGGGCAAGGCCCGCAAAGTCAGGTTAGAAATCAAGTTTGGCTCCACAGAAATGAAAGCCACAGCCACTGACATAACTTCAAATAAAACTGAGAATATCAAACTTGACTTCATGAGAAAATCATAATGTCAAAATTCACATTATGTTTCTAAATTGACAATCTTTCCTTTCCACGAGACTTAATCTACTGAAACACCTTAATGTAGGTACATTCAGTGAGACAACATCATTAGATTTTTGCTTATTATCTTATTGTTTCATACAGTATAATGTTATTGCACTATATGTTATACATTTAGATTTGTTAATTGATTTAATTTACTTACTCCTATATTTCCGATCTTTTAACACAATACATTGCACCTAGATCACTTAGATCGTCTGACCAACGGCTTTTAATTGTCCCACGGTCTAGGCTCAAAACAAAGGGTGGCCGAGCTTTTACTGTTGTCGCTCCAACATTATGGAATCGCCTCCCCCTCACTGTCAGTTTAGCTGGGTCTGTACCACTTTTTTTAAAAACATTTAAAAACCCAATTATTTTATATAAGTTGTTTTCTCGTTTTACTTCTTGATATCTGTATTGATTTTATCATTTTATCATTTGTTTCATTGCTTTTGTGAAGTGCTTGTTTACATTTTATGAATTATACAAATATATTTTATTTGTTGCCTGTTTACTTGCTGTGTTATGCTGTATACTACCAAATGTACTGTGAAGCACTTTGTGACTGCTGTCTTGATAAGTGCTATACAAATAAATAAAAGTAAAGTAAAGCAAAGTACTCTTAATACAGTAAATGTTGTACATAAACATACCAATGTGTTCTTTCCACAGCAAATAACCCACTGTGACACAGTGAAACTTCCCTTTTCCCTTTTCATGTAAATTCTTGTGTCATATATTTTTCAATTGTGCTGTGATGTTGATATTAATTAAACAACATGCATTGTAAATCATTCAGGGTAATAAGATTCTAATCATAAAAATGTTTTGTATTTGACTGTAGTTGGAGTATGAAGTTGCCTGTGATGAAAATATACAATAAACTGACACATACCATGCTCATAGTCTTTCTGTTTCAGTCACCTGACAACACCCAGGGAATCCATCTCTTATGCTAACCCACATGGTATTCACTTACATCAATAGACCAAAAACAAAAAGCAACCATCCCCATAGCATTCACAGTACAGTAACCTAAAACATCTCAAAGGATATAGTTGGGATAGAAGTTGGATTAGTGTTTTTAGCATGTGTTTTAAGCATCCAGTGTATAGTTCCCAAAGAACATTTTTTTTTATATCAATCAAACTTCAGAGAAATGCTTTGTCCTGAATTTGGCAGTACAATATGACTCTAAAGTGAGGTTTGCACCCAATCATCTCTGACAATGGTAAGGGTTTGCTGTAAGGTGTGGACACAGGTGCGGTGCAGAGGAAGAAGCAGGCGGTAGGCAGCGAATGCAAAATAAAAAATATCTTTACTGAGAAAAGGACAAGGGCAGAAATACAAAATATGGACTAACACGAAAACAAAGAAACTGTAAGATCAAGGTCTCAATACTTGCGTTAGGAACAGACTATCTTGACATGGAACACGTCACATGACAAGATACACAGAGCAGACTGAGCAGGGAGTGCAGAGGAGTGAGGGCATCAGTAACACAGGAGAGCAAACACACAGGTGCCCTACATTACATTAGTCCATAATGAGCTGAGACACACAGGTGCCCTACATTAGTCCATAATGAGCTGAGAGTGGAGGGGCTCCATGGGTCGGACATGGACACCTACTTCGAAAACAAGGTTGGTGACATTAGCAGCAACTTTCCCCCTCCTCCTACCAACGCTGCTAACACCCCTTCCAGACTCTCTGCTCGACACTCGGTCCCTGGCTTATAATTTCCCCCCCCCCTTTCCCTGATGAGATTCTCACACTGATCACATCCAAGCGGGCAACCACCTGCCCTCTCGATCCCATCCCCTCCCCTCTTCTCCATTTCCTCCGACATCCTTCCTTACCATACCACCGTAATCAACTCCTCCTCAACTTGTCGATGACCTGAATGGAGACTACTGACACTGTACATACTCTGTGTTTTGTCCCCCGCCCCCACCTGTGGTGTATGTCCCCACCTGTCCTACCCGCTGTACATACCTTATGTTTTGTTGTATTGTTCTTCCCATGTTGGATGTATGTTTATCTTGTAGATAGTACTAGTTATTTGTCTGTATTATCTTGTAGATAGTACTAGTTTTTTGTCTGTCTTACATGTAACGATGAATTGAGTATCAAGGACCCCAATTGAAATAAGCCAGTGGCTTTCTTGGGTTTTTATCCTGTTAGTTGACCTTGTATGTAATATGTACTTTCATGTACCTACTTCTGCAAATCTTCTAATAAAGTTCTCAATCAATCAATCAATCAATCCTTATACACAGGATCTGTCCCGGCTGCCTTCAAAATAGCCAGAGTCAAGCCTGTCCTCAAGAAACACACCCTTGACCTGTCCTCTGTCCACAACTACAGACCAGTATCCCTTCTCTCCTTCCCTTCCAAAACCCTTCAACGTGCTGCATCCAAGCAACTGATTATCTCCGGAAGATGGAACATCTGGACACCAACCAATCCAGCTTCAAGGCTGGGCATTGCACTGAGACTGCTCTCCTTGCTGTCACAGAGGCCCTCCACTCTGCTCAAGCTTCCTCCCTCTCCTCTGTTCTCATTCTCCTGGACCTGTCCGCTGCCTTCGACACAGTCAACCACCAGATCCTTCTCTCCATCCTCTCAGAACTGGGCATCTCTGGCACTGCACTCTCCTGGTTTGCTTCCCACCTGGTGGGTCGCTCCTACCAGGTGACTTGGAGAGAATCGTTGTCTTCTTCATGAACCCTCACCACTGGGGTCCCCCAGGGCTCTGTCCTAGGGCCCCTACTGTTCTCCCTCTATACCAGCGACTGGCAGAGACTATGTCTCCTAAGATTTCTACTTCCCCCCTTGTACTGTATCTCCTGTGTCCATTTCTTTCTTTTTTTAAATAAAAAAGTATTACTTCTTCTATCCCAATGACTGCCAATGGCCCCTGGCCTGAACTAGATTACTCTTTCTGCTACGACTGATGAATTGATGGTTCACTTGCTTAGCCAAATGTATCGATTGTAAGTCGCTTTGGAATAAGGCGTCTGCTAAATGCCAAAAATGTAATGTAAATGTAATTCATCTTCCTCATCAGAGACATCTACAATGTTGAGATATATCAAAGACTTGGAATACGTTCAAATCAGAATTTTCCACTGCAAAGATGAGGATGCTTTTTCTCTACAGCATTCTGTACAGATACCTTAATGCCAATCCTCCACACAACTATGTGTCTTATCAGTAAATTACATTCCTATTTTGAGCAGTGATGATAGTATCTCACAGATCACTAACTGGTACTTAGATAGTGGCATTGACACGACTTCCTTTAGCGAAAACGTCTTGAAGTGCAGTGTGAAAATACTTTATTGTGTGTGCCCTGATGGCCAGTATATTGCATAAACTAGAAAACGTGTTAGTCAGGGAGACACTGTTACGGTGGTGTCAGAGGGGAAGAGGACAACAATGTTGAGGTGCATGCCCAAGGTGTGGAACTTTATAAATAGGTAGAAATATAGCTGGCAACTTTGTACAGGTATTTACAAAACAATAAGCAGGACGATGACAGGACACTGAACATAAAGTGAAATGAGAGCTCTCTGTGGAGGGTCAGCACTAAGGTATCTGTACAGAATGCTGTAGAAAAAAAAATCTTGGGTCACTTGAATAGAATATTACAACAAATGCATCATGTGGTGTATAACAAAACAAACTATTACATCAATTTGGCCCGTTCTACACAACTTTATTATGTCTTGAAAGTAAAACAAGCAGAACAATCTTTATTCGCAAAATTCATCTAAAACCCATTGCAGACTAGATGTGTTGCTAGTTCTGTTGTATAAAAGTGTCTGCTAAATTGTAAAAGATCTTGCTCATATTGGTGGCAGCAGAATGAGTGTGTCATAACTGTCCTTGTGCTTGTTATACATTATCATAACTGTAAATATCAGGTTCAATTGTAACCCTCGGGTCAAGCAATTGGTGATATACGTATATAAGATATACCTGTGGGAGAGAGGTTCTCCCTTTTCACTCATCTCTTTCAGCGCTGTGCCATGGTGTCTGTGCCAGGGCTGTAGACTATTCCATTCTCTTCATCAATGATGAAAGTGGACACATCTGTAATACAGAACATGTTCAAATGAAACCACCTTCAAGCACAAAGCTCTTTTAGACGCCAACTATAGTATTCTTCAGATGAACAGAGGTGTCTTACAAAAAGGTGGCGACGGCACTGGATGAAGCTCTTTCATCATCTTGTCCAGTTTTTTCTTCATGCGTGTGTCATTTTCGGGGGTCAGCACGGGGTAGTCTTTTGGCTGCATAAAACAGTGTTGTGTTTGGAATATAATCAAACTTATAAAGACAAGCTTTGACTTTTGACTTCACACAACCATGTAGTTTTTTTTTTGTGCCAAACACACAACTAGTTGACAATGATTCCACCTTTATCACCAGTGTCTAATGTCTTTTCATAGGCCTAAAGACTACTTCTGTATTACCCGGCAGGATTCGACATTAACAGTTGCCCGATTGCCCGGGGCAAGTACAAAATGTGTGTGGAACTTTATAAATAGGTAGAAATATAGCTGGCAACTTTGTACAGGTATTTACAAAACAATAAGCAGGACGATGACAGGACACTGAACATAAACTGAAATGAGAGCTCTCTGTGGAGGGTCAGCACTAAGTACAGAATGCTGTAGAAAAAAAACCATCCTCATCCATCCAGAAAGACCAGTTTCTCTGGAACATTGCTGGCATACTCCAACCGTTAACTTAAGTGTGACATGTTTAATTTCTTCTTTCTATCACCTACAGATGTGCTTCACTTTATAACATTCCATCTATCCTGATGTTAATAAAGTTGTGTTTCACTGAATTGCCAATAAGTAGGCCAAATATTCAAATTCTAAAGATAAATATTTTCCAGTCTTTGCATCACTGAGATACCGTACTGGTACCGTACAAGGTAGTCATTCCAAACCTATGTGCCACTGTGTAAGAAATATAAAATCACATCTTAGGACACTTGAATAGAATATTACAACAAATGCATGTGATGTATAACAAACAAAAAAAACAATTACATCAATTTGGCCCGTTCTACAGAACTTTATTATGTCTTGAAAGTAAAACAAGCAGAACAATCTTTAATCGCAAAATTAATCTAAAACCCATTGCAGACTATAGATGTGTGATTAAAAGTGCCTGTAACATGACATCATTCACAATGGTGGGATTAACTGGCCTGATGCTTTGTTTCTAATAATACATATAAAGGCCAATGCACACGGCGTGCGATTTTGTCGCACACTTCGGTGGTGTGAATTGAGAATTGAATGTTGTCGTGCGACAAAATCGCACGCCGTGTGCATTGGCCTTAAGATTAAATCCATTCATAGGGCATGCTCTCTCTCATCCGTCCGTCCTGTCAATCTCAGAAATGCCCTAAAAACATAGTTTAGATTAAATCCATTCATTAATTCAACTGAAGATACTGCAGGGTGATGTGTTTATAATGATAGTAATTCACATCATTTTCATTGTGATGAGGTAGGACATTTGGACTTTCCTGCTGATCTAAAGCTTTACTGGCTTCTGTTCAACTGCATTTTGAGAGGTGTGGGATCTGTGTTGACAATGCTCTCTGTTTGGCAGGATCACAACAAGGCAATTCCTTGTTTCTGTTGGACTCCCAGGAGGTCTCCTTCACACTTTTTTTCTCTTGGCAGGGGCCAACATAGGCCCTGTGGTTTCACTCTTGCCCCTCTTTCTCTTCCCAGGGCTGGGTTCAAAGAGGATCTGAACCTTAGTCTTTGAGGGCAAGTTGAGCAAAAGAGGCCTTTGTGGGTTGTTAACTGGAGAAAAGTAGTCCTCAAACGCTCCATCATCTTCATTGGGACAGGAAGAAGCATTCACTGAGCCACTTGAGAGAGCAAAGGACCGTGCGGACAGATAGGGCTTACACACCGGCAGTTCCGAACGCCGGTTCGCGTTCGCGTGCCGAAACCTCTGAACGTTGGCGCTGTCTGGCGAACGATACACTGGTATGAACGCGGGCTCTTTCGTCAGACAGCGCCAACGTTCGGAGGTTTCGGCACGCGAACGCGAACCGGCGTTCGGAACTGCCGGTGTGAAAGAGGCCAGAGATGCAGAAATACTACAAGCATCTTTATTTGTGGTTGATTTACTTTCTATGGGGGACTGCACTGTATGTTTTTTGTTGACTGATGGTAATCCTTTTGCTTTGTTACTTCTGCTTGATCGTCTTGAGTTTCCTGGAACAGCCATGTCAAAGGTAAACACACTCTTGCTACCATCAGGACTCTCTGAAGAAATTTGTTTCTTGACTCCAGCTCTTTTGATTTTGGTCAACCTTGGCTTTTTGTCTTGTTTTATGCCTTCGTCTTCAGCTGATAAAGCAGGGAAAGGAATTGGATCTAATGATTTTGGTCTCGACACATCACTGCAAGGTGACAACCACTGGTCGTTCTTGTGCAGGGATTTTCCAGGACAGTTGTCACTAGTGTCTTCTTGTTGCTTCTTTCCATCTTTCTTCTTTGAGCAAGGCTGAGCACCAACATATGGGTCATCAGAATCCGTATCTGCATGGACAAAATATGAGAATAAGTGAAGTAATATAGGTTAATTCTAACCAGTCATTTTAATCAATCATCAAACTCATCTCCCATTAGGTAAGTATTACAGATTAGACCAAGAACAATCCAAAGCAGAGAATCAACAAAGGATTCCCAAGTCCTTACCCAGCTGGGAGATGTGTGATGGTGTATTCCCAAGAGAAGGCTCGAGTTCAGGTGATAATCTGGACTCTGCCATCTCTGAAGGTGTTTTTTATTGGTTTTTATAAAAACGCAACACCGTGTATACAATCAATTAATCAAACAATCAGACATTTAAGACATTTCATTCAACAACAACCAACATTAAACTAACTAAAGTGCTCAGTGTTCAGTGTATTGTCCAGTGTAGTGTAATGTTCAGTGTTCAGTGTTCAGTGTCCAGGTTCCAGTGTCGGTAGGAGGCAGGGGTAAAAAACCTGTTCGCTGTGCATCCGGGAAAAAAATTCCCCTGCAGCCCTCTAGTTGTAGAGCGACTACTATCCAGTTTGCCCACCAGTGCAAAGCCGTGGCTCCCCCACCTCCCTCCCCCGAGGGACCCCACACACCCGACTCACCCGACCCGCCCCACCACCGGCGCATCCGGCCCAGCCCACCAGGCTCAGACTCCTGTAGCCCTTCACGAGGCTAGCCGGACCAGGCGCCCCAGCGGCGGAGCAGATCGAGCACGCAGGCCGACCGGAGGCCCCTGAGGAGAGGCCCAGAGAGCTCGGCGCATGGCAGGCAAGCAGAGGCGAAAAACCTGTACACAGCTTATCCAGGGAAAAAGCTCCATCTCTGAAGCTGAGAGAATGCATTGATTAGAGTCACAGCAAGCAAACAGATTTCAACCCCAGCACGGTGAGCAGCAGCAGCAACAGCAGCACCACGGGCTGGGACCAGCTCAGCAAAACCAACCTGTACATCCGCGGGTTGCCCCCGGCAACCACCGACCTGGATCTAGTCAAACTCTGCCAGCCGTATGGCAAGATCGTATCGGCTAAGGCCATCCTTGATAAGACAACAAATAAATGTAAAGGCTATGGGTTTGTGGACTTTGACAGTCCAGCAGCAGCCCTGAAGGCAGTCCATGCCCTGAAGACGAGTGGAATACAAGCTCAGATGGCTAAGCAGCAGGAGCAGGACCCTACCAACCTCTACATCTCCAACCTGCCCCTGTCAGTGGACGAGCAGGAGCTGGAGAGCCTGCTGAGGCCCTTCGGCCAGGTCATCTCCACCCGCGTCCTCAGGGACTACAGTGGGAACAGCAGAGGGGTGGGCTTCGCCAGGATGGAGTCCACAGAGAAGTGCAACGCAGTGATCGCCCACTTCAATGGGAAGTTTATCAAGATGGTGCCAGGAACTTTGGCGCCCCCTGAGCCCCTGCTCTGTAAGTTTGCTGATGGTCAGAGGAAGAGGCACAGTCACAGTCCGTTTGTCCCCAACGGACGGACATGGCCCAGGGAGGCGGAGCTGCGACTGGGTGGGATGACTCTGGCCTATGATCCATCCTCAGCCGCTATGCAGAATGGGTATTACGCGTCTCCGTACACCCTGACTAACAGGATGATGGCTCAGACGGCCATGTCTCCTTATATGTCTCCTGTCTCCACCTACCAGGTGCAGAATCATTCTTGGATGGCCCATCAGCCTTACATTATGCAACACCCGGCAGCTGTGATGTCGCCCTCTGTGGACCACACCATCTCAATGCAGCCTACCGCCATGATGACACAGCAGATGGGCCATCTCTCACTGGGGAACAGCGGCGCGTACATTCCTGCTAACACAGCCATGCAAGGAGCCTACATCCCCCAGTATTCCCACATGCAGGCTGCTGCTGAAAACGGCACGCAGCAGCAGGTGGATTCGTCCAACAATTCCTCTCCATATAGTCAACAAAGCAAGTAATGAGCAGATGACCTCAGTGAGCCCTAATGGATGCTGTGGGCGATGACAGATGATGTCACATTGAGGGCAGTCTCAGCCGCTGTTGATGGACCAGACCCGGGACCCTCTTTTGCAGCTTCAACCAAACATCTGTGGAAGACGGAGTCAACAGAAACTACTACGGCGGAGGATGGAAAAAGGTGTAAATGGACTAAACGAATTATTCCCAAAAAAGAAAGATACAGAAAAATAGGTAGACGAAAGACGTGTATTTTCTACCAAGGATTCTCAAGTTGATGCAATGGGACACGTAGGCCTACCGCGTGATGTGATATTGAAAATGCATGCGATTGAAAGTTTGTTTTTTTCTATAAAAGATTTCAATGATTTTTACAGGTAGTTTATTAGTCAGATATATGAAAAAAAATATGTTGCTTGCAATGAGTGTTCATTTGGTGAGATGTTACTGGTTTTATTTTGGTCTTAAGCAACCAACCTGTACATCCGCGGGTTGCCCCCGGCAACCACCGACCTGGATCTAGTCAAACTCTGCCAGCCGTATGGCAAGATCGTATCGGCTAAGGCCATCCTTGATAAGACAACAAATAAATGTAAAGGCTATGGGTTTGTGGACTTTGACAGTCCAGCAGCAGCCCTGAAGGCAGTCCATGCCCTGAAGACGAGTGGAATAGTGAGTCCGTCGAGGTCGCCAGCTTGTAAGGTAACGTCTCTATGACCATATAAGGACAGACAGCAAGGTAACGTCTCTATGACCATAATATTATATTATAAGGACAGAAGACTTCCGACAGGGCCGTTTTGAGCAGCGCCGGTATCTCCACATTGGTGAAAACGCAGAAATATCCATCTCACAGCCCAGCTACCATGTCTGAAGCCAAGTCCACAGAGTCCCTGGGTTCACAGCAGGGTCCAGAGATGGTGGCAGTGAAGTTGGAGGACTGCAGTCAACCACTGGAACATAATGTGTTAGTGAAAGAGGAAGAAGAAGAAATGATGGTGGCTGGAAGAGAGGAAGAGGAGGAAAAAGCTATGATGGTGAAAGAAGAAATAGAAGAGGAAGTGGAGGAGAAAGATTGCCCCCGGCAACCACCGACCTGGATCTAGTCAAACTCTGCCAGCCGTATGGCAAGATTGTATCGGCTAAGGCCATCCTTGATAAGACAACAAATAAATGTAAAGGCTATGGGTTTGTGGACTTTGACAGTCCAGCAGCAGCCCTGAAGGCAGTCCATGCCCTGAAGACGAGTGGAATACAAGCTCAGATGGCTAAGCAGCAGGAGCAGGACCCTACCAACCTCTACATCTCCAACCTGCCCCTGTCAGTGGACGAGCAGGAGCTGGAGAGCCTGCTGAGGCCCTTCGGCCAGGTCATCTCCACCCGCGTCCTCAGGGACTACAGTGGGAACAGCAGAGGGGTGGGCTTCGCCAGGATGGAGTCCACAGAGAAGTGCAACGCAGTGATCTCCCACTTCAATGGGAAGTTTATCAAGATGGTGCCAGGAACTTTGGCGCCCCCTGAGCCCCTGCTCTGTAAGTTTGCTGATGGTCAGAGGAAGAGGCACAGTCACAGTCCGTTTGTCCCCAACGGACGGACATGGCCCAGGGAGGCGGAGCTGCGACTGGGTGGGATGACTCTGGCCTATGATCCATCCTCAGCCGCTATGCAGAATGGGTATTACGCGTCTCCGTACACCCTGACTAACAGGATGATGGCTCAGACGGCCATGTCTCCTTATATGTCTCCTGTCTCCACCTACCAGGTGCAGAATCATTCTTGGATGGCCCATCAGCCTTACATTATGCAACACCCGGCAGCTGTGATGTCGCCCTCTGTGGACCACACCATGTCAATGCAGCCTACCGCCATGATGACACAGCAGATGGGCCATCTCTCACTGGGGAACAGCGGCGCGTACATTCCTGCTAACACAGCCATGCAAGGAGCCTACATCCCCCAGTATTCCCACATGCAGGCTGCTGCTGAAAACGGCACGCAGCAGCAGGTGGATTCGTCCAACAATTCCTCTCCATATAGTCAACAAAGCAAGTAATGAGCAGATGACCTCAGTGAGCCCTAATGGATGCTGTGGGCGATGACAGATGATGTCACATTGAGGGCAGTCTCAGCCGCTGTTGATGGACCAGACCCGGGACCCTCTTTTGCAGCTTCAACCAAACATCTGTGGAAGACGGAGTCAACAGAAACTACTACGGCGGAGGATGGAAAAAGGTGTAAATGGACTAAACAAATTATTCCCAAAAAAGAAAGATACAGAAAAATAGGTAGACGAAAGACGTGTATTTTCTACCAAGGATTCTCAAGTTGATGCAATGGGACACGTAGGCCTACCGCGTGATGTGATATTGAAAATGCATGCGATTGAAAGTTTGTTTTTTTCTATAAAAGATTTCAATGATTTTTACAGGTAGTTTATTAGTCAGATATATGAAAAAAAATATGTTGCTTGCAATGAGTGTTCATTTGGTGAGATGTTACTGGTTTTATTTTGGTCTTAAGCAACCAACCTGTACATCCGCGGGTTGCCCCCGGCAACCACCGACCTGGATCTAGTCAAACTCTGCCAGCCGTATGGCAAGATCGTATCGGCTAAGGCCATCCTTGATAAGACAACAAATAAATGTAAAGGCTATGGGTTTGTGGACTTTGACAGTCCAGCAGCAGCCCTGAAGGCAGTCCATGCCCTGAAGACGAGTGGAATAGTGAGTCCGTCGAGGTCGCCAGCTTGTAAGGTAACGTCTCTATGACCATATAAGGACAGACAGCAAGGTAACGTCTCTATGACCATAATATTATATTATAAGGACAGAAGACTTCCCACAGGGCCGTTTTGAGCAACGCCGGTATCTCCACATTGGTGAAAACGCAGAAATATCCATCTCACAGCCCAGCTACCATGTCTGAAGCCAAGTCCACAGAGTCCCTGGGTTCACAGCAGGGTCCAGAGATGGTGGCAGTGAAGTTGGAGGACTGCAGTCAACCTTTAACAGTTAGTGCCAGCCTTGATATAGCACTTGGATGTTGTCTAGATAATGGGGCCTTGTCAATTATGGTTTGGCTCATTTATCCCTACTAACTGTTCCTCAACATAATCATTAAGTGTCCCAGTGAACTCTCCATTTTGCCATGTTGAAAGTGCAATTTTTCCAGTTTAGAAAAACAACCATAAACATTTGATGACAGGACTTGAAATAGGAAATGCAAAATCATAACATTGCAATCTGAAATATTAAACCTGTTTAGTGCTGTAACAGTATATCTGCATGAGCACACTGCCCCCAGGAGTAGATAGAATGACTAATAATTAACTAATAAAAGCAATGGCCTGTGGAAAATCTAATGTCCACACACCTATCCTGTAAACAACCTTGGGTAACATGCCTTAAAATGCTGAGTTTTCATGATGCCCAACGTTTTATTTTCATCTTGTGGGTGACTCCAACCATGCCAATCTGCCCATGGTTGCCATAGCTGGTGAATGATTTATGATACCAGGATTTTATATAAATACGGATCACTTTGGGGTTAAAAGGGGGAGCCATGGAGTGGTGGTTATAGCTTTGGCCGAGGGAGCAGCTGTTCCAGTTGTGCCAGAGACTGTATGTGAGGCCAACCCCAGATGGACTTCATTCACAGCAGTGAGGTGTTGGTGATCCAGCATCTCCAGCACAACTACAGGGACTACCATGACTTCCTCAACTTCATGTCATCTGTGGGAGACCCTCATAACATTTTTTCTGTCTATTTCCCTCTCTGGTTCCAGCTCAGCCATTTTGTCGGCACTAAGATGATATGGGTTGCAGTTATCGGAGACTGGTTCAACCTAATTTTCAAATGGTAAACCTGTAATTAGTTGGATTAGAGGTTAGAGAGAGGGAGAGATAGATAGATAGAGAGAATGTGAATTATGTTTATGCGTACAATTTGGAATACGGTAGCTGTTAAAGTGATCTGTATGACAATTGCATGAATCCTTTGATCCAATGCCCAGCATCAATCATTTATTTGAATGTCATTTGAATGCCACTCATTTGTTTTTGTTTTTAATGTTCAACTGACTCCATCTTGTTTTCAGGATTCTGTTTGGTCACCGGCCTTACTGGTGGGTGCAGGAAACTCACTATTACCAGAATCACTCACTCCCTCACCTGGAACAGTTTCACATCACCTGTGAGACAGGACCAGGTCAGTGGCAGTGTGTTTGTAGCATAATGACAATAATTTCCATACTGTTATTGCACAGACACTGCTGTCAATCTAATGTACTGCAGCTAGCTAGTGATATATCAATATATCAATAATATATCAATAGTTTTAACCTGAGACAGAAATGAACATGATATAACGATTATATCTGAATTTCTTCAACACGTCTGTATAATAGTTGGCAAAAAGCAAAACTGCTTTATGTATTTGTTGTGTCAGTCAGGCAGGAAACCTAAAGAGTCACCAGAGAATACACACAGGAGAGAAGCCATTCTGCTGCTCCCAGTGTGGGCAGAGTTTCAGTGAGGCAGGACACCTAAAGACACACCAGAGAATACACACAGGAGAGAAGCCATTCTACTGCTCCCAGTGTGGGAAGAGTTTCAGACACGCAGACGTTCTAAAGAGTCATCAGAGAATACACACAGGAGAGAAGCCATTCTGCTGCTCCCAGTGTGGGCTGAGTTTCAGTGGGGCAGGAAACCTAAAGACACACCAGAGAATACATACAGGAGAGAAGCCATATCACTGCTCCCAGTGTGGGCAGAGTTTCAGTGGGGCAGGAAACCTAAAGACACACCAGAGAATACACACAGGAGAGAAGCCATTCTTCTGCTCCCAGTGTGGGAAGAGTTTCAGTCATGCAGGATCCCTAAAGAAACACCAGAGAACACACACACACTAGTTAACACGACTGCTCCCAGTGTGGGAGGTGTATAAAGGAGGCAGGAGCCCTAAAGAAGAAGGGGGGGGGGGGGGTCTTCTGGCTGCACCATCATCTACTGTATGTACATGTGCTTGTTGATCGGATCAGGGAGAAGGTTGTGTCATAACATTAGCCTTTTCTAGATTATTTTCTCTCAATTTCTCCCGTCCTCTCCTCCTACCCTCCCTTCCTCTCCCTCCTTCCTCCTCCCACCCTCTCCCCCCTTCCTCTCCTCCCTTCTTCTCATCTCCTCCTCTCCTCCCTTCCTCTCCCCCCTTCCTCTCCTCTCTTCCTCTCCCCCTTCCTCTCCTCCCTTCCTCTCATCTTCTCCCCTCCTCTCCCTCCTGGAGAGTGAAGGAGGAATCGAGGTCGTAGGAGTTGAGATGTCCTTGTCCCCTCCTGCGTCATGTCACCGCCCCTTCCACCCAGATGTGGCCTTGGTGTTTAGAAGCCAAGTGTGACTGAATACTGGTATGTTGTTAAGTTTGCAATAAATCCTCCTAACGTTTCAGCTGGAAGACTGAGATGTTGTACATCATATCACATTAAGATATACATCCTATCACTTCTCAGTTTTCTATTAGATCAGCTTATTTTCTGGACATACGCATGGAGGTGTTGAAGTAGGTTATTTAAGGTCTATATGGAGGTGTTGAAGTAGCTTATTTAAGGTCTATATGGAGGTGTTGAAGTAGGTTATTTAAGGTATATATGGAGGTGTTGAAGTAGCTTATTTAAGGTCTATATGGAGGTGTTGAAGTAGCTTATTTAAGGTCTATATGAAGGTGTTGAAGTAGCTTATTTAAGGTCTATATATGGAGGTGTTGTTGAATGCACTCACTGCAATGTAAGTTGCTTTGGATGAAAGTGTTTGCATATATTATTATTATTATTATTATTATTATTATTATTATTATTATTATTATTATAGTAAAAACGAAGACAGATTCATCCATGTATTTATAGTAACTTGTGGTCTTTGTTCACAGAACAGGAAGGTTGTGTCCTCTAATGGATTCTGTATTTGACCTCATTAGAAATATTGTAATAACCAACACATGGTCCTCAGTGTTAGGAGTTAAGTGTAGGAGTAGGGTTGGAGTATCGGACTGTTTAGTGGTCACAGATATCATGGCTTTTAACGGGATGGTTCAACCTATTTTCATGATTAGATAAAAATGAATCTTATTTCACTATTGTCCTCATAGTGAAATCCTATCCAGGAAACATTCTTGTGGTGAAGGAAGTGCAATTGCAGGTGCAAATTACTGAGTGGCAGACATTGTATATACTTCTGATTTGTTTTTACCTGTTATTTCTGCAATTTCAAGGTTTGGTTTTATTGTATTTTTGATTATATTTTCTGTTTCATATTTCAAAGTTTGCTTTCATTATTCATATTATTTCATATTGCCTATCCAATATATGTTTTTTGGTTGAAATAGTATTGTGTGATGTCTGTCTTTCTAAAATTACAGTTAAATGAAGCTTGATTCTTGAGTCTATGGATAAACATTTTGGGATGCATATTGTAATTCTGTATATTCTTCGGATGGTACTGAGATGAGGAGGTACTGCAAGAGGTGCAAGGACGCTGGCAAAGACAGGGTCAAGACACCTGTATACTGCAGGAAGGGCCAGGTCCCTCTGTGCCTCACATTAAAAAGGAGCTGTTTTGAAGAGTGGCATGTTGCACTATAGGAACTGTTTTGAGGAGAGTTAGTGCAAAATAAATGCAGGTGCAAATGACTGAGTGGCAGACATTGTATATACTTCTGATGTGTTTTTACCTGTTATTTCTGCAATTTCAAGGTTTGTTTTCATTGCATGTTTGATTATATTTTCTGTTTCATATTTCAATGTTTGCTTTCATTGTAATTCTGTATATTCTCACTTTGACAATAAATCTGAGCCAGCTCCACCACAAGGCTCCTGAGGGCAGTAGGGATCAGAGGACAGGCCCAACGGAAGGCAATCAGAGAACTGTCCACTGCAGCAGAACGGAGCAGTCACTGGCTGTGGCTGAAACGTAGGGACCCAACATGGGCTCCCAAATGACCACGTGGTGCCACTGTGCGACACATACCCAGGCCTGATCAGCCTGTGGTGGGCCAACCTCGGCAGAGGGTGTCTTGTGATAACTGGCCGAAACACCCAATGAGGTCGGGGACCACAACTGAAGATGTGTCGTACTGGTGGCACCACGTGATCATTGCCAAATTCCACTCCACCCAAGAGGACATCTCCAACTCCACTCAATTGTTGTGCTGAATATTTAGGGATTTTAACAACCAGTCCTATTAAGAATCCTGTCAACTGAGCAATATGTTTATGAAGATGTTATGATGTCTAATGCTTGTATGACAGCGAAGCTGTGTTTGTTTGTACAGGTAGTCCATCTGGTCATGCCATGGGTTCCTCATGTGTGTGGTATGTGATGATCACCTCAGCCCTCAACTTAACCAGATCCCCCAGTGACACCTCAATACAGGGCTGCCAGAGGTAACTATTAGCAATCTGTTATATTGCCTTGTAAAAAAAAGTTGTGCATCTTTATAATGTCATAATTGCCTCAATTCCCCCATCCTTTTAGGTTCCGTCTTGTATGGCCCTTTTTGTGGATGACCTTCTGGGTCATCCAAGTTAGTGTTTGCATCTCCAGGGTGTTTATCGCCACACACTTCCCTCACCAGGTCATCCTTGGTGTTTTAGCAGGTAAGACCAAAAATGAGTTTGCAAATAATAGTAGACATTGCTACTATACTACCAGTGTTACACTTGTATCTTTTTTTAAATTCTATTCTCAGGTATGCTGGTTGCTGAGGCATTTGAGCATATTCCCTCAATCCACACAGCAAGTTTAAAAGTCTACCTTCAAACTAGCCTCTTTATGTTCTCCTTCGCCGTCAGCTTTTACTTGCTCCTAAAAATGATAGACATTGACTTATTGTGGTCGATACCGAAAGCCAAAAAATGGTGTGCCAATCCTGACTGGATCCACCTCGACACTACGCCCTTCGCAGGTCTGGTGAGGAACCTAGGAGCCTTGTTTGGACTGGGCCTGGCCATCAACTCTCAGATGTTCATACAGGGCTGCAAGGGGAAGAACAGCTACAAGACCAGTTTCAAACTAATGTGTGTGACAGCCACTCTGACCTCTCTGCAGCTCTATGATTTTATTAAAGTCCCCACCCACACAGAGCTCTTGTTCTATACGCTCTCCTTCTGTAAGAGTGCAGCAGTGCCTCTCAGTGTGGTTGCCATCGTCCCCTACTGTGTTCACTTGTTGATAGGGAACGAGGATGAGGAGAGGAAATTGGATTAGATGTTTGTACTGGTTGCTGTGACGTACAGCATAGAATACACATTAGTACTGTAGATTGGCTGACCTGTACTGTACTGTATATCCATTTCTTTATGTGGTGCTGTAGTTGATTGTTGATAAGCTCATCTATATTTCATGTTAGTCAATGTGTATGTAGTTCATTGCACATTTGTTACATTACATGTACAATGTGAAACAAGAGAAGGATATTGTTCCATGAATATGTATGAAAGTCAATTGTAAATAAAATGTGTTCTAGTACTGTACTTCTGTGTAAATAAACCTCTAATGAATGTTCTTCCTTGAGAAAGGGCTTCTAATAAAAACACTATTATCAAATATCCCTTGAGAAGTCTTGAATTGCTCTATCAGTAGTTGGTTCTGGGTGAGTGTTTTCTTAAATAATGATGTATCTTGTAGACCATTTGTGAATGAATAGGTAAATATGTAATTGCCGGGCTTATAGTATAATATTCTTCTGCCAACCGAAAACACTGTTACTTTCTTCACTCCCACCTATATTAAAGATTGCACTCCTTTGCAGTGTCCTGGATAATCCTAATTTCACAAACCTTACTGGGGTCAAATTTAAAAAGTGAGTTTCTATTAATAGAAATATCTGGTAAATGTCTATCTTGGACTAGAAACTCTTCACTGTATACGCTGTTGGATCATTTTGGCATACTCTACTTTTAAAAAGGGATGCATTTGTAATGGCAGGAAAGTATCTTTAACATTACTTATGAAATACAGTACATTGCATTCACAGCACAATATCCTTTCCAGGATCTTTATAGAATCCATGTAAATTAGTCCTCACCTCATGCCCATATCATGTTGGCATGTAGCCAGTGAATGTACCAAAGAGTGACATTGTTCATATGAATATGCATAGTTGATTGATTGAGTTGTTCCTCTTAGTGAACACTTTGTTGTTTAATGTCACATTCAAGTCATTATCTATGAATCACTCAGTTTATACAAGGCAATTCGGATGTTGACCTACAGATACTGTGTTGATACTGTCACGGCCAGGCTCATGACCATGACAAAAGACGGGAGACACACACGATCTTAAAGTAATGAAAATAAATGTTTTATTATAAACTAAATGAGGCTAATAACAATAATAAGATGAGGTGTGGTAGTCAGTAAATCAGTGGTGTAATGTGAGTGTAGTGGAAAGTGGTGAGGTGAGTGTTGCATGGTGTGAAACAAGGAACAAACAAATAAGAAAATAATGGTGCCTAGAAGGAGGCCTCCATACTGAGGCCTGCATGGGTCTCTTATGCCCTGGATCCTGGAACCAGGTGGGGCACAATCAGCTGTCCACCAGCTGACCTGTATTCTACTGATTAGTAACCCTGTCCAGCAGGAGGCCTCTCTGCAGACAGGGAAACAGATATTAGTACAGGCCAGGACAATATATGGGGCCAGGGCCGTCACAATACTATCTTATACTCTTGGAATATGTATGTTTTCGTGTATGTCACTTTACATGACATATCCCCCAACATCTGTTGTTGTTGATGATACAATATAACTGTCCGCTCGTCTAGTCATGCCTGTAGAGACATCTGTGATCATTCAGTCTGTTGTTATGGCTCAGTGCTGATGGTAGAGGGAAATGGAGGGTTCAGCAGAGAGTCACATTACTCATAAATCAGCAGCAGGATTCAGTATACAGTATACCTATTCATCACACATGTAAGTGTGCCACAGGTATGCATGTAGACCTACTGCATAGTGTACTCACCAAACATGATAAATTGTTCACAAAGGCTTGGTGTTATGTGAGGGATCTTAATTCATATATTGGCTCAGCACTCCTCATGAAGGGAGGTGTTGGATGGCTTTTCAAAGAAAGAAAGAGAGCCACACACTCTTGCTCTGATGCTAATTATTTATTGGACCAACATTTTGGCAGCAAGCTGCCTTCTTCAGCGTTTCAATCGATGATGGCATTTCAAAACCTCAGATTAATAATCAAGTCAAATATGTCAGGAAGAATGAGGAATTTATTGTATTATTGTATGTACATATCAAGTTGATGATTTGCCTTTGGGTGTTGTCTGTGGCTTCATCAGGAAAAAGGAAAGACAACATTGCAATAAGAGCTCTGAATATAGTGGGACCTTACAGAAAACAAACCACAGCGAGACCTTATCAGTTCTTTAAAGTGTCCTAAGCAATACACACTATCAACAATATTATACACTGTCATTATCATGGTCAGAATGATCATGGAGCTCATCCGTAATCGCAGCTTTACCCTCACCACCGGTTGCGGACAGCTAAGCAGGCTTCGACGCCTCAAGAACGGTGTCCCTCAGGGATCGGTCCTGGCCCCCCTCCTCTATAATATCTACACCTATGACCTGGCCAACACACTCTCGCGGAAGTACGCCTATGCAGACGACCTCGCAGTGGTGTACTCTGCTGGAAATTGGCAGTCTGTGGAGGGGATTCTGAGCCAGGACATGCAAACATAATGTGTTAGTGAAAGAGGTTGTCAGTGGACGAGCAGGAGCTGGAGAGCCTGCTGAGGCCCTTCGGCCAGGTCATCTCCACCCGCGTCCTCAGGGACTACAGTGGGAACAGCAGAGGGGTGGGCTTCGCCAGGATGGAGTCCACAGAGAAGTGCAACGCAGTGATCTCCCACTTCAATGGGAAGTTTATCAAGATGGTGCCAGGAACTTTGGCGCCCCCTGAGCCCCTGCTCTGTAAGTTTGCTGATGGTCAGAGGAAGAGGCACAGTCACAGTCCGTTTGTCCCCAACGGACGGACATGGCCCAGGGAGGCGGAGCTGCGACTGGGTGGGATGACTCTGGCCTATGATCCATCCTCAGCCGCTATGCAGAATGGGTATTACGCGTCTCCGTACACCCTGACTAACAGGATGATGGCTCAGACGGCCATGTCTCCTTATATGTCTCCTGTCTCCTGTCTCCACCTACCAGGTGCAGAATCATTCTTGGATGGCCCATCAGCCTTACACTATGCAACACCCGGCAGCTGTGATGTCGCCCTCTGTGGACCACACCATGTCAATGCAGCCTACCGCCATGATGACACAGCAGATGGGCCATCTCTCACTGGGGAACAGCGGCGCGTACATTCCTGCTAACACAGCCATGCAAGGAGCCTACATCCCCCAGTATTCCCACATGCAGGCTGCTGCTGAAAACGGCACGCAGCAGCAGGTGGATTCGTCCAACAATTCCTCTCCATATAGTCAACAAAGCAAGTAATGAGCAGATGACCTCAGTGAGCCCTAATGGATGCTGTGGGCGATGACAGATGATGTCACATTGAGGGCAGTCTCAGCCGCTGTTGATGGACCAAACCCGGGACCCTCTTTTGCAGCTTCAACCAAACATCTGTGGAAGACGGAGTCAACAGAAACTACTACGGCGGAGGATGGAAAAAGGTGTAAATGGACTAAACGAATTATTCCCAAAAAAGAAAGATACAGAAAAATAGGTAGACGAAAGACGTGTATTTTCCACCAAGGATTCTCAAGTTGATGCAATGGGACACGTAGGCCTACCGCGTGATGTGATATTGAAAATGCATGCGATTGAAAGTTTGTTTTTTTCTATAAAAGATTTCAATGATTTTTACAGGTAGTTTATTAGTCAGATATATGAAAAAAAATATGTTGCTTGCAATGAGTGTTCATTTGGTGAGATGTTACTGGTTTTTATTTTTAGGAGAGTTGTTTTCGCGTTACCTGAGAGAAGGTATGCCCCCCTGCCTCCATTCCCAAGTGCTGCTGGAGTTAATGTCAGTGGATGGAGGAGCGACTTCACCCTGCTGCTCTGGGAGAGAGCTCTCTACAGCCGGGGAGGGAGGGGGGAGAGAGCTCTCTACGGCCGGGGAGGGAGGGGGGAGAGAGCTCTCTACGCCCGGGGAGGGAGGGGGGAGAGAGCTCTCTACGACCGGGGAGGGAGGGGGGAGAGAGCTCTCTACGACCGGGGAGGGAGGGGGGAGAGAGCTCTCTAAGGCCGGGGAGGGAGGGGGGAGAGAGCTCTCTACGGCCGGGGAGGGAGGGGGGAGAGAGCTCTCTACGTCCGGGGAGGGAGGGGGGAGAGAGCTCTCTACGCCCGGGGAGGAAGGGGGGAGAGAGCTCTCTTCCACACGCGCATATATTAACTTCCACAAGCACAGATATAAATTCCACACTCGCAGATATTAACTTCGCAAGTTTCACACGGTCATAAATCCACCTCGCAGGCGCGGGCGCGCATACATTTATTTTGCGTGCGCGCAGTTAAGTTTTGCGCGCGCGAGTTTCTCTCTGCCTCCCGCAGTCAATTTTTTACACATTTTTGTATACATTTATTTCGGTCAACTTTGTTACGCGAGGGGTTCATTTCTGCTCGAGGAGATCACGTGACTTTGGACAATTTGGGGCGGATACCTAGATACCGAGATACCAGTAGATACCATGTTATGATTGGTCACTGTCAACGCGAACCACACCCACACGGACGTCATCGTGGCTTGATTGACAGCTGTCGTGAAGAGTGAATGAGGTGTTGAACAGAAGACAAGAACAGAAGAGAAGAGAGCTAGCGTATCTGGGTTGCCAGCTAGTGCATCGGTGATCACTGGAGGGATATGGACAGTCCTGAAGGTGACGACAGGCCTCCGGAAGGAGCTTCTCCTGCTCCGAGCTGCCTGTCCATGAAAAGTGACGACTCCATGGATCGACCAATAACATTTACAGACGGACATGTCAGGCCTCCGGAAGGAGCTTCTCCTGCTCTGAGCTGCCTGTCCATGAAAAGTGACGACTCCCTGGATCGACCAATAACATTTACAGACGGACATGTCAGGCCTCCGGAAGGAGCTTCTCCTGCTCCGAGCTGCCTGTCCATGAAAAGTGACCACTCCCTGGATCGACCAATAACATTTACAGACGGACATGTCAGGCCCCTGAATTCAGCATCTCCTGCTCCTAGCGGTCTCTCCATGAAAAGTGACCACTCCATGGATCAACCAATACTATTTAAAAACGGAGATCTCAGTGTCAAACAGGAAAGGTTATCGCCTGGTCTGTCCGTGAAGAGTGACCTGGACAAGCCAGTCACATCTGGAAAAGAAGCCTTCTCTCCAGGTCCCAGCGAGCTGACAGACAGTCTGCTGACAGACGATCACTTCAGATGCTCGTTGTGCACTGAGGTTCTGAAAGACCCAGTCTCCATCCCCTGTGGTCACAGTTACTGCAGGAGGTGCATTGGGACTCACTGGAAGAACACAGACAAGCCAGAGGACTACTCCTGTCCCCAGTGCAGAAAGAGATTCAGAACACGCCCAACTCTCTACACAAACTCAGCCTTGGAAAGGGTGATCCAGAAGCTCCAGCAGGCAGGCTTCAAGGTTCCTGCCTTGCCTTATCGCTGCTACGCTGGACCCGGAGATGTGGCCTGTGACCTCTGCCTGCCTGAGAAAAAGCTCAAAGCTGTGAAGCTCTGTCTGACCTGCACTGCCTCCTACTGTGAGGCCCATGTTAGGCAGCACTACACCTTATCAGCACTGCAGAGACACAAACTGGTGGAGGTGACTGGAGACCTGGAGGAGAAACTCTGCAAGCTGCACCGCAGAGCTCTGGAGGTCTTCTGTAAGACAGACCAGGTTTTGGTTTGTCTCGAATGTGCATTAGAGGAGCACAGAAGCCATGACGTCGTATCAGTCAAACAGGAAAGAGATCGTGAACAGATTCAACAGACCGTGAAAAATGCTACCACTGAGTTAACCCGTCAAGCAAAACGTTTCTGCAGAGGATTTGAGGAGGACGTCCCCAGAGATTGTCCAGCAGATTATGTCATGGTTGCTGCCCTTGGTCGCCCCCTAGATCTTGGGATGTTGTATGACTGCCACAATGACTCTTTTTGCTCAGACGTGTGCCTGTGGGATGACAGCACCATTTCCTCTATGCGTCTGTCTCTGCCTCGGCCTCACACATACGTCAGGTGCATCGAAGGAGACTCCCTGCAGGACAGATTCACAGCTCTGGATGTAACCCTTCCCCTGAGGGCTAGCGTCCTCTCTGGGTTGGTGGAGGTCGGTGGGGCTGCTGGATATGTAAACCACCCTGCCCAGTCCAAACTTCTGGAGCGGGTCACCCTACAGTACAGATCCTCTACCAGGCTGGACATGCTTAGCCATAGAATATTTGACGAGGAGGAGAGTGTTGGAGAACGTCGGAAGGCAACGCACGTGGTAATGGCTGTTCTATATGGAGCTCAGGCATTCTTCGTCTTCGATAGCGAACCTAGTAACATCAAAGAAAGAAGTACGCGAGTCCAAAAGAACATGCTCATAAATGTGATCGAGAAGATGACAACCACCTTCCCTTCAGAGGACATTCCCTCAAGTCTAACAGACTCAGAGAAACTCAGCAGTCTGTCGTATCACTGCACCCTCTACAGTGATGTTGATGAAACCAACACAATGGATTATGCTGCAGCCGTGGAAGTGTACAAGTCCCTCCCGAGTCGCCTGGGACAACAAGGAGAAAAGGCTGTGCCTGTGCGCATCTGGCTGTACCCTCTAAAGAATCTGGACACTGAAGCGTCTTGTGTTACATTTGAAGTCAGCTTCGACCTGCTGATTAGGGCTGAGAATGTAATAGAACAACTGAGACAGGTCACAACAAGATGTCAGGACATGATGATGGACCCCACCAATGCCTATGTGATGAAATGGTTCCCGAGTACCAAAGAAAAACTGACACAGTTTTCAGAGTTGCTGCTACTGTACCAGACAGCGTTTCTGAAAGAGCTGGCCACAGCAACAGAGTTCATTCGAGAGAGTGGAGAATCAGGCGTGGAGGGACTGAAAGAGCTTCTTAAAGGCTACAGTCAGTCCCCATTTAGTCCCCAGGCTCTAAACGAGTGGCTTGACTACAAAGAGACAGAGGTGAAGGCTGTCAATGTCTACAAAACACGGAACCTCCCCATTGTGAAATCTCAGGAAGAGCTGGACAGAGTTCTCAGAGATTCACAGACAGATACGATGATAATAATTCCAACGTGTCCGGATAGAGTAGAAGACAGGGAATCCAACACTATTTGAATGGTGTTAATCCTCCACTCCTATCACCGTCGTGTATCTTGATAGTTCTTCATGGGTGAGGTGGTCTAAATAGTAGGCAGCCATGTTGAGCGATGTTGCTATGATACTTTTTGCCCGTCAGGTTGGTGGTTGCTAGGGAAGAAACCACGTGACTGAAAGCTATGAATAAGAGGCATGGGGAGTGGCCTTGGAAAGGGGGAGAACCCCACTGCATTCTGGGTGTTGTATTGTTTCTGCCATTTCTGTAAAAGGGCATTTTGCCACGTGGCATTGTTTTGACCAGGAACAAATGGTTAGGACCAGGTTTGCGTTCACAAAATGCTCTTCTCCACCTTTGTATATATTTTTATCACACACCTCTGACGACTCTCCCTCTGCTCTGGCCGAATCTGCTCAAATCTGGAACAAGGAGTCGTCCTCTCCTCTCATCCTCTCTCCTCTCCTCTCCAGAAACATCTGCTTCTGGATGACACAGGTGAGTTTATCATTATAAGGGTAAGGGAGAAAGCTTAGTTCTGTAGGTCGCGCACCAGCGAGAGGCGGGAATTACTCAGATTAGCTCACGCGCAACTCTGTTCCATAGTAACCTTAGCAGGTACAGCCAGACATTATCCGAGCTTCGGTGCAGCACCATAGAGATAGTTTTGCTCTAGATAAATATAACATTTTGTAGCCTATATAATGCGTCGGACTCGTTCGGATCGCTTGGACAACACTCCCCCCTGTTAAGAATAAGAGAACATACAGTTGGTAGGCTAGTAGTAGTAGGCCTATATTATTTTTAACATCTAAACTGTCTTGAGACATTCCAACGTTTATGTCTCAAGACAGACACTGACACTACTTCAATTTAAGACAAATTACTTTGAGATATGGTTTATTATCTATAAGTTGGCTGAGTGGGATCATTACAATGTTGCTGTCCACCTGTTGTGCTTTTCTTGTGTTGTGTCATGTTTGACGTTAGATTTATATATCTGAAGGGCATCCAACAAACCTTGCACTCCACAAAGTCCTCATTTGTTATGTTGAGTTTAGGGGATAAGCGTTTAACAGTTACTACTATATGGTAATGTCAAATTGGCATTGCCTCACTTGATCGAATTGGCTGTATTGGTATTAAGATTTGCCTTTGGGTAATGAATGTGTCAGTTTGTATGGAGAAAATGTCATCCCCAGCTTTATCAATCTAATCATAGGTGCCTACAGATTCTGTCTAGGCCTATTGATAAAATATTGCTTTTTGTGCCTTGCTTGCTAGTTCAGAGTGACAGGGAATCTGACTTTGATGACAATCATAACGGTCATGATGAAGAGCAAGAGGTGCCTCATTCAGAGGGGGAGATGGACAGTGATCAAGCCCCTGAGCCAGAGGAAGAGGAGGAGATGGACATTGGAAATGCTCATGACAATGGAGTGGTAAACTGAAACCCAAATGTTGTTTTAATTTAACTATTGGCAGTCTTATTGTTGTTGACTATTATGGTTTTGATAGGGATGTGATCTGCTTGGGTGTCTCTACTCATCACTTATCTTGCCCCTTCAGCCAGATCCATATCCATGGAGATCTTTCACAGAAGCAGCCCTGAGCTTGTTTTTTGAAACCTCAGGAATTTCAGAGGCAACATTTTCAAGTTTACTTGAAATCATATCACATGAGAGTTTCAAGAAGGAGGACGTCCCACCTAATGTCAGTGCTCTCAAGGTAGGCTATAGTGATACAAGTTATTTTTCTATGCTAATGAAATAGCTATCACTATAAGACCATATACTGTATTTATGTAATTCCACTGCTATTCCTTATTTCAGAATATCAGAAAAAAACTGCCTACGGTGCCTATTAGTGTGCATGGAGAAGATTCTTCTTTTTATTATTTTGACATGGAGAAAACAGTGGCAAAAACTTTGGAGAACAACAAGCATATGGCAAAAATGACTTTTGTGCCAGTGACCGACTGCCATAGAGACGCCTGTAACTCCAGGCTATTTCATGAGAGCAAACTCTTTGGAATACAATGTATTGGCACCAATGTAGGGAAGGTAACTGCCCTTAAATGTGGTAAATAGCGCCCACCCAAAAAGATGCATGTCATCAGTTTGTGTAACTTGATTCATTTTTCATATTTCAAGGTAACTGCCCGTGACATAATCAAAATCAACATCGACCGCAGATCGCGTCTTGCAAGAGTGGAGTCCATAGCATTTGACAGCTCCATCCAGGATCTAGTGCTCAGGTGCAGAATACTTTTCCGTGGCCTTGAGATGAGGAATCATCAACAGTTCCACAGTCTAACACCTGTTAGAGAACAACTATTTATATCTGATGCATTTAAGTCCATCAAAGTGGATACTGTGGTTCAGAAAATACCTCAGATTCCACAGTTCACTGGCTACTACATATACAGCAACCACTCTGCCACTGCATTTGAAGAGCCAAGCAGCAGATACATCAAAGATGTAGCAACTCTCCCTGCTCATTGTAGTGAAGGGCAGCCAGAAAGAGAACTACCCACAGGTAGGCTAAAAAGCTTACCATGATATTGCACTACTGCTTTTCATTGGCACTGTTAAGTCATAGTTTCATGGCTTATCAAATATGATAGGTTGCTGTGAGTAAGCTGAACAAGAACATGCATGAAGTAATGGTTGCCATAAAATTGTTTCGTTAAAGGGGTACCAGTTCTGCCACTCTACATCCATTTATATTTTGATGGATTTGGGCTGTACAGGAGGAAGTACCATTCCACTAACGGAATGTACTTTTCAGTCGGTAACCTGCCCCGCTCTGAGGCGGCAAAAAGGGAGCACATGGGCATCATAGGCCTTGGAGAACCAGGTAGCATAATAATCAGCACATTTTAACAAATGGTTAATAATTTTAAAGTTTTTTAGTGTATTTTATCTATTTTAACTGTTGTTTTACCACTGCTTGTTTTACCAGTGTTTTCTCTTTTTATCTGTTCAGCACTTTTGGCGGCTGTTTGTGGTGTAAATGTGTGCTATATAAATAAACGTTACTTATATAAATAAATGTAACTTACGAAGAATGACATGTTTGTAGGGAGCTTTGCTGTCAAAGACACTTGTATTGTATAGCTGGCAAACGCGGTGGTGCAGCAGCGAGCGGCAGATGTGGCTGTCTCTCACCCTGACTTGGTAATCAGTCTATGACTTACAAAACATCAAACTCTTCGCAAACAGTATATGATGGAGTGCAGTCAGCGTACGTATCTGGAACTGGTATACAACAGAATTGTAGGAAGATCATTCTACTTATGCCGTGTCAGATTTCCTACAACACCTCCATGTTGGTCTCGACCAGGAGACATTTTTGGTGCTTTACCAAGAAGTTTTGTTTCTACTCAGCTGTTGTAGTATATTTTTGTACCATATTTTGTATGTGATTTGTATTTATTTGTATTCCTGGCGGATGGATGACAGACCCAGCCTGAACCAGCAGACACAAAGTGTTTTAAAGTGTTTTAAAGTGTTAAAGTGTTTTAAAGTGTTTTATCTTAAATTGTTTTATCTTAAAGTGTTTTATCTTAGAGAGTGTGTGTAGGATGTCTGAGGGCCAGACAGGAGAGGCGTCTCTCTCTCCTGATGTACCTGGCCCAGGGCGTCGCGGTCTGCGGGGGTCGCCTGATGTACCTGGCCCAGGGCGTCGCGGTCTAGGGGGGTCGCCTGGTGGCCAAACGCGGTGGTGCAGATGTGGCTGTCTCTCACCACCATGACCCGGGCGGACCGGACGGCCCTACTGAATGCTCCAATAGAGAGACAAGGGCTATTCGGTCCCGCCATACATGGACACCATGACGAAGCGCCTGGCCGTGATGGAGGAGGCTAAGAGGCACCATCTCACACAGTTATATCACTAACTTAAAATGTCTAAGTCATGGTTCATGTGAGATTGAGATATATCTTCTTTCCAAATCAGGGACATCACACCTTGACAAACATCACAACACATCCTAACATCCCAAAGCCCCACTTTTTTTTTTTAAACCGTCTAAAGTTTATCCCAGTTTACCCCCTATACTTATCTAACTAATAATTCTAATGCATAATCAAATTAATCTCTTAGTACTATGTTTCTTGCACTATCGTTACGTCTTAGCTAAGGCCTTCTGTTAGAAAGGTTCCAATGTTCTAGGTTATATTTGGTTATCATCTCCACCTTAAGAGCTAAGGTGCGTGATATCACCTGCCACCTTAAGTGCGCAGTGCATTCTGGGAATCTGGGCCGCATTGATTCAGATCGGAGAAGAAGTTGGAAGTACCACACAAGTGTCTCGTGTTACCAATTCAATCAGTTAGAAACATTGTGGAGGGTAAAATATTGGTATCGTGACAACACTAGCGGAGAAACCGGGAAACGGTACGGGGAACGTATAGCCGGGACGGTGCGACTCCCCGGGGTGGCGTCCCGACCCCGCACAGGCGGGAAGACAACACGACACGACCAGGTGGGGACATTACAAACAGGGGAGGGTGGGGGCGGCCAGCAGGTGCAGGTCGTCATTAGGGATGTCCCGATCCGATACTGATATCGGATATCGACCCGATATTGGTCCTGAATGCTGGATCGGGGATCGCACCAGAAAAAAAAAAGGCTCCGATCCGATCCTACTGTCATCCGCAGTCAAACTTATGTGTATAAGCGATGAGGGAATAAAAACAGTGAACAGAACGCGTGTCGCAGAAATGCTTCACGCGAGTCCTATATGCGCTTAAAATGCGCATAGCGCTTCACGCGAGTCCTATATGCGCTTAAAATGCGCATAGCGCTGCGCTGTGTGCTTCCGGTTTCATTACAAAGAGGTTAACCCTATATGTGCCTGACGTCTAACAACATTCAAATGACTCTAACTTCATATTTTTTCGGATTTCAATGTATGACACATCATTTGAAAGCTTATGATCCGTAGTTCCAATCCACAACACGTCGCATTTGTTGCTTTAATAAAGGCTGGCAGTCTTTAATTTAACTGTTGTTGGTGTGGACTATATACTGGGGAGGTATTTGTTATTATTCAGGGTTCAAAAAATGTATACAAATATCGGATCGGTATCGGTATCGCCGATACCCGAAGCCCAGGTATCGGTATCGGTATCGGTAGTGAAAAAGTGGGATCGGGACATCCCTAGTCGTCATGCTGGGGCGGACGGGGACGGGAAACTGCTGGTACACCCCGGTGACATTTGGGGGGATATGCTGCTCCGCCCTCGTCGACACGGGATCATCGGCCACCCTGGTGAGACCCGACGCGGTGGGGAGCGGGACCACAGTTTTACCCACCACGGTGAGATTACAGACAGTAACTGGGGACAGGGCACCCATGGTGGGGGAGGCATTGGAGACCGTGGGGGTCGGGAGGGAGAGAGTTCACTGCCCAGTATGGGTAGCGGATCTAGAAGACTGCATATTGGGACTGGATGTGCTCGAAAGACTGGACTGTGTGATTAGCACCCGGAGGGGGACACTCACATTCCCAGACGGACACGTAGTGCAGATGACTAGACAACCCACCCCGCCGAAACGTTCCCCGACCCCCACCGTTGCAGTGCTGACGACTGAGACTGCGGCCAACACGACTTCCGGCGGCGTCCCGGATAGACACCCGATACTACCCCATGCCCCACCCACCACCACAGAGGCGCAACCGCACCCCACACCCGCTGCGCCCGCTGGTAAGGGGGGGGGAGAAGACGGAGAGAGGGTCTCGGTCGTGAGGGAGGTGTGGCAGGGGAACTGTGATGGACTGTCGCATGTTGAACAGGGCCTACTGTGGCAACTGTTATTAGAGTTTAAGGACAGTTTTTCCCTGTCAGAGGACGACGTGGGACAGACCCACCTAGCCCAACACAGCATCGATACGAGGGATGCTCCACCCATCAGGATGAGACCCCGACGCCTGCCGATGGCTCGACAGGCAGCGGCAGAGAAGGCGTTACAGAACATGCAGCGTGCGGGTCTCATTGAACCCTCCACCAGCCCCTGGGCCGCCCCAATCGTCATGGTCCCCAAGAAAACAAAGGACGACTGGCGCTTCTGCGTGGACTTCAGACGCCTCAACGGCGTGACCAAAAGGGACGCCTATCCCTTCCCACGAGTCGACGAGTCCCTCGACGCGGTGGCGGGGTCCTCCTGGTTCACGTCGTTGGATCTACGCAGCGGATACTGGCAGGTCCCCCTCACCCCCGACGCCAGACCCAAAACCGCCTTCGTCACACACGGGGGCCTGTGGCAGTTCAAAGTTCTTCCCTTCGGCCTCTGCAATGCACCCGCCACATTCGAGAGACTAATGGACAACGTGCTCGCTGGGATCCCCCGCCAGGAGTGCGTCGTATATCTGGACGACATCCTGGCCCATGGAGAATCATTTGAGACGGCCCTCAGGGCGCTCAGACGCGTGCTGGAGAGGGTGGCTGCAGCGGGCCTGAAACTAAACCCCCAGAAATGCCACTTCATGAGACGGGAGGTCAACTTTCTGGGGCACAAGCTGGGGTCTGGCGGTATCAGCACCACACAGGAGAAGGTGCAAGCGGTGGAAGACTGGCCCACCCCCAACTCCAGTTCCGAAGTGAAAAGTTTCACAGGACTAGCCTCCTACTACAGGAGATTCGTGAGGGGCTTCTCCACCATAGCCGCGCCCCTGTTCCGGCTACAACGGCCCAGGGAGAAGTTCATCTGGACAGACGAGTGCCAGGGAGCATTCACCTCGTTGAAGAAGGCCCTCTTGGAGGCCCCCATCCTCACCCCCCCCGACCCCACCCTGCCCTTCATACTCGACACGGACGCCAGCAATGTCGGCGTGGGGGCGGTGCTGTCACAGGTGACCTCGGAGGGGGAGAAGGTGGTGGCGTACTACAGCGGATCACTCAACAAACATGAACGCCGCTACTGCGTCACCAGGCGGGAACTGCTCGCCGTGGTCAGGGCTGTCCAACATTTCAAGTACTACCTCGGGGGCCTCCACTTCACAGTCAGGAGTGACCACTCCGCCTTACAGTGGCTCATGACCTTCAGAGAGCCAGAGGGCCAGCTGGCACGCTGGATCGAGGAGCTACAGGCGTACGACTTCAACGTGATCCACCGTGCGGGTAGACAGCATGGAAACGCGGACGCGCTTTCCCGCCGGCCCTGCGCCACTGACGGCTGTACCTACTGTGAAAGAAGAGAGGTGCGGGAGGAGGAGCAGCTGCGACAAGGGGTGAGATGCGCCGCAGCGGCCCTAACAGCTATCGACGCGGGAGAGTGGAGACGCAAACAGGAAGAGGATGCTGACATCGGACCCGTGCTCACGTGGGTAGCGGCGCAACACCAACCCCGGTTGGAAGAGATCGGCCTGTGTTCAAGGGCTACGAAGGGGCTGTGGAGTATGTTTACCAACCTGCGCCTGTGTGACGGGGTACTGCAGAGGGGGTGGAAAGACGCGGCCACAGGAGAGACGCTGTGGCAGGTGGTCGTACCCAGGACCCTGCGGGAAACGGTGCTACAATCAGTCCACGGAGCCCCTGGATCTGGTCATTTCGGGGTCAGCAAAACGCTCCGCCGCCTTCGTCAGGGGTTCTACTGGGGCCAACATGGGCGGGACGTGGGGGACTACTGCCGCCGCTGTGACAGCTGCACAGCACGTAAAGGCCCCACGGGCACATCTCACGCCCAACTCCAACAGTTTCCCACAGGCTGTCCCATGGAGAGAGTGGGGATTGACGTGCTAGGGCCGTTTCCTCGCTCAGACAAAGGAAACCGCTACATCCTCACTGCCATGGATTATTTCATAAAGTGGCCGGAGGCGTACTGCCTGCCGGACCAAGAAGCAGAGACAATAGTGGATGCACTGGTGGAGGGGATGTTCAGCAGACTGGGGGTCCCTGAGGTCATTCACACCGACCAAGGCAGGAACTTTGAATCTCGCGTGTTTGCGGCCATGTGCGAAAAGCTTGGCTCCCACAAGACCCGCACCACACCCCTCCACCCACAAAGCGACGGACTAGTTGAAAGATTTAACCGCACGCTGGGACAGCAACTGGCCATAGTGACGGCTAAACACCAGCGAGACTGGGACGCGCATGTCCCCCTGGTGTTGATGGCGTACCGGTCTGCGACGCAAGACTCCACCTCCTGCTCCCCCGCACTTCTCATGCTGGGCAGGGAGATTAGGACCCCGGCTGAGATGATGTTGGGCAGACCGCCCGACCCCCCGGTGGACCCCCCGGGGCTGGAATATGCCCGAAAGCTGCAGGATCGACTGGAGTGCGCCCACGAGTTCGCCAGAAAACAACTGCGGAGTGCAGGGGCGAGACAGAAGAGGAACTACGACGTGCACACCAAAGGGCAGCATTTCACGGCCGGGGAGCTGGTCTGGGTTTACAACCCCCAGAGAAAGAAAGGCAGGTGCCCCAAACTAGACAGCAAGTGGATGGGGCCCTGCAGGGTCCTCGAGAGACTGAGCGAAGTCGTGTACAGGGTCCAGCTGCCGCCAAGAGGTAGGAGAGTCGCCCTGCATCGAGATTGCTATTCCAGAAAAAGTCGTCTTGGAATATATAAAAAGCTATATCCTTTATAATTATGTAATGTAATATCCTATATCGTATATCCTTTATGGCTCAGATGACAGCCTGATTGGTCTCCCCGAGCGGCGCTGAGGTGGAAGCGAGTGGAGCCGAAGCGGGATCCACAACAGAATGTATGCGCAGCGCGAGCAGACTCAGAGCGACTGAACGCTGAATGCCATGATTTCCATTGAAAATACATTCATCCAAGGACAGTTTTAGTTTGACAAAAAGGCCCTTTTTGTTTGGTGGCCCCAAGCAATTGCCTTGGTTGCCTCTATGGACGGGGCGCCTCTGTTCATACGGAGTGGAGTCGACTGGAGTTTTTGCTGGTGTGAGTTGTGAACGCGCTTTCACCTGTTCCTCTCAGCCCCGCGGCGGCGCGCAGCCGTTTGATGCCCTGACCTCCTCCAGCGCCACCCCGCCCCCCCCCCCCCCCCTCAGCACCGCCCGCCGGGGACAGCCCAGAGGGTAGCCCTCCGGTCACAGTGGCCCGGCCGCCCTCTCCTCCTCACACCCCGCCCTGCCTGCCCGCGCCCACACACCCATCCCCGCCGGGGGAAGCGGGCCACGCCGCCGATGCCAACGGGAGTGTCCGCTGACTCTTTGACCCTCCACTCCGTCCAACGGATTATAAACACAGACAGAGAACACTCTCCGTACTGTCGGACCGCCTCTGGCCGAGCGAGGGGACTGACTCCGGGCAAAGTTCCGTAGTGGAGGGGGGAAGCGATGTGGCCCCTTCTCCCCACGCTGGTTGTCTTATGTATCCAGATGTTGCTGGTGATGTGCAATCCGTTACAGCAGCAGGTGTTTGGCGTGGACGGGGTGAACTTCAGCGTGCACGTGGAGAACCAGACGCGTGTCCGGGACGCCATGAGCCGCCGGCACCACCGGGTCTACCAGCTCTACAGCCGCACCAGCGGGAAGCACGTCCAGGTGCTGGGCCGGCGGATCAGCGCCCGCGGGGAGGACGGAGACAAATATGCTCGTAGTGGAGGCCGATACCTTTGGTAGCCAGGTGAGAATCCGAGGCAAGGAGACCAACTTCTACCTGTGCATGAACCGCCGCGGCAAGCTGGTGGGGAAGAAGGCCAGTAACCGCAGTGCAGACTGCGTCTTCGTGGAGAAGGTCCTGGAGAACCACTACACGGCGCTGATGTCTGCGCGCTACTCCGGCTGGTACGTGGGCTTCACCAAGAGGGGGCGCCCTCGCCGCGGCCCCCACACCCTGCCCAACCAGCAGGATGTCCACTTCCGTCTGAGTTGGTTTATCCCCTCCGGAGCTCTGAAGTTCCCACAGGTACAGAGGCAGTCTGACAATCTTCCTGAGATATGGCTGAAAAGTCAAAACCCACCACCACAACCCAGAAACACAGCAACTTTGTGTCCGAGCCAATGGGAACAAAGTCTGTGAGAGATGTTCCAGGGATTGGGACAGGCCATGGCAGACAGCTGGAGAACAAGGGCTACCACACGGCCAGTGAGATGTTGGGTCAGCTCCTGGTGTCGAAGAGAGACCCGGTGGTGTTCAAAGGCTGGCTGGAGGATGCGACTGGGGCCAATTCCAGGACCCAGACACAAGCCTACAACGGTCTCAATGAGTGGGTCGACAACAACATGTAGACCAACATTTTTTTTTTGTAAACACTTTTTGTGTTCATTTCTGAATGTCTGTGTCGTTATCTTTTTTTGTTCAGCTTCTCTCTGCATTGCTATGACTGTTTGTAACCCATAACAGTTCTTGATGGCTATACCGTTCCTGTGTTTTGCCTAAAAGTTTTTTCTCTCCCCTTTTGACATAATTAATGTACGTTAATTAGTGATGTCTGCTGCCTGCTGTATTGACCAGACTGTTACTATAAAAGAGTGTTCTGTGTTTACCTACCTGGATAAATAAAATGCATTTTTTCTTTTGAAAAAAATAAATAAATAAAATAAAATAAAAAAAAAAAAAAAACGGGCTGGGTGCAGTGTTGGTACAACACACTGGACTCGGAACGGAAGAGGTCCTGGCCTTCGCCAGCCGCAGTTTGAATCATGCAGAGAGGAACTACTCAACCACAGAGCAGGAATGCCTGGCGGTAGTCTGGGCTCTGGAAAAGTGGAGGCATTACTTGGAAGGCAGGTTTTTCACTGTGGTAACAGACCACTCCTCCCTGGTGTGGGTCTTCAAAACCCAAAAACCCAGCACCCGACTCATCCGATGGGCTCTCCGACTACAGGAGTTCACCTTTACAGTGGAGTACAGGAAAGGGAAATATAACACAGTCCCCGACGCTCTATCCAGAGCCCCGGCAGACCCCTCCTGTCTGACCACACCCACCTGTGCCATCCTGCTGTCTGTCTCCTCCCATTGGGAAACTGGGAAGGACCTACATGTTTCTGATGAAACCATCTGGAAGGCCCAGCAAGCCGACCCAGTCATCCAGAGGCTGTATGAGAACATCACGAACACAGGCGAGGTTGAGGTAAACTCTACCACCAGATTCACCATCTTGGAGGATAACGTCTATAGAGTGGTCCACCTACCTCACAAGACCTTGTACCAGGTGTACATTCCTCCCCCTCTGCGACAACAGCTGCTGCAGACCTTCCACGAAGACCCCTTGGCTGGGCATCTGGGCAGGTTTAAGACCTACAAGAGGCTACAGGCTCTGGCTTACTGGCCAAACCTCAGTTTGGATGTCAAACAGCATGTCCAGCGTTGTCAAGTGTGCCAGCAGTATAAGCCTGAGAGCCGGAAGCCTGCCGGGAAGCTCCAGCAGACCGTAGTCCATCGGCCCTGGGAGATGTTAGGAGTCGACCTGATGGGCCCATTCCCTAGGAGTTCGAAGGGAAACATCTACCTCCTTGTGTTTGTGGACTATTACTCCCGGTGGGTGGAGCTCTTTGCCCTGCGGCGGGCCACTGCTGAAACAGTGTCAAAGGTCCTGACAGAGGAAATCCTGACCCGCTGGGGAGTCCCTGAGTACATCCTCTCCGACCAAGGGTCGCAGTTCGTCTCTTCGGTGTTTGAAGCCACTTGCAAACAGTGGAATGTGGCACAGAAGAGGACGACAGCGTACCACCCCCAGACCAATCTGACGGAGAGGATCAACAGAAACCTGAAGACTATGATAGCCTCATATGTCGGGGACAACCACAAAGGCTGGGACAAACACCTGCCGGAGTTTCGGTTTGCACTGAATTCAGCTGTCCATGAATCAACTGGTGTGACACCTGCCGAAGCTAATCTGTGCAGACCGATCCGAGGACCCATGGAGGTCATGCTGCTGCCAAGGACTTGCACCCCTGATGCCCCAGCCTACAAGAAGGAAAGTCAGCTCCGTGAATTGCATGACTATGTGGATGGCAAGCTGAAGCAGGCTCGACAGAAGCAGAAACAGCACTACGACAAACATCGGAGGGAGGTGGCGTACGTGGATAAAGACAGGGTGTGGATGCGCTCTCACCCCTATTCAAAAGCCGCACGGTCCTTCTCGGCCAAGATCGCACCACGTTGGAAGGGACCTTACCGTGTCATCCAGAAAGTGGGCCCTCTCCCGTATGAGGTTGTACTGGAAGAGACAGGAGAGGACCATCGAGTGGTCAATGTTGCCAGACTTAAACCCTGCTACCCGTCGGCTGCTGAAGTGGAGGAGGAAGAGCGTCGTCGGGTCCTTGAGTTTTTTGAGGACGGCAGTGATGAGGAGACCTTCATAGGTTTTCCATCCGAGGACTGTCCGCTACCAGACCATCCCTCCAGCACTGCTCTAAGCCACGTGAAGACTGACCGTCAGCGGGTTTTGGACATCTTCGCTGAGGAGAGTGAGGAGGAAGACTTCAAAGGTTTTCCATCCGAGGACTGTCCGCTACCAGACCATCCCTCCAGCACTGCTCTAAGCCACGTGAAGACTGACCGTCAGCGGGTTTTAGACATCTTCGCTGAGGAGAGTGAGGAGGAAGACTTCAAAGGTTTTGAGTGAAATACCATATCCAAAGTGGATTGGAGTACGCCTACCCCATGGTCCGGCTTTTTCTAAAGGGGAGGGAGTGTGGCGATTCTGCCATGTCTCCGCCGCCGACTGTCACTTCCACGTTTTTTTCACACGCCGTCACACGTCACACGCTGCCGGTATCCAGTCGTAAATCAGCCAATCCCCGTTCTCGACAGACGACGGGAAATGATAAGGTGTCTCTCACCGAGTGCTGAGGGCGGAATGATTCAAACAAACCAGGAAGTGGATTATTCCGTCCGTTCGTGTTTGTGCCGCAGTTCGCGTTCGCTGTCTGCGTCTCGGTATGTTTTAGCCTACTCGGACCGCGAAGAGCTGGATGATACTTTTTGATACAATGCCCCGTAAGGATACACCGTAAGGATACAGTTGGATATAAGGCCGTGGAATGTCATACGCTTACACCGGAGCTGGGGAGAGAGCAGTAGAGGCTCATCTTAAGCAGCGGGGGTAACCCGACACCACTAAGCTATCGGACTGACAGACTGTTAAAACTGTAAGTCTTGCGTTCGTTGTGTGGGAGCGGGGTGAGATACAATTGACGGTGATTGAGCTGAACTGAACTTTTGGGGTTGTGATGAACTGTTGAGTCGATGTTTTGAGAGTTCTTTGTTTATTGTGACAATACAGTACCACCTGAATTGCAACACATGTCCTTGTGTACTAATTTTCGTCTGTTGTGCAATGCTATAATATTACAATATCCTATTCACCTGTGTATAACAAAAAAGGGTTCATGTTTTGATGCATGTAGCGCTTGTAACGGTAACTTGACTAAAGACTGACTAAACCAACCCCACACTAACTAAAATTGTCAGGCCTCGCCCTGACTGGCACCCCGGACAACGAAGTCAACGAGTAAAACCATTACCCCCCCGGAGAGCAGCCTGACCTGCAGCCCTTCCGCTTCACCACCGTCAGCAAGAGGAGCAAGAGGGTGCGGGCCACTGGCCCCCGCTAACGGCTAACGCCAACCCGCCTTGCCCACCCCCTGTCTGTACCCGCTCATCTCTACACCCCCACACCACTCCCCCCACAGGACACCCCTCCCCCCACCCCCCACCTAACGCTTCCCTCTACTGGGATAAAAATGTACCTTCTTCCGGACCCTGACGAATGCTAACCGGGCTAGCGCTAGAACCGCTAAGTTGCCTGTAAGCCCTGCTAGCTGTCCCAGTTCCGCTTCCTTCTGTCCCTATCGTGTTCATTCACCGGGCATGCTAACCGTTAATGGCTAACCCTGCTATCAGACCCAGTCCATCACTGACAGCTCGTTGGCCTGGCCTACTCCCCTGCACAACCCAGGAACATTGACAGGTAGTAGTTATACCGTTAATCTCCTTGGTTCAGTGGTTAGCGCGGCCGGTGGTAATGCGGGAGATCGGGGTTCGACTCCCGCATGGAAGGAAGGAATTCTCCGCTACAAGAGCATAAAGAGTTCCCTCGTTAGCAGCTCCGCCAAGGGAGTTAACTCTCTTGGTCTAATGGTTAGCGCGGCCGTCGGTTATGTGGGAGGTCGGGGTTCAACTCCCGCATGGGGCGAGTTACACTAGAAGATTCCCGTTCGCTACACTGGAATAAAAAATATTTGCTTGTAGGAATGTAGTCATTTCTTGTGACACCAGTTGTGGTCCATTATCAGAAACCAGCTGAAGGGAAGACCCGAAACGGCTGAAGATCTCTCCAAGCTTTTTGTAATGTTATAAGATCCTGTATGAGGCCCCGTTAACAGCTCCTCCAAGGGAGTTAACTCTCTTGGTCTAATGGTTAGGGCGGCCGTCGGTTATGCGGGAGATCGGGGTTCGATTCCCGCATGGGGCGAGTTACACTACCAGTCTCCGTTCGCTACACTGGTGTCAGAAGTGGGATGGAAGGAAGGCCATCGGAGAGGCGTGTCCATGTGAGGGACTTGACATAGTGAAGCGTGAGGGCACGCTCTCCCGAACGGTGAGGGTAGTGTAACGATCCTGGATGAGGCCCGTTAACAGCTCCGCCAAGGGAGTTAACTCTCTTGGTCTAATGGTTAGCGCGGCCGTCTGTGATGCGGGAGATCGGGGTTCGACTCCCCGCATGGGGCGAGTTACACTACAAGTTCCCGTTCGCTACACTGGGAAAAAGCTTGAAGAGCTTGGAGAGATCTTCAGCCGTTTCGGGTCTTCCCTTCAGCTGGTTTCTGATAATGGACCACAACTGGTGTCACAAGAAATGACTACATTCCTACAAGCAAATGGCATCCAACACATCCGATCGGCACCGTTCCATCCTGCGACCAATGGCTTGGCTGAAAGGTTTGTTCAGACCTTGAAGAAAGCACTAAAGACATCTCAAGGCAAAGGAACACTACATCAGAGATTGCATAGATTCCTGTTAAACTATCGCAACACGCCACATGCCACTACTAAAGTTTCACCCGCTGCCCTGATGTTCAAAAGAGATCTACGAACCAACTTCGACCTCTTAAAGCCGACAACAGTGAAAGATGTAGTTCAGCATCAGCAGGAGAAGCAGATCCAACAAAGGATGCTGCGGGCTAAAGAAAGAGCCTTCTCTCCAGATGAGTCAGTACTGGCCAGAAATTACAGTACTGGACCCAAGTGGGTTCCTGCAACCATCGTCAAGCGGTCTGGTCCCGTCTCCTACACTGTCCAAACTGCTGCCGGACTAGTGTGGAAAAGACACGTCGATCAAATTCTGGCAGCATCGCCCAGAGACCAACCTTCGGTGGATGTCCCGGACGAGTCAGAGTTCAGAGCACCCCATCGCCCACCGTCACCACCTCCAGGTGCACCTGAACCCGATGGGGAGACTTCCGTGCCTGAATTCCCATTACAAGGGGCGGTGATGGATGTTCCTACACCTGCGGTTGTTCCAGAGTCCCCTCACAGAGACAGTAAGACTGAACATTCTGTTGAGCAGCGTTACCCGGGAAGAGATCGTCGTCCTCCAGAACGCCTGAACTTATAGACTCTAAGTTTAAGACCACCCAAACAACTGGGACAGAATAATTCCCATGGGTATGGTCACGGGATGAGGTAGTCTACCCTCATCTCGTAGTTAGGTTTGTGTTTGGAAAACAGACTGTTTGAAACGATATAACTATACAGTATATTGTTGTTCTTGTGCCTTAAGATTAGAAGTTTAAAGTTCAGTTGTAATTGTTGGGGGAGGGCCTCTGTTCTAAGGGGGTGGAGATGTTATGTATTTTGGTCTGTGCTGTTTGCCGTAGCTGGAAGTGCAATGCATGTTGGGAAACGGGGTTGTTGTCTTTGTATTGAAGTACCGAGTGGAAATAAAGACGCACTAACTGAAGCTCCGTGCTCCGACTACTTTATGGTTTTATGGCAGTCATAAACCTGTCTCCGTATATAACAAATTGGCTACTACACTGGTGTCAGAAAGTTGGGATGGAAGGAAGGCCATCGGAGAGGCGTGTCCACGTGAGGGACTTGACATAGTGAAGCGTGAGGGCACGCTCTCCCGAACGGTGAGGATAGTGTAACGATCCTGTATGAGGCCCGTTAACAGCTCCACCAAGGGAGTTAACTCTCTTGGTCTAATGGTTAGCGCGGCCGTCGGTTATGCGGGAGATCGGGGTTCGACTCCCGCATGGGGCGAGTTACACTAGAAGATTCCCGTTCGCTACACTTAATCTTGTGTATAATAAAGAATTTCGTTTTTCCATTGTTGTAGTGTTGGAGGTTTACTTGATTTCCAACTTCCAAGTATTAGTTTTTTAAATATAATTGATGAGTACATAATTATCCACCCCCTAGGGTATCTTACTGTGGCTACATCCTGGAAAAGACAGATTGAAGGATCAAATTTGAATCTTTCCTTATGTACCCCTGAGAGCCAATGTTCTATGTCAACCCAGGTTTTCTGTACTCTGGGACACTCCCAGAATGCGTGTATTAGTGAGTCTTTTTTTCCACACTTTAAACAGTTATCTGATACATTACTATAATACTTATGGATTTTATCTCGCGTGTGGTAGACTCTATACATTATTTTATATTGGATTAAACGTAGATTTTCATTAACTGTCATGTCATTTGTAGTATTCCAACACTCTTTCCATTTTAAACCTATATCTGTTCTTCCTAGTTCTCGATTCCACATCTCAATCCTACTTTCTAACAGTTTTTCAGCTACATAGGTCTTCTGTAGAGTTCTATAAATTTTACCTATCAAATTCTTATCAATTTCTCCATCAAATATGATATCCTCAATTGTACTCTGCTGCCCAAATGATTTTAAATTAAAATGTGTCAGTTGTCCTTTTCCTTTGCCGTTTCGGTAATGGCGGCGGCATTTTGAGACGGAGCGGCCGTTGTTCTGGACTTTCTCATCGGTATGTGACAGCCACGGAAGAACTTATCGACCAGGTGATCCCACCGTGTTGGCCGTTGCTATAGGAGACCGTTGGGGGAGTGTTAGAGGGTGTGTGTGTGTGTGTGTAGGTGTGTTGTGTGTGTGTGCGTGTGTGTGTCTGTGTAGGTGTGTGTGTGTGTGTGCGAGCGTGAGTGTGAACGTGAGTGTATGGTGGAGGGGGTCATTGTCGGCAGCCCCCCCCCACCTCTGCATACACATACACACAGCCCACAGTGGTGATGGTGGTGGTGGTGGTGGGGGGGGAGGGGGGGTACCCTGCTGACAGTGAGAGATGAATGGGAGGGAATGATCTACCCGCTAGGCCAGATAATTGCTCCATTTGGTCCGGGACTTGGAGAATGGGTTCTAATTAGCCCCCCCCCCCCCCCCCACACACACACACACACACGCCCCCCACCCCCTAGAAAAACACTCTAACACATGTTGAAGGGCTGACCAACTGGGTTGCCTTGACGATATTCAAGATGAAGACGTGTAACCACAGTCGTCAACTGGCCAACAACAAGGATCACTGACGACCAAAATACTGAACATGAGAGCTTTATTTAGACTTTTTTCAGTACTTTTGAAGCCCTGAAAAAGGGGGAGCATGTTTTTTTTTGTTTTTTTAAATGGTCTTTCTAAATGGTGGAACCAATCTGAAAGCAACAACATTGAATTAAGGCTGAGAATCTCTACTTTGACTCCATAGTAACTGTTGGAGTGTAGAGCTAAAAGAAGATAACATGTTCCTCTTTCCCATACTTATGGAGGACAGGACACTTTGTTTTCCAGCTACACACTGAATAATATTGTGGCCACTAGCCTACGAATGAAAATATCAGATAGCCTAAAATATCAAAGCTTGTTTCCCAATACTGGCACGGATGTGGACACATATAATAGCATATTGATGTAGTCGAGAAATACAGCATGTGTCCTATTGATTTCCTGGGAAAAACATGGAGTGAGATAGTGAGATCTTTGTTGTCATAGAGAAATACACTCTTCAGAACAAAGTGGTGGCATTCTCTGCAGATAATACAAACACAAACTTTGGGGGCCTGAATAGGGCAGGGAGGGTCAATGTCCACACCAAAGTAAAAGATTCTCTGCAGCGGGAGGTGATTGGCTTGGGTTGTCCTGCCCACATCATCCATAATGCAACCAGAACAGCTTTGGTTGGCTCGTCAACCTGAACAGTTCTAAGAATTACTTTTAATACCACTTACAGTACACTGACACTAATGTTGAGAGGCACATTCCAGTTGTTACACTTGAGTATTCTTGCTTGAATGTGTATACATTGGTCAAAATAAGGTCAAAATAAATGAAACAGCAATTGTCCCCGTTTCTGTATTTCATCATGATAAAATGTATACATTTTTCCTAAAAAGTTGGAAATGTCCCCAGATTGCATCTGAGAAATCTGGTCACCTTACCTTAGGTGGATACAAGATAATTAAATAACATGCATACAGGCCTACTTGGGGATGATAGTCAATTGTCTACAGTGGGCCTGTTCATGTTCTTCACTGTATGGATATTGCAATCATTGGACTTATCGGGAATGTTACCCTTATAAAGTAGTAGAGGCACAAATATGTACATTTCTAGCCTGCAAACTGCGACACTTCAAATGTGCAATAACACTATGTGCAATATGACAACCCTAGTCGTCTATCTGTACAGTATAGTATAGTGGATAGTGTACATAGCCTTTATTTATGTAAACCAGCTCCTTCCCTTGTGTTTTTTTTTCTTTCCTAGCACCAGGGGAGCCATCCCTCCTAAATTTCGTTGTTTGGTACCTGTACTATAGCAATGACAATAAAGACCATTCATTCATTCAAAGACATACATTACTGTGAAGTCAATGCGGACGGTGGTCAACCTCGCGCTATACATGCAATGAATATGAATGTAAAAAGTAAATATATTTGCATGAATATCAATATGATATGAACAGTAAATATATATGTATATAGTGTGATGCGTATAGCACATGGACGAATACGATATGTGCAGTGTGCACGTATCCTTTGTGTGCACTCCTTCATAATAGCCTACGTGAGAGGCAATATTTCTTATGTCGGTGGAAATGGTATCCATTTCAAAGCGTTTCTCCTCTTTCACCCTTCGGCCAGCGGAGTCGCAGTTGCTCATTTCTGTCTGATGATGCATCGGTAACGTTAGCTACCGTAGCTAGCTAGCACCTGGTGGTAACATTAGCTACCGTAGCTGGCCGGCACCTGGTGGTAACGTTAGCTACCGTAGCTAGCTAGCACCTGGTGGTAACATTAGCTACCGTAGCTAGCTAGCACCTGGTGGTAACATTAGCTACCGTAGCTAGCTAGCACCTGGTGGTAACATTAGCTACCGTAGCTGGCCGGCACCTGGTGGTAACGTTAGCTACCGTAGCTAGCTAGCACCTGGTGGTAACATTAGCTACCGTAGCTAGCTAGCACCTGGTGGTAACATTAGCTACCTTAGTTAGCTAGCACCTGGTGGTAACGTTAGCCACCGTAGCTAGCCAGCACCTGGTGGTAACATTAGCTACCTTAGTTAACTAGCACCTGGTGGTAACATTAGCTACCTTAGTTAGCTAGCACCTGGTGGTAACGTTAGCCACCGTAGCTAGCCAGCACCTGGTGGTAACGTTAGCTACCGTAGCTAGCTAGCACCTGGTGGTAACGTTAGTGTAAGAGTCTCTAGGCACAGAGGGAGGTCGACACAAAGGAACAGCTGTACAAACGTGTTTGTTAATGTACAGCACGGCTCAGCAGGGCTAACACACACACATTGCACCGTCACTGACGGGCTAACACACACACACTGCACCGTCACTGACGGGCTAACACACACACACTGCACCGTCACTGACGGGCTAACACACACACACTGCACCGTCACTGACGGGCTAACACACACACACACACACTGCACCGTCACTGACGGGCTAACACACACACACACTGCACCGTCACTGACGGGCTGAGCGAGACGTTCAAAATAATCAGGAATAAAGTGCAGCGCGCGGCCGTCACTGCCGCTCAAACTTTCCATACAGTGTGTGTGTGTTGTGGTCGCTCGTATCTGTGGACTGTTTAGCTCTAGCCACCCGCACAGCTCCAGTGAGAAGACAGCAAAGGCTTTTGAATGCCGTGTGTACGTGTTATATAGGCGGAGGGTCCCGTCCCTCGTGACACAAGCGTCGCCTGGGCCAGCCAATGGGCTGGCGCAGTGTAATTCAGTTTCTGATGAGGACACGCAGGAGGCGTTCCCCAAACCAGTTGGTTACTGAGTAGTGAGTAACAGACTCAGTGAGTACTGTTTTTGTTTCTTGAATAAAGGCTGGCAGTCTTTAATAGCCAAATGTTGTGGACTATACTGGGGAAGTATTTGTTATTATTCAGGAGTAAAACAATAAATACAAATATCGGATTGATATCGGTATCGCAGATACCTGAAGCCCAGGTATCGGTAGTGAAAAAATGGGATCGGGACATCCCTACCTAATTTCATCCAATACAGGCCTTTCAATAACTTATTGATAATCACAACCTAGAGAAACAAGATTTCTACAGGTATTTACAACTGAGGCATTACTACTTCTATAAGAATATAAAGAATAATGAGGTTTCTGAAATGAGTCTCGTCAACATTTTTATTGATGCGTATAAGGGCAACACCCACAAGAAACTGGTGTCAAGAATTATACAGAAGAGTATACAGTCCACCAAGAATCACTCCACCTTATATGTTAGGGATAAGTGGGAGAAGGAAGCAAACATAGTCCTAACTGAGGAAGAATGGTTGAACATATGTAAAATACAATCCACCACCTCTAGCTCTGGACAATGGAGAGGATTTTCATGGAAGAACATTATTAGGTTTTTTATTACCCCACGAAGAAAATACTTACAGAATGGTACACCGGGAACTGGGAATTGCTGGAGAGAGTGCAACAATTCAATGGCTCATTTCTATCACATTTTTGGGGAATGCAGGGGTGCTGGCCCAAAAAGGTGACAAAATTATTTTCACTGAAAACGACGGAAATTATCATTGCGCGGCGCCCAGGCACCTTCCTATGATGCATGCTATCATTTTTCTATACAAGCTCTGTTCAAGGGACACATATAAAGCCTGTCAGTGTTATTCAGACCTATGAAGCAGCGGTAACAATAATGAAAACGCATCTATTAGAATTAGAAGAAAGATGTATTTATTTTGTAAATATATTTTGTTTGTTTTTGTTTTTTTGGTTTGTCACTTAAAACATTTATTCCCACATACATGAAACCACACATCAATCCCCAAAAAGAAAAGTCGCTTTGGATAAAGGCATCTGTTAAATGCCCAAAAATGTAAATGTATCATGAGACTTGTTAACCAAGGGCAGTGTGGTGAGTGGGAATGTAACGATGGACTATGTGCTGAGAGAACATTCCACAACAAACAGTATCAAAACTAAACTTCAAAATGGGAATTTCTTAACAAGGTTCCCATACGTAGGGACGTCTACAGCTCCATGTGGGCTTTTATTTCATTAATGCGTGACGCCTTCTTGTCGGTGGGGTTCTTGGAGCCGAAAGCCTTGTCCACCAGATCCTGCTTCTGCCTCTGAATCTTCACCATGTTCTCCTCCACAGAGTCCTTCACGATGAACTTGGTGATGAAGGCTTCTCTCTTCTGGCCCAGGCGGTGACAGCGATCCACACACTGGTCCTCTGCTGCAGGGTTCCACGCTGGATCCATGAGGAAAACACGGGAGGCGGCTGTCAGGTTGAGTCCCACCCCGCCAGCTTTGAGTGACAGCAGCATGATCGTGGGGCCGTCAGGAGCGGGGCTCTGGAACTCCTGGATGACCTGGGGCCGCCTCTTCTTTTTTTTTCTTCTTTTTTTTTTTTTCAAAGATTCAAACATTTTTACAATATAATTGAACACATTTTTTCTTGTTTCCCCGCCCCCTTGTATCCCCCCCCCCCACCCACCATTGTGCGGCAACGCCCAACGACAACACAACAAAAATATAATAATAATAAGACAAAACACACATGCCTACATACACACACACACACACACACACACAATAATACATTCATTAGGGATGCGCTATGATATTAACAGCAATTCACATCACCGTGCATCCCTACAAGAAACACTGTCCATCAAACAATAGTACCTGAAGCTGCCCTTCTTGCCATAAAATCTATATGTGGTTGCCATATTTTTACAAAGTCCTGACTCTTATGTCTTATATTATAGTATATTTTATCTAATGGAATGTAGCTAGAGATTTCATTTAACCAATGTGATATTGTAGGAGAGTAATCGGATTTCCAATGGATTGCAATACACTTCTTTGCAGCAATCAAAGCAAGATCAATATATATTTTTGGAAATTCATTCCAAGGATCCATATTGATTGTGCCTAAAAGACACAAGCGAGATGATTTTGCAATGTGAATATTTAAACATAATGCTATCGTGTCAATTACAAAGTTCCAAAATGTTAACAACAAATTACATGACCAAAACATATGGTAAAAGTCCCCTTTCTGTTTTTTGCAGCGCCAGCACAAAAAGGACATTTCATTATTCATTTTATAAAGTTTTGCAGGTGTATAATAAGTTCTATGCAAAATTTTAAAAAGAAGGAGTTTGTGCCTCATATTGTAAGAACATTTATGAACTTTAAGACAAAAGAAAGACCAGTCATCTTTACTTATATCCATGTCTAAATCCTTTTCCCATTTACACCTCGTAGCATCTGTACTTGTAGACAAGCATTCAAGCAGAGATAAATAAACTTGAGAAATACATTTAGAACTTTGAACCTCCTTATTGATAAGGCCTTCTATTTTGGAGGGCTTGGGTTCTTCAAGAGTGCCTTGAGTTGTCTGTATCATATGGCAGATTTGAAAAAATCGAAATAAATGTGTGGAAGATAAATTATATTTTGACTTTAACTGAAGGAAAGAAACAAATGTACCACTGTCGTAAAGATGTGTTATTTCCCTTATCCCCTTGTCGTACCAAGACTTGAAGGTGTCATCATTAAAACAAGATGTAAAATTGGGGTTTCTCCAGATAGGAGTATAGGGCGAAAGGTGTTCCTTGTGACCATACGTTTATGGGAGTTCTTCCATATTAGTAAACTGTTAATAATAATAGGATTATTTGTGATTTTTTTAACCTGTTGTAAACCAATATAAGGCAGGTATCTCAGTTCATATGGAAGAATGTCATAAGATTCCAGTCTTGACCATGCGCTAGATGAGCTAGAGAACCACTGCCTAATCTGGGTAAGTTGGGCAGCCAGAAAGTAAATGTTAAGGTTCGGTAGGTTTAAGCCACCATCATTATATGGAAGTTGTAAAACTTGTTGGCTAATCCTTGGTGACTTACTCTCCCAAATGAAAGAGGAGAAGATGATCTGTAAATATATTTTGAACATTTATTTTTGAACAAATAAAACCAATTCTGATGAAGTCCATCCCACCAAGCACATCACTTGTGCTTTTTTGCCTTCTTTGCCTGTACCAGCACTTCCAGTGCTTTTTTTTCTTTTTTGAGCAGCCATGTGCCTCACTGTGGCTTGCCTGTCATCCTCCACTGCAGTCTTCCTGCTTTGTGCAGCACTGGTTGTTGGCTGGCAACCAAACTCTTCCTGCCTCCCTTTTGTCTTCAACAGGGCCTGTTGTCTGCGAGCCTTGTCTTTTGAGCCTGCAGTGTGGATATTCCTGCATAGGACCTTGTCTACCTTTGAGAACTTGACATCCTCTCTCCTGAACATCTGTATTGCTGTCTGACCCCTGGACCTGAGGGCATACTTGGTTGTCTGGATTGGTTGTCCCTAAAGGTGTCCATGCTCATTCTGGTGCTTTTGCAGTCAATAATATCTCCCATGGCACTGAACGATGACTCCACCATTGGTCCTTGGAAAATGGAGAGCGCTGCTCGAACCACATGGTTGAGGCCTGGGTACCTTCCAGTGTCAATGACATTTGCCCACCAGTTAACCATGTTGTCCCCATCAGTGTACAGGGGAAGGGTGGAATTTGTGCTGAATTTGACAACTTTCAGTGGCACGTCAAATTGGGGTGTGGCACCAAGTGGCTCATCATCCCTGCCAGCCACTTCAGGAGGATGCCCGTCTCTGAGTGTCCCCTCACCAATGGGTCCAAGGCAGACAGTGACTGCAGGGTCCTGCTGTCCAGTGGCAGCTTTTTCTGCATATAGGCTGCTGTCGACATGTATGCAGTCTTCACTGTTTCGAGAAACTGCAGCACACTCTGTAAAACATTAAAACGATTGCAATTAAATCATTTTACCTGGAGAAATGTATAAATGTTTGATTTGCCGTTTTTAATACATTTACTAACCTGATTACGTGGATTTCCTGCCTTCAGTTTGTCCGCCACCTGTCCGACATACAGCTCACAGAGAGGCAGCATTTTGTCGTTGAAATCCAACTCCATGATATTCTTTGGGGTGGTATGCAGATTCTCAGCCTTGATAAAGCACCCCATGAAGGTTTTCACAACTTCAAGCTGCTTGTCATGCAGCTTGTGGACAAGGGTTTGGCTGCCCTGTGAATAATGGCATTATTATAAAATGCTACAACAATTCTATTACCATACACAGACATGCAGTTGAGGGTCTGTTTATATCACAATCTAACTGATGAGAGCATACAAGGATAGGCCTATTTAGTTTATCTATCAGAGATTGATAATTCACTAATTCATTAGTGTGAAAACACACACCTGGAACACCGTAACATACTCCTTCATGATCTGAAGGACGCCGAGGTAAATGCTCAGCTGGAGGTCTGTGTTGCGACTCTCAAACCAGAGCTTCTTCCACACCCTTTCTTTCCTGTCCTTCCCAACTTGCGTCATTCCTGGAAGAGAGAGATTAAATACAATATGTATTTTGGGCTACATACAGTATACAAGAGGATTAATCACATAAGATTGTTGGCGGCTGAGGCTCCCCTTTACAATATTAGATTAATTTAAATAATTTTTGGGGGGGTCCTGGTGGAAAAATTGTATCCTGGCCTTTGCCCGCTCACCAACACTGTGGTCCTTGTATATCTCCACTATATCACTGTGGATCTTGTATATCTCCAATTTTGCCGGCATTGTGGATGTGGTGGCAGGAATCTCCATCAACATCTAGGAGGTTCTGACAGTACTTGGACCTTATCCTGGTCTCCAGCCCGGACTTACTCCCTCGCATGACGTTGCAGGAGTCCATCATCATGCTAACCATGTTAGTAAATGGAATTGTGTGTTCCTTGAAAAAGGTCACTAGGGCCTTTTCCAGATGTTCAGCAGTGCCCTTTAGTACTTCAATGGAGCCAAGGTGCTCGACGACCACATGCTTCAGCTCCTGATTAAAGTAACCAACAAGGATTGACAGCACCTTCTTATTGGAGCTTGATGTGCTCTTATCCAGGTTGATGGAGAAAGGGCTTGACTGAATGCTCTCAAACGTCCTCTCTGAGAAGGTGTACATTGATTGCAGCTTGGCAAGAGCTTGTAGTAGATCTCAAACTTCTCCCGCGGGTCCTGGGGCGCATGCCCAAAGACGAACCAGTGCAGCTTGGCACTGATGCTCCACGCCTCTGAGTGTAGCTTGTCAAACACCACGGGCGTCTTGATGGTCAGTGACAGCTGATACATGGGCATCTTGATGGTCAGTGACAGCTGATACATGGGCATCTTGATGGTCAGTGACAGCTGATACATGGTCATCTTGATGGTCAGTGACAGCTGATACATGGGCATCTTGGTGCTGCGGCCACAGTCGGGGATGAGCCGGTGCTTGGGGTGCAGCTTGCCAGGCCCCACCCGGGAGTCAAAGTCCAGCAGGGCCTTGTTGAGCTGTGCCACCTTTCGTCCTCCTGGGCGAGGGAGAACAGGTCCACCTGGTCGCCTTTGGACTCCAGCATGGCCTCCAGCTCTTCCTTGCCTTTACAGATCATAATAAATAAATAAAAAAGCGTCTGCTGAATGTCAGAAATGTAAATATAAATCTCAGATCAAATCTGAATTGGGTATCAGAGTATTCTAATGGGCATCAGGGGCCTCATTTATAAAGCTTGCAAAAAAACAAGCAAAAAACAAAACGTGTGATGCATGATAAATCTACAACCCAAATCTGATGTTTTACATGAAGACCAATTTAATAAGTAATATGTCCTGAGCATCATGTCCTCTCAGTATTTATTCTATCTATCTCTGATGGCTAAAATGTTTTTTTTCCAAATCCAAAAGTGCTATTATCAAGAGGATGTACTGTTGAAGGAGACCTGGGAGGAAGGTAGGAGATGGCTGATCATGCAGACAGTCGGCAGCTGAGGGCAGTGGTCATGTTCAGCCACATACGCAGAGAGTGACCGTTTCTACGCGATGAGGCTTTCAATCATGTAGTGGTGTGTGTTCTAGTGGTGGAATGTTCAAAACTCCACACTTGGCAGTTGGGAATTTCATGTAGTGGTGTGTGTTCTAGTGGTGGAATGTTCAAAACTCCACACTTGGCAGTTGGGAATTTCCATTTCAAACCCATTTTCGACAACTTTTAAGGTACACAAAACATACAGATGTACATCTGGTTCCCAGGATTACTACGGTGTGACTTTCTAAGCTGTGACATTTATACGTTTTGAGACAGAGCTGGCTGAAGCTAATATCTATATTAACTTTTTTTTTGTGTGTGTGCAGTAACTCTACCCAATAGCAATACATTGATTGTCTAGCCACAGATCCATCACTGACAGACAAACGCTAGCAGTTGCAGCCACAAAAGCTCACTACCGTTATTTACATATTATACAACAGTTAGTTCCGACCAAGTAATTTGATTGGAGGAGAGGCATTCCATGAGTTACGATACAGTATAACAGCACTGGGACTTTTAACTATATGTATCACTCCGCCGCACAGGTGTTCTACTAAATGACCGTTAATTAGACTACATTGTTTGTTTTCAGGTTACTAGGCAACAGTCCATTTGAAGTTCAGTTGCGGAACTATTTTTTGTTTATTTTTATGATAAAATAAACAAACAAATCATAATCTGTTGTCGCTTATTACTGTTAACTAATAAATCGCGCTGTAGAACTGTTGTATAAAAGCAATATCACACTCGAGGTCGTGCTGTTATACTGAATATCACGGCTGTGATTGTCGTGCTGATATTCAGTATAACACACTCCCTCTCGTGTGATATTGCTTAATGATCAATGCTCTCGAAAAGAGAAAGGTTGAAAATCAACAAGCCAGAGTTGGTAGTTGGCTGACTGGCTACCCAGCTAGCTACCCAGCAAGACGGCTGCTTACTAGTGTGGTAGAAGCTAACACGTTAGCTAGCAAACCCTGAAAAAGCTGGCTAGCCAGACTATCATTTATTGGGTTAATGAAAGGGTAGTGTCAACGACTTTGGTATACTACTATATAATATATACTAGTATGAACTACTAGTTCATATGATCTTACCGTTGTCCTCAAGCTGCGTGTTCGTCGTCAGGTGAGCTGTTTTGTTATGGTTACGTGTGAGGCTCGCGGCTCCTTTTTAAACGGAGTACCCTGTCATTCCATTGGTCAATGCTCAACTCGTGGGTGAGTATTATTATTATTATTATTATTATTATTATATTATTATTATTATTATTATTATTATTATTATTATTATTATTAGGTCTGCAATTGCAGTACTTAATTTCTGTGTGAGTACTGCCATTAATCCTGCTGAGAGTAATATAATGCTTTGGGGTTATACCTGGTCACACCACTGGTGTGTGATTATGAATGAATGAATGAATGGTCTTTATTGTCATTGCTATAGTACAGGTACCAAACAACGAAATTTGGGAGGGGTGGCTCCCCTGGTGCTAGGAAAGAAAAAAAAAGAACTAAAAAAAACAAGAAGGGAAAGGAGCTGGTTTACATAAATAAAGGCTATGTACACTATCCACTATACTATACTGTACAGATAAGACGACTAGGGTTGTCATATTGCACATAGTGTTATTGCACATTCATTTAAAGTGTCGCAGTTTGCAGGCTTGAAATGTACACATTTGTGCCTCAGCACTACACCTGATTTTTTCAATCCAGCAGCTGCCATCAATCTGTCCAGACTGTCCAGGGCCCAGAACCTAGGTCTTTGCTGTGTTCAGGGCCTGGATGGCCCTGGGGTAGAAGCTGAGCTTCAGTCTGTTTGTCCTTGCGAACATGGTCCTGAACCGCCTGTTCGAGGGCAGCCGAGCAAAGTGTTCGTACCCAGGGTGGGATGGGTCTCTGGAGATCTTGGAGGCCTTCCTGAGGCAGCGTGTGTTGTACAGCTCTTCCAGAGAGGGGAGGGGGGCGCCGGTGATCTTCTGGGCCGATCTCACGACTCTCTGTAGCGCATTCCTCTCTGCGGCTGTGCAGCTGGAGAACCACACGCAGATGCAGTAGGTGAGGATGCTCTCCACTGCGCAGCGGTAGAAGGTCACCAGCATCTCCTGTCCGATGTGGTCTTTCCTGAGGACTCTCAGGAAGTAGAGCCGCTGTTGTGCCTTCTTGATGATGGCTGCTGTGTTGATCTTCCAGGACAGGTCATCCTGTATGTGCACCCCCAGGAATCGGAGGGTTGAGACTCTCTCCACGCTCCCTCCATCGACGAGCAGGGGCTGGACCTCAGATTTTTTCCTCCTGAAGTCCACGATGATTTCCTGGGTCTTTAACTGGTTCAGCAGCAGGTTGTTAACCTTGCACAGCTTGCTCAGCTGCTCTACCTCATCCCTGTACGCCGCCTCGTCCCCCCCCGAGATGCAGCCCACCACGGTGGTGTCGTCTGCAAACTTTACGATGGAGTTGCTGGGGTGGACGGGGGTGAAGTCGTAGGTGTAGAGGTTGTAGAGGATGGGGCTTAGCACGCAGCCCTGGGGGGACCCAGTGCTGAGTCTGAGGGCTGTGGAGGTGTGGGAGCCCACCCGCACCCTCTGGGGGCGGTCAGACAGGAAGTCCTTGATCCATGCACATATAGAGTGTGATAGTCCCAGGTCTAGTAGTTTGGTCACTAGCCTGTCTGGAAGGATGGTGTTGAAGGCAGAGCTGAAGTCCACAAAGAGCAGTCTCGCGTAGCTGTTTCCCCTCTCCAGGTGGGATAGAGTGGAGTGGAGAGTCGTCGCGATGGCGTCCTCTGTGGACCTGTGGGCTCTGTAGGCGAACTGGTATGGATCCAGGTTGGGCGGGAGGCGTGTGACTATGTGGGCCCGGACTAGTTTCTCGAAGCACTTCATGATGATTGGTGTGAGTGCCACCGGGCGGTAGTCGTTTAGGCAGCTCACCGTGCTTTTCTTCGGGACTGGGATGATAGTTGAGGTTTTCAGGCAGGGTGGGATGGCGGCCTGGGACAGGGACTGGTTGAAGATGTTGGTGAAAACCCCGGCCAGCTGGTCGGCGCAGTCCCTCAGCACCCGTCCCAGGACGCCATCCGGCCCTGAGGCTTTCCTGGGGTCCACCGCCTTCAGCACGCGTCTCCCTTCATGCTCTGTGAGGGTGAGGCTGCTGAGAGCTGGAGAGAGTGGTGTTTGTGTTGTGGTTACCTCCATTCGCCCCTCGTCGAACCGGGCGTAGAAGGAGTTCAGCTTTTCCGCCAGCAGGGGGTCGTCCTCCGCGGCTGTGAGCCTGTTGGCTCTGAAGTTTGTCATGTGCTGAACCCCCTGCCACACCCACCTGGAGTCGTTGCTCAGGAAGCATTCCTCAATCTTCTCTCTGTGGTCTGCCTTGGCCTCCCGGATGCCACGCTTTAGGTTAGCCCTGGTGGTGCTGTACAGCAGTGTGTCCTTCGCTGAGAAGGCGTTGTCCCTCTCATTGAGCAGTTTTTGGACCTTCCCAGTCATCCATGGCTTCGTGTTGGGGTAGACCCGGACCCGTTTGTCCACGGTGGCTGAGTTGGTGCAGTTCACTATGTGGTTCAGAACCGACGACGTGAACTGTTCCAGGTCCTCATGCTCATATTCCTGCCATGAGGTGTCATTCAGGCAGATCTGCAGTGGAGCGGACCCTGCTGGCCAGGTTCTGACAGTCTTAGTGGTGATGGGAGCACTTTTCCTCATGGGAGTGTAGGCTGGGATCAGGAGGATTGACACATGGTCAGACAGGCCTAGATGAGCTAGCGGTCTAGCCTTGTAAGCAAGCTTGATGTTGGTGTATACCTTATCCAGTGTTTTTTCTCCTCTTGTTGCACATTTAACATGCTGATAGAACTTCGGTAGTACTACCTTCAGGTCAAAAAGAAAATGTCAACATTTATTTTTAAAATTTCAATTTCAATTTCAATGTTTAAATTGTCAACATTTTAAAAATAACACCACACAGGCATTAATAAACACCTAATGGATCAGATTATGTAAAAACCTCAATTTTGACCAAAAATGGAGATAGAACCTTATAATTCTAACGTCACAAAGTGTTACCATGCTGACCATAAGATCCATCCTGAAGTAAATAAGTGTTATTCAAACTTTTTTCAGTAAATCATCCACTGATGTCCAAACATGCAGCACATACTGTGCTGTACTGTAGCAGTATGCAGTGTTTTTATTAAGCACAATGGAACTGATGACAGAGACTAGACTGTGATTGTGATCAATTCTAAAAGTAGTCAATCATTGTTGAGGGTATTGTTTGATAAACGATAAGATGTGTAGGGTTCATTACTGCCATAAGAGTTTAAAGCGTTTACAAATGTGTTTCTCCTTTGCAGCCATGACTCAAACCAGCTTAACTACACAGAGGACACGCAGGATCAGGCGTGTTTAGATCATCTGCACAGAAGAGCTGTACAACACACGCTGCCTCAGGAAGGCCTCCAAGATCTCCAGAGACCCATCCCACCCTGGGAACGAACACTTTGTTCGGCTGCCCTCGGGCAGGCGGTTCAGGACCATGTCCGCAAGGACAAATAGACTGAAGCTCAGCTTCTACCCCATTCAGGCCCTGAACACAGCAAAGACCTAGGTTCTAGGCCCTGGACAATCTAGACAATTTGATGGCAGCTACTAGATTGTAATCAAGTGCAATACTGAAACACAACTGTGAACATTTCAAACCTGCAAACTGCGACACTTTAAATTAATGTGCAATAATACTATGTGCAATATGACAACCCTCGGGTACATAAGGTTCAGAGATAGGAAATGTTAGGATATTTATAGCATAGCATAGAGTACAGCACAGTGTTTTATTTGTATAGTATAGTATAGTGGATAGTGTATATATAGCCTTTATTTATGTAAACCAGCTCTTTTTCCCTTCTTGTTTTTAGTATTTTTTTTCCTAGCACCCCCTTCCTAGCACCCCCTCCTAAATTTCGTTGTATGGTACCTGTACTATATCAATGACAATAAAGACCATTCATTCATTCATTCATTCATTCATTCATTCATTCATTGGGAATGACAAGTCAGTCATCCTTGTCACCACGTTGACTGTAGGGGTGTTCTTTAAGCACTTTGGGCGGCTGTTTTGTCGTTGTAAATGTGCTATTTTTATATAAATAAAAATGACTTGACACACATACGACAGGTGGCGCCTGCTATGCACTGACACACATACAACAGTTGGTGTAAATTCGACATGCTTTATAATAAGAACTAGCTTTTACATGTAACTGTATAGAACAATAGTAAGTATGAATGTACCATGAAGTATGATGAATACATTAAAACGTCACACTATGAGATCATTTTTAAGGAAACCTATAAAGGCATGTGTCTCAGCTCAGACAAGTAGGATTTGGAACCATTCTGCATTCTCTCTGCAGGAGAAGATGTTCCTTGTATCAATAAAGAAATTGTTCAATTAACATCAGACCATGATGAAGTGTTTCTTCACCCTTCATAATTAGGATGATAATAATAGACTTCACTATCCTCCTCTTGCTGTATTTGTACAGCAGTCTGTTGTATCTAACCCTAACGCTGTATGTCAATCTGTTGTATCTAACCCGAACGCTGTATGTCAATCTGTTGTATCTAACCCTAACGCTGTAAAGCACTTTGAATTGCCCATTGCCCAGCTCATGCAAAACGCCTCTGCTGGGGTCCTAACAAAAACACAAGTTTGAACACATTACACCAATCCTGAGATCTCTACATTGCTACCTGTCTCTCAGAGAATTTAATTCAAAGTACTCCATACTTATCTAATTGCATACAAATCACCAAACGGTCTTGGACCAAAATACATATCAGATCTCCTCCCCCCTATATTCCAGCAAGGTCCCATGGCCTGTTCAACATTTACACAGCTGCACTTCTTTTGTCAACATGGAGCCTTTTACAGTATAAAACTCCAGCAGATCAGTATAACAAACTAAATAATAACTTGGCTTCACATACAGTACCTATGTCACTAGACGAGTAACAGAAGGAAGGTTTTCACTCCCTAAAGCTAATACACATTTTCTTAGACGCACAGTGGGATACAGAGCCATGAAGTCATGGAACCTACTACCAACAGAAATTATAAACGTGACAAGTAAACGCAGGGTTCGAGTTATGTGGGAGCCAATGGGAGCTGAGCTCCCATAGAGATGGTCTGAGGCTCTCTCATGGGATGAAGGCAGTAAAATCAAAAATCTGTGGGGGTCGCTAATAATACATTACCACAACTATTATTTGATCAAAATGTCAATGTAATGAATATTATTTAATTTATATTATAAATATTGTAAAATAAACACGTTTTCCAAAAGAACTACGCGCACCATTAATCTCCTGTGAATGACAGTATGCCTTTGACTGCCTGCACTTCACCACCAAGACACCATGGGGCGCAGTAGAATATTGTGCAACAGCAAAAGGTTGATTAATCAGCTGTGTGGTAAACCGTTGGAACACACAGTGCACAGCTGATTAATCAATTAAACCAATAGAGTGAGACACCAGTTGCCTTTCAGGAAGTAGTGAGATCGTGCACCTAGCCTATTATTGAGAAGCAAACATTCATTCATTAGCTATACAGGAGTATATACATACAGTAGTAGCTACCATGCCCCCCAAAAAAAGGCCACTGCTGCCGACCGGGTCATCAAGCCTAGAAAATTTCGGGGTTTTATCAAAGACAAATTTGACCCTCTCCCGTTCATCCAATCTTGGATAAAGAAAGGACATCGGACGTCAGCATCATGGGTTCCAGGACCGCGACCGCAGCCTACTGAAAACAGACCACTTTGGTCTATCTTGTCTCCGTAAAGGTAAGGTGGCTTTTACTTTTTACTAACCTAGTGTACTAACCTAATGTATTTTTCGCTCCTTCTGTATAGCAAAAATAACACAATTATTGGCCGAGATACATGTGTGACTATCGCTTTTATAGCTGTTGTTTCATGTGGGGCTGTTGATGTGGTGAAATGAGTAGCCTGCAGCTGTAGCGTCAGGATATGTTGGGATTTGAGGATGAGGATGATGTTTCGGTACCGGTACCGTTTTTAAAGTATCGATTTGGCACCGGTATCGAATAAAACCCAAACTGTACCCAACCCTAACTATATGTTTACATGCCAACTAATTAGCTAATTCATTTCTGTCATTTAGAGCTGAGGGGAGCAACAGAGAGACGGACAACAGGACAGCAACAGAGAGACAGACAACAGGACAGTAACAGAGAGACAACGGGAGAGGAGAGCAATAGAGACAGAACTGAATGCACTGAACCTTTTTTTTATTCTTTGCATTATTAACACTGTTGTGTTATTGTGTTATTAAAGTGTTTAAGTGTTTTATGGTAAAGCATTATGAGTGGTGTGTGTGTGCAGGGTGCTCGTGAGTTGTATATTTTGGGGAGGGGGGAGGCTTGTGTATGGGGGCGGGGGGTCCTCACACAAAGGAGTAGCCTAGGGCCACTGACCACCTTAATCCGCTACTGCCTATAGCTAATTAAAACTTGTAAGTCCCATCGCTGTGTGGGCATGATTCGCGCGTGCATGAGAACATTTCGCACTGTTATTTTGGAGACCCCCACAGAGTTCAGCTTATAACTCGAACCCTGAGTAAACGTATGTTCAAAAAGCAGATAAGGAAACACCTGGGTACAGCAAACTTGTGACACTAGATGGAAATGTGTAGTCATCTCTAACATGGTTGTAATTTTGTTCTATTTTTATGTAACTAGAGATTTAAGTGTTTTATATTAGGCTATGCCAAATGTAAAATTGTATAATGTATGATATATTTTAATGTTTGATATTTGTAATTTAAAGTATGTTTTATATGTTAAATGTTACTTGTAATGTATGTTTTAAATGTGGACTCCAATTAGATATATAAGTGTTTTATATTATGCCAAATGTAAAATTGTATGATGTATGATATATTTTAATGTTTTATATTTGTAATGTAAGTATGTTTTACATGTTAAATGTTATTTGTAATGTATGTTTTAAATGTGGACCCCACTAAAAGTAGCTCATGCCTATGGGCATAGCTAATGGGGATCCTTCCAATAAATAAACAAAATAAACAAGATGCTTATGCAATTGAGCGTGTACGAATCCCAGTTCTTTGTCTCTGAAAACTATACATATTCATGTGTGTGAACTTGTATGCGAGTCTGTCATCTGTATCTTCAAGACCTTCACTTTTTTTTAATAAAATATGAATATAAACAATATGATATGATGACAAATGATATCGTCAATTAATTAAGAATGAGATTTCTGAAACACTTCCGACGTAACTTAGAGCATCACGGACATTTCAGGTGAATGAAACAGCTGCATTACAGAGACGCTCATGTTTCCTTACCTGCGCTCATGTAACATTCACCGATCTCCACGTTTATAAAGTTGTTATGATCGACCTGCTCAACTTCTTCACGACCAGGGAGAATTGTAGCAGATTTAAGGTGTAATGTCTGCCCTCCGACACAGCTATAAACTTAATAATCACTCGTGAGGTCTTCGCTTCAGCACTCTGTTCGTTTCCACCGTCTGAGTTGTCCCTCTCGTCCCTCAGCGCTAAGCACTGAACTGAGTAGAATCTGCATCTGGCTAGCTGACAATAAACTATCAATACACCTAGGTAAAACTGAAACCATCCTATACGGATCCCCATCTAAACTCAGAAAGGCTGAACATTTTAAAATAAAAGTGGGTAACATTAATATCACAAGAAAAGAGGATATTACATACCTGGGCTCCATCTTAGAGGCAAATCTTTCCGGAGATAAAATGGCAGCAAAAGTAATCAAAAAAGTGAACCATAGAACTAGATTATTGTACAGGATATCCTCACTTGTCAGTAAAAACACACTGAGGACCCTATCAGGAGCTCTCATTCAATGTCACTTCGACTATGCCGTAACATCATGGTACTATAGAACCACAAAGGCCCATAAAACAAGACTCCAGACAGCCCAAAATAAACTGGTTAGGCTTCTGCTAGGCCTCAACCCTAGGACACATCTAACCGCTGCTCATTTTTTGAGCCTTGATTGGCTACGAGTAGTTGACAGAGTGCAGCAGCTTGCACTGGGCCTGGTCTTCAAGATACGCTACACCACAAAGACACCCAAGTACCTGTCAACATACTTCCAAAAAGTGAACAACGTCCACACATACAACACCAGAGGAAGCTCCACGAACCACGTTCAACCGCGGTGCACCACATACAAGGGGTTAAACTCGTTTGCAAACTATGCAGTAAAAATGTGGAACGCCCTTCCTATAAGCTTAAAAGAGTGCAAAACACTGCCCACCTTCAAAACCACTCTCAAAAAACATTTACAGGAGGCTGCAATCCGTAACTGGACCCTCTAAATCAAAAATCTGATTAAAAGACCCGAACTACCCACTGTACATACTTTGTGTTTTGTCCCCCGCCCCCACCTGTGGTGTATGTCCCCACCTGTCCTACCCGCTGTACATACCTTATGTTTTGTTGTATTGTTCTTCCCATGATGGATGTATGTTTATCTTGTAGATAGTAATAGTTATTTGTCTGTATTATCTTGTAGATAGTACTAGTTTTTTGTCTGTCTTACATGTAACGATGAATTGAGAATCAAGGACCCCAATTGAAATAAGCCAGTGGCTTTCTTGGGTTTTTATCCTGTTAGTTGACCTTGTATGTAATATGTACTGTCATGTACCTACTTCTGCAAATCTTCTAATAAAGTTTTCAATCAATCAATCAATCCTTCGTGTCGCGGGAATAGACTACTAGTCTGTCCGAGGACAGATTTATGACCTAAGTGGGTCATAAACCTCCTGGAGCTCAGGGTCTCTCTGGGGCTCTTGGTAGCAACAGATGGTAGTATTGATGTGCTCTAGAGTGCATTATTTGTCTGACAACACACACGCTCGACGTTATTCGCATTAACGGTTAGTTTGTGGTCAAGAAAGTAAATGTATCCATACAAAGTAACGTTAATCAATTAAAAACAGTTATTGTAACCTTACCGTTTAATCCACAGTGTCCCGTTCCCTTGTGCTGTCTTCAACTAAACCCGTCTACCTGTGCCCGATCACGGAGGTGAACTGAACATCTCAGTCAGGCTTAGTGAAATCTAATCAGAGTCGTTTGATTGGTCTGAAATCTAATCAGAGTCGTTTGATTGGTCTGCCACGTCCTCAGCCTCCTCGGTTATTGGTGCAAGTCTGAAACTTGAATTTTTAATAACATCCCAAAAACATTTTAAGAATGTTTGGGCATAATGTTTTAACAGGGTTTTCAGTAAACATTTTAAGAAGGTTATAAGCAAACGTTTTTAGAATGGTTTTTAGAGCACGTTATCCTAAAACATTCTGGGAACAAACAAAAAACTTAAGCTGAAAATGTTTTGAGAACATAAGGTGTAATGTTCTAGCAATATTGTCAACTCACATTTTAAGAAGGTTATTACCAAACATTTGTAGAATGTTTTTGAGAACATTATCCTAAAACATTCTGGGAACTTAAAGAAAACTTCCCGCTGAAAACATTTTCAAGAACATTTGGGCATAATGTTCTAGCAATGTTGTCACTTAACATTTTAAGGTTATCACACAACATTTTAAAAATGTTTTTAGAGAACATTATCCTAGAACATTCTGGGAACTTAAAGAAAACTTCCAGCTGAAAACATTTTCAAGAACATTAGGGCATAATGTTCTAGCAATGTTGTCACTTAACATTTTAAGAAGGTTATCACACAACATTTAAAAAATGTTTTTAGAGAACATTATCCTAGAACATTCTGGGAACTTAAAGAAAACTTCCCGCTGAAAACATTACGAGAACATTCTAGGTAACATTCTTTGAACATTTTTAGAACAAAAAAATCCTTGCTGGGAATGTTCTTCCTTTGTTATCGTGTAACATTGTGGGAACATTTTATAAAAGAACATTCTATAATCTGTTACCTAAACAATGTCCCCAAAACATCCTTGGAATGTTGCAGGTAAAACGTTCTTCCTTTGTTTACATATCACATTACAGGAACATTCTAGAAAAAACGTTTTGTGATCTGAGGCATCAATAACATCCTGAAAACATTATCGAATGTTGCTTTGAAAAGGTCCTTCCTTTGTTATCATGTAACATTGTGGGAACATTTTATAAAAGAACATTCTATAATCTGTTACCTAAACAATGTCCCCAAAACATCCTTGGAATGTTGCAGGTAAAACGTTCTTCCTTTGTTTACATATCACATTACAGGAACATTCTAGAAAAAACGTTTTGTGATCTGAGGCATCAATAACATCCTGAAAACATTATCGAATGTTGCTTTGAAAATGTCCTTCCTTTGTTATCATGTAACATTGTGGGAACATTTTATAAAAGAACATTCTATAATCTGTTACCTAAACAATGTCCCCAAAACATCCTTGGAATGTTGCAGGTAAAACGTACTTCCTTTGTTTACATATCACATTACAGGAACATTGTAGAAAAAACGTTTTGTGATCTGAGGCATCAATAACATCCTGAAAACATTATCCGAATGTTGCTTTGAAAATGTCCATTCTTTGTTATCATGTAACATTGTGGGAACATTTTATAAAAGAACATTCTATAATCTGTTACCTAAACAATGTCCCCAAAACATCCTCAGAATGTTTCACCTAAAACGTTCTTACTTTGTTAACATTTAACGTTATAGGAACATTATTTGAAATGGTAAACATCCTTAAAATGCTCTTTGAACATTAGATGAAAACGTTTTCTTTAAAACATTAGCAGAACTTGTCGGGAATGTTAGCCAATGTTGTGGGAACATTCCCTGCTAGCTGGGTCAATGCTGTTGTACCATTTTCTGAATCACACCATTATTTTTCTATGAATGTTGTACTTCTTTTGTGAACTATTTAGGGTAGAATATGTATATATTAACAAGAAAATGCTTTGTTTGATGCTATTACACTAGTGTGATGTGTTGTTTTTTCATAAAGTTTCCTCATTATCATCATCTCAATCTCTCCGTCTCTCACACACACGACTCTGTACACGTTGTGCAAAGAGAATGTACAGTATGCAAACAGAAGTTAAGATCAGTGCATTGTTGCAGGTTTGCCCTGCGTCAGAACCCCCTTACTAAGCAGGATCGGGGACTGACAGAGCGGGATACAACTGGAAGAGAAACAATGTTGTTTCAGAGAGCAGTTCCAGCTAGTCATGGGATTGGCCGTATTTAGGGTCAATTTATTACTTTCAATATCGTCAATTCATGACGTAAACTGAAGTGTCTACTTAATAATAGTTTAATTTCCATTTTTTAAATGTATTTATTGGAAATAAATGGCAGCTTTTCAATCCTTCAATTCAGTTTCTCTCTCACATATGACTGAATGAAGGGATTGAAAGAAACAGATTGATATTGGCCAGTTCTGGCAGAGAATACAGAATGACAGACAAGTCTGAGAAAAAGGCATTTATCATGAATTCATTGCTTCACACTCTAAGGCAGACATTCATCAAATTAGTGGTGAAAGGGGACAGCAGAGAATAGATATAGGTGGCTCTCAATTATAACATGGGGTAAGCAAGTAATAGACTTTTAAAAAGAAAACAAAAAACAAAAAGAACAGAACTAATAGATAACACATGAATTCAAATCACATTTCATAAAAATAATAAAACAGACAATAAGTTAATACTTGTAACATAACTGCTGACTAGTAGTAGAATGATGGAAGTGCTAGGGTTTGTCCAATTTTAGAATTTCTCAACTGCTGTCCTATTTTCCCAGCCCTTTCGTAAAAATGTGTAAATCTGCTAGCTCATCAAAGGAGAATGGAAGACATGTTTGATGTGGACTACGATGGGGTGACTGCTGCGGCCAGCTTCATCTTCTGTTCTGCAGGAAGTGAGTTCACAGCTCCCTGAAACTCCTGTGCGTGGTGCTCAGCGAAGCCTCGGACCAACAGAAGCAGGATGTTTTGGGTTTCTAGACAATGGAGAGATTTTGTGAGCAAGCGCATACTAATGCAGTAAGATAAGGGACTTGCCTAACATGATTTGTGGTTCTCTTCTCACCTGCGTCAAGCTCTTTGGTTCCCAAGACATGACTGGAAGCAGATATGATGGGCTTCATTTGACTTACCACCTGAGGGGGACAACGTAATCAAATATGATACAACGAAGGGACAACATAGAAATCTAGAGCACAGCGATGTTCGTGTCATGTTTCACTGCACAATTACACTGTTCAACACTGCTGAAGTAGCTATGACACAAAGCATGACCAGTGAGTACGCCCGCTGATCTTGCTGAATATTTGGTTAGAAGTAAATCACTTGGGCTGGGTTGCACCAACCTGGTTTACATTTTAAACCGGTTTAAATCAAGGTTTATCTACTAATCCTGTTGCACCAAACTTTAATCCTATCTTAAACCTAGTTTAATTTAATCCTGGTTTAAATCTAAGCCTCTGCTAATCCAGGTTTAAACCTGGTTTAAACCTGAGCTAAAAATGTAAATACCAGCGCAGGATTGCGGGAATACAGGAGGGCCAGGCAGCTGTACACAGTTTTATTCTCCTCCATGTCCTCCTTCAGAGGGAGACGTTCCACTAGGGCAGGAAACACCTAGGAGAAGAGAAGAGGTGTGCCTAGTCAGTGAGACACTCTGAAACACTACACTCCTTCAAAACATCTGACTGTGTCTACAGCATTCTTCCCTCATTTACACTACAGAGCCGGGCCAAGCTGAGCTGTACTGGACTGGCCTGGTTATCCACCATAGTTGCTGAAACAGTGCTGGAAAGGCCAATTTGAAAGGAAAACCACAGTATGGTTTTGGTTGGCCCTGAATTGGATAAATCCACTTAGTAAGCTGCTGGCAAACTCTGCATGTTGACTGTTAAAGAATAGAACAATAAAATCTATTAAAAAAGGCGCTGATTCACAGAAACTAAAGAGAACTAAATAACTTGCAGTTGGCGCAGAACTCAGACTTTTACCAACTCCCAATGGTACATTTCCGCAAACCCTCTAGGTCACAACGCTTGCACTAGTTTTGAGTTCAGGAATAGTCCCAAAGCCAATCTACCGCATGTGATAATCACGCAATAACCGAGGTTAAGGCTGAACTCTACCTGCTCCAGAGGAACACCCTCCATGTGGCTCATGATCATCCTGCAGAGGGCAGCGCACAGGTTGTCGATCACCGCTTGGTCCTTCTCTTTAGACAGCAGGTTGGAGAAGAGGGACAGCATCATAGGGTAGTCTCTGAGACAAGTTGAGGAACAAGACACCCTGAGAGACAGACAGATAGGACAGAACTAGGGCTACTTGTATTGGGCCCACTTACATAGTCACAACAGACACACACAGACACACACACACACAGGAACTGAAAGGTGTAGCCTTTTCCGGAGCCTCAAGGCCAAAACTCAGAGGCTAACCAACAGCTACTTTCCCCAGGCGATCAGGCTCATGAACAAGCCTACTGTAGACAACTGACTATCATCCACAAACACATCCCATGCATATGGACTACCTAAGCTTAAGCTCACAGTCAGTTTACTACTGTCACTTATGTCCTGTAATATTGACACTTTTTTATTGAATTATGCCTAGTGCCTTAATGTCTACAAATTGCAAGATACTGCTTATTGTAAATAAGCCCAATAATTTTACTCTCTTACATTTGTGTAATGTGACGTAACAATAAACTTGAAACTTACTCAAAGAGAGAGCTGAGCTGTGTGTCACTCAGATAAGATACGCTACCGACCTCCCCTTACATAAGCGGTCTCAGACATTCAGGAAAGGATACTGGGCAACGGTAGGGCCTGCGGCCTGAGCCAGTGCTCCCAGCCCAAACACGCTGTTTTGGCGCACCTCTGCGTTGCTGTCCCTCACCCCGCCCACCAGCACCGGCAGCAGCAGGTTGGCCAGCTTTCCGGCCACGGTCCTGCCCCCAGACACACCCACCAGAGAGTGCAGGGTCTTCCCAAGTGTGCCCAGGGAGAAAGAGCGGTCAGCCACCGTGCACGAAGATTTCTACAAACAGAGTACACATTCTCTCATTCATTGACACTTCATATCTTTATGCTTTCATCTCAGCAGACTTAGACCGAGGGATACTTTGGTTAAATGTAAAATTACATTTGATTATTACAAACTAAAAACTTTATTTTGGTTGTTATTCACTAAATCAAGCACGACCAGGCAACATTTGAAGAAGAAGGAACATTGTGGGCTTGCTTGTTTGTGGAAATAGATTAAAGATGGTTTGGACAATAGACAGATTTGCTGGCTAGTCAGAGGTTAGCATATATGCAGATAGATAGAGAGATGAGAGAGAGGAAGTATAGACAGATCAATACAATTAAGAGTTTCATAAGTATGACTTATACTGGGACAGCAGTAGTGAATGGCAATAAGAAGAAAGGATGATGGCTGAGTAGTTGAAATAAAGTGATATAGTAGTATGAACAGTGGATTAAAGGAGACAAAGACGAGAGAGAGAGAGAGAGAGAGAGAGAGAGAGAGAGAGAGAGAGAGAGAGAGAGAGAGAGAGAGAGAGACAGAGGCACCCTGACTCACAGCCTTGTTCATGATGAGGGGCAGCAGCTCGATGAGGTAAGGGGAGAAGACGTCGGCGGGCACGGCAGACGCCAGTAACGGGATGCCCTCGCCGGCAAACTCCTGCAGCATGGCGTCATACTCCGCCTGCTGCTCCTCATCCTCCGCCTCGTCTCCTCCTCCACCCTGACACACCGTCTGTATGGGGAAGAGGGGACAGGAGGGTCACTGAGACATTCTAATACACAGCAAAATGACTGGCTGGGTTCTGTCAGGCAGCCATATTGTTCTCCAAATATGTTTAACTGGTTGAAACAACAAAGAGAATCAGGGGGGCGGAGGATGGCCAGTTACCGGTCATTTAAGAAATAAAATACAGACATATAAGACGCTGCTTAACACTAGGACAGCGACGTTTTTTTACCTACTTTTAGCGCGACGAGGTGTCGAATCACACGACCACTCTTCACAATGGGAGAGTGTGAACTGACGCACAAAGATCGCTGGATGGCGATGTCACACAAGAAGAGAAAATGACAAGATCACTAGGCTACCTCTAAAAATGCATATAAAGTTCCTATGCGCAGAGAAGCAGAGAAGTGGGGAAATTATATATATGGAGAGGAGATTGATTGTGACTGCGGGAGCTTTACTAATGAATGAAAGTTGATTATCATTATTAAAAAAGAAAAGTAATAAATATTGCAATATTGTGTTATCATAATTATGAGCTTCACAGTGATAAAGTCTGTTTATTTGTTGTGAAATTCGCTGGTAACGTCAGCCTGTCTGCCCCTGCAACTGCTATATTATATGTTATTATATGGAATGGCTGAATATGTTCATTCTTTTTATTTTGATTACATTATATAATTGTATTTGGTATAATGACAAATACTTGAAACTTGAATGATCTCACAGGAGCGCGTGCATGCACGGTAAAGTGGAGAGGAGATTGATCCGGACTGCAGGAGTTTTCATTAGGCTACTAATGAATGATGATTGATTATCATTATTAAAAAAGAATAGTAATAAATATTGCAATATTGTGTTATCATAATTATGAGCTTCACAGTGATAAAGTCTGTTTATTTGTCGTGAAATTCGCCGGTAACGTCAGCCTGTCTGCCCCTGCAACTGCTATAATATATGTTATTATATGGAATGGCTGAATATGTTCATTCTTTTTATTTTGATTACATTATATAATTGTATTTGGTATAATGACAAATACTTTAAACTTGAATGATCTCACAGGAGCGCGTGCATGCATGGTAAAGTGGAGAGGAGATTGATCCGGACTGCAGGAGTTTTCATTAGGCTACTAATGAATGATGGTTGATTATTATAATAAAACAAATAATAGTAATAAATATTGCAATATTGTGTTATTATAATTATGAGCTTCACATAGATGCACAAGCCTGCGACTGCTGTAAGCTTAGTAAGCGGGAGAGCCGTCTTTGAAACCCGCTTGGCTGCCCCCAACTCTCTCTCCTGCCTGGATGGACCACAACACACGCACACTTTATTTGTCAAATACACGCTCTTGCGTGTTTCCATTCATGATGATATGTTTCTGTAAATTCATATATATATCCTATTGCATTATTTGAAAATTTACAGCGCTATAAATAGTGTCATTCAATGCACAACGCGACTTCACTAGATCTGTCGAATAAAATGAAAAATTCTGAGTGGGACTGCTCAGAAAAAACAATAATACATTATATACTGTAGGTCTATTATAAATATCCGTTCGTTATATAATATTCGTACAAGCTGTGTTGACCAGGTATCGAGACACAACAGCAGGGGAGGGGTGGGGGAAGGGAGGGGAGGGAGGGGTTACATCACCCTCTGTAGAACATCTTCTATCTAATCGGCGCACTGTGCTAAAATGCAATGCAAACAAAACAACACAGGACAGACAGCAGTGCAGTGATGCGTTTTATATTATATTCTTTGAACAACAGAACGGGACAGGCGCCAGAAACTGCCATAATATACCATACATATATCTGCCATATATCGTACCTCCGTTTTATATTGAGAAATATGATGATAAATACATATAGGGCGGAGGTATGCTATGTGGTGTGTGGCTAGATATTTTCATGTAGCACTGTGACTGCGGGGGAACCCGATGTCTTTGTTCATTGATCGGAAACGATCGAGAGCCATCAACACTCCCCCCATCAAGCGCATGTCTTATTGAGTCAACACGAGTTGACTCGCTGGAACGAGACAGACTGATACACACCACACCTCTGCCATATCATACATCGGTCCCACATGTATTTATTTACCATCATATTTTTCCAATATAAAACGGTATGATATGGCAGATATATATGGTAGCCTACATTGCAGTCGTCCCGCAGTTCTAGTAGATCGCCGACATCATGTTATTTGATGTACACATTTCACGGCAAGATAATTCCGATTTGTGGCAAACACCCAACAATTGTTCGTTCACTAAACATTATAACATGAACACAGTTATAGCACCAGTTCCTAGCACCTAGTTTCCTAGCACCAGGGGAGCCCCCCCTCCCAAATTTCGTTGTTTGGTACCTGTACTATATCAATGACAAATAAAGACCATTCATTCATTCATTCATTCAAACAATGACAGTTACAGTCTCGCTCAAACTGTAGCGAGATTAGGAGACTACTAATTGAGAAAAAGAAAAGAAAATACATGAAAGAAAGGAGAGAAAGAGTACAGAATGATAAATCCGCTAATGTGTGTAATGAAAAGTGTGACAATGTTGAAAGACATGATGTCATAATCAAAATATAAAACCTGGTTGGATAAAATAAGATTCTGTTGTGATTGTGTTGACATTGTTGTGATGTCAAAAGCTGCTTGGCAGCTTTGAAAACCCGCTTGGCAGCTTTGAAACCCGCTTGGCTCGCTCATGAATTGGCAGCTATTGTTTGCTAATGGGAAACGATCAATAAGATTACCCTCCCCCGTGTATCAACCATCAAGTGATTGTAACTCACTTTAGAAACTAGTTCTTAGCCTACACGTTTCTTTGTCAAATACATGCTCTGCATGTTTCTCTAAAATGCATAAAGTTCCTATAAGCAGAGAAGTGGGGAAATTATTAGAGCAATCTGATGAAGCTTGAGTCAGCTGAGAACGAACTATGGAACAGATTAAATGCTATATATGGAGAGGAGATTGATTGAGACTGCGGGAGCTTTACTAATGAATGAAAGTTGATTATCATTATTAAAAAAGAATAGTAATAAATATTGCAATATTGTGTTATCATAGTTATGAGCTTCACACATTCTGTTTATTTGTCGTGAACTTCACGCCGGCCCTAACATCAGCAGACACATGAACACAGTGAGGATTCAAACCAACAAAAATAATTAATACACATCATTTCATTTATAATGTGCAGTAAACAAACAAAATAATGTATACTCTCTGCAATTGGCTACTATACAATGGTGCCAAAATCAACTATCCAAATATGAATCTGCGTATATCTATGTACAACCTTGATTGAACCAAGATTCATAGACAGATTGTCCCTTTTGCATATCATCATAATAGGCATTCGTGTCATCATGTTCTTTACACATTACATAACCAAGATTTATTTTGCAATCACAACAATGTCAACACAATCACAACAGAATCTTATTTAATCCAATCAGGTTGTATATATAATCTATATATATAATCTATATATTGGTTTCAATATACCTCCATAGCAGTCTACAGTCTAATTTAGCTATATATATAATTACATTATGAGAACATCAGTATTTTTACGCCTTTGGTTGTATTGTCTGAACGAACATTGATTGGGAGACATACTGTACAGTTTATCATTTTCATAACTGTCTGCACATATACATATCTTATTTTGATTGTTATTGTAGCCTATATATAAACACAAATATCAGTCTTATGCACTGTGTCTCATTCAGCACTGAAGCCTGAATTTGAGCACAGTGTGTGCCCCCTTGCTACCTCTGCTGATATAAAAGAGAATTGCAGGCTTGGAGAAAAAGATGGCAGCCACAAATACACAGACACACACAGAAATACTGCTAAAACGCTTTATACTAACTCGATTTTGAAAATGTAAAAATGCTGGGTGGTAGAACGCACATATCTAGGAAAAGTCATGAAAGGAGGGTCCTGAAATGTGATCGAGTGCAAAGCTAGAATTTTTTTTGTACTCACTGGTGCTGTTTAACACCTCACGGCTGTTCTAGTGTTAAGCGATTGCATCATAACAACAGTCGTCTCCAGAACAGATGAAAGCTGTCTGGAGACAACCATAGCAAAAGCTTGTATTGGAATTTCCTTAGGTATCTAAAATGTAGCTAGTTTGTTGGGTAATTGAGCTTTTCATTTGATATATACAATACTGGCAAGGCAAGGAAAGTTTATTTGTATATAACATTTCATACAACTGGGGCAATTCAAAGTGCTTTACATATACGTATATTGCTTGTTAGGTGATATTCTCCCGATCTGTTTAAGTGGAGGCCGTCTCTTCTGAATAACTCTCAGCCTCCAGTAAATGTTCCAATGGTGAATAAATGTCATCCCTTTAAGTTTGCACGCTCCAGCGAGCCAAGTGTCAAGGCTTAGGAGTTGGCTAAATTCGGCCTACCGTGGGGAGGACTCCTGAGATGAATGTATCAATCTCAAGCTTGCCAAGTTTATTGAAAAGTTCTATAAAATCACGTCTCAAGTCTTGTGAGCCCATTTTACGAGAATCGATTGTTCCCACATGCAATATGAATCGCTTTGTCTCTGGGTGATCAGACAGTGTCTTTTCCAAATCTTTTGTTGTGTGTGAAACCATTGCATTGGGAAGACAGTGGATATGTCATTTTTTACCTTTCACGTTTCTGATCGTCAAGTCTCCAATAAACAAAGTATCATTTGGAGGTGAAGGCGGTGGGGTCTGTTCCAGGGCGTACTAGCTCTGTGTGGTTTGACTGGTGTCTCCGCTCCGTGTCCACGGGAGCCCACTGCTTTCCAGGCCTGTCCATCACCAGTGTCATTAAATTATTTGTTTTGTCTGGAACCTTTTTATCAGGGGGGTAGCATAAATCTAGCTCTTTTCCCATCCCGCTTCTGATGGCTGGATTACCAATCAACAAAGTATCTCTGTGAGGTGAAGATGGAGCTTGCCTCGGCTCCGTGTCGGAGTGCCTCTGACTCTTATCCGGGCGCTGTGCAGTCATGCAAGGCCGCAAGTTAGTTAATGATAGGCTTCGGTTGGCTGCTTTTCAGTGATTTCTGTAGCCTGTGGAATCTTTCCGGGGGATGATTAATCTGTCCAGTGAATTTTGCAGCTGTCAGCTGTCTCATTAGCTCTGGAAAATGTGAATTATAATATTGATCCTTTAGAAAGGCTTGCGTAAGCGGAGGATCATTAGCGTAGCGAGTTTCCAGGGCAGCGAATCTTCTTTGCAGGCTATATTCTAATAAGTCGACTCTCTTTGAAAGATCCACACAGCTAACAGATAGTAGGCATAGTAAAAATAGTAGAGAGCAAAAAACGAGCGAGGAAGAAAGCAGATCTACTCTACTCAGAACCAGGAAGTAGTACTACTGGAGACCCAAGCCGGCCCAGCTTATCTCACCTTCTTCTTCAGTACGTCGCGGATGGCCTGGCTGATCTCTTGCAGGCGTCCGGGTGCCTGCAGCGCATCCCCCTGGCAGGCCTTGAGCACCGCGTTCATGGCCTCCAGCACGCCCATCACCACCTGCGTTATACATGACATTTACATTATCCTGTATCATCACATTATCATACCATTATTTGACCAATTTAACTATATTATAACATCATGATTAGGGCATAGAACACTATGGATATATATATAGCTGTTTCACTGTTCACAGCTATATTTATAGCTGTTTCACTGTTTATGGTTTTGTGCGTTTGTCTTTCTGACTCTGTTCCGTTTGTCCCATTCCCTTGTAAAGCGACCATGGGTCTGTGAAAGGCGCTATATAAATGTAAGTAATTATTATTATTATTATTAAACTTGGTGCGCAGGTCCATTAGACTCAGACACATGCAAATCAACCAACATTGGCGAGCAACCGCCATTATTTTGATATCTCTTGATGTGGTTCACCAAAATCTCTTAAAATGTTATACACATGCCATACATATAAAAACTGATTTCATCAAATCATGAAATGGCTCATCATCATCATAATCATCACCTGCCGCTCGCGCTCCTTGCGTATTGCCTCCAGGAAGCTGGGCAGCACCACTTCTAGAAGCTTCTGGAGGACTAGGAGGGACAAACAAAGCAGCATGTTAGCTAACAACCTTTTATGGAAAGTGGGCACAGAGCAGTGATTGGGATGAAGAGAGAGAGAGGGAAGGGGGGGGTTTATACCCTGACGGTTGGTTTCTGAGGGACTGTCCTGACACACTTTGTGCTGAGCTCGGCAGAACTGGCCCATGGCCCCGAAAGCGGCCCTCCGCACATCCTGGTGGGGGAACTGATAGGGGGAGGCGGGCAAACAGAGGGTGTACCCGGTAAGAGATGCCTCCGTTACTCACTCATAATATACAGTAGCACACTTATTCATACTCACATAGTAGCTAGCATACATCATTTAATCAGACATCCATTTACCGACACACACAACACCCTCCCCCTCCTCCTCCTCATTCTCCTTCTTAAGAAGGACAGAGCAAGCAGAGCTACTTACATCCTTCAGCTCATAAACCTGCTGGAAGCTGGACTCGAGGAAGGGCTGGAAGGCAGCACTGAGGAGTGGGTTCAGAACAGAAGAGTCAGAACCATAGCGGATATCCCAGTGTCCTATATCTATGGTGAGAACCGAGTGAGTGAGACTCCTAACTATCGACAGCAGCTATTAATTACTATGTTCCAAAAAGGACTGACTCCTTGGCCATTCCTGTAGATCTGGAAAGAATTTGATAGGTGGTGGCAAAATGGCCACTCTACTATCATCATCAGAGTACACGGTAGAGCTGTTATTATTTGCCCTTCATCCATCTCACTCCTCTCAGATCTATAGGAGTATGTGGCTGGAGGTTGATTTGGGATTCTATATAAATAAAGCTTATTGTTATTATATTACGTATTGTATACGTATTTCATAGGAATTAAAACATTGACACATTTGGTAACACTGTAGTATGGGGAACACAACACTCTACTGGCTACTTGGGCCATTGTGGGGTGTTACTAGCCATTTATTAGATCTTTATTCAGGGTTTTCTTATTTTCACGGTACAGTGTAGGTCAAGTAGGAGCTGGCCAGTCAGATATGGTGTCAACAACCCTCCAATCACTGGCTCACTTCCGGGGATTGAACCAGCGACCTTGGAATTACTGACGAGTCTCCCTAACCTCAAGACCAACCTTACCCCCCAAATACAATATACACATGTGTGGGGATGTCTTAAGGGGCTACGTAAAATGCCTGATATGTGTTCACTAAAGTGTTACCAAACATAATAATAACAATAACAATAATAATAATCATCATCATCATCATCGTCATAATAATAATAATAATAATAATAAGAAGAAGAAGAAGACTGGCCCAGACAAGAGGACCTTCTCTCAGTAAGGGTTGGGTCAATTCAAAATCAACATCCCATTCAGGATTGAATTGACCTGAGATGACCGGGTCAATTCCGTGTCCAAATTCAACAGACAGGAATTCGACAGTAATTGACCCGATCACCAGTGATGTCATGGTGATGTCATGGTGAAGTCGGTGTGCTGTACCCGTGACAGAGGGCCAGCTCTTTCTCGGTGGCGAGACGGGCCGGTATCCGCTGGCAACGGGCCACCAAGCCCAGCTCCTCGTGGAGGTTGAAGATGCAGGAGATCCTCTGCGGCTGTTCTGGGTGATCGCTGGGGAGAGACAGGTTCCGGAACACTTTCAAAATGATCCTGTATTTGTCTGTTCGTTTGTGTTAAAGAGTATTATACAACAGTTAGTTCCGACCAAGTCATTTGATTGGACAAGAGGCATTCCATGAGTGCCGATATACAGTATAACAGCACTGGGACTTTTAACTATGTATCACTCCGCTGCACAGACGTTCTATAAATGACCGTTAATACAAAGTAGCTAGCCTGCGGATGTTTGTGTTCAGGTTACTAGGCAACAGTCCAGTTGAAGTTTGTTGCGGAACTATTTTTTGTTGGTGGAGCCAAAATAAATGATTAAATAAACAAACAAATCATAATCTGTTGTCGCTTATTACTGTTAACTAATAAATGGTGCTGTAGAACTGTTGTATAAAAGCAATATCAGACTCGAGGTTGTGCTGTTATACTGAATATCAGCACGGCTGTGATTGTCTTCAATACTCGGCCTGCGGCCTCGTACAACACAGCCGTGCTGATATTCAGTATAACAGCACTCCCTCTCGTGTGATATTGCTTAACTGTTCTATTGTGTGCTGCCCTTACCTGTCCCACATGTTGTGGTGCCCCATCATCCTTTGGTCGTACGCCAGGCCTGTCTCCTGGCCTGCTGGGGGGGTCAGGGGGCCTATTAGGGAGCTCACTCTCTCTGGGCATTCTGGACGGCTGCAAGGGAACACAAACTATTAAAGCAACAACTAAATCCATCATAATGTTACTGAACAACTCTCATCACATCAGCGCCATAGTAGGAGTTGAATTCTTGTTTTGTTGTGGAATATCTTGTATTCTAAATACTTTCAAATACACATAATTACGCATTGATTCACTCGTATACCAAATCCATTTCAATTGAAAACGGTTGCTTCTTGTGTCAAATATTGCCATGCGATTAAAATAAATAAATAAATTAATCGATGAATTAATTACAAAGCCTCTATTAATTATTTTTTTCATTACATTTCTAGTATGTTTTCCACACACACACACACACACACACATTTTAACACAATTAGACGAAGAATCCACCAAAGTCCCAATCCTGTTTTGTACAACATTAACGTGCAGTTAGTTAATTGATTACAGAATCGGTGAAGTGGATTCATTGTCAATCTTTACACAGAGTTGGATTGGATCATGTGGAAACATGTTATGTTTTTTCCAATACTTTTACTCTAGCCCTGAAATAGGGGGAGTATGTCAAAAACATTGCACTTTCTAAATGGTGAACCCAAGCAAAAGAAAACATTGAATTAAAGCTGAGAATCTCTCTACTTTAATCTCACAGTAATTGTTTGATTTCAAATCCAAACTGTTGGAGAATAGAGCTAAAATAATAATAATAATAATAACTTTATTTCTATAGCTTTTAATAATAATAATAATAATAATAATAATAATAATAATAATAATACATTAGACTTATATTATATACACACCCTCTCCTCTCCTCCTGTCGTCTCCTTCCCCTCATATCCACAGAATCTTCCCCTTCTTTCCATTCTGGTGCTAAACATGTTGGGTGGGGCACAGGTTATGGGGGCATGCTCCACGGGGAAGAATATCAACTTTAAAATCTGGATTTACAGTCGATTTTAGCATGAGAATAACAGTGTTTCCCCTAGGTTTGCTGCCTTGGGGGGGTGGCATGGACCGTGGCATGGACCCCCCCCCCCCCAGGGGGTAAGACCCTGCGACATACCAGCGTCATGTCCAGGGGGTGTACTAACTTGTACATTAAGCCGCCTCACGCTACGGAAACAGGAGATAGGCTCCTTCCCTATGGGCCATTAGGCTCGAGAACCATCGGTTCTCAAGGCTACTTACTTATGTGGTCTTGACTACCTGTCCACTTTCTCACCTGGTTCTTGGTGAGCTGACTCCATCCTGCTCTCTATCCTCCTCCTCTCCCTCTCTATCCTCCTCTCTCCCTTTTGCTGTCAACCAAAAGGCAAACATAACAACCAGAGTATTTATGATCTAATAAGAGGTATACATTGATCCATATCAATCAGTGTTGGTACTGTCCGGTCTGAGTTCCTGCCCCTTACTAAGGGTGTTCCGCAGGGTTCAATATTGGGTCCGGTTCTTTTTACAATCTATATTAACAATATTTTAACTGCTCTGGACGACTCATGTAAGGCTCACCTTTACGCGGATGATACGATAATCTATTGTACTGCGGTTCTCTTGAGTCAGCTAATCTGAAATTGCAACTAGCTTTTGATCATCTTCAAAGGGCGTTTAAAGAACTTAAATTGGTTTTAAATGCTAGCAAAACAAAAGTCATGTTTTTTACTAAGTCTAGAAATATTGATGTTAATAGCTTCCAAATTTCCTTATCAAATGGCTCCATACTAGAGCGAGTCAAGGAGTATAAGTACCTTGGTTTATGGATTGATGAAAAATTTACTTTTAAACATCATGTTGATATCTTGTCCTCCAAACTACGTCAGAAGATTGGCTTTCTCTACAGAAATCGCAGTAACTTCCCGCCGAGCTGTAGAAAGAGAGTAATTTAATCTGTTTTTATGTCTGTACTGGACTATGGAGACGTGATCTATCGTCACGCGGCTGTCACTACCTTAAAGGCTCTGGATTCGGTATACCACTCTGCACTCAGATTCATCACTCAAGACAAATATAACACTCACCACTAGGGCTGGGTTCAAAAAATCGATTTCCCGATTCTGAATCGATCTTCATTGAATGAGCGATTATCGATTCATAAATCCCGAGATCGATCTTTCATTATTTTTTTTATTTTTTTGCTTGCAGCTTCAACCCGCAACGAGATCTCGCGCTACAAGAATTTATCATATCTCACGCAACGAGAGGTCTCAACACTAAAATCTAAAAACATGGCGATGGCAGGGACACTCAAGTCACCACCAGGCTTAAAGTCAGATGTCTGGGTGCATTTTGGATTTTAAAAATATGACGATAGAGATGAGCTGGACAAAAGCAAAGTCATATGTAAGCTGTGCGCAGTGGAAGTTAAATTTAGTGGAAACACCACAAATCTACGGAACCACTTATTGAGGCATCACCCTGACGTGAAACACGGAACAGCGGATCCGAAACAGGCCTCGCTGATAAAGACGTTTGGTTGCAAATTGCAATCAAATTCTCCCCGTGCCCAACAAATTACAGAGGCTGTAGCACATTTTATTTGCAAGGATATACGCCCGTACAGCGTTGTTGAAAATGCTGGCTTTCGAAAACTCGTCACTGTATTAGAACCACGCTACGTGTTACCGACACGCAAACAGTTGAGTGAAGTGATAGTCCCAGACATGTACGCGCAGGTGAAACGTGATATCGCAACTTCACTTCAGGTAGGCTATGTTTGTAGCCCCTTTATTTACCTCGGCGCCGCATCGCCCAACCCCCCCCCACCCCGGGCCTACCTCACTACACCACCAGTTCCTGCACTATCACCTTCACCACCGTTCCAGCACAAGCCCTGGTCAGCAGTATCACCATCACAAGGACCAGGAGAGGAGCAGCGCACAACACCAACAGGGAAGTTTACTGCACCTTCCACCACCTACACATGTACACAGCACTGACCCACTTCCTACCCTCACCAGAATATCACCACACACAACCCACAGCCGAACCAGCCGTCTCTGCCAGCACCACCAGCACCAGGATGACCAACACCACTGGGTCACAGGGAAGTACTGATCACCCGCCTGACACCAAAATGCACACTACACAAACCATGCACACCTCCCTTCTCTCACTCCCCTATCTTTTCAGGTCATATCCAGCTCTGACACCTACCCAGGCTTCCAGACCCAGGAGCAGAGACCGGCTGGAACCACCACGTCACCCCAGCACCAACCCCAGGTTCCAACTCAGCGACCCCAAACCCCCTGTTCCGGGCCCCCCCCCCCCCAACTCCTGGCCCCCAGCTACAGCCACGGCTTTGCACTGGTGGGCAAACTGGATAGTAGTCGCTCTACAACTAGAGGGCTGCAGGGGAATTTTTTCCCGGATGCACAGCGAACAGGTTTTTAACCCCTGCCTCCTACCGACACTGGAACCTGGACACTGAACATTACACTACACTGGACAATACACTGAACACTGAGCACTTTAGTTAGTTTAATGTTGGTTGTTGTTGAATGTAATGTCTTAAATGTCTGATTGTTTAATTGATTGTATACACGGTGTTGCGTTTTTATAAAAACCAATAAAAAAACACCTCGGCTGCAGTAAAGCACGTTAAAAAGCACTTTTTGTAGTGTCTGATTTAGCTAAATGTTGGTCAATGATGTTCATTTATGTTCCAATAAAAAGTACATTCATGTAACTGCTTTGGAGTCAATTCTTAATGTAAACATTGATATGTTTAACAATGCTACATGTTATAGGGTTCCTTGAACCAATTATAGCATTAGTTCTGAGAATCTCTTTCATATTCAAGCAAAAAATGTATATTGTAACTAGATCGAATCGGAATCGAATCGAATCGAATCGAATCGTGAATCGAATCGAATCGTGAGCTGTGAATCGGAATCGAATCGTTTTGGGAAATCAGTGGCGATACCCAGCCCTTGTTCTATTATTGTGTTTATGATGTGTGGATATGTTAAAGCACTTTGAGCTGCAACGTTTGCAGGGAAAGTGCTATACAAATAAAGGTTTATTATTATTATTAATAAATGTTTTGTAATATGAATCTGATGACATTTAGGTTAAAATGTCTCTCTCTCTCTGTGTGTCTCTGTCTCTGTCTCTCGCTCTGTGTCTCTGTCTCTCTCTGTCTCTGTCTCTCTCTCTCTCTCCCTCTCTCTCTGTCTCTCTCTCTGTTTCTGTCTCTGTCTCTGTCTCTCTCTCTCTGTCTCTAGGAGTCAGGCAGACCGCCTCTTCCTCCTCGTCCAATGAGACGTCGCCATGCGGACATTGCCAAGCTGAGTCCCTGGTATCCAGCCTGGGTTCCACCACCAGCTCCATTGGCTCAATTAGAGAGACTCAGGTCACCAGCATTTCATCTTGTTTTTAAATGGACCTATTTACATTTACATACCCCAGCTCCCCAACAGAAAATCTTGATGTTCAATTGCTATGTTTTTTTTTTTGTATCTGCACCAGAATGATCACAATGGAATGTATAGTTATCCTCTTATCTCCTTGACTTCCATTCACAGTCCAGTGTGAGCATCGCTGCTGGAGACAATTCAGACCAGCCAGAGGTGGAGGTGGTTGTGGACCCTCTCTCTAAGAGTGAGTATATCTGGTGGTAATGTCTTCACTGGAAAACGTCACGTTTTGACTGGATGGTTTTTGCCGACAGTCATTCTTCTGGCACACATGAATCCACTCTCCACTTACTGTCTGAGAAGTGACACCTTTTCATCTGCTTGTCAGGCAAAGAGGAGAAGAAAAAGAAGAAGGGAATGCACACCTTCTGGACCTGCTGCTGCTCCGCAGAGGACGAGGACTAGAGTCCCCCCACCCCCACACACACCCCTGTTATTACAGGGGTGACCCCCCCCCCCCCAAACACACACCCAGCTCCTACACTGTACTATAAGATGGACTAACCAAGTCATACTCCTATAAGGAAGATGGACTAACTAAGTCATACTCCTATAAGGAAGATGGACTAACTAAGTCATACTCTTATGAGTAGGTGAACTGGAGATGTGCCCCCCCCACACACAATGTAAATAACAATAAAAATTATTTGTGATTGTGATTTGCACTGCCCTTTTGCCCAAATTTCATTTAAAAAGTTTTGATGTTAAAGATTCACTCTGTATGTTCCACTAGGATATAATACTTAGTATTATAACTTATGTATTCTGAGTGTGGATCTTCCTAAACCTACTAGTTCTACCCTGTACCCTGAGAGGGGGGGGGGAGGATGAAGAGGAGGAGGAGGGGGGTTGGAGCAGGACGGGGAGGAGAGGAAGAGTGGGATATGAGGAGGAGTACAGAAAATAGGTCCTAATTCAATGAGTTTTTTCAGTGAAACAAGGAACAAGTACTTCGCTATTACAACCAGCAGTCAAAACAACTGAATAAGAATTGGATCTATGGAGCGATGTTTACTTATGTTATGGACATATCTGGAGAATACAGGCTTATAATTAGCCAGCTAGCCTAGCTGCTATAATATAACATTCAAAAAGAGCATCGTATAGCAGCGTATGTAGCCAGACTTTGTGGCCGTTTTATCGACATGAGTCTAGTTGAACAGCTAATACGTTAACGGCCAACTAGCTAGCTAGCTAGCGAATCCTTTGGTATTACTATGAGGCCTGTTGCATAAACAGCATTTGCAGTGAAACAGTTAACTGTTGGTATAGAATAGCCAAAGTGTTTCGTCTAATAAGACAGAACTCACCCGAATAGATTTCTTATATGCCGTCGTAAATGTGGAAAATAGACCCTAGCTAAAAGCATCAATGGATGTAGTGTTGTGTCTTCGCTGTGCGGTTACCCCGACAACCCCGGAGGGGCAGGGCGGAGTTACGGAAATTGCCGAGTGCAACCCGAATAAGAGTTCGCTCGTTTTCCCCTACAGATAGTTCGGTTGTATGTTCGGTGTCATTTTGCTTATTCATTAAAGACAGCAAGTGTTCAGCTTCAGCAGAAAGTCGGCACTGTCACTGAAAGCTAAAGAAACGTAAGTCAGTTGTTCTTTCTCTGCCAACCCTAAGATCATGACTGTGTGTAAGTAAATGCTTAGTTAGTGGGATGCTTGTCTGTGACATAGCTCCATTGAAGTTGAAATGATTGAAAACGGTTAGGAGGGTTACAGTTAGTTAGGGTTAGTTCGTTAGGGTTACAGTTTAAGTTAGGGTCTGGATAAGAGGTTAAAGTCCCACTTTGCAGCTACCATTTAGGCTACACATGCATTATCTGTTGCGTGAGACATTTTATTCAGCAGAAGTCTCCGCGTTTATAGTCAACCAAAGTAGTTTGTTCATTCACAGACAGAAAAACAACACGACCACATCGCACTCAGTTTGGCCTTGAGAAGAACCGTTTAATTATGCGCATTGACACTTGACACTTGTATGTCACACTCAGGCACTTTATGATAATGTCAAGATAGTAGCATTAACATGGCTTTGTCTATAAACTCAATTTGTTTGCCTTACAGGACGCTGGACATTGTACCTGAAATGTAAGGTACCTGAAATGTAACGTATGACTGGTAACGTATGACTGGTAACGTATGACTCATCATCGTTTTTCCATTACCATTATTGATATGCTTGGGATAATGCACTAGAACAGTGTTTCGGAACAGTGTTTTTTCCACATAACACAAACATAACCCATCCCCCCCACCCCACCAAATCCCAAGTGGTGCATCCCAGGATAGAGGGCATAAATAAATACAAATAAATAAATAATAATAATAACAGTGGTGATAGGTAATGAAGACAGTAGACAGATATAAATCAGTAAACTAAGAAATAAAGTGCAATTCGTTTCTAAGTGAGGATAAATTAGATGGTCGTGTTGGGCTATGATATCATCTCATCACTCAACATCCAGCACACTTGCATTGTCAGGGAGGGGTTTAGTTTGTTGAAATAAGATATTATTGGGTTCCAGGTGAAATAGAAGCGGTCTTTGGACCCCCTAAGTGTGTATTTAATCTTTTCAAGACTCAAGTGAAGCATAAGTCAGTCATCCATAAGGAGGAATTCGGTGGTTTGGGGGGATTTCCAACAGAGCAAAATCCTCCTAGGAGCCAGTAGAGTAGAGTGGCAAATGCCACGATGTCTTTATGCTCGTTAATAACCTGTTGGTCTGTTGGCGCTGTGCCAGAGGTAGCTGAATAGGCGTTAGGTTGCAGGTTCAGATGTAGTGCCTGTGAGAGGGTCCTGAAAACTGCTGACCAATAATCAAATAACAAGGGACATGACCAAAACAAGTGTGTTAGCGTTGCCTGAGCGTTATGACATCTGCTACAATTCTCATCTATAGGATAGATTCTGGCTAGCCTGGATTTGGAGAGGTGAATTTGATGCAAGACCTTAACTTGGATTACACCTAGTCTAGCACACGATGTGCTCCCGTAACTCTCGTCAGAGCCTCAGTCCAGGAGTCATCGGGTATTACGCCCCCTAGCTCCTCCCATTTCACTTTAATTTTGTCGAGGGAAGTGTCTCTGAGAGATGATATGCTAGAATAGATACTTGAAATGAGGCCTTTTAGATTGGGAGGAATTTGGAGGATATCATCTATAGCAGAAGGTTGTGGTGTATTAGGGAAGTTTGGATCCAAATGTTTAATGAAATGTCGGACCTGGAGGTATCGAAAATAACTTGAGTGGGGAAGGTTGAATTTTTGAGAGAGATGATTAAAGGTAGCCCTCAGTATAGAGATCTTTAAATTTGGAGAGACCGAGTCTTTTCCATAAGGCGAAAGCATTGTCTATTCTGGCAGGGACAAAAAGGTGGTTATTACAGATAGGGGCTAGGCTAGAGAAATCTTTTAAACCAAAGTGGCGTCGAAATGTATTAACAACAGATAGAGGGAGTTTGGAGGTAATCAAGGCGGAGAGGGATGTTGAAAGACATGACTCATTTTCTACTTCGCACCAAGACGGCTGTGGTGAATGGACCCAGTATATGATTGTCTGAATATTGGCAGCCCAGTGATAATAAAGCAAATTTGGTAGGCCCATTCCGCCCTGGGACCGATGTCGCTGTAGAAGTCTTTTCTGTATTCTAGGGACTTTACCCCCCCCAAATGAAAGATGATATGGACTTATCAATGGACAAAAAGAAGGACTTTGGGAGAAATATAGGGAGACATTGAAAAAGGTAGAGGAACGTTCGGGGTAGAACGTTCATCTTAATACAGTTGATCTTCCCTGCCAGTGATACATTAATGGACCTCCATTTCTGTAAATCATCTTTTAATTTATTAACGAGGGGCGTGAAGTTTTTTTGATGGAGTTTAGAGAAGAACCGTGTAATATTAATTCCCAAATACTTGAAGCCAGATTCAGACAAATGGAAGGGCAAGTCACATTGTGGGATTGCGAGAGCTAGGTTGTTAATAACTGGAAAACATTCGCTCTTAGTGAGGTTGATCTTATATCCCGAAAAGCTACCAAATCTATGCAGCATCTGAACTATATGGGAAATGCATTGCACCGGGTCAGATACATGCAACAGTAAGTCGTCGGCATATAAGAACAGTGTTTCTTACTGTAAATCTATTTGCAGTATTATGTCAAGTTATCATTTTCCCTTTTTTGCCTTACAGGGAGCCGGTTAAAAAAACTGTTGAGGGTAGTGAAATGTAAGGTCTTTTTACTATTCCTCTTACTGAAGGACAGGTAACGTATGACTGGTAACATATGACTGGTAACGTATGACTCATCCAGTTTCTCATTACCATTATGCTTGGGATGATGCACTAGAACAGTGTTTCTTACTGTAAATCTAATAAAAAAACACATGTCCATTAAACTCATCTGTTTTGCAGGCAGTATACGGGTATCAGTATAAGGCATACGGGAGGAAATGCCAAGCAATGTAAGTTTCTACATAACCCTACTATCATCATCTACATAACCCTACTATCATCATCTACATAACCCTACTATCATCATCTACATAACCCTACTATCATCATCTACATAACCCTACTATCATCATCTACATAACCCTACTATCATCATCTACATAACCCTACTATCATCATCTACATAACCCTACTATCATCATCTACATAACCCTTCTTTGTTGGTCTAGAAAGTCTGTGACAATAATGCATCATTGTGTACTATTCCGTTTACTACTTGGCACATAACAGCAAGCCATGTTGTAATGATGACCAGCTCAGTGGCCTTGCGGTTAGAGTGTCCGCCCTGAGATTGGGAGGTTGAGGTTCGAGCTTTAAGATCCCCGGCCGAGTCATACCAAAGACAAAAAAAATGGTCCCTGCTTGGCACTCAGCCAACTCAGGGTTGGATTGGGGGGATGGGGGGGTAAGAACCTGCGACATGTCCACGGGGTGTACTTGTACATCAAGCCGCCTCACACGACGGGAACAGGAGATCCTTGGGTCCTGCCCTAAGGGCCATTACGCTCCAGAACCATCAGTTCTCTCTTTCTCCAGGAGAGATCATCACCCTCCCGGGCCTCCCTAGAGCTCTACTGGGAGCAGGAGTGGAAGAGCCCTCTGGGAGAGGACTTCAATTTGCTGGAGGAAATGCTGCCAGAGCTGGCCTCAAGGGGGATCTTCTTCCCATCCCACATGGTCACAGAGGAGAGGGAGACCGTGAGTAATTGCCTACATGTAGTTTGTTAAAGGCTGTATTCCTGTCAAATGGATAACGGAATGCAATTGTTTTGTGTGATTGATTGGTGAATATTATTTGTATTTACTTTACACTATTGTGTGTTTTATTGATTACTATTCACTAGTGATGGCGAGATGAAGCTTCTTGAACTGTTGAAGCTTTCCATCAAATTGCGTCACACTTGGACCGAAGCTTCATGTTGCTTCATTTGCTCTACTGCGCCATCAAGTGGACAATAAATGTATAGCAGGCAGAGTGATAATGACACCGTGGATTTGGTGTGTGAAGCTTTGAATTGAATAAATGTGCTTGTGTTACTAGGAACAACAACATTTTATTCATTTTTATTTAAAAATAACAATTTCCCCACAGTGCTGGGCTTCAGGCGGTTTCTTTTTTTTTAGACGATTTCACCTGCTTTTGAAAATATCCTTTCACAGGGCACAGATGAAGCTGGGATACATAGATAATTAACGGCAAGTTTATACAAATTAGGATACACATGTTTGTGTTCTTCCCAATACTGTAGGGGGTTCTGCATCCTTTCGATGTTTGGTTCAGCCAGGTAGGTATGGACCTCCACTGTTGCATCTGCAGTTACATTTTGGGTCCTCGCCTGCAGGACTGTGGTGTCTAAACGACGCCACAGTTTGTTACCTAAAACAGACAAACAGGCTGTCAGTGTCAGTGAATATATACAATAAGACAATTAGAATGTATCCAGTATACATTACCTTGAGTCACAGGCTGCGAAGCTTCTGATATGGGGGGTTGTGATGACGAGGAGGAGGAGGAGGAGCCAAATCCGAGCCACTTCCCGAATCGTACGTCATCAACACACGCCTCGGTACGCGCTTCACAAAAATCTGCCTCTGTTACTCGATACACGCTCCGAAGCGTCGGCTTCATCTCGCCATCACTACTATTCACCACTGTGTCTTATATGAGGTTGGCTGGACATCTCTCGCAGCCCGCCGAGATTATCACTGGTATCAATTTATATTTAAGGGGATTTCAGGCAAACTCCCCCCCTATATCACTTCCCTGTTGGTCTGGAATGTTTCTTCCTATCAAACACGCTCCAGCGAGTGGTTGGTTTGTACGGTCCCTCAAATGTCTACTAAGCTGGGTAGGACAGCCTACGCTTATGATGCTGCTAATAGTTGGAACTCTATTCAGAATTCTCTGAAACTGGTCACTCTCCCATCACTCAATGATTTTAAGAACTTGGTTTTTCCCCTCTGTGTTACTTCTTGTAACTGTTTTTAAATTATGTTGTACATTTCTTAGTCATGTTTTTTGTTTGTTTTATATTTTGGTTTGATTTCTATTCTGTTTATGACTTGTATTGTTGGTTCTCTTTTGTTCACTCGTTGCTGCGGTAAATGAGGGCAACCTCAGTAACTTACGAGTTTAAATAAAGGTTTGAATGAATGAATAACATAATTATAATTGAATTTTGGATTGCTGTGGGCAATGCAGTCAGATAATGTCATTTTGACATTACTCTCTCACCTGGAAAAAAAAACATGTCCAACTATACTATACAAAACAGACATTTCAAATGCTTCATTCCACTGTCCATGTACTGTAAATATGCCATTATGGTATTACCAATGAAGCCCAATTCTAGCAGAATAAGAAAGTTCTGTTCGATAAAAATAAAATAAAAAAATTCTTATCATGTGTAGGCCCCTTAATTTCCACCTCATTTACATTTACATTTACATTTTTGGCATTTAGCAGACGCCTTATTCCAAAGCGACTTACAATCAATACATTTGAATACTAAGCATGTGAATCAGCAGACCTCACTGCTATGTTTAGCCAACTTGTGGATAGTGTACATAGCCTTTATTTATGTAAACCAGCTCCTTTCCCTTCTTGTTTTTTTTCTTTTTTTTTTTCTTTCCTAGCACCAGGGGAGCCACCCCTCCCAAATTTCGTTGTTTGGTACCTGTACTATAGCAATGACAATAAAGACCATTCATTCATTCATTGAATGCCAACATGGCCATTTAGAAGTCTGTCCATCACCACAACACATAGCTAGCTAGTAGCCAGGGCCGTTTGGGAGATATGCGAGGCCCTGTGCGAAGTCAGATTTGCGAGGCCTTTTATAATGATGTAGGCTACTATTATAACCGCGCGACACGCACGCACCGATATATTGCAAGAAATGCGCTCACATGCTGTGCTGATAGACAATAGAATATCTACTTATTTAGATAGTTTACAACCATGTTTGTTTCATTTCAAACCTGTTATACTCGTAAAGGATTAGGATTTAGGATAAAGCAGTCATCATACCCAACATTAAATACGCACAAGCCATTATTGACATGAATAGAGATGTTACTCACCACCATGTAGGCCTATCCTTTATGTTGAAAAGCTTACAGCAAAAGCAAAAAGACATGTCCCGTTTTTGAGAGTTTTTTTCCCCATTTGGTAGTTTTCTGAGAAATAAAGTTTCACTAAAGTTTCTGTTCTCATTATTTTTAGGATAACTAAATCCAGGTTTCATCTTTGGGGGACCTCTTCTAATGATCACATCTGTAACTGTAGAGTCCATATGTACTGGCCAATTACTATGCATTTTGTACGTTTGCACTAAGCAGTCACTATGCACAACAAGTGTCAACGCGCGCCCAAAATTCACGTAAGGTGTCATAGGGGGAAATTACTTTTTTTACAGGGCTCTCAAGTTTTGAACAGAGTTCAGAGTGAGATTTTGGCGGCGGCGGGGGGGACGGGGGTCTGATCTGATAAATGACATCAATTTGTTAAAAGAAAAAAAAAAACACACACACACAGTCTCAGCGTCAAAGGATATGGTCTTCTCCCACGTCGACCAGTCTGTAGCCACTTCGAGATGTGAATGATCAATTCAAATAATCTGTCCTCTTCTGTGTAGCGAGCATCTGAATCAATTGCTCCAGTCAGCCCGTGTCGTTGGAATCAGAACGTTGTTTGTTGTAGCGGGAATATCAAAATGTTACCCGGATACAGCAAAGCTATTATTTTCTGATTGGCTATTCGGTAGCTATATATTTTTATTTGATTAGCTGGTGCGTGGCCTTCTGAACTCTAGGGGAACCAGAGGGAACTCACTTGATTCTCTACCTGTTCTATTAAAAAATAGCGGCGCAACTTGGTGGGCGTTACCCTGGTAATTTCTCTGCGTGAGAAATACAAGGTGTGGCGTGTGAACGGGTTGAAATGCGTGTGTCTCACGCCCAATGCGTGTATATATTGAAATAAAACCCAAGTATGGGGTATGAAAGGCAATTTGTGGGTTCTAGAGATGGCGCTGCCACCACCTTTTTTTACCGGGTTGGTCCGGGAAACATGTCACATGGATGAGAATTCAGGAAGCACACCAGGGTTTGGTAATAGAAAAATACAACGTTCTTTATTTAACAATACTGTATATATAAAATTCATGTGACATAGCTGTTTGGGACAGGGCATAGACCTGAATGGTTCGGGCAAACTCACCCGCAACTAGCCCCGCCCACCTGGAGCCAAAAAAGGGTATGTTGTTTAATAAGAGAAATCAAAAGTCAGACCCGCGTATAGCGATCACAACACTCAAACACCGGCCTGCCACACCAGCCTTAAACACAACACAGCAAACAAAAATGAGAACACTACCACTGTTCATTACATACAACTGACACAGCAAAGCAAAACAAAAGGGGAACACTGCCACTGTTCCTTTAAATGAAGTGACACGGCTCACGCTGCCCACACAAAAATACAAGACCCCCAATAGCCTACCAGTGTGGGCTGGCGTTGCGCGCAGAATGCTCTAACCTAAAGGCCTACACAATTATTATGACACTATATAAAATACAAAAGATATAATACAGATACAATGGATTATTTAGCGGATTTAAAATACTTAACTCGCCGAAGCGATGCGACCCCCCCCTGGGGGATCGGAGCGGAGACACCGCCGTGGGTTGGGATTAGTATCGGGGGAACCCGTTTGATTGCGTGGTGCCTGTCTGGAGCGCTCCGTCTGCAGCAGGAGACTCCAGCAGCCAATGTGAGAGAGCGGCCTGCACGATTAATTTCCCGTCCCTAACTTCACCCAGCAAGCTGCTGGGACTAATCTATTAGTGACTCGTTCCTCCACCTCGCTACCTATCTTCGGCGACGGCGACCCCTAATAGGACGCGATCGACTCCCGCCCCCCAAAGATAGTGCACAGGTAAACGTTTTGAAAAGCTACGTCTTGTGTTGATAACGTCTGTCAACGGACCTCCGGCCGCTCCCCTCAACCACGCTCAACTCGTGCCAGGTGCATCTCGTCAGGTTCATCGTCTTGTAATCAGGGTTCATTGTTCATCCCCCAATAGAAACTCTGGTCCACCACAATATTAAGCCTGTTTTCGTCGATAACAGAGCTAACTCACTGTAGCTATAGTAACATCATCACCATAGAAACCAGCCAGGCTGTGCTAGCTAGCCTAGTTAGCTTCTCAACACTTGGCTAGAACAGTTTGGGAAAAAGGTTTTATCTGACAGACTTTAATGGTCAGTCTTACCTGTAACTGCCTCCATCGTTAACACCGTCGTGTAGTATAACAGTTTAAAACGTTCAAAGTAACATATAAACATGTAAAACTATATGAATATAGAATTGAACTGAAGTAATTTATGTTGTGTGTGTCTTTAATCCCCTCGGTGAAACTGTCATATCGGCTCGCGCTGGCGCAGCGCAAAGCCCGCCAAACAGGGTTGCCAGATGGGATTGACATATTCCTGCCTAACCACAGTGTAAAAACCACTAAATCCATAAAAATAAAAAAAAGCCCAAAACCTTAGATTATCAGAAAAACTCTAATTACTATTGGGCAGGTGCCCAAATGCTTTCTCCCCCCCCCCCCCCCCCAGCCCAGTGTGATCAAAAGTAGCCCCATTACATGGTAACCCGCCCCACCTGGCAACCTTGGTCTCGCGGTCTATCGCGAGATTGTGTTACTGTAGAGCAGACCTGTTACAGACCCTTGTACTTTCCTGACGTAAAAAATAAAAAGCTAGCTACACAATTACGTTACTCTGAGGTACTAACCCTAACCCTAACCCTAACACAATTACATTACTCTGAGGTACTTTTACTAGAGCTCCAAGTACGACATTCAGCTCTATGTCAATACAACCCAACTTGTGTCCTCAATACGTTTATTAAAGCCGCTAGCAGATGTGGACAAATTAAGCTAGCTAGCTATACTTACCCATAATTGATGATTGTCGTAAGAGAATATAGGTCCTGATTCAAAAATTCCCGCTATGAACGTCTCTATTAATAACCGCGCGCTCCTCGCGCTCGGTGGAGCGGGTAGAACGTGACGTTGCGTAGAACGTGACGTTGCGTACGTAGGTGGAGCCATATAAATGCAGGGCTCTCAAGTTTTGAAGTTTTGAAGTTTTTCAGAGTGAGATTTTGGCGGAGGTGGGGGGGGGGGGGGGGGGGTTTGATCTGATAAGTGACATCAATTCACACAAACTCTAGGGGAACCAGAGGGAACTCACTTGATTCTCTACCTGTTCTATTTTTTAAAAATAGCGGTGCAACTTGGTGGGCGCCCCTGGTAATTTCTCTGCGTGAGAAATACAAGGTGTGGCGTGTGAGCGTGTGAACGGGTTGAAATGCGTGTGTCTCACGCCCAATGTGTGAGACTTGAGAGCCCTGTTTTTATATAAGGACTGTTGCTAAGAATCTCCCTGTCCTCACAGTCTACAGGTATGCTAGATTTTAGATATATGATTGACTATGAGTATCACATGTGTGAAAATTTAGAAATGTATTAAAGGCAAAAATAATAATATGGTCCCTTGCCTGGCGCTTTGGAGGGCCTCACCAGCCAGGGTACACATTATTATTATTATTATTTTTTTTTTTTACCCTGCCTCACGCGAGGCCCTCCAAAGCGCGAGGCTCTGTGCCACCGCCCCAGCTAGCCCCCCCTAAAAGCGGCCCTGCTAGTAGCTACATAGCTAGCTAACGTTACTCTCGCTGCTATGTTATGATTAGCTAAATTGATGCTAACGTAGCATGCGAGCGACGAGCTAGATAACGTACAGTAGATGCGAGCACCACAATGACAATAGGCTACCGTAGCTAGCCAGCTACATAGCTAACATTACTAACACCAGAAGACAAGACATACAAACTGTGGTGAGCTACATTGCTTGTGTAACATTAGCTAGTAGCTATCCATTTTTCACTCATACACGGACGGAAAAGTGAACAGAAATACAACGATGACTTGCGGTGCTATCTTGCGGCTGTCTTCGCAAAGAGCTCCAGGATGCTTTCGCTTGAGGTGCTCGTTCATTGCAGATGTACTGCTGTGATAGGTCATTTCATTTCTGCACAGTTTACTTCTAATCCATTTGTTCAATTTGTTTACAGAAATAAATCCTCCTTACATTGTAAAAAACCGGAAGTCGGAAGTCCTCAGGAAGTCCTCACACACACACACATTTACTGCTATACAACCGGATATTCACGGCGCAATTTTTTGCGACCCGGCCAGAAATAGGAGACAGCCAATTGGAGCGCTGCTACAGCTCACGTGTAAGCGAAAAGTATTTGTCCTGGCATAGACTTGCAATCGACCGGCGCCCCGCGTCCTCCCCCTATGTATTTTAACAGTGAATTTTACACACACACACAGATAAAATGTTTATTGTATTGGAGGATTTTTAATGAATGCTGATAGGCGCCGACAGAATATCAGCCGCATTTTGTGAATAAACAATGTAAATTTAAAAAAAATATATATACAAATCGCAACTAGGAAGTGAAGGTGGGGGCGGCGCCCCAGCGCCCTCTATCGGCCAGCCGCCACTGCTTCTTACCCATGTTAGGCTGCAAAGCAAGAGGGGATTTCATCTTTTGAAAGAGATGAGTGATTTTAAAAGCTTGATGTGATCCATCAAAGGCTATCCTGGTTATCAATAAAACAGTTACATTTTTCATGTAAAACTTTGGTGACACCTAATGTTAGTTAGGCCTTATAGGCTATGTCCTAGGTGGAAAGTTTACACTGCCTAATAATACCTCCATCCGAAATGTTGTGTAGATAAGACCCATCATTATCGTTTCATACGTTTGTTTTGGTCAACTTTCTTTTACTGGCCGTTTGTTGCTAAGCAACGATCGTGGATAATTAATTATGGTTTCCCTCTGCTTCGGATGCAAACGCCGCGAATCGGTGCATCATCTGGGTGATGAGCTCGAGGCCTCAGACTGTAACATACTGTGTGTTGTCTCACTACACCACACTAACACACTGATGTGATTCGCTTTCTGTATCCGTCGTGTCCCAACGGAGTTGCCGTAGGTCGCGTCCAGCAACCAGAAATAAACAACATGTCTTACAGTCAGGGCTGCCAAGTCTCACGCAATCACCGTGAGACACACGCATTTCAACCAGTTCTCACGCTCTCACGCCGCATCTCTATTTCTCACGGCAAGAAATAACAATTTGTTTTACCGGACATGAGTTTCGTGGCATCTTTCTGCACGCGCGTTAACTTGAGTCTGCAGTCGAAGCGGCAGGCGAGCGCTGATGGAAGAACCTGTGTTCACGCGAGCTGCAAGAACGTAGTAAGCAGTGTTGCCAGATTGGGCTACTTTTGGTACTGGACGGGTGGATTCGGCAGTTTTTAGACCGGTTGGGCTGGACATTGTCAATTCCGTCTGGCAACCGTGGTAGCAAAATATGTGCATACATTACAACATCGTATCTGGTAGCCTACTGGACTGGGTTGCACCAATTTGGCGTAAGTCATTACTAAATGCATTTGTTTCTCTACTGTAACATAACCAGGTACATTAATAATAATTGTTAAAGGAGCATAGTCTACTACTTGCTACTGACGGATTGTCCGGTTGACGCGCCGTGCGTCCTAGTTTGATGTGTTGCTGTTGGTTATATACGATCCGTAGTCGTTGGTTTGCTGCATAATAAACATTTATTGTGTTACTATGTGCCATCAATGGCTTAATCACTGGTACAAACAATAACAATAACAAACTTAGCGCCCTTGCGGTCAAACCTATTTGCCCTTCCGGGGTCAACACCTGACGACAACAACAACAACAAATGTGCTACCTGATATACCTGCCTCAGGTATTGTGACAGCGCCACCCCATGCCCACACAGTGAATTACAACACGTATCACAGGACCATATCTGGCTCCTACAATAGTAATAATAAATAGTAATTGCAATTTACAATACAACAATTGGGGGTCCCTCAAAAAAAATGTGGCCGCGCTACGCGCGCACAAGATCAACCACCAAGGCCTCATTCTGACCCAGGAAAAACCCTGGTATGTAGCCTACTGTATAACATGATAGCCATCTATGAGCAATGCACTGTATATAAGATGATGACCACGGGTCTTTCTGCTGCTGACCAAGGGGCTGAGTCCTGTTGATGGGGCCCAATTTTCTTTTAGAGTCTGTAGGCTACTGTATTTGTTCATTAAGATTTCATAAATATGATATATTGTCTGAATTGTTGTCTTGTTTTATAAAATGTTAATTATTTTCATTTCTTGTGCTGGTTTATTATGAACAACATGTAAAATTGCAGGAAACTAGCACAAATAATTGGGTGGGAGAGAGGGGCCGCTGCCGCCAAAACGTGCACAGTTTTGGGTCGCTCCACCGCCAAAAAATCTCACTCCAAACTTTTGGTGAAACTTGGCAGCCCTGCTTACAGTTAAGTCGTGTCCGTGTCTGTCAAGTACATTACACAGACTTTTCTATCTGGTATTCTTATCATATCTATCATATCATATCTGTTGCGTTCACTAGGATGACAAATGGGAGCTTACCTGGTCTTGAAGTAAAAGGTAGGCCTGTAAGGGGTTCACTTTCCAAGCCCCGATATTCACAGTGTGGGAGGGGCTTCTTGGATATAGGAAACTACCTTGTGTTTGAAAACATTATGTCGACAAGAGGTACTGTGTACGAGGTTAGGTTATCGTGTTGGTCGCATTGTTTAATGTTGTTTAAAGTCCGATCGTGTTGCGCTGGGGTTATATCCGTAACGTTGACAACAGTCGACGTTGTCAAGCGGTTCCTACTTCCGCTGTGCATTGTGGGTAATGTAGTTCTGTAAGATTGAGACGATGTTTCTCAGAACTGACTTGATACTCTGATAAATTGAGTTGATTGCTTTTGATAACTAAACAATGTAAAAGCCTACTGTTTAACTGTTTGAATACAAATTAATGCAATAATATTTATATATTTATATTTATATATTTATTCCGGCCGGATGGCGTCCTGGGACAGGTGCTGAGGGACTGCGCCGACCAGCTGTCGGCGCAGTCCGACCATAATGCAGGTAGTAGCCTACATCTTTCCTAGCAGGCAGACTGGTTCAATCTCCTTAGAAACAAAACATAACAGATTTAGCTATTCTCAACTCTACATTAACTGCACTGTTAAAACGCTAGATTTAGTCCTCACCTGTGTCCCTGTCACCTGTTTAGACCTCACCTGTGTCCCTGTACTTGTCTCTGCTGCCCTTTGACCAAAAGAGGTCTTTGTCCATTTTCCATTTTTCCCCTGGCATATTTGTTTTACCAGCTCACCTAGTAAAAGTGAGACGATTGATAATATCAAAAACATGCTTGCACACACATATAACTTACTCACACACAAGTCAGTGTTACTGGCCTCAATGTGGTACAATTATTACTGAAATTATTGAGAATAGAGACATTGTTGACATACGTAAACTAGCTCTTGTAATCTTTAATGTTCGCTAACTAGCGAACTCACTAAAATAACATTAGAACATGTTTGTACTGACAGAACATGACATTAACTTGTTAATTATGTTACACCCACCATATAGGTCCCTAGCATAAGAATGACAGTTGAGAATGTACTTTAAATAGAAAATAGTTTTATTACATTAGTTCACAATCCAGGCCCACATTGACCTCTCTCCAAAGAACATCAGTTATTGTTACCAGGGCAGGTGTTATATTCACTGCACACCATAGGCTACACACTGTAGAAAAGGGTTGTTCACTGCACACCATAGGCTACACACTGTAGAAAAGGGTTGTTCACTGCACACGCCCGTAGGGAAATACTTTGACACTCTGGGTGAACAAGTTTACACACGTGATAGGATTCACTGCAATCATCTATAAATATAGCACACTCAAACCTGCCCTGATGGTCGAACTGGGATTAACCCGGTGAAGTGGCAATGGTGGGGGAAAAGCGGATTTAAATAACAAATAAACAAACAAACAAACAAACAAACAAAAAAGAAAAACTAGTCCGCCCCGCTACCGGCACACTTGCCCAGGCGGACTAGATAAGAACATAAACTATAACCAAACCAAACGTCTCACGGCAAGAGCAGCTGGCCGCACTGATGCTCTGGAGGAAACACAAATGAACAATCTTAGAACACTATTACCGACATATTAAAATACATAATGATTCAAGTTACATGACGAATACTTTAAAATACCTGGTACGTCGATGGCAGCGTCCTACCAGCCGCCTTCAACCCAGCAGGGAAGTAGGTGACCTGTAATACATCACACAATCAATATTACATACAATCAAAGCAATAATATAAAACACTACGCACAGAAAATAGCCATAGGCAGCGGTCTACCTCTTGATCTCTGCCTGTCAGCATGGAGTAAGGTGTGCAACTACCTCACCTCCGACCTGATCACACGGCTGCGCTCTGGCGTTCCCCCTATGTGCTTTCCTTTGGGCACCTCCCCTTTTCCTATTGGCGCCACCCGCCACAAAATTGTATTCAAATTGTGCTTAAAGGGAATTATTTTCACCGGACATTATGACCGAAGAGGTTTGAATATGTCGGACTTCAACAGATTTTATCGGACAAAGACCGGTAATTACCGGTTAACGGAAACCCAGACACACACACACACACACACACACACACACACAGCCAGCTCCAGTAAAGAACACACACACACAGCGAGGTCCAGTACGCCATTTTTATTTCACAATTGAAATGTAGTAGACAGAGGCACAGGGGAGGGGGGGTACGCTCTAGGAGGGACAGAGAGACAGGGGAGGGGGGGTACGCTCTAGGAGGGACAGAATGACAAGGGAGGGGGGGTACGCTCTAGGAGAGACAGAGGGACAGGCCCCCCCCAATCGGAGGGAGGGAGAAGGTAAGCTCTAGGGAGAGGGTCATGACCAGGGGGAGGGGGGGTTTAGGGTTTAGGTGGGCCAAGGGACCCCAGGACTCTCAGACAGACACCACTGTTAGAGAGAGAATGGTGTGTGGGGGGGGGGGGGGGTAGGTAAACAGCCTCTACATACACATGAGGGATGACATCATCCTGATTGAACTTTCCTCCTCCTCTGGTTGATAGAGAGATGGAGTGATGGAGGGATGGAATGGTGGAGTGACAGAGAGATGGAGTGATGGAGAGATGGAGTGATGCTGTCACATGTCCTTATGAGGAGCACTCTGATTGGTTGAGCCTTCTGACACGACACTCTGAATGCAATTTGTAAAAATTGTAAGTAAACACAGATGCAGGAGGAGTGTGGGGGGCACAGTCCACACACACACACACACACACACACACACACACACACACACACACACACACCCCTGGATAGTTAGTGTAGCACTTCAATCACATTCCAACACGTACGTGTGTGTGTGTGTGTGTGTGTGTGTGTGTATGTCCAGGTGACAGGTGTGTGTGTGTGTGTGTGTGTGTGTGTGTGTGTGTGTGGACTTCCCTGACAGGTGTGTGGATGAGGAGAGTACTGTTCTGTTCATGTTGCCATGGTGACACACTATGATGACAGGGTAGGAACATGGACACATTTCAGAGTATGGCCAATGTTACTACATACAGTATGTATCAAAACATTTCTTGCCACCTATCCCACACACACCCTGAAAACCAGCACAGCCACCCTAGGCGGTGGGCCGAAGCTGTCTATCTGCTTTCGTTTGTGAAATGATCGATCTACAACTACAGACTAGTTGATTTTTTCATATAAGCTAAATAGTTTTTTTTTTAACATGTTTCCGTCTGTTGGCAGACGATTTTAGATCGGCGTTTTATGAAAAGTAAACTTACGATCCATAAGTTAATAAGGAGAATGCTTGGGGCTACTATGCCGCTAACCAATCAAAACCCGTTAAAGCGTCACCTGACTTGACGTCTGCCAATGATATTCCTTCAAAATACGGAACTAGACAACGTATTATCTGGAAAGACGAGAAGACTGAGTTGTTTCGGATAACTTTACTGTCAAGTAATGTTTCAGGTAAGATGTGCATGTCATACTAATTCATATCACATATTAATGAACAAGTCCATGTCATGTTGTGTCAATACAAACATGTTCTAATATGCTATTTTAGTGAAAAATCCGACCTATCGTCACCCGCGATTGTGAAGCTAATTAATTAACAAGCTAGTTATCTAACTTTAAAGGGTACAATAGCTAAGTTACCAATGTCAACTATGTCTATTCTCAATTATGTCAATAATAATTGTGCCAAATTGGGACCAGTAACATTAACTTGTGTGTGAGTTTGTTATATGTGTGTGCAAGCATGTTTTTGATATTGTCAATCGTCTCACTTTTACGAGGTGAGCTGGTAAGACAAAACCCAAGACTAAGGGCCGGTTTCACAGACAAGGCTTAAGCCTAGTCCTGGACTAAACATTTGTGGTCGTAGAGGTCGCATGTAAATGCCTCAATTTCCTCATAAAGCTCTGTTGGCAGTTGAAAAGCTGTTCCCAACTTTTGGAAAGTAGCACAATGCTCTTTGTTGGACAGGAGTGTTTTTACGGCCTTCACTTTTCCATTGCCGTGCAGTGCACTCACTGTATCCAAAAGGAGCGATAGGCGTAAGTAAGTAAGCACTCACTGTATCACAGCCGGTGAAACAGTGAAATCCAATGAGCGCATCAGAGACTTCATCACCAAGATGGCTGTGTATTCTCTGTACGTGTATGGTGTTTGTTTGTCCCTTTCCCTGTGTGGAAGTACAGGTTTGCTCCTATTTCCTTACAGAAAGCGATAGCCAGTACAAACACATCTGTGTCAGGACTGCTGATCACAACATGTAAGCTATACTGTGAGGCATGTTCACAGTGAAGCAACAGCAGGGTGTCTGCCTCCTCCTGTATTGAGAACAGTGTGAGCAGTGGTAAAACCTCAAGTTCTGTGCCACTGCTGTTGACTCTGATCACATGACACTCAGACCCATGTCCAACAATCAAAGTGATGTCTTGAATTTGGTTTTTCCTGGACTTGGACCATGTCTCAAAAAGAAACTGTTGTAGGTTTTCTTTGTTTTGGCCACAAGCCAAGAACTTGGACCAAAGTCTTCTGGTCAGCTGAATATATTGTTGTCAACTGCGCAATGTGCAATATTCGAAAACACCACTTGAAGGGTTATGTGCAATATATATTTATACCAAATGATGCCATGTCCAGGTGGAAACTGCTGCCAATGTCACTCAATGTTTGTTGCTGTCCTGTTGTTTACTTTGCCCACTGTATGTTGTATGTATCGTCTCTGTTGCACTTGAAGCATGAAAGTACCATGCCCAAGACAAGTTTCCCCTCGGGGACAATAAAGTATAATCAATCAATCAATCAATCAATCAACTGACATCCTTTTGTTGCTCGTCGACCTCGTTCTGCATTCTTTATACTCAGTGTTTTGTTGGTGTCAGGGACAAAATGCACCACTTTAGATTTACTCACTTTGGCTGCATTGATCAGGTACATTAGTGCACTGTTGGCAAATCTTCCAAATGTATCTTGGGGTTTCATAGCCTGTACTAGTGCCATTGCATCCCACACCCAGGTTGAGCCATCAGGGATTTCTACGGTGGCTGGTGGATTTACTGATCCTTCTAGAAAGTGCATTAATTTGGCTTTGTTTTCACAAGAGAGCCATCTATGTTCGCAATTGCTGCAGGAAAGGGTCCCAGACTATAGACCAGCATTTCCCCTATGTCTATCTTCCTCACTGTTCCCACAACAATAGTAAAAGTAGTAAAGCTTCCAAAGTTATAGCCTAGTTTATTTAAAACTCTCCTAATCTGTTTACCAAGGTAACCCCAGATGCTCAGCCCTGGACTGCACTGCACATCTTCTGGACCTGACCTGGCAGGGCTGACCCTGACCCATTGATGCCTTGTTCATATCTTGTTCATGTCATATCTTAGCTTGTTTATATCATATTGTTAATAATGTCCATGTCATATCTTAGCTTGTTTATATCATCTTGTTCTTATAAATAACTTATATTGCTATAAAAAACCTGCAGCCTCCTGTAGGCCTACTGATTTTTCCCTTCTCTAGTGGGCTCTTTCAATGTTTCGTATGTTGGCATACTGCATATACATTAGGGATGCAACCTCAGCAAATATGTTCAAGTCAAGACTAAAAACCCATCTTTTTAATATTGCCTTTAAATGACTAAATAATTAAATTAAGATTATAAAAACCCTTGCTTTTAATATTGCATTTAAGTTACAAAATAATTAAATTAAGATTTTTGGATTGTCAGAACCAGAAAGAGCCCGGCAGCTCCTATCTCTCCCTGGGCTTGGAGACTCAAAGCCCTCTGAGTTAATGGACCATATGCTGGCTCTGCTTGGCAATCATCAACCATGTTTCCTTTTTAAAGAGCTTTTTTTGCAGCAACTCCCAGACCAGATTCGTTTGCCTTTAGCCAGTTCTGTAAAGGCAAACCTTCGTGAATTGGCTAAAGAAGCTGATGTTTTTTTTTCAGCTGGGAGAAAGACTGTTTCAGTCACGCCCCTTACCAACACCAGCACTGCCTGGGAGGAATGCATGCATCAACCGCACACACACTCTGTCTCCGCCAGCGCTGTGGCCCGCCGTGAGAAGTCAAGTCTCTGCTTCTATCACGGCAAGTTCGGCAACAAAGCAAAGAAGTGCCTGCCACCTTGTAGCTGGTCGGGAAACGCGTTGGCCGCCACTCGTTAGCAGCCCTGAGTGTCGGCCCTTCCAGCGGATTGCTGTTCATTACTGACTCTATATCTGGCCGCAGATTTCTTTGTGACACTGGAGCTCAGGTCAGCATTCTGCCGGCGTCAGCCTTGGATATCCGAGCAGCCAAACTGGGCCCCAACCTTGAAGCAGCTAATGGCACCCCCATCCCCACGTTTGGCACACGCCCCTTAACACTGTGCTTTGCTGGACAACGTTTCTCTTGGGACTTTGTGTTGGCGAAGGTGTCCACCCCGCTCCTGGGTGCTGATTTTCTTTGTGCTAATGGGCTGCTGGTGGATGTGGGTAACCGTCAGCTTGTCAACGCTGAGACCTTCTGCTCACTGGCTTGTGAGCACACCACCGCTACATCGACAAGACTGGCCGCTCTCCTTTCACCGGCTGATGATGTCGCCCAACTCCTGCTGGAGTTTTCAGACATCACTACGCCAACGTTTTTGGCTGGCTCCATAAAACACAATGTGACACACTTCATACCTACCAGTGGTCCGCCTGTGCATGCTCGAGCCCGCCGGCTGGACCCACAAAAGTTGGCGATAGCAAAGGAGGAGTTCAGCTCCATGGAGAGACTGGGCATCATTCGTAGGTCTGACAGTCCCTGGGCCTCGCCTTTGCACCTGGTTCCCAAGGCCAATGGAGGCTGGCGCCCGTGTGGTGATTACCGGCGGCTTAATGATGCCACTACGCCTGACCGGTATCCAGTTCCCTACATTCAGGATTTCTCAGCCCACCTGGCAGGAGCAGTTATTTTTTCAAAGGTGGATCTCATTCGAGGATATCACCAAGTGCCAGTCCATCCTCAAGACATCACCAAAACGGCAGTCATCACACCGTTTGGCCTCTTTGAATATTTACGAATGCCTTTCGGCCTGAAGAATGCCGCCCAAACCTTTCAGCGGTTGATGGACTCAGTGTTGCGTGATCTGCCTTTTCTTTTTGTTTACCTTGATGATATCCTGGTGGCCAGTACATCCAAGGCAGAACACATGTCACACCTCCGCCTCCTTTTTGCTCAATTGCAGCAGCACGGCTTGATTGTCAATCCAGCAAAATGCCAGTTTGGGGTGCCCTCCATTGATTTTCTCGGCCATCACATCACTTCTGCCGGTGCAACCCCACTGCCCTTAAAGGTGAAGGCGGTGCTGCAGTTCCCACGCCCCACAACAGTGAAGGCCCTACAGGAGTTCCTGGGTATGGTGAATTTTTATCATCGCTTTATTCCACAAGCAGCCTGCCTCATGCGACCCCTGTATGGGGCCCTCAAGGGCAAGCCTCCCAAGCACATTGTTGACTGGTCCAGTGAAATGTCAGGATCATTCTCTGCCACCAAGGAAGCTCTTGCAAATGCAACCATGCTAGCACATCCAGTGCCAGATGCCCCCATTGCCTTGACATCTGATGCCTCAGACCGCGCAGTTGGTGCTGTTTTAGAGCAGCAGATTGACGGGGTTTGGCAGCCTCTCGCTTTTTTTAGCCGGCAGCTCCGTGCTAGTGAGCAGAAATACAGCACGTTCGACCGTGAGCTACTAGCCCTTTACCTGGCAGTCAGACATTTCCGTTTCCTCCTAGAGGCTCGACCATTCACTGCTTTTGTAGACCACAAGCCTTTAACTTTTGTCATGTCTAAACTGTCGGAGCCATGGTCAGCCAGGCAACAGCGTCATCTCTCCTACGTTTCTGAATTTACTACAGACATACAACATGTAGCAGGAAAACAGAACGTCGTGGCTGACTGCCTTTCTCGCACCTTCACAAGCACCGTCCACCTCGGCATCGATTATGCCCGCATGGCTGTGGACCAAGATGCAGACCCTGACATTCAGGCCTTTCGGACGGCGACTACAGGGCTTCGGTTGGTGGATGTCCCTTTTGACGATAAGGGTACGACACTGCTATGCGATGTCTCTACTGGCCAGCCCCGTCCTCTGGCACCCAAGATGTGGAGACGGAAGGTTTTCGATGTCATACATGGCTTGTCACACCCAGGCCGGAAGCCATCACAGCGTCTGGTGACAGAAAAATTTGTCTGGCATGGCATGAAGAAGGACATTCGCGACTGGGTCAAAACATGCATCGCATGCCAGCTCACAAAAGTCCATCGACATGTGAAGGCACCATTGGAGCAGTTCACAGTCCCAGAAAGGCGCTTTGACCACATCAACGTGGATTTAGTTGGACCTCTTCCTCCTTCTGGAGGGTTCACCCATCTCTTGACAATGGTGGACAGAACGACACGGTGGCCAGAGGTGGTTCCACTGTCGGGAACAACGACAGCTGAGGTGGCCCGCGGATTCATTGGTACTTGGATCGCCCGGTTCGGGGTTCCCTCTGACCTCTCCTCAGACCGGGGACCACAATTCACCTCACAATTGTGGACCTCTATCACCCAACAGTTGGGTATTTCACTCCATCGGACTGCAGCATATCATCCCCAGGCCAATGGCCTGTGTGAGCGATTTCACCGTTCCATGAAAGCAGCCCTGAAAGTGGACCTCCAGGGCAATAGCTGGATCGACAGGCTACCCTGGGTGATGCTGGGACTTCGTACTGTACCTAAGGAGGACCTCCTCTCTTCTTCGGCAGAGCTTGTTTATGGCCAGGCCCTTAGAGTACCGGGTGATTTTTTCCCCTCTGTTAACGTTCCCTGGTCTGCACCAGAACAACTTCGTAATCTATGGGACAAGGCAAGTGCCTTTATGCCGACCCCTACTTCAAATCACAGCCTGCCACGTATCCATGTCCCTCTGGATCTCCAATCAGCAAGATATGTGTTTATCCGCCACGACGCACATAGGAACCCTCTACAGCCGCCTTACGATGGCCCCTACAGAGTTGTGGAGACAGGCGACAAGACCTTTATCATTGACATAGGGGGAAGTATGGAGCATATCTCAGTGGACCGCCTGAAGACAGCTCATCTAGATGGAGAACGGGCTGTGGAGGTGGCCCGTCCACCACGTCGTGGCCGCCCTCCTACAAGCACAACAAAAAAACCTCCCAGTGGTTCCGGGCCAGGCTGTCAGCAGCCAAGAGATTTCCGTCCAGCCCAAGTTCCGGAGTCCCGTAATCGCTTTGGACGAGTCCTCCGAGCTCCGGCACGTTATGGGAAGTCAGTGTTTGTGAATTCTGGGGGGGACCTGTGTGGTGACTAGACACCCACTGAGTGATCAGGGCGAATTCACTACATTACCCAGGTGCCTTAGCAGGGTGATGAGGTGTATTTAAGGCGACCAGGAAGTGTGAATGAGGAAGTGAATGCAGAGTGTGCAATAAACACAGCTCTTGTTTACACATTAACCATGTGCTCCTAGTCCTTCTTCATATCCCTCAAACCAACAACTACAATATAATGATTAAAGCACTTTGAGCTGCAACGTTTGCAGGAAAAGCGCTATACAAATAAAGTTATTATTATTATTATTATTATTATTATAATTATTATATAGCATTGTCTATGGTAGCCAATATTACCGTAGCTGGCACATCTGGAATGTAACTGTCTACTAGGTTATATTTTTTTACAGCCCTTTCTGCAATTTGGCTTTCTGCAGTGTGAAGATTCACCCACTGTAGAGAACAATGTACAAATTTGGTCCAACTTGCATCTGAAAATGCAATAATATTGTCCGTTCGGTTTGTTAAATGCATACAACACTCCATAATTCATCACATCTCGTTATTTTCCCGTGGTTGCTAGGGTTTACATCCAGTCAGTTGCTAGGGTTAACAGCCAGTGTTTACATTTCGGGGTCCTAATGAAGCCGTACTCGAATTCTGATTGGTTTATCAACTAGAGCGACCAGCGATGTCCCTGAGCAGACAGACGATTAAAAAACTAGTTTGTGAAAATCTCAGACATAAATACAGCTGCCAACAAATTGTTATAGACTAAAGATAATTACTTAATATCGTATGTAAGAGATCGTTTACTCTGTAGATGGAAAAAGATAAACTTCGCGATAAACGCGTTCGGCCCACCACCTACCCCCCCTCTGCCCCTCACACACACTCACCCTCACACTCACACACCAACACAGCCCACCACCCCCCAACCCCCCAAACTCCACATGCTCTTCAGTACACAAAACATATTAATAATAACAATAACAATATTGTCGGAATCTGTGAAATGAAAACATAACCCATTCCACATTCCGACAGAAATAACAAACGTTGTTAGTCTTTAAGAGTTAAACTACAGGGAGACGTAGGGATCAATCATTAGAAAAATGCTTTTTTTTGACGCTACAATCAAGTCTCCCAGAATCCTCCAGGGCTACGAGGGACCGCCCACCTTCCTGGAGCGACAGGTCAGAGGTCAGAGTGCATGTTGCGGTTTCTGGTCGTTCCTGAGTCGGACAGAGGGGAGCAGAGAGGATTGTGGGTAGGGGGGAGGGAGGAGAGCAGAGGATTGTGGGTAGGGGAGGGAGGAGAGCAGGGAGGATTGTGGGTAGGGGAGGGAGGAGAGCAGGGAGGATTGTGGGTAGGGGAGGGAGGAGAGCAGGGAGGATTGTGGGTAGGGGAGGGAGGAGAGCAGAGGATTGTGGGTAGGGGAGGGAGGAGAGCAGAGGATTGTGGGTAGGGGAGGGACGGACGGACGCACAGGTGTAGTGTGTCGTAGTAGAGAGCTGTTAACACACACACACACACACGCGCACACACACACACACACTCCCTGTCACTTTTTGACCCCCCCTACCCCCCCCCCCTTTCATCTGCCAAGCCATTTTACCCAGAAGTTAAAGTAAACTGTTAAACAGTTATATATATATCTATATTCATGCTGCCTCTCCTTAGGAAAGAACCTCAGTATTCAAACACAACCATAGTATGAGACCCCCCCCCACCCCCCTCTCTCTCCTCCCACCCCTCCTCTCCCCCCCCTCCTCTCTCTCTCCCCCCCTCTCCTACTCCACCAACCACCATGACCGGTTACCATGACAACCACCATGACATGACATGACAGGTTACCATGACAACCACCATGACATGACAGGTTACCATGCCAACCCCAGAGGGTTCAGGTAGGCAGGTGGGACGAGGAGGACTGGCTGGAATGATTATTAAAAAAACAACAACAACAACAACAACAACTCCCCCCTCACCTTTGAGCTGGGGTGGGGGGGGGGGGGGGGGGAGTTTCCATGACGACCACCACACAGGACCCCACCCACCCATGCATCTCCAGCTGTACGATTGGCTTCTGCCGTTCCCGGGGGAGGGGCCTCTGCACCCTCCAGTCGTGTCTGCTTCTTTGATATTTTGTAAAAATATCTTTGAATTGCCCCCCCCCCCCCGTCTGGTCCTGGTGCACTGCTTCATTTTGAAATTCCCTGAAATGTTTTTGTACGGAAAAAAAAAAAAGGATTGAATAAACAATCATTTTGCTCTCACTCTTGGGTTCTGGCTCTCTCTCTATCTCCCTCTAGTGGACGTCTGGTGGAGTGGTTGTGTTTGTTAAATCCTGAGCCAGTCAGAAGCTCTGGAGTTAAGTCCTTGCAAGGTATCACAAGTTTAAAATCTCACCTCCTACTTGTGGGTAGTGGTGGCCTCGGGGTTAGTGAGTTGGACTGGTGATCAGAGGATCATGAGTTCAAATCCCACCAGTGAACACCACCATTAGTGTTCTAGTCCCACCTGGGAACACCACTAGTGTTCTAGTCCCACCTGGGAACACCACCACTACTGTGTCCTTGAATAAGACCTGGGAACACCACCACGAGTGTGTCCTTGAGTAAAACCTGGGAACATCACCACTAGTGTGTCCTTGAGTAAGACCTGGGAACACCACCACTAGTGTGTCCTTGAGTAAGACCTGGGAACACCACCACTAGTGTGTCCTTGAGTAAGACCTGGGAACACTGCCACTAGTGTGTCCTTGAGTAAGACCTGGGTACACCACCACTAGTGTCCTTGAGTAAGACCTGGGAACACCACCACTAGTGTGTCCTTGAGTAAGACCTGGGAACACTGCCACTAGTGTGTCCTTGAGTAAGACCTGGGTACACCACCACTAGTGTGGCCTACTCAGCGAAGGACACACTGCTGTACAGCACCACCAGGGCTAACCTAAACCGTGGCATCCGGGAGGCCAAGGCAGACCACAGAGAGAAGATTGAGGAATGCTTCCTGAGCAACGACTCCAGGCGGGTGTGGCAGGGGGTTCAGCACATGACAAACTTCAGAGCCAACAGGCTCACAGCCGCGGAGGACGACCCCCTGCTGGCGGAAAAGCTGAACTCCTTCTACGCCCGGTTCGACGAGGGGAGAACGGAGGTAACCACAACACAAACACCACTCTCTCCAGCTCTCAGCAGCCTCACCCTCACAGAGCATGAAGTGAGACGCGTGCTGAAGGCGGTGGACCCCAGAAAAGCCTCAGGGCCGGATGGCGTCCTGGGACGGGTGCTGAGGGACTGCACCGACCAGCTGGCCGGGGTTTTCACCAACATCTTCAACCAGTCCCTGTCCCAGGCCACCATCCCACCCTGCCTGAAAACCTCAACTATCATCCCAGTCCCGAAGAAAAGCACGGTGAGCTGCCTAAACGACTACCGCCCGGTGGCACTCACACCAATCATCATGAAGTGCTTCGAGAAACTGGTCCGGGTCCACATAGTCACACGCCTCCCGCCCAACCTGGATCCATACCAGTTCGCCTACAGAGCCCATAGGTCCACAGAGGACGCCATCGCGACGACTCTCCACTCCACTCTATCCCACCTGGAGAGGGGGAACAGCTACGCGAGACTGCTCTTTGTGGACTTCAGCTCTGCCTTCAACACCATCCTTCCAGACAGGCTAGTGACCAAACTACTAGACCTGGGACTATCACACTCCATCTGTGCATGGATCAAGGACTTCCTGTCTGACCGCCCCCAGAGGGTGCGGGTGGGCTCCCACACCTCCACAGCCCTCAGACTCAGCACTGGGTCCCCCCAGGGCTGCGTGCTAAGCCCCATCCTCTACAACCTCTACACCTACGACTTCACCCCCGTCCACCCCAGCAACTCCATCGTAAAGTTTGCAGACGACTCCACCGTGGTGGGCTGCATCTCGGGGGGGGGACGAGGCGGCGTACAGGGATGAGGTGGAGCAGCTGGGCAAGCTGTGCAAGGTTAACAACCTGCTGCTGAACCAGTCAAAGACCCAGGAAATCATAGTGGACTTCAGGAGGAAAAAATCTGAGGTCCAGCCCCTGCTCGTCGATGGAGGGAGCGTGGAGAGAGTCTCAACCCTCCGATTCCTGGGGGTGCACATACAGGATGACCTGTCCTGGAAGACCAACACAGCAGCCATCATCAAGAAGGCACAACAGCGGCTCTACTTCCTGAGAGTCCTCAGGAAATACCACCTCAAACAGGAGCTGCTTGTGACCTTCTACCGCTGCACAGTGGAGAGCATCCTCACCTACTGCATCTGCGTGTGGTTCTCCAGCTGCACAGCCGCAGAGAGGAAAGCGCTACAGAGAGTCGTGAGATCGGCCCAGAAGATCATCGGCGCCCCCCTCCCCTCTCTGGAAGAGCTGTACAACACACGCTGCCTCAGGAAGGCCTCCACGATCTCCAGAGACCCATCCCACCCTGGGAACGAACACTTTGTTCGGCTGCCCTCGGGCAGGCGGTTCAGGACCATGTCCGCAAGGACAAATAGACTGAAGCTCAGCTTCTACCCCAGGGCCATTCAGGCCCTGAACACAGCAAAGACCTAGGTTCATAGGCCCTGGACAATCTAGAAATTTTGATGGCAGCTACTAGATTGTAATCAAGTGCAATACTGAAACACAACTGTGAACATTTCAAACCTGCAAACTGCGACACTTTAAATGAATGTGCAATAACACTATGTGCAATATGACAACCCTCGGGTACATAAGGTTCAGAGATAGGAAATGTTAGAATAGGTATAGCATAGCATAGAGTACAGCACAGTGTTTTATTTGTATAGTATAGTATAGTGGATAGTGTACATAGCCTTTATTTATGTAAACCAGCTCTTTTCCCTTCTTGTTTTTAGTATTTTTTTCCTAGCACCAGGGGAGCCCCCCCTCCCAAATGTCGTTGTATGGTACCTGTACTATATCAATGACAATAAAGACCATTCATTCATTCATTGAGTAAGACCTGGGAACACCACCACTAGTGTGTCCTTGAGTAAGGCCTCAAAGTAAGGGGCCCCCCCTTTTTCCAGGTTAGAGCAATAGCCTCTCCAAATCTCTGTGCATCCCTGCCCCTAGCCTAGACTAATGTGGTGGTCATATGAAGCACAGTCACACTGCATGACTACTTCCTGTGTTTAACTCACCAACTGCCAAAGCGTTCCGGAACTCTCACCACATAGACTGTGTCCAGTGTTTTATGTGGTATCTACCTAGCAACAACACTTTGATTGGCTACAAAATGAAGCGTCATCATTTATGCATTTTCAGTGAGTAAAGTCACCCTTGGCAGTCTAGGATGTTGACAATGTGGGCGACTTTATTCACCTTCGGTGATAAATGAATTAATCACTCATTCACAGGTGTCAGGTAACAGGGACTTTATTCATCAGGTGTTGATGTTTGATATGCAGTGATGATAAAACCACCACAGAAACAGACCATTAGACAAACTTATAATATCATGTACAGAAGATGTGTATCATATTACAATCACAGTCACCCTTATTAAACAGTTTTGAAGCATATCTGATTCCCTTTGCAAGCCATTAAACCAATAACATTATTATCAAACATACATTCTGTTAAATGTAATTACGTCACACACATGCATGAGGGACAACTTGTGTTTTTGCTTTAATAAGACAGACAGCCAAGTCTGCTACCTCACCATCACCATTCTAAAGCTCTGGGACCTGTACTAGACTGATTATTAATGTGATCAATGGATTTTGATAAATTAAAGTGAATTTAATTGTCTGAACATCCTCAATTTCACTCTGTACACACCCAGTATTCATTACACTCAAAATCCCCAAAATGTAATTATACATTACAATAATAACTAGCTAATAATGAAATACAGTATTCTGAGAGCATCTGGTTTATAATAATTTTAACATCCTGAGAAGTCAAACAATGTCATTTATATAGAGTCATATCTTCTTATGAGGCTGGAGAAGCTGGGCTATATTTTACTTTGCTGCTGCATATTCACCATCTCTAGCAGATACACTGATAGCAAAAACTATATAACACACGATAACCAGTTCAGAAATGACTCTGTTTGGTAAATTATACCATAATCTTAGAAGATAATTCTGCGATTGACAGGATAGATGATCAGAGGGGCAGAGTTGTTACCAATAACATTCAGGTCAGGGGCCTCATTTATAAAAAAGTACTTGAACGTCATCTTTGACTTTCACGTAGGCTAAGCACATTTTTCTAAACGGACGTAAGCATTATTTATAAAACGGGCTGAGATGGTTTAAAGTTGCGTATGTGCTTCCTTCTATAAATACCAACGCAGGTAAAATGAACGCAGGTGAATGAGGTTTGTATTAACGCCTGTGATAGCGACTCAATTATAGCGGCTGAATTAAGACAAGTGCTATAATATAGGGTAGGCGTTCGTCTGGAAGTGGGAGAGGGCAGCGAAGGGTGGCTTAGTTAGTATTCGGCCCTTTTCTTTGATCTCGATTCCCTTTGATCTTTTTATGAGGGGGGGTCATAAAACATAAGATCTTTTACAGAAGGGGGGGTTTATTTCCCCCCCGCGTTGTGGTTTTATTAACCCCCGCCATTTGTTCAGAACACCCCCCAAACGGAGGGGTGGGCCAAAACGAAAGTTGACGCAGGTGTTTAGGAAGGGGGTGGCCCCAAATGACTGGCAAGGGTTGAAATGTAGCTGTCTAGCTGTGTTTAAATAACGAATATTGTTGTTAGAAAGAGACTTAGGGTTAGAAATGAAATTAGAGGAAAATGTGACGAGTGGGAGCGACATTCGGATATAATACGGACATTCGCATATAATACGCACATTATCATGTCCTTTCGGTCTTTCATGTGGACAGTGGATGTCATACAGTCTCCCCCCCAAAAAAATGCTCCTAAACAAACAAAACGTGTACATCTATGTATATCTATCTGATATACATCTTGATCTTTTGTACGCACACTCTTAAGAGAGTGAACGGGGGTTTCGTATCAGCAGTCAGATATGCGTTCAGACAGCCTCTGTTGATAGACAGACACATCGAGTTGCTTTTCCTGCCTCTCTGCTACTCCCACCCCTCTCTCTGAAGCGTCATTCTGACAGCAAGAGACAACAGGCTAGGGTAGACTACTGTTGGGTAATCTTGGTTACCAGAATGGTCCTAGAGTTTGCGTCGACATCGACTGCTCAAAATGGGGAACGTGTACAATCCTGTCAAACTTTGCCAAAAGGACATCCCCGCAAAAACACATCTAGAATGACAGGTTTGATCAACCTGAATGTGATACCTTCCAACCAGATGCATCCCAAAATACACTACATCCCAAAATTGCCATTGTAAATTACAGATAGACCTGTTAGAACATCAGTTGTCTTTTAGCGGACCTCTTGGACACCCCTAAACACTGGGGTTTAACTAGTAGTTATACCAATAGTAGTGACCAATAGTAGTGACTACCCCATCCCTGGCATATTACTTTTTCAGCTATCGCCAACATTCACAATGTTATCAACATGTTTATAGAAATAGACTGTCAATTGTAGTAATGGCAACAATTGTAATAATTATAATTACAAGAGAACCACAATGAATGAATCAAATGAATCAAAGTAATCGCGTTATTTCCAGATTGTAAGCTTTCAAATGATGTGTCATACATAGACATCGGGAAAAATGTAAGACAACATGAGTATTTGAAACTTGTTAACCCTGAAAACTAAATCCTGACGCACGGCTTACAAGATTTGTAGATGTTGCTTGACAGAAGAGACGCACCGGTAAGCTGGTAAAATTCATCATCGCGTCTTTTTGAGAACGCACTAACGGTACCCAAATGCTTGGACGCACAGCCGAGTCCTGGCGAACGGGTGAACTTATAATACAGGGCAGAAAATACCCTTGTTGGTGATCGGCCCCTGTGAGTAGGCTACTCGGAATTCACTATTCTAGCCTATTTGTTCGGTTGGATATCAGCACGGTTGTCAACCGATTGTCAAGTCAAAAGGTAAACAGAACTGTATCATTTTACGCACGAAAATAAATCCTTAGCCTACCTCACTCAATGAGCTGACCCAGCTCCCCCAGGTGTCTCAGGAGACACTTTTCAGGAACCCGCTGCCTAATACCATCAATCATACTATCATATACCACATAAATTATTAGATTGGTGGTATTTTATGCTGTATATGATAGTGTGATTGAAGTGCCCCATCGCAGACAGGTTTTAGTTGATTACTATTAAGCATCATGAACACTGTGGAACTGACAGCCATCATGGATACAATATCAACAAACACCCATTTTCTAGTATCATAGATACTCTACCTCTACAAATAAGACCTAGTGCTATGATAATAGTACTTACTACTGACAGTTTATATATCATTGGAGAGAGTTGGGGGTTTTTGACAGTTTTGGAAATGCTCCAAATCATTCAAGATTTCCTAAATCGATTTATGACTTTTTAAACCTGTCATGTGACGAGATACATTTCTCAGACAAACAAGTTCAGGATGTCACATCGGTCACATGTGGTGAACACTGTATCTACTTCTTAAATCACATGTGTAGAGGCATCACCTACGATATGTTGATATCTAAATATTCTTCTAATCTGTTTAAAAATGACACAATGGTAACACGTTTTGTGAAAAAGTTGCAACCGCGTGTGTGTGTTCATAATGTGTTTAGTTGTGTTCAACATGTTCAGACAATTGTGTAAGATTGTGCAAGTCAATAAAATGTTGGTCAAATAAATTATCAGAGTTCATGTATCATTACAATCATTTTTATTTAGTCAAGCAAGGGGGTTTTAGTCAAACAATAACATAGTCATTCACAGTCATTCACAATAAAAATAAAAAATACAAACATTGTATACAAATTGGCTGTAGCAGAAATACATTCACAATGTTAACAAAGGGTTAAAAATGTTAAAACAAAAAACAAGTAAATAAATTAAAATAAAATAACAAATCTAGACCCAATCATGCCACAACAAGTCTCTATGAGATTCAGGATTCAGAATTCAGACATTTCAGCCACTCGTCTTCCTCTGTTTGTACACAACCTGATAAGGGGAGCATAACGCTGTTCTGAGACGATAGGCCTCTGGCGTTTTAGCTTTATAATCAACCAACAAATACCCATAAGGGGCTTCTGTAGCATCTTTAAATGACTCCATAAAATATTTAGTATTACCAGGATACATTTGTCTAGCCAATACAGAGATTTGATTATTATCACGGGGGTTTTTAAATAACACTAAATAGTTTGTGTTCAAGCTAATTGTCCTACTGGTTTTACCTTGGAAAAACAAATTCTGTACTAGATATAAAACACTGAGATTTCTATGGTGAACATACTGGGTAAAAACCTTCTCAACTTCGAGGCTATTACTGGCGTCATTCATGACGTCGTCAATGATTAACAAATTATTCTTGGACACCGGCAGGATTTCATCATTGTCTAGTCTTTCGGGAATCCCCTCGACAAAATTGATATCCCTAATCTTTAACAAATCATCATATAACGGTTGCCAGCAAGCATATATGTATACAATATTTTCAATGTGATGCGAGAGTAAAAGCTCTGCATTAGTTAACAGCTCCTTAACTAAATAGGTTTTACCCGAGTTAGAAGGGCCCGACAACAGCAAGCTGAACGGATGCTGTAGTCTACTCTAAAATCAAAATCACTATTGCCAAAATCGGACATGATTCAAAAACCATACGGTAAGGTTGTGTAGTCTTGCATTAAAACCCTTTTGTTGTAGACTATTCTAAACCTCTTGACAACGGTTGTGTTCTTCAATGTGAGAGATTTCTTAACACGTACAATATTTTCAGTGCGGGCCAACACATGACTTGTGCTATTCCTGTCGGCTACGAAATGATCAACGAGCTCCACCAGAGTGTCTAGTTTAACAACTTTAGAATTCTCAGCGTTCAGGGTAATACCTTTAGCTTTCATGCATGTAACACCCTTTAAAGTTCGATAACCATATGTTTTAGGCCCCCCTGAACAAAACTCCACAATATGGTCGCCGCCCCCTATCTCGTCAGTTAAATCCCCCAAGTATGGGCCTAGTGGAGGGACCCAATCACCTGGCTTTGTTACAAAGATCACCGAATCCGTGTCACTATACAAAAGTCTGTCATCCAGTTTATACATCAGATCATACAACTCGAGCCTAGCATGGGCAGTTGTGAAAGCTCCTAGAAAGACATTGATATCCTTTGTATTCCATAAAGACCCGTCAGCATGAGCCCACTGGACCAAAGCAACTGTGTCAGATATGAATGCAAAGTATTTCAAGTCCACATCGGCTGAAAATATGTATCTAGCAAAATCTTCAGGATCCTTCAACAATTCAGTGTTGGGGAGATTCTCTCTCATGGAGAATCTACCCCACAAGCTGTTTAGGAGTAGTTTGTTGATAGATCGTCTGGCCTGATTTAAAACTATTTTGGTAGGATCGAATCTTATCCCTTCCTTGGCGTAATAATTATCCACATAGGTTTGCTTGTCGACATCAGACACAACATGTTCAGGGTAACCACTGGCTTCCTGCTTATATTGCAAGAATTTTTTTACATATCCTGCAAACAAGTCATCACTCTTTTGAGCAAAATGCCATACTTCGTCTACCCTGGTGACTATGTAACCAAGCTCTATAGATTTTAACAATTCGATACTAACCCAGGTACCTGAAATGGCTCTCTCGTCATCTGTATGGGTACACAACCCTGACTGGTTCTCACTCTCTGCACAGCTGCAGCACAATGGAAACATTAGTTTACCTCCGCATCTATAGGGTAGAACAGGGTGGAGCAGCCCTCTGGGGGGTAATACAGTAGCCTTGATTAAACCGTAATAATTCTCCAGGGGCTCAAAATCGTTGAAGATGATTTGGGGGTGACCCACCGGGTAAGACTTACGAGCTTGGCAGAAGGGGTATAACGATGTGAAGTCTAGATATTGTATCTTCTCATCAACACTAGCCTTGTGGTAGAGTTTATAGGCATTAGTACGGCCCCCGTAGAGTGCGTCCCTAGGTTTCAATCGCTCTGTGTGTGGGTATGTTGACATGAAATTAATAACTTGCTGATCATGGCGTTTAGCCCTCTGCCATTGGCATTCCCACATGATTTCGACAGTCAGCCCATGAACCCTCTCAAGTGTCTCGGCTCTCACATCGGCCTCTGCTCTCAATTCTCCATATGTCTTTTGAAGGAGAGGGTTTAAATGATTTGTTTTGCAGTGTCTCTGCAGCAGATAATATTCTGTCCCAAACGTGTTCAGACAGATCGCCTAGGTCTGGGAAGCCAGCGTCAAACCTGGGATGCCCGCATATAAATACAACCATATTATTAAACAGTCACGCCCCCGCACACACACACACACACACACACACACACACACACACGCACACACACACACACACACACACACACACACACACACACACACACACACACACACACACACACATACACACACGGTTGCAACTTTTTCACAGATGTTTTCATTTTAATAACTTGTATACATAGTGTAAACATTATTTGATTATTAATCATTTGATTATTAATACACATTAAAGGCCTTGCCTTACCTTACATATTATCATCCATGGCGATTTCTGGTCTCTGAATGCACTCGAGGCTGGAGAATTCGTCAGGATCTCTCGCGGAAGTGAAAGGGAAGAATTCGACAGACCTTGTGCTCTCTCTCTCTCATGAAAGTGTCTGCATCAAGATCTAACTTATATACCATTTAAACAGCGCCCCTCCAAACGTCATCATGCTTATTGAAGCATTCGTGAACCTTTTTTGTTTTTTTAAATGAGGGTTAAAATCAACACCTTTATGAGCGTCTGCCGAGGGTGTGATCTGCCGAGCGAACTCACGCTGTGACTAAAGCCAGACTCAGGCGCCATGCGTATCGTTTGAAACTTGTATATCACATGTCATATCAAACTTATTAAAACCAACACCTTAACCAAACATTATTTTAGACAGACGTCTGAGCAACACCCCGCCATTCCACATGACACGTTCTCTGTGACACCTCGGAGCCCCCAGACTTGAATGCCCCAGAATGAAATAAGGACATACGAATAAATGTTCTTCATGTTAAAACGTTTTATTATAATCGACACAAACCACGGTGTAAACAGTCCCCCCCACACACACACACACACACACACACACACACACACGAGAAGTAAAGAAGTCTTGTTAATCAACCTCCATCATCTCGTCGTCGGGGTAATGCAACAACTTCCTGACAGTCGACCATTCAAAAATGTCATCTATTTCAGCCAATATTTTCTCCATAATGATCCACTCATCCCAGGTCACTAACATTTTAAGATGCCCCCACATTGCGACATATTCCATGTTGAATGTATATCTATTTCTGCCAATACCACCGTAACACAACGCCACATTTTTCATTGCATTAGTCGGTTTGTACTTAGAACCATTGTCAATGTCCTGGATGCAACTCAAACACACATAGTATGTCATTTCAGGGTTGTCAGCAATCCACAATGTTTGACAGGGAGGGTCCACAGCTCCAGCCATTTTAGGCATTACATGATTACGTAACATTCTCCAATCTCCAGCACTGAACGGCACAACTGCAGTCGTTTGATCATGTTTGCTCCCCGCTTCTAACACATAGAGCTGCACCACACGGTCATCATTGTTGAAGGAATAACAGGCGGTGCGCCCCTCGTTCAAACTGACAAAACCAGTGACATTTTCAGCCTGTGATCTCATGAAAAGTCCGAATGTCTGATCAGGATAATGCTTCTTCCTCTTCCGCGGTGCCAACACTAGCGATCCCAGCCGGTCGATCTCGGCGTCTGATCCGATGTCATTGAAATCCATACATGCCAAATCATCACAAGTATCCATTGTTGAGTCCTTGACATTAAAGTGATAGATACAGCAAGTCTATTTAAATACATTTCAACCCTTGCCAGTCATTTGGGGGAATCCCCTTCCTAACACCTCCTCCTCTACGTCAACTTTCGTTTTGACCCAACCCTCCGTTTGGGGGGGGGGGTGTTGTGAACAAATGGCTGGGTGAATAAAACCACAACGCTGGGGCAAATAAGCCCCCTCCCTTCTGTAAAATAGCTTATGTTTTATGACCCCCCCTCATAAAAAAGCAGGATTCATTTGATTCATTCATTGTGGTTCTCTCTAAACCTGTCTGCGATGGGGCGCTTCAATCACACTATCATATACCGCATAAAATACCATCAATCTAATAATTTATGTGGTATATGATAGTATGATTGATGGTATTAGGCAGAGGGTTCCTGAAAAGTGTCTCCTGAGTTGTCTCAGATGTCGCTCACTGAGTGAGGTAGGCTAAGGATTTATTTTCGGGCGTAAAATGATACAGTTCTGTTTTTGACTTGACAATCGGTTGACAACCGAACAAATAGGCTAGAATAGTGAATTCCGAGTAGCCTACTCACAGTAGCCTTATAATACCTGCCCTGTATTATAAGTTCACCCGTTCGCCAGGACTCGGCTGTGCGTCCAAGCATTTGGGTACCGTTAGTGCGTTCTCAAAAAGACGCGATGATGAAACAATCTCAATGCTCTGCCAAGCAACATCTACAACCCTGAAATGTTTAGTTTTCAGGGTTAACAAGTTTCAAATACTCATGTTGTCTTACATTTTTTCCCGATGTCTATGTATGACACATCATTTGAAAGTTTACAATCTGGAAATAACGCGATTACTTTGATTCATTTGATTCATGTTTTGTTGCGATAAAGCCAATTGTTGCCATTACTACAATTTACAGTCTATTTCTATAAACATGTTAATAACATTGTGAATGTTGGCGATAGCTGAAAAAGTAATATGCCAGGGATGGGGTAGTCACTACTATTGGCCGCTACGTTATATTGGTATAACGAATCAATCTACGACTTCCAAACCCCGTGTTTAGGGGTGTCCAAGAGGTCCGCTAAAAGCCAACTGATGTTCTAACAGGTCTATCTGTAATTTACAATGGCAATTTTGGGATGCAGGGTATTTTGGGATGCAGCTGGTTGGAAGGTATCACATTCAGGTTGATCAAACCTGGCATTCTAGATGTGTTTTTGCGGGGGTGTCCTTTTGGCAAAGTTTGACAGGATTGTACACGTTCCCCATTTTGCGCAGTCGATGTCGACGCAAACTCTAGGACCATTCTGGTAACCAAGATCACCCAACAGTAGTCTACCCTAGCCTGTTGTCTCTTGCTGTCAGAATGACGCTTCAGAGAGAGGGGTTGGGAGTAGCAGAGAGGCAGGAAAAGCAACTCGATGTGTCTGTCTAACAACAGAGGCTGTCTGAACGCATATCTGACTGCTGATACGAAACCCCCGTTCACTCTCTTAAGAGTTAGAGTTAGAGTCAGATACAGTATGACATCCCCTGTCCACATGAAAGCCCGAAAGGACATGATAATGTGAGTATTATATGTTATTATATATTGTATCGACCGGAGAGAGAGTTCGCTCCCACTGGGCATCTTTTCCTCTAATTTCATTTCTAACCCTAAGTCTCTTTCTAACAACAATATTCGTTATTTAAACACAGCTAGACAGCTACATTTCACCCCTAGTCATTTGGGGCATACCCCTTCCTAATTAAGGGTTAGGGTTAGGGTAACCCTGTGTGTGTGTGTGTGTGTGTGTGTGCGTGTGTGTCAACTAACACCTGCGTCAACTATCGTTTTGGCCCCCCTTCCTAAACACCTGCGTGTTCTGAACAAATGGCGAGGGTTAATAAAACCACAACGCGGGGGGTAAATAAACCCCCCCTTCTGTAAAAGAGCCCATGTTTTATGACCCCCCCCTCATAAAAAAGAACAAAGGAAATCGAGATCAAAGAAAAGTGCCCCATATTAACTACTCATGTTCCTATTTATAATAAAAAATGACATTGTTTCTTGGCGTTGTATAATCTCCAGCATCACATTGCAACAGCTTGTGTTTTTGTAAAGGTCCTCATTTGAAATCCTTTCTGGACAGAAGATTCGACATATCCTCCGGAGACATCCATTGTGGAATGCATTAATCTTCTGCCCCCACTGATCTATATATACATTTAATTGCTCCCCAGACTGTGAAACATGACATAGAACTGACAGTCCTTTCACTGACTTGAGTGCTCCCAAAAGATTAAGATAATACCACATGACATGATTTCAGAGGAGATCAGAGATATAGGGCCGGTTTCAGAGACAAGGCTTAAGCCTAGTCCTGGACTAAATCACACTTTCAATGTAAAATCTCCATTGAAGATGCTTTTTAGTCTAGGATTAGGCTTAACCCTTGTGTGGTGTTCACTTTTTGGACCCTTTCGTACTCTTCGGGTCAAGTTGACCCGGGACATCATTGGGGTTTTGAAAGCACTTTTCCTGACACGGTGCTCCTAGTCCCAATGGTGACCCGTACAAGGGAGTATGCTCAGGGTGCAAGATAGCCCCAAAATAGCCCATAATATTAAAGAGCGCCTCCTGTGGGCACAAACAGGTACTGTACCCATTAATGCACAATAGGTACTGTGTTCACATTCAAAAGTGTATATTTTGTTCTGGTGGACCTAGGGGGCTGCCCTTTGGAGGGGCTGGAGCAGAGGGTGCCTAATTATAACCCTCAAAGTGTCAGACCCCTGGGAATAGGTGGGGCCGAACGGCAGCATGATGAGTGGAGGCGTTTTTACGCACATGATGCTCCTAACTTCCACTAAACAAAATCCACTATAATAAAGACTTGGTTGTCATAAATCATACTTATCTAGGAAAAATGTAAATGAAACAATGTTTTTATTGATGTTTATTATTTTGAACTTATATTCTCAATTGATTTTCAAAGCATTATAATCAAAGCTGTAAAAAATACAGGTGATGAACAAGAATAATGCTACAAATGCTGAAACACAAAACATGTGGAAGGTACACTGTTTTAGTCACTGAAATAACACTGGTTACAATTGTGTGTGCATGGGCATGTCTGTCTACACAACACATGAAGTACAGCATTTGACAGTATGTGTACCACAAATGTACTTTTTGCAGTTGCTGCATGTGGTCCCTGTCTTTGTGTCCTTTGAGGGTCCACACACCTCGCAGCGCTTCCTCTTTTTGCCATCGGCTGCAGTCTAGAATAATGAAAAGACTTAGTTTAGGATTTTTTTTTCCACCACGTCTCCTAATACTCTAAATCACTCACACACACACACACGCACACACGCACACACAGACACACACACACACACACACACACACACACACACACATATTTACATTTACATTGAAAATGTTGGCATTTAGCAGACGCCTTATTTCAAAGCGACTTACATTTACCAAAGCGATCAATACATTTGACTAAGCAAGTGAATCAACACAGACACACACACACACACAAACAACCGCAACAGGACACTTACCTCAGGCACTGGAGATTGTGGTTGTGTGGGTTGTACAGGTGGAGCATCTGTAATCCTCCTCACTATGGCTAGAGAAGTTGGGGTCCTGGGCATATGTTGTCTCCTTTGGATATGCGGTGTCACCAGTGCCATACCTAGCTCCTCAAGGAAAAGACGTCGTCTTTGGAGCTTCCTTTGGTTCCAGTCTGGGTTGACTGCCATCCAGATTGAAAATGCATTGTAGGCTGAAACATCCAGGATGTTGAAGAAGATCACGAGAGGCCACCGTAGAGTTCTTCTTTGGCAGCTGTAGCAGGCCAGCAGCTTGTCCAGGTTGTCTACTCCACCTTTGGTGGCGTTGTAGTCAAGTATGACCTCTGGCTTACGGTCCTCCCGGCCACTGATTCTTCCATCCCTATGTAGAGTGCTCATGAGCATCACATTCTTGCCCTTTTTTGGTATGTAAGACACCAGGGTAGTGTTGGCTGTAAACACAAAGTTGGAGGAATGGACTGGCCTGTTCTTCACATTTAGAAACTGGGGTGGGAGCTCCGTCTTGTTTTTTCGGACTGTTCCAACCATTGTCACCTTTCGTTTGAGAAGTTCCTGTCCCAGGCTGTAGGATGTAAAGAAATTATCACAGGTGATGTTATGGCCACTGAGGCCCTGTGACATATCCAACACCACTCGTGTCCCCTTGTTTCTCTCAGGGGCTCCTCCCTCTGGCTTCCCTGTATAAATTTGCATGTTCCATGCATACGATGAAACGGCATCACAGGCAACCCAGATTTTTATTCCGTACCTTGCTGGTTTGGAGGGCATATACTGCCTGAAGGGGCAACGACCTCTAAACCCCACAAGCCGTTCATCCACAGTTAGATTGGGCCCAGGGTTGTAAAGAAGTGGAAGCCGGTCCACACACTTGTCCCACACCGTGCGGATTGCAGCCAACTTGTCCCTACGCCGTCTAACAGGTCTTGATTCCCGGTCATCAAACCTGATGACCCTCGAGTAGATATGGAAGCTCTTCAGAGACATTGTGGCTCTAAAAATTGCTCTCCCTGTCTCCACATCCCACAGACTTTCAGTCGACTCCCCTCTTGACCTATAGACACCTGCTAGGATGAGGATCCCAAAATAGGCCTGTAAGTGTGTGTTGTCCATTTCTTTCCACTCCTCCCCGAAAACACGTCTCCCCTCAAGGTTGGTCATATCAAGAATTATTTTCTGAATTGAATCAGTAATCAGCAGCTCAAAGGATGACTTGATATCGTCAACGTGAGTCACTGCCAATCGTGTGGGCCCTGGTACCATCCTTATAATGTTAGCAGCTGAGCGGGGGGGCTCTCTCATTGGGGATGAAGACCATTCAATTTGGCCATTCTTGGACAAATATGTGTGGGCTCCTGCAGTGGCTGGCTGTGGGACTCCTGCAGTGGCTGGCTGTGGGGCTCCTGCAGTGGCTGGCTGTGGGGCTCCTGCAGTGGCTGGCTGTGGGGCTCCTGCAGTGGCTGGCTGCGGGGCTCTTCCAGTGGCTGGCTGCGGGGCTCTTCCAGTGGCTGGCTGCGGGGCTCTTCCAGTGGCTGGCTGTGGGGCTCCTGCAGTGGCTGGCTGTGGGGCTCCTGCAGTGGCTGGCTGTGGGGCTCTTCCAGTGGCTGGCTGTGGGGCTCTTCCAGTGGCTGGCTGTGGGGATCCTTCTGCTGCATGCTCAGAGTGAAACTCATCTCCAAATTCACTTTCAGAATCAGAATACTCTGAATTAATTTCTACATTATCCTCATCTGAAACATCCTCCCCCCCTTCAACTTCACTATGTTGCTCACTCTCTTCAAATAGTATCTCCACGGCCCTCTGAACACTGAATCTTTTCTTCATGTTGCTGGTGGAGGATTGTAGTTGAAATGACCTATACACTGGGATGGAGAGCTATTTCTCTCTTTTATCCCTCCCATGATGTGCAGGTGCAGTACAATGTTATTATACATTTTTTTACAACATTGCAATTCAAAGGGTAAAAAGTGCGAGAGCAGACAGCTTCTCGGCGCGGGAAAGCCAGAGCAGACGGCTTCTTGTGCAGGTGTGAGGAGTCCAGTACAATATTATTCTTTATTATTATTATACAATGTTGCATTTCAAAGGGTAAAGAGTGCGAGAGCAGACGGCTTCTCGGCACGGGAAAGACAGAGCAGAGGTGTGTGAGTGAGTGAGTGAGTGTCAGTGTGAGTGTGTGTATGTTTCTGTGTCTCTGTGTATCCGGGTCAAAATGACCCGAACACCTTATGAAGGACATAAATGTGTTGGGGTATTGTAGGATGTGTAAAAAAATAAAATGATTTTTGTTTTTTGTTTTTCATATAAAATGAGCCAAGGCCATGGAGTTTCAGATTGATAAAATGTATTCTTGTACCATTTCTCTTTAAGTAAAAATTGAAAACGGGTCAAGTTCACCCGAACACCACACAAGGGTTAAGCCTTGTCTGTGAAACCGGCCCAAAGAGTTCAGAACTCTGCAGTCCAGGTCATGCCATCGACAGGGAGACATCACACAAAGGTAAAGACATTTTCTAATCACAATGTGTGTTCATAATATCATGCTGCATGGTAGAAGTGGTATGTGTCAAGTAACACATATCATACTTTTCTTATTATACGTATAGTGTAAGTACTGTAAATGATGATGCCCTTTATTTAATCTGTAAGGATATTTATGTTTTGGCATCATCCAGCATGGCAATTACAAAACTAACTAAAATGTCAAGATTTGTGCTGATACATATCTGATTTCAGGTAAACCAAATGATAGGGGACTTACACCCATTCATTGTATTGTTCTCTTACAGTATCTGAAGAAATAAGCACCAATTATGGACAATTCATATAGTGACATCCATCATATTGTCTAAATACTACGGAATGGAACATCTTAAGTACATGTACTTCAGCATTTTCCTTATTTTGTACATTCTCATTGTTGCTGAAAATGTCATTCTCATTGGAGTGAGAGTATTAATATAATGTATAGGCTATGCTACGCTGGGTGTCTCATAGTAATTGTTTGATTTCAAAACCAAACTCTTTTGGAGTGTAGAACTAAAAGATGAACCCCTCCCAACAGACAAATATGGACGGACACACGCACATACACGCACACACATTTACTCTACAGAAACAACACAAACACAGACTGGTCAGTAACTGTGGAGAAACAATGTCATTTTTTAAATTATAAATATGAACATGTAAAATCAAACATACATGATATATAATGTATGGGAAAAACATTGAGAATAGAAAAGATTGGATTCCGATCTATTGTCAAGGCTGCACTGCAGCGTCCACTCACAGGCGCTATCCCACTACTGGACGGCACGGGGGCTTTGACCTGCTTCGTTTCCGACCTGGGCCGGTGCACCCCTCCTTAGACGACCTGGTAGTCCCGGGCTCCCCCAGGAGCACCATATCGATACCGAACTTAGTGTGGACACCCGTTCGACATGGGCCGCTACAGCCCAGAGCTCCTCAGCTCATTCGATCCGCCAACCTCAGCCTCCCGGTGACTTGGATTACAGGCACGCGCCACCGCGACCGGCGAGAATGTCTGCTGCAGGGAAAGGCGATGAAGTGTCCGCTTCTGACGTCATCGTTTCCAAAGCGAGGTAGCCGAGGCTTTATTATAAGAAGGAGCAACACATTAGTGGAGATCTGAAGCGGACGGGCTACATTTTTTACTGGAATAGTTTTTTGAAATAATGAATAGCGTTTCTATAACCCAGTGGTTTGAAAAAAACAAAACATGTCAAGTATAAATATCATTTATATATCAATTTCGTAGAAAAGTGAGGTGGGGGGGTGGGGTCTTAATTTGAACCTATCAGAGTAATGTAGACCTATGTAGCCTACATACGAATACAAAACGTGATTTAGGTCTGTAAAAACACAATAGTCTCCCCTATACACTGCAACAGGCTATACGAACTATAATTCTCCTGTTATTCTAGCTTTTTGTCCCTTCAACGTCACCTCCTCCACCCCCTCCCGCCCGGCGGCCACTGCGTCACCCTCCAGGACCAGCTACTCGCCCAAGAACAGGCCGGTCCGATCAGCTGTCCTCCGCAGGGGCAGAACCACCCAATAGTGCCCCCCCCCCCGTACAGAGATACTATACCTCACCTCAGGGCTATTGTTTACAGCAGACATAGCCTACATACTTCCTGTTCTTCTGGACTACATTCTTTCAGTTATTCATATAAGTAGTTAATATGGGGCTCTTTTCTTTGATCTCGATTCCTTTGATCTTTTTTATGAGGGGGGGGTCATAAAACATAAGATCTTTTACAGAAGGGGGGGGGTTTATTTGCCCCCCGCGTTGTGGTTTTATTAACCCCCGCCATTTGTTCAGAACACCCCCCAAACGGAGGGGTGGGCCAAAACGAAAGTTGACGCAGGTGTTTAGGAAGGGGGTTGCCCCAAATGACTGGCAAGGGTTGAAATGTAGCTGTCTAGCTGGGTCTATCAGTTAAATTGTCAAAGACTCAACTTGTTAGAAAGAGACTTAGGGTTAGAAATGAAATTAGAGGAAAATGTGACGAGTGGGAGCGAACTCTCTCTCCGGCCGATACACACCACGTCGTCGGACATTCGCATATAATACTCACATTATCATGTCCTTTCGGGCTTTCATGTGGACAGTGGATGTCATACTGCCTCCCCCCCAAAAAAAAACTGCTCCTAAACAAAACGTGTACATCTATGTATATCTATCTGATAAACATCTTGATCTTTTGTACGCACACTCTTAAGAGAGTGAACGGGGGTTTCGTATCAGCAGTCAGATATGCGTTCAGACAGCCTCTGTTGATAGACAGACACATCGAGTTGCTTTTCCTGCCTCTCTGCTACTCCCACCCCTCTCTCTGAAGCGTCATTCTGACAGCAAGAGACAACAGGCTAGGGTAGACTACTGTTGGGTAATCTTGGTTAGCAGAATGGTCCTAGAGTTTGCGTCGACATCGACTGCTCAAAATGGGGAACGTGTACAATCCTGTCAAACTTTGCCAAAAGGACACCCCCGCAAAAACACATCTAGAATGACAGGTTTGATCAACCTGAATGTGATACCTTCCAACCAGCTGCATCCCAAAATACACTGCATCCCAAAATTGCCATTGTAAATTACAGATAGACCTGCTAGAACAGCAGTTGTCTTTTAGCGGACCTCTTGGACACCCCTAAACACGGGGTTTGGAAGTCGTAGATTGATTCGTTATACCAATAGTAGTGACCAATAGTAGTGACTACCCCATCCCTGGCATATTACTTTTTCAGCTATCGCCAACATTCACAATGTTATTAACATGTTTATAGAAATAGACTGTCAATTGTAGTAATGGCAACAATTGGCTTTATCGCAACAAAACACTCTTGGCTACAAGAGAACCACAATGAATGAATCAAATGAATCCTGCTTTTTTATGAGGGTGGGTCATAAAACATAAGATCTTTTACAGAAGGGGGGGTTTATTTGCCCCCGCGTTGTGAGTTTATTTTCCCCCCTGCCATTTGTTCAGAACACCCCCCAAACGGAGGAGTGGGCCAAAACGAATGTTGACGTAGGTGTTAGGAGGGGTTGCCCCAAATGACTGGCAAGGGTTGAAATGTGTTTAAATACATTTTGTGTTAGGGGTCAGTTATCTTTCTTGAAAGGACTAGGCGCAACAATGAGTAAGGTTTATAGGACGTTATCTGTAAGGACTGTCCCTGAGCATTTAGAGCATTATTTCGAAGAGTGTGAGGTGGACGACGGTTGTGAAGTTCCAGAACGTTTTATAACTAAAGAATCCGGTGTGGGTGAAGCCAGAGGATCGAATGGATTGTTTGCACTTTTCGATGAGTGTGCGATGGACGTCGATTGTGGAGTACCAGATCATTTTATAACTGAAGAAGCCAGTGTGAGTGAAGCCAGCGGATTGAATGGATTGTTTGTACTCTCCAACCCTGCAAGCTCTAAAGAGAGTTTAGAGCCACAACCAGTGATCATGGACGACTTCGCCACGGGAGCCGAGTGGGAGACGCTGGTGGATCTTTCGGGAGGTCCGAAGCTCTCCAGCAGTGTGACAGCTCTGGGTTACAGACTTATCAAGGCTACTGTTTGTCGTATATTGGAGAATATCGTTGGAGCAAAAGTAGCAAAAAACTGTTATGGTTGTGAAATTAACCACCCCAGCCAGAAACATCATGCCTGTTTATATGAACCATGTGCGTACTATTACGAGATGAACATTGGATACATACGAGATCGTTTAGGCCTACACTGATCGAATGAAGATGGCTCGATGGACAGCGTTCTGCAACATGTCCTGAAAGCGCACGATTTGCATGTCGACCCCCTAGTGGTACGTGGAGTTGTGGAGTCCATACTATTTGAGCTGGAGTTAGTGAAATTCATATGTGCGCAATTGCAACAGATGTGTGAATATCTTATTAAGCCAGACTGTGATAAAAGCGTCAGAGACGCATTAGACCTCTGGAGAGATAACATCTGACAGACACAATGGGGGGTTGTTTAATGAGCTATCTGAAGACCTATGATGCGCAGAGCATGAAGTTTGATTTATCAATGTTGCTATGCTGTGTCATCACAGATGATCCAACGAGCTAGCTGGGTTCTTGGTTAACGACGACATCGCAACTTGTGTGTTTTTTCTACAGTTCCTAGATGCAGTGTGATTGTAAATAAGTGTGGCTATGCTCTCTGTTGAAATAAAAACGTTGGGACAAAACACAACTCTTTTCATTAAGTGTGCTGAGTTGTGATAGATGTACATACAGACCATGGGGACCAGTATGAAGGATACATATTACGACCCTACTTCTACGGGGTGTTTTGGGGGAGAATCTTGATTAAAACGTGGTGTCCGTGAAGCTACAGGATTGGTTTTAAAGAGTGATGAAGCAACAGAGTGGTTATGTGGGGAGGACACTTATTCATTACACAAGCCTACACGAACTATTTCCCCGAGGAATAAGGTGTTAGCCTATGGAAAGGATAGACAATATCAGGCTGATTTGGTCGATATGGCGTTATATGCAAACGATAATGACGGAGTCAGATTTATACTGACATGTATCGATGTATTTAGCAAGTTTGCCTGGTGCATTCCATTAAAGAATAAGACTGCTGGGGCTGTCGCCCAAGGTTTTACAAATATTTTGGAATGTGGAACAAGCCCTCTGAAATTACAAACAGACAAGGGGACTGAGTTTTTCAACTCAACATTTCACAAATTAACAAACAAGTATGATATACACCATTATGCTACGTCGAGTGAGTTGAAGGCTAGTGTGGTGGAGCGTTTTAACAGAACTATTAAGGGTCGAATGTGGAGGTTTTTGACCTATGCTAATTCTAAAAGATACATAGATGTTCTGCAGGATTTGGTGGGCTCAGACAATACATCGTACCATCGTTCTATTAAAATGAGGCCTATCGACGTTTGTACCGAAAACGAAACATTGGTTTTTAAAACGTTGTATGGGGGGATGACATTCGTAACTCAAAATCCTGTTTTTAAATATAATTTGGGGGACACAGTGAGGGTGTCTAAAATGCGAGGGGTTTTTGAAAAGGCTTATGAAGAGACATTCACCCGAGAGTTTTTTACAATAGAAAAAAGGATAGCTAGGATACCACCTGTTTACAAATTGAAAGATTATGACGGTGAATTTATCGATGGGTCGTTTTATGAGGCCGAGTTACAGAAAATCAAGATTGACAGCGACAAGGCGTTTAAGGTCGAGAAGGTGTTACGTCGAAAGAAGCAGAGGGGCGTGTGCATGGTAATGGTCAAGTGGCTCGGCTGGCCCCCGAAGTTCAATTCGTGGGTTCGTGAATGCGACGTCACCAATATATAAAAGGGTGTGGGGTTTCAGTCGAGAGAGCTCATAACACATAGTGTGTGAAGGTGTTCTGTAGAGTCATGGCTGAGAGTGAAGAGTTTTACATGACATTACCTTGCAATGCCTCTCAGAAGGTATATCCCGAAAACAAGATTTCGAACTATAGGACACATATTTCTAAACCTTTAATACTAAAAGGCGAATGGCAAGTGGGATTAATAGAATTCCAATACCCTAGAACATGGCAGACATTTACAGTTGAAGACACTTTTTTAGAGTTAACAGATAACAGGTCATTGCGACTGACGTTACAGATACGTGAAGGTTTCTACTCAAAGATGTCAGAGCTTGTAGCAGAGATTGACAGAGTGTTAGAACCACACAACATCATATTCGGTTATTGCTCCATAAAACACAAGGTGTTCATGATTGTGGAGGATTTATACACTATAAAATTCAGAGGGAGATTAGCTCTAATACTAGGATTATACACGGATGGTATTAATGATGGGGAATATGGAGTGTTGGATTCGACTAGAGGTTCTATGGGTAAGAATGTATTGGCTGAAGAAGTTTTAGATTTGAACCAGACCAAGATATATGCACACCGCCCTGCAGATATTTATGGAGGATTCTACACTCTATATGTTTACACGGATATAATTAATCACCAAATCGTTGGGGATCACTACGTCCAGTTATTGAGATGTGTACATATGACAGGAAAGGATCAAGAGATTGTTACAATCACCTACGACAGGGCCCACTATGTGCCTGTAACAAAAGAACACATCACAGATATCGTTATAGAGGTCAAGACAGATCAGAACGCGTGTGTGCCTTTTAAATACGGTAAAGTTGTTGCAAAGCTTCATTTCAGAAGAGTGAAGGCTAGAGTGTAAGACGTCTAAAAGACTAGCGCCACTACTGCTACACCATGGCCCTTTACAGCAATTTCGACCCTAGCCCCAACCGGTACATAGATTATTACAAAGCACAGGCTGGTAATGGTATAGCGGGGTTTTCAGGGAGTGTTGTGATGCATGGAGCTGGTTTAGGGGGTATATTTCGAGGTTTATTCAGATTCGCAGCTCCGTTATTCAAACAGGGGTTCAACATAGCCAAACCACACCTCAAGAATGCTGCAAAGAGTATAGCGTCAGACGTGATCGCAAAAGTAATGTCCAGAGCAGGGGGTAGACAGGATGGTTCTGGGTTGGTTGTGATGAAGCGTAAGAGAGCAGCCAAGCGCAGGGCGGTGCAGCAAGGGCCTCCAGGTTCCCGTCCAAAGAAGAGGAAAAAGGCTGTTACAAGGAGTGTGAGGGCAGTTGTTAAAAGTGAACACAGGCGACAGGTCAGAACACTCGACGGAGGAGCAAACTCCATATTCTAAAGATGGCGTTGCTACATAGTAAGTGGGGAGTGCATCAAATCCGAATTAGATCGTTTTACGATACCGTTAACACAGACAGCTATAGAGAAATCGACATGTTGAAATTCCACCTATATCGGCGATAACTCCCACAGGGCCATTGGAGTTTTATATAGCTGGATCAGGCGGCGATTACATTGATTTAAACAATACCATGCTGTTTACACGACTGCAAATTGTTAAAGCAGATGGGACCGCCATAGGTGCTAACGCTAAAGTAGGACTGATCAACTATCCTGGAGCTACAATATTTTCACAGGTTGACATATCAGTAGGCGATCGACTAATTTCACAGAGCAGCAACACGTATCCCTACCGCTGTCTTATAGAATGCTTGCTAAATTACGACATGGAGACATTAAAGTCATCATTCTCTACAGGGCTTTTTTACAAGGATACAGCTAGACACATGGATGTGTTAAACGCTGTAGACGGGGCTAATGCTGGTTTAACAGCCAGACAGAGATACACAGCTCTGAGTGGCACGGTGGAGCTCATGGCCCCCATACACAGTGACATGTTTTTTCAGGAAAAGTTAATGCTGAACGGTGTTGATATTAAAATCCGTATGACTAGAGCAAAGGATGCATTCTGTCTGATGCGTGATGCTGCGGACAATGAGTTGTACAAAGTGAATCTTATCTCTGCGTCCTTATTTGTCAAGAAAGTTTCATTGTCACCGGCCGTACGCTTAGGACATGCACAGACACTGCTAACGAACACTGCCAAATACCCCCTGGACCGTGTCACCCTTAAGAATTTTTCCATTCCAGCGGGCTCAAGAGTGTCAAACCATGAAAATCTGTTTCTTGGAACCCTGCCCAAGTCTGTGGTGGTAGCGATGGTTGATAATGACTCTTTTACGGGCAACTATGGCAAGAACCCATTCAATTTTAAGAATTATAATCTAGAATATCTTGCAATATATGTTGACGGTGTCCAGTTCCCCACCAAACCATTACAACCGGACTTCCCTAATGGTTGCGTGACTCGTGAATTCTATCAACTGGTGTTATCAACAGGGAGACATTTAAAGAACAGTGCTATGGCCATTGATCGTAACGATTTCCTGAATGGGTACACTCTTTATGCATTTAATCTGACACCTGACGAGGATAATGGTCAGCATCTATCATTGATCAAGAGTGGTAACATACGCCTGGAGACACGTTTCAGGAACCCGCTGCCTAATACCATCAATCTAATAATTTATGCGGTATATGATAGTATGATTGAAGTGTCCCATCGCAGACAGGTTTTAGTTGATTACTATTAAGCATCATGAATACTGTGGAACTGACAGCCATCATGGATACAATATCAGCAAACACCCATTTTCTAGGTGTTTTGGCTTGTGATAAACTGCCCCAGCAACCTCTACAAATAAGACCTAGTGCTATGATAATTAACACACACCCCTCTGACCAGCCTGGAGAGCATTGGCTGGCAGTTTATATATCATTGGAGAGAGTTGGGTGTTTTTTTGACAGTTTTGGAAATGCTCCAAATCATTCAAGATTTCCTAAATCGATTTATGACTTTTTAAACATGTCATGTGACGAGATACATTTCTCAGACAAACAAGTTCAGGATGTCACATCGGTCACATGTGGTGAACACTGTATCTACTTCTTAAATCACATGTGTAGAGGCATCACCAGTGGCGGACTGGCCACCGGGCAAGCCTGGCAAATAGCCAGGAGGGCCGCGAGACTCTGGGCCGCTCAGAATGTATTATATAAAATATATATATATATATATATATATTTGTAATTTTGTCTCTGGTGATTTTCATTGAAAATAACTTATTTCAGCAGACCGCGGCCCAAAACATTTTATATCGGCCAGGCCATCCACGCAGTTCTCTATCGCGGATGCCCAGGGCCCTAAACCAATAGGAGCAGAGCTCCCCTATGGGGCGGAGCTCCACGATGTAGAACTGGAGTATGTAAACCAATAGGAGCAGAGCTTTAGGTAGCAGGGTAAACCAATAGGAGCAGAGCTTTAGGTAGCGGGGTAAACCAATAGGAGCAGAGCTCCCCTATTGGGCGGAGCTCCACGATGTAGAACTGGAGTATTATCTCCATAACTATCGTAGTCAGTTCTATATCGCCAGTGGACACGCACCTCATGTCATCATTCCGTTTATAACAGCAGTCAGCAGTTAACGTTACACTGCTTTCATTTTCAGAATGGGGGAATTTGATGAGAGCGATGCAGTTAATGTGCAACAACTGGATGCAGGGAGCAAGTGTAGTTGGAAGTAGGAATGCACCGAAATTCGCATGTATTGGGCCGAAAATAGCACAAAAAAGTACATTCGGTGTGAAAAGGCTATTGAAAGAGATATTTACTGATGACTGCCTACTGATAATACATAATTACAGTAAACATGTCGGTAGTTTGGCATCTGTCCTCTGACCTTTTATGTTAACAATCCGTGTTGCGTGTTGGAAATAGGGCTGTTGTGTCGCAAATGCCCGGGCTGTTTTTTGATCCCAGTCCGCCCCTGGGCATCACCTATGATATGTTGATATCTAAATATTCTTCTAATCTGTTTAAAAATGACACAATGGTAACACGTTTTGTGAAAAAGTTGCAACCGTGTGTGTGTGTTCATAATGTGTTTAGTTGTGTTCAACATGTTCAGACAATTGTGTAAGATTGTGCAAGGCAATAAAATGTTGGTCAAATAAATTATCAGAGTTCATGTATCATTACAATCATTTTTATTTAGTCAAGCAAGGGGTTTTAGTCAAACAATAACATAGTCATTCACAGTCATTCACAATAAAAATAAAAAATACAAACATTGTATACAAGTTGGTTGTAGCAGAAATACATTCACAATGTTAACAAGGGTTAAAAATGTTAAAACAAAAAACAAGTAAATAAAAGAAATTAAAATAACAAATCTAGCTCCAATCATGCCACAACAAGTCTCTATGAGATTCTGGCCTTGATTTAGACTTGCGCCGAGATCGGCTGTCAGAGGCCGTTGTTCCTGAAGCCTCATACTCTAAGAATTTAGGGGCCAGAGCGAGACTGCGCCTAGAAGGGGTTTTAACAGCACCAATGGCAGCATCAACATTTGTTTTAGAATGTTTAACATCACTAATCTCGTCTTTGACATGTCTATTGGGTATTGTAGAAAGCGGTATGTTAAAAACTGAAAAACCCTGCACAAACTCATCCCAACCGTGGGGTCTGACGCTTGTTTTAGATGCTTGACTCATGGTCGCTAGTTTAACAATATCTAAAATGTGTGAACCGGTCACGACTGCCCCTTTCAACACAAGTTCCCCAGATTCGTTCCACTCTAATACCCTTGATTTATACATCTTGGCCAAAATATGTTGGGCATTCTTCTTGCTCCTCAGGGGTAAATTATTTAAGACGTCTAAAGCTGTGTTATCTGTAGCAAAAGATGTAGACACCACTGGCTGTGGGGTCGCTTCATCCTCGAGTGTTGAGCTGTTTGGCACAATTAGTTTTAAAGTATTGACATCACTATCCCCCTGTCTGACCAATGTTAAATATCTCTGTAGTAACACAGCGTTCTATATCGTGGAGCTCCGCCCCATAGGGGAGCTCTGCTCCTATTGGTTTACCCGCTACCTAAAGTAGCCAATGACTGAATTTTTCAATGTCTGCGCCCGCCCTGGGGTGCTATATAAAGGGGCGTCCTTCGCTCCCTCATCCTCCCAAAAAGTTCAGCACGGGTTTATATCTGAAGACTGAGAAGGACGACTACTAAGACTGGAGGACCCGCCAGACTTCCCTTCAAGATGGATCGTCCGCCGCCTATGGAGAAGTTCCTCCGGGACGCCTGCCGCTGCGACTTCCAAGCAGAGGAAGACGTTTTTCAGCGGAGGAGACTTTTCCCTTCAGCGATGGATCGTTCGCCGCCGACCACGAAGAAGTTCCTCCGGGACACCTGCCGCTGCGATTTTCTAGCAGCGGAGGACAAGCAAGAACGGCGTTCTGGGCAGGCACCTCCCCAAGTAGGGATGGTCCCGCCCGCTCAGCCGGCCCTGACATCACGCCGCCCTCACCCAGCTGAGTGGTCGGTGCCGGTGTCAGAATCAGAAAGCTCTGATGAGAGCGAGCGGCAGGTAGAGCACGTGCTCCCCGCCCTCGCCCCCCCATCACTCCGCCACGACTTCCAGGGCCTCCTGGAAGCTGCGGCAGGCGTGTTGGCAATTCCCCGTCCCGCCTCCCCTCCCCCAACGGAGTCCTTCTGGGAGAAGGACCTGTTTTACGGAAAAAGGGCGAAGCGACAGGACCAACCTCCTAACGCTGTCCTCCCGGGCTTAGATAAGTTCGTGGAGGACAAGTGGGGAGAACCACTCACAGGCAGGGCGCCGGTGAAGGCGTTCTTGCCCTTTACCAGAGTGGAGGGGCTCGCGGAGGAGATGACCAACGGCTCCCCGCCGCTCGAACCAGCGCTAGCCGCCTACTTGGTACCGGGGTCCAGCGCCTGGTCGGTGCCTAACAAACCTATGCCGCCCAACCAGCGTGACAGGTTTAACGCCACCCTGGTAGACAAGAGCTACGCTCTCGGTGCGCAGACGGCGGCAGCGGCGAATAACATCGCCGTGTTTAACGCCGCCATTGCGAAAATCACCACAGACCGACCCTACGGTTTGTCTGCAGCGGAGACGGTGCTTCTGAGCAAGCTCAGTGCCGCGACGATGTACCTGGCCCAGGGCGTCGCGGTTTGTGGGGGTCGCCTGATGGCAAACGCGGTGGTGCAGCAGCGACAGATGTGGCTGTCTCTCACCACCATGACCGGGGCGGACCGGATGGCCCTACTGAATGCTCCAATAGAGAGACAAGGGCTATTCGGTCCCGCCATGGACACCTTGACGGGGCGCCTGGCCGCGATGGAGGAGGCTAAGAGGCACCTTGCCAGCCACCTCCCCCTCCAGCGACCCTCCACCTCTTCTTCTTCCGCCGTGGTGACGACTAGACCGTCAACGGCTGCGAAACGGAGGTTTCGGTGTGATGCGGCACTGGCTCCACCTCTACAGACGGAGCCATGCCCCACTCGGCATCCCCAGCCCCCGCCGCTGACCACTGGGAGGGCCCACTACGGCCCCCCACGGCAGCGTGGCCCGGTTTCACTGGCGGAGGGGTCAGTAATGACCCCACCACCGGTTTCCTCTTCATGGCTGCTACCTCATAAAGAGGTAAAAGAAGGAAAATCCCCACCTTACTTTTTCAGTAAAGATGATTTTCCCATGTTATCTACCGGAGCGGAGACCCGCCTGCCTTGTCGGAGCGTGGTCCAATCGCTACCGGTTAGAAACGAAGCGGAGACTGGCCCAGCGTACCAGCGTGTGGCCAGCTCTCTGCCTAACAGACTTACCCCTATCACGACACAAACAGGGTTAAACACCCCTGTCTGTAGCCGTATAGAGGGATCGTTATTTACATCAATAACCCCTCCATGTCTATCAGGATCTGGCCCAGCTCATGAGCGTGCGGACGGTTCTTTGATTATCAGACATAATAAACCTGCGTCAATAAAGGGCATTGTTACACATAGCAAACACTCTTTACAGACGGCAGCCCATCCCTTTCGAAATGACCCCACCTTGGGCTGTGCCACCTCCTCGGTGTGCAGCGGCGGCTGGGGTCATACAGAAATTCAAGCTTTTTCTGTCGACTGCACCACAACAGACGGCCCAACCGCTGTCGTTGCGTTATGCAGAATGGCTAGAAGGGGCAGGTATTCTGTCGGGCTGGCTGGACAGGACATTGAGGAGGGGATATGCACTACAGTTCATTCAGCCTCCTCCGCCCTTCAGGGGCGTGAGAGAGACTGTTTTGTCCTGCCCGATAAAAACACGTGCGCTCCAGGAGGAGATTACGAATCTCCTAACAAAGGGCGCAGTGACAATGGTTCCGAGGGACCAGTGGGACGTGGGGTGGTACTCCCCGTATTTCCTTGTCCAAAAGAAATCCGGAGGCATGAGACCCATACTAGATTTAAGGGTCCTCAACGAGAGAGTGGCGAAACGCCCCTTTCGTATGTTGACGACGAGGCACCTTCTGTCTTGTATACAGAAAGGCGACTACGGAATCAGCATAGACCTGAGGGACGCGTATTTTCATGTGCCAATCACAGAGAGGCACAGGAAATTTCTACGTTTTGCCTTCCAAGGGAAGGTTTACGAGTACACGCGCCTGCCCTTCGGGTACGCGCTTGCTCCTCGAACTTTCTCCAAATGCGTGCAGACAGCACTCGAACCACTGAGGCGAAACGGGATACGCATATTAGCTTATCTCGACGACCTACTGGTCTTGGCCCAATGCCCAAATCGAGCCATTCGGGACGCAACCTCACTGGTGCAGCACCTCACTCGGCTGGGGTTAGCTGTCAACTGGACAAAGAGTGCTCCGTGGCCAGCTCAACAGTTTTCCTATCTAGGCATTCAGTTGGATACTGCCAAGATGAGGGCCAGTTTATCGGCACCACGGAGAGCGACACTGACGTCAGCTCTCCGGGTGTGTTGAGTGACAAATACAATCACCGCTCTGTCAATGATGTCCTTACTAGGAATGATGTCTGCAGCCCATGTAGTGGTCCCCTTAGGCCTATTACACATGCGCAGACTGCAGAGGTGGTTCGCACGACTGCGACTGGATCCAGTGAGACACCGTCGCAAATTGATTGTAATACCGAGATCGGTCAAGACCGACCTGAGCTACTGGAGAGACCCGCGCGTCATCGCGCGCGGAGTCGCCATGGGCAGACCGGCATCCCACTACCCAGTCTTCACGGACGCGTCGTTGACTGGGTGGGGAGGAGTGTGTCAGGCAGGTTCGGTGGCAGGAAGATGGGGACCGTTAGAGACGCGTCACATCAACCTGCTGGAACTCGAGGCGGTGAAGTTAACGCTACTTCATTTTGCCCCAGTGTTAAAGGATCTGGACGTGTTAGTCAGATCCGACAACAGGACAACAGTAGCATACATCAATCGTCAAGGGGGAGTACGCTCAGCGTCACTTCATCGCCTAGCGACAGATATATGGCTGTGGGCTGTCACACACCTGAGTTCGCTAAAAGCTCTCCACATTCCAGGTCTGCTCAACGAAGGAGCAGATCTGTTATCACGGGGAGGCCCGAGGGACGACGACTGGAGGTTAGCACCCCCCATTGTGTCTCTGATTTGGGCACGGTTCGGGCAAGCAGAAGTGGATCTGTTTGCGTCCCGGACGAATGCGCAGTGTCGCCTTTGGTTCTCCCTGCGCGAACAGGACAACCCGCCATTGGGAGTCGATGCATTCGCACACCACCCATGGCCGAGGGTCCTGTTATACGCGTTCCCACCCCTGACATCTATCCTCCCACTGTTGGCACGAGTGAGGTCAGAGAGGCTAGAGTTCATTCTTGTAGCCCCGGACCGTCCCGGAGCCCCGTGGTTTCCGGAACTGATGGAGATGTTGGTAGAGGGCCCATGGCCCATACCTCATCGACAAGATGCACTCTCTCAGGCCAGAGGCTTGGTGAGGGGGCCGCCGATGATGGGGGGCCCCCTCATGGCCTGGTTACTGAGAGGGATTTGTTAGAACGCAGGGGTCTGACAGACGCGGTCATTCAGACCATTCAGAGTGCGCGCGCGCAATCCACTGCAAAGGGATATGCGGCGCGCTGGCGAGTGTTTACACAGTGGTGTGAGGGACAGGACGTTGACCCAGTCTGCTGTCGGGTCGAAACGTTCTTGTGCTTCTTACAGTCGCTGTTTGACAAGGGATTGGCGGCGGGAACTATTAAAGTTTACGCGGCTGCCATCTCAGCTTGTCATGAGGGTTTTGCGACAACGACACTGTTCAGTCATTCGCTGGTTAAGCGTTTTTTGACTGGAGTGTGTAGGCTTAGACGCCCTCTTAGGACTCTAATGCCAAAATGGGACCTGTCGATTGTGCTAGAGGCGCTGTGCGTGCCCCCATTCGAACCCATTGACACTGTGTCGTTGCGTTTATTGTCTCTCAAGACGAGTCTACTCCTCGCCTTGACAACGGCTAAGCGAGTGAGTGATTTATGTGCTCTCTCGACACGGGCAGATTGTTTGATCATATCTGATGACGAAACAAAAGCTGTGTTACGCCCTAACCCGGCGTTTATCCCTAAGGTTAATCGTGGGTTTAGGGTTCAGAGCTGTGCTCTGAGCGCCTTTTTTCCTCCTCCTCACGACGGAGAGAGGGAGAGGCGTTTACATTGTCTATGTCCGGTGCGCGCGTTGGCACAATATGTGAAGCGCACGGCAGGACTGAGATCTTCTCCCCAGCTTCTGATCTGCTACGGCGGACAGAAAGCCGGGGCACCACTCTCGAAGCAGAGGCTGTCCCATTGGATTTGCGAGGCTATTAGCCTCGCATACGAATCGAAGGGGCAGCCCGTGCCGACTGGCATTCGGGCTCATTCCACCAGGGGCATGGCCACATCAGTGGCCATTCTCAGGGGAGTGGGAGTGGAGGAGATATGTGAGGCGGCGTCTTGGTCGTCGCCATCACCTTTTGTACGGTATTACTTGAAAGATATTTCTTCCTCATCCTTTTCTCATTCTGTCCTCAGTTTTGCTGATGACTGATGTAGTGGGGAAGGCACTTGGATTACCCTGGTCATGGGGATTCTATTCAAGTGCTGTCAGGATGAATACGGATGTGCCTGGGGAGGGGACCCTCCTCCAGGACATGTTCCGTTAGATCTACAACCCTACGTGCTCACGTAAGGGTTAGGTCAGTGATATTCTTCCTCAATCCTTTCTCATTCTGTCCTCAGTTTTGCTGATGACTGATGTTATGGGAAGGGCACTTGGATTACCCTGGTCATGGGGATTCTATTCAAGTGCTGTCAGGATGAATACGGATGTGCCTGGGGAAGGGACCCTCCTCCAGGACATGTCTGTTAGATCAACAACCCAACGTAAGGGTTAGGTAAGTGATATTTCTTCCTCATCTTTTTCTCACTCTGTCCTCAGTTTGCTGAGGACTGAGGTAGTGGGGATGGCACTTGGATTACCCTGGTTGGGGATGCTATTCAAGTGCTGTCAGGATGATTACGGATGTGCCTGGGGAGGGGACCTCCTCCAGGACATGTTCCGTTAGATCTACGACCCTGCGTGCTTACGTAAGGGCTAGATCAGTGGAGCAGACTCGGTGTGGGTTGGGCCAACTTTTAAGGTTGTCTTGAACCAACATCAGTGGTCAGCTCCGGGTGCCGCTGAGATTGTTTTCGGATTAATAGTCTCAGTGGGGGTACATTTGGCCTCGTTCGCTCCGCCTAAACCAATAGGAGCAGAGCTCCCCTATGGGGCGGAGCTCCACGATATAGAACGATAGTTATGGAGATAGACTCCAGTTCTATGAGTGGAGCGGAGCCCCATAGGGCTGCTGGCCCACTTCGACTCGTTCAAACCCGGCTGTTTTGTATATGTTTGGGAGAATGAGGGAGCGAAGGACGCCCCTTTATATAGCACCCCAGGGCGGGCGCAGACATTGAAAAATTCAGTCATTGGCTACTTTAGGTAGCGGGTAAACCAATAGGAGCAGAGCTCCCCTATGGGGCTCCGCTCCACTCATAGAACTGGAGTCTATCTCCATAACTATCGTAATGCTGTGCTTTGTCATGTGGAGTTAAATCGTTTCTATTCAAAATGGTTCTCATCAAATCATCAATGTTATTTTCAGCACTCTGTCTGATAGTCGTTGGACCTCCAACACGTAATTTGTCCACATCTCTTTGCGGCACCAAATACATTTTCTCCATAATGACTAGTAGGTTGTTTGTACACCCTTGTAGTATGTCGCTTCAACCCTGTCTCGACAGCAAGCTAGTGATAAATGGTACAGCTATGCTTAAAAGTGGTAATAAAAATCCTCCCTCTTGATTGATAACCCTCTTTTTTCTCGATATAGGAATCTTTTTGTCAGCTATGATTTTCAGATTAGACTTAACCTTTGACAGTCTTTTAAATTGTGTCTTTGATAGAGGAATAGTACCACACAGCACGTTCAATGCGACTTCACACAATGCCTGAATTAGATCTTTTGAAGCATTCTTTAAAATAGCCCGTATTTCCCCCGGCTTAGATTTCATCAACAGTTGTAGTAGCGATAAATGCCGTTCTAATCTAGCAGACATTTCAGCCACTCCTCTTCCTCTGTTTGTACACAACCTGATAAGTGGAGCATAAAGCTGTTCTGAGACGATAGGCCTCTGGCGTTTTAGCTTTATAATCAACCAACAAATACCCATAAGGAGCTTCTGTAGCATCTTTAAATGACTCCATAAAATATTTAGTATTACCAGGATACATTTGTCTAGCCAATACAGAGATTTGATTATTATCACGGGGGTTTTTAAATAACCCTAAATAGTTTGTGTTCAAGCTAATTGTCCTACTGGTTTTACCCTGGAAAAACAAATTCTGTACTAGATATAAAACACTGAGATTTCTATGGTGAACATACTGGGTAAAAACCTTCTCAACTGAGACACCTGAGACACCTGGGACACCTGGGACACCTGGGACACTATGAGAGACACTGAAAACACAGACTACTATGTGTCTCTTACTCAACCTCCTCCGCTGCTCCTTTGAAGCTTATAGAAAAGAAGAAAAGAAGGCATCTGTTGTCCTACTCGCTCCTAGTAGAGGAAACCTAAAGCGACGCTCCATATATTTACATGTTATACTAGACTATAGTAAGTAACATTTTCACTATACACGGGGACATGTTAATTTTTGCAATTTTTTATTTTATTTTTTAGGAAAGATAGGCTTACAGTTAACATGTAAATCGACATCACAAGAAAAAATTGATAAGGAAAGGAAATGATAGCAAACAATTCAAATTAATTCTTCCCCGCCATGATTTAACCTACCATGAATCATTCAGGTTGGTTACATCTTTTTTAAGGTTTTAATCGTATTCCCTTGTATGTCTGCCTCTACGTTGACCGGCAACATATCAAGGAGTGTCTCCTCGAAAGCTCCATCCAGTTTAATAGCGCAGCCCTGTGCCAGGAGCTTGGATGCCACAGTGAATGTCTTCAGTTTTCCATCCGTTAACTTCATTTGATTCATTCATTGTGGTTCTCTTGTAGCCAAGAGTGTTTTGTTGCGATAAAGTCAATTGTTGCCATTACTACAGTTGACAGTCTATTTCTATAAACATGTTAATAACATTGTGAATGTTGGCGATAGCTGAAAAAGTAATATGCCAGGGATGGGGTAGTCACTACTATTGGTATAACTACTATTGGTATAACGAATCAATCTACGACTTCCAAACCCTGTGTTTAGGGATGTCCAAGAGGTCCGCTAAAAGACAACTGCTGAAATGATACAGTTCTGTTTACCTTTTGACTTGACAATCGGTTGACAACCGTGCTGATATGAGGTGTTGAGGTGAATTCCTAGTAGCCTACTCACAGTAGGCTTATAATACCTGCCCTGTATTATAAGTTCACCCGTTCGCCAGGACTCGGCTGTGCGTCCAAGCATTTGGGTACCGTTAGTGCGTTCTCAAAAAGACGCGATGATGAAACAATCTCAATGCTCTGCCAAGCAACATCTACAACCCTGAAATGTTTAGTTTTCAGGATTAACAAGTTTCAAATACTCATGTTGTCTTACATTTTTCCCAATGTCTATGTATGACACATCATTTGAAAGCTTACAATCTGGAAATAACGCGATTACTTTGATTCATTTGATTCATTCATTGTGGTTCTCTTGTAATTATAATTATTACAATTGTTGCCATTACTACAATTGACAGTCTATTTCTATAAACATGTTAATAACATTGTGAATGTTGGCGATAGCTGAAAAAGTAATATGCCAGGGATGGGGTAGTCACTACTATTGGTATAACTACTATTGGTATAACGAATCAATCTACGACTTCCAAACCCCGTGTTCAGGGGTGTCCAAGAGGTCCGCTAAAAGCCAACTGATGTTCTAACAGGTCTATCTGTAATTTACAATGGCAATTTTGGGATGCAGGGTATTTTGGGATGCAGCTGGTTGGAAGGTATCACATTCAGGTTGATCAAACCTGGCATTCTAGATGTGTTTTTGCGGGGATGTCCTTTTGGCAAAGTTTGACAGGATTGTACACGTTCCCCATTTTGCGCAGTCGATGTCGACGCAAACTCTAGGACCATTCTGGTAACCAAGATTACCCAACAGTAGTCTACCCTAGCCTGTTGTCTCTTGCTGTCAGAATGACGCTTCAGAGAGAGGGGTTGGGAGTAGCAGAGAGGCAGGAAAAGCAACTCGATGTGTCTGTCTATCAACAGAGGCTGTCTGAACGCATATCTGACTGCTGATACGAAACCCCCGTTCACTCTCTTAAGAGTGTGCGTACAAAAGATCAAGATGTATATCAGATAGATATACATAGATGTACATGTTTTGTTTGTTTAGGAGCAGTTTTTTGGGGGGAGACAGTATGACATCCACTGTCCACATGAAAGCCCGAAAGGACATGATAATGTGAGTATTATATGTTATTATATATTGTATCGACCGGAGAGAGAGTTCGCTCCCCCTCGGCACCTTTTCCTCTAATTTCATTTCTAACCCTAAGTCTCTTTCTAACAACAATATTCGTTATTTAAACACATTTCACCCCTTGCCAGTCATTTGGGGCAACCACCCCCTTCCTAATTAAGGGTTAGATAGATAGATAGATAGATAGACTTTATTTGTCATTGCTACAGTACAGGTACCAAACAACGAAATTTAGGAGGGGAGGCTCCCCTGGTGTTTAGGAAAGGAAAAAGAAACACATTTTGGAAAAAGCATAGATGCATAAAATCACAAGAAGGTAAGGAGCTGGTTTACATCAATAGAGGCTATGTACACAATCCACTGTACTATACTGCACAGATAGTCAACTAGGGTTGTCATATTTCACAAGAAAGTATTTTTTCACATTATTTTAAAGTGTCACAGTTTGCAGGCTTGAAAATGTACATGTTTGTGCCTCAGCACTAGCTGCCATACAATCCGTCCGGACTGTCCTGGGCCCAGAACTTGACGGCCCTGTGGTAGAAGCTGTCCTTCAGTCTGTTTGTCTTAGCGGCCGGGGTCCTGTACCTCCTGTTCGAGGGCAGCTTGACAAAGTGTTCGTGCCCAGGGTGGGTCGGGTCCTTGGAGATCTTGGAGGCCCTCCTGAGACAGCGTGTTTTGTACAGCTCCTCCAGAGAGGGGAGGGGGGCGCCGGTGATCCTCTGTGCTGTTCTCACGACTCTCTGTAGATCGCTTCTCTCCGCTGCCATGCAGCTGTGGTACCAGTTGGAGATGCCGAAGGTGAGGATACTCTCCACTGCGCCGTGGTAGAAGGCCACCAGCATCTCCTGCTTGCTGTGTTGTTTCTTGAGGCATCTCAGGGTGTATAGCCGCTGTTGTGCCCTCTTGATGGTGCCTTTAGTGTTGTCCTTCCAGGCCAGGTCATCCCGCATGTTGTGTCCCAGGAATCGGAGGTTTGAGACTATCTCCACGCTCTCTCCGTCGATGAGCAGGGGCAGGATCTCGGACTTTTTCCTCCTGAAGTCTACGATGAATTCCTGGGTCTTTGACTTGTTTAGCAGCAGGTTGTTAACCTTGCACAGCTTGCTCAATTGCTCTACCTCATCCCTGTACGCCGCCTCGTCCCCCCCCGAGATACATCCCACCACGGTGGTGTCGTCTGCAAACTTTACGATGTAGTTGCTGGGGTGGATGGGGGTGAAGTCGTGGGTGTAGAGGTTGTAGAGGATGGGGCTTAGCACGCAGCCCTGGGGTGACCCAGTGCTGAGGCTGAGGGGCTGTGGAGGTGTGGGGGCCCACCCGCACCCTCTGGGGGCGGTCGGTCAGGAAGTCCTTGATCCACGCACATATAGAGTGTGATAGACCCAGGTCTAGTAGTTTGGTCACTAGCCTGTCTGGAAGGATGGTGTTAAAGGCGGAGCTGAAGTCCACGAAGAGCAGTCTCGCGTAGCTGTTTCCCCTCTCCAGGTGGGATAGAGTGGCGTGGAGAGTCGTCGCTATGGCGTCCTCTGTGGACCTGTGGGCTCTGTAGGCGAACTGGTATGGATCCAGGTTGGGCGGGAGGCGTGTGAGTATGTGGGCCCGGACTAGTTTCTCGAAGCACTTCATGATGATTGGTGTGAGTGCCACCGGGCGGTAGTCGTTTAGGCAGCTCACCGTGCTTTTAGGGTAACCCTGTGTGTGTGTGCGTGTGTGTGTGTGTGTGTGTGTGTGTGTGTGTGTGTGTGTGTGTGTCAACTAACACCTGCGTCAACTTTCGTTTTGGCCCCCCCCCCTTCCTAAACACCTGCGTGTTCTGAACAAATGGCGCGGGTTAATAAACCCACAACGCGGGGGGTAAATAAACCCCCCCTTCTGTAAAAGAGCTTATGTTTTATGACCCCCCTCATAAAAAAGATCAAAGGGAATCGAGATCAAAGAAAAGTGCCGAGTATAACTACTAACATGGAGCCTTTTACAGTATAAAACTCCAGCAGATCAGTATAACAAACTAAATAATAACTTGGCTTCACATACCTACTGTATGTCACTAGACGAGTAACAGAAGGAAGGTTTTCACTCCCTAAAGCTAATACACATTTTCTTAGACGCACAGTGGGATACAGAGCCATGAAGTCATGGAACCTACTACCAACAGAAATTATAAACGTGACAAGTAAACGTATGTTCAAAAAGCAGATAAGGAAACACCTGGGTACAGCAAACTTGTGACACTAGATGGAAATGTGTAGTCATCTCTAACATGGTTGTAATTTTGTTCTATTTGTATGTAACTAGAGATTTAAGTGTTTTATATTAGGCTATGCCAAATGCAGTGGCGGGCGGTGCATTTCACACCTAGGCCTTCAGTGATGTCCTACCTGAATTATTCCACCTCTTAATACCATCATTATGACGCCATGGCTCTAGAAACTATACATTTAGACAGAAACGCAGTATAACCGGGCGTTGCCATTGTTATTATAGCGGCACCTTGTCTGGGTGTATTCAATTCATTGCATGAAAACGAAAGCGTCAGTTATTTCCCGAACTTTGCGGTCTGTCGATCTCGATAGGAGAACCGTTTCGAGGTTCCATTTAAGGATGGTTATCTTCCTCGTGTTCATACGGTCACGGGGGTGTGTCGTTTTCCATGGTAGCAGCCCAGGAAGTGGTTAGAAGATCGCATTGAAGCCCCACTTACTCACACAACTGAGCCAGGCAACACAACACACATATCTATGGACCCCAGGGTCGCTCCGTATGTCTACATCTCTTGCAGAAAACATTAAATGCTTTGTACTCACCAAAACAACTGATTATTTGAACACAAAATCCATCCTCCTTTCTTTCCTCAAGAAGACTTCAATGTCTCTGTTGTACAGTTGATCAGTTCCACCAATAAGTCATTTTCTACATGGATAGCGTCGCTAACGTCGGGGTCGGCCGTTCTCTTCTGATTATGTCTACTTTTCTTAGAAGGTTCTTCTTTGTTGTTATAATATCTGCCACCAAATCTACCTCTTCTCCTCCTTCAGCCATTGTGGCTGCTTGTAGGCTCCGCCTCCCAATAGTTTGTATCCAATCAAAAGACGTGCAGGTGCTGATCAGGTGCTCCGCCATCCAGCAGGCCCCTTCGTCAGATTTGCTTGGATTTGCTCGCCAACTCGAGATCTGACTACGGCACGCCACAGTTCTTTTCTCGTTCACTTTAAATTACAATCTGTACTCGCGCCACTGTTGAATCTGCAGGCGGGCAGATTTCTTGGTACCCTGGCAACACATTATGGCTGAAATATGATTGGATAAAAGCTAAAGGCCAGCCCTCCAAATGTCTGGAAGCAGCGCAACCAAGAGGAAAGCTATGAAATGAAGAGAATAGACTACGGGAATAATTTAATACATATTTGTAGAAAAAATATATCAAAATTAAATGTATATTCTGATTATGTTTAGGCCAGCAGAGAAGGCCTTGCTGGCCCTGACGGCACAACACTGGCCAAATGTAAAATTATATAATGTATGATATATTTTAATGTTTGATATTTGTAATTTAAAGTATGTTTTATATGTTAAATGTTACTTGTATGTTTTAAATGTGGACTCCAATTAGATATATAAGTGTTTTATATTATGCCAAATGTAAAATTGTATGATGTATGATATATTTTAATGTTTTATATTTGTAATGTAAGTATGTTTTACATGTTAAATGTTATTTGTAATGTATGTTTTAAATGTGGACCCCACTAAAAGTAGCTCATGCCTATGGGCATAGCTAATGGGGATCCTTCCAATAAATAAACTAAATAAACAAGATGCTTATGCAATTGAGCGTGTACGAATCCCAGTTCTTTGTCTCTGAAAACTATACATATTCATGTGTGTGAACTTGTATGCGAGTCTGTCATCTGTATCTTCAAGACCTTCACTTTTTTTTAATAAAATATGAATATAAACAATATGATATGATGACAAATGATATCGTCAATTAATTAAGAATGAGATTTCTGAAACACTTCCGACGTAACTTAGAGCATCACGGACATTTCAGGTGAATGAAACAGCTGCATTACAGAGACGCTCATGTTTCCTTACCTGCGCTCATGTAACATTCACCGATCTCCACGTTTATAAAGTTGTTATGATCGACCTGCTCAACTTCCTCACGACCAGGGAGAATTGTAGCAGATTTAAGGTGTAATGTCTGCCCTCCGACACAGCTATAAACTTAATAATCACTCGTGAGGTCTTCGCTTCAGCACTCTGTTCGTTTCCACCGTCTGAGTTGTCCCTCTCGTTCCTTCGTGTCGCGGGAATAGACTTCTGTAGAATTATTAGATGTTTTGATTCAATAAAAAGTCATTGAATGGCATCGACGGTCATGGTCCGACCTGTGACAAAGCATGAATATATGTTACGGTTCATGTGGGAAATCTAGGGTTACGGTTAGGTGCTAGGGTGCTACGGTTAGGGTTAGACATGCCAGCATGTACCAAGTCACCCTAGCACCTAACCCTAACCCTAGTTTTCCCACATATACCGTAACATATACATTTTACTTAAGTTGGAAAGAATACATTAATGGAAATAAACAATTTGAGAAAATTAACACATTTTCTTCTTTTTTTTATTGCCACTTTCACTGTCTTCAAAAGCTAATAGATAGTTAGATAGATAGGTAGGTAGATATAGATAGATAGATAGATACATACAGTAGATACATAGGTAGATAGATAGGTAGATATAGATAGTTACAATAATAGATAGATAGATAGACAGACAGTTAGATAGATATGTAGAGAGAGAGAGAGAGAGAGAGAGATAGATAGATAGATAGATAGATAGATAGATAGATAGACAGACAGACAGACAGACAGACAGACAGACAGACAGACAGTTAGATAGATATGTAGAGAGAGAGAGAGAGAGAGAGAGAGATAGATAGATTGATGAATCTGTGTTGTTGTGGTCTCCCATTGCTTCTCTTGTCGGTGTCGTCCAGCCTCAATACATGACAGCTTACTAGTGAATGAGTCACTGTAGATGATGATCAAAATCTCTAAAATGATCTAGAAAAATTAAACATGTTAGAGCATAGCTAGAACGAGGATGGTAATATCGATATCTGATGACATCACAAGGAGTCTCAACTGAGGCCTTTATTACAATAACACAAAGTCATCATGAATAACAACTTACATTCAGAATGTACCCAGAACACTGTTAAACGTCCAACACCCAGTTCATATATCATTTCTTTTTACACAATCAGCCTAGAAAGAGAGAGAGGTCTGTATTTTGAAGGATCATTTCAGAAGTGTGATGAATATCAAATGTTAATTTCTCCATGCTCTATGTATTTATTTATGAAAATTGTGTTTTGTTTTGTATTCTGTTGAAAGGGGAAATTGTGATAAATAATTGACTCAATCTCTATCTAATATTATTCCCACACTGTGCAGCTCTATTATTGTGAGTCATGAGGTTGAAATGTTCCCTTATGAAATAATGCATCAATGACTCCACTGGCCCCATTTTATACAAATGTGAGTGACAGCGGCTGGTGAAAGGTGGACCAAGTCGGCACGGTCATCTTTCCTTTTTTTTAATTTTTTTATTATTAAAGTGTAGATTGTAAGCTCTCAAATGATGTCATACACTGAAAGCAGTTGAAAATAGTTGAAGAAGATAGTTTATTTAAATGTTGGGGCACCTCAATTCAACTCGCCCTGAACCAAAACAAACAAACACATTAGTTTCAGACTGTGCTCCATCTCGCTAGCTAGCTAACAACAACAGCTGCTCTGCATGTTCAGCACATCACAACATGCTGACAGAACATGAACATGCTAAAAACACATAACTACACATAACTAGTTGATCACACAGTCCCTAAACATGAACAAGACATGTATCACCATGACAACACTCACCCGAGTACAAAGCTCAGAACGTGTTAGAGCAGACGAGTGTTGTGAATCACGTCATGAAAACAAGCTTAGTTCGCTGACAAAAAGTATTTAAGGATCCTAAAACTGTTTATTGTTATATTGAGGGGGCTCTAAAACATTTAAACTTTCAGAATAATAAAAAACACACATAAAAAAGAAAAAAAAAGAAAAATCTGCATTGTTGTCAATGTCAATCCGTACACACAGGCTAGAGGCCAATCTAACAAATGTGGGGGGAGGAATAGTGTTGGAGTACGTCCAGGCGTATCAGAACGGCTTCTCTCCTGTGTGTGTTCTCTGGTGTTTCTTTAGGTGTCCTGCCTGACTGAAACCCTTCCCACACTGGGAGCAGCAGAATGGCTTCTCTCCTGTGTGTGTTCTCTGGTGTTTCTTTAGGGATCCTGCCTGACTGAAACCCTTCCCACACTGGGAGCAGCAGAATGGCTTCTCTCCTGTGTGTGTTCTCTGGTGACTCTTTAGGTGTCCTGTCTGACTGAAACCCTTCCCACACTGGGAGCAGCAGAATGGCTTCTCTCCTGTGTGTATTCTCTGGTGTGTCTTTAGTTGTCCTACCTCAATGAAACTCTGCCCACACTGGGAGCAGCAGAACGGCTTCTCTCCTGTGTGTATTCTCTGGTGTCTCTTTAGGGATCCTGCATGACTGAAACTCTGCCCACACTGGGAGCAGTAGAATGGCTTCTCTCCTGTGTGTGTTCTCTGGTGACTCTTTAGGTTTCCTGCCTTACTGAAACTCTGCCCACACTGGGAGCAGCAGAATGGCTTCTCTCCTGTGTGTATTCTCTGGTGTGTCTTTAGGTGTCCTGCCTCAATGAAACTCTGCCCACACTGGGAGCAGTAGAATGGCTTCTCTCCTGTGTGTATTCTCTGGTGTCTCTTTAGTTTGCTCATATAACCAAATCTCTTTCCACACTGAAGACAAGAGTGAGTCTTCTGTCCTCCTTGAGTCTGTGGTTGTGATTTAAGGTGAGTTGGACAAATGAAACTCTCACTGCAATCTAAACAGTGGTGATTCTTCTGTCTTGAGCTCCTCCTCCTCCGTCTGTGTTGTTTATGGCTTCCTGATGCGGTGGAGCTGGGCTCCATGTCTGAGTCTGGGTTGGAGCTCTCTCCACCCAAATGTGTGTCCTCTATTTCCTCTCCTATCACATCTTTCTGCACCACTTCTCCTCCTTCCTCCTCTTCTTTCACCATCACTTCTCCCTCCTCCTCTTCCACTACCACATTCTGTTCCAGTGTTTGACTGCAGTCCTCCAGCTTCACGGCCACCATCTCTGGACCCCGCTGTGTGCTTGTCTGGGCTGGAGAACCACAGTCCGAACCCAGGGAGTCTGTGGACTTGTGTTCAGACATGGTAGCTGGGCTGTGAGGTGGATCATCCAACTCGCCATCTATCTCCTCCACATCCTCTACTCTTTCCTCCTCTTTCACCATCATGTCTTTCTCCACCACTTCTTCTCCTCCTTCCTCTTCTGTCACCATCACTTCCTCCTCCCCCTCTTTCACTACCACATTGAGTTCCAGTGTTTGACTGCAGTCCTCCAGCTTTACTGCCACCATCTCTGGACCCCGCTCTGTGCTTGTCTGGGCTGGAGAACCACAGCCAGAACCCAGGGACTCTGTAGACTTGTGTTCAGACATGGTAGCTGGGCTGTGAGGTGGATCTGTGTAGAGTAAACAAAGGAAGAGGCACATATAGTGGAGAGTTAATTTCACAAACATACGGATTACCAAAAACCTAACAGAGGTTAGGCACTACTATGAATTGTTGTGCTAAAGCGTCTTCCACATTGACGGGGCTGCGGCCTGATTCTCTACCCCTCTCTCTGAATGGTGCACTCTACACTGGATGGATTTAAAAGGAAATAGACTGGTCTAAGCAATATGGTGAACTCTCGTGCTAACACCAATCAAATGTTTTTGAATGCGCCCAGGATTCGTAACCAACGCTAAATCCTGTTTCCCTTTTTCACCCCTACCCCTTGTTCTGGAGAGCCACTCTCTTTTCGGCTTGCCCCTCAGAACAGTTGCAAGGGATAGTGGTTGAAAGCTTCCCCTATTAAATGGGATAACCCTTCAAGTCCCTGATACGTCATCAGTAGTATCATAGAAAAGCATGAACGCTCGCAATTCTACATCAGCATACTAGCGATTTTTTGTTATGCTTGTGATAAAGAAGAGGTCTATAATACATTGAAAGGACATTAAACTAAGATAATATGACGATTATCATCACTTTTACAAATGTATTAAAGAAGAACATAATGACCTTTGTGGTTTTCTTTTGTTGCTTGTGCGTTCGCCACTGTCTTACCGATGATTCCCAAGGCATTCTGGGAGGTTTGTCATAACACTAGATTTGGAGTGTGCCTCTGAAACAACTCTGTTTGGAGTGTGCCTCTGAAACAACTCTGTTTGGAGGGCCATGTAGCCCTAACACTTCTCCCTACCCCTCTATCCCAACAAGAATCGGGACACTCTACCCCTACTTGTGAATGTGCAAAATGGAGGGGTAGGGCAAAACTGTAGGGGCAAGGGGTGTGTTGGGATTGGGCCTTACCATCTACGATCTAGCTACAGCTACATTAAAGTCAGCGTGTCTAGCTACAGCTACATTACAAGGTTGCTCACTTTATATAATAATACAAGGTTTCTCACATGATATAATACTAGCTATTGAAACGCCTCCTTACAGTTGTAAAGTAAAACGTAGTTCGCTAGCTGCTTAGCACTCTCCATAGCTTGACATTGAGAGCTAGCTAGCTAGCATATCCATGGTGTTTCCATGTTCAAAACGCATTTTGGTGCTCAGCCCGGCTAGCATCCCATATGCCTCAGTCATCAAGATCACTTGGTCTTCACATTAAAACGGAGTAGCAGCTAGTTGCAGCCTTGAGTGTAGTACTGTAAGAAAAACGAACCTGTTCTATGGAGCTTTATCTCAGGTTGAAAACGGATGCTTAGCAACGTCCGTAGACGGTGGTTCTCCTCCTGGCAACGGGAGACTTCTCCTTGGTACTCTGACATCGTTCTTTCCACCGCCCCGAATATCTCAAAAGCTGCCGCTGTTAATCGCTCGGAGATAAACACTTTCAACTGCTGTATCTCTGCCATTCTGATATCATAACAGTCTAAACGCGATCTGGTGGTCAACACATGTGAACTTCCTGTTTCCGCGTCTTCTTCTTTGTTTTTTTGGGATTGGCGGTTGGCAACTAACTTAAGGCGCATTACCGCCACCTACCGGACCGTGTGGAACGTCAGATTGACAGGGGAAAGAATTATAGAAAATGGAAATAATAAGCAAAATTGGGGAGGGGCGGTGTTACATTTGATCTATTAATCCAGTTTCGTTCAAATACTTTATTATCTGGTTGTATACTTTAAATGTGTTTCCAAGTAAACTCCGTAGTTACAGTAAAACTTTCTGAATTGCTGATTTCAGTAGCTTTCTCTGTTCCTCATATTTCTCACATTTCAGCAACACATGCTGAGCAGATTCCTGGTTATTACAGTGGCACAAATGCAAGTTGGGTGTTTTCCTTTTCTATGAAGTGTGTCATTCAATCCAGTGTGACCTATCCTGAGACAGAAAATGACTGTCTCTTCTTTCCGGTTCCTACCCATCCTACTTCCTATTCCAACTTTCTTCTAAATGCTATACAAATGTCTTCCTGTTTCATTTCTGTTCCAGTCTTCTTGCCATAATTCCTGCATGTGTGTTTTAATGATTGATTTTACCTCAGCTTTGCTAAGTGGAATATCCATTTCTATTGATTCTGATTTAAGTGACTGCTTAGTTAATATATCTGCATCTTCATTTCCTTCTACCCCGACATGAGCAGGAACCCAAACAGAGCCAACATATCTGTGCTATATATTCCATACATTAACTGATGAATCCTGAAAATAATATCCTGTCTGCAAGATTTCAAAGATCTAATACTAGACAATGCTAGACAATGCTGCCCGGCTGTCTGAAGCAATTAATGCATTATTTACCCTGTTTATCTACCAACCGTTCCAATGCTGTCAGAATTGCTAGCAGCTCCACTGTGTATACAGATAAATGATCGGTGGTTCTTTTTAAAATTCCTGTCTTATACTGAGGGAGATATACTGAAGCTCCTGTTCGGCCTGTCTCTGGGTCTTTTCACCCATCTGTAAAAATTAGAGCCTTGTCACTGTAGTGCAGACCAATATAGTTTTGTGCTATGTTCCCAGGCTGTGCATATTTAGACTTATTTTGAAGTTTTGGAGTATCAGAATGTTTAGTGCTCACAGATATTATGGTCTTTAAAGGGATGTTTCAGCCTATTTTCATGTTTAGGTGAAAATGAATTTTACCCTGAGTTGTTCTTATAGGCCAATAGTGAAATTAATATGAGGAGAGCTAGTGGGCAGTGCTTTTAAATGTGTGTGTGTGTGTGTGTGTGTGTGTGTGTGTGTGTGTGTGTGTGTGTGTGTGTGTGTGTGTGTGTGTGTGTGTGTGTGTGTGTGTGTGTGTGTGTGTGTGTGCGTGCGTGCGTGCGTGCGTGCGTGCGTGCGTGCGTGCGCCTATGTGCATGCAAGCGTTTAAGAGAGAATGCATTATACCTATCGAATATGTTAATGGTTGAAATAGTATTTTATAGAGTTTTACCTTGTTTAATCTTGCTTGTGTTTTTCTGCCAACATTAAAATTACATTTAAATGAACCTTGATTCTTGAGTCTATGGATAAACATTTTTGGCATACATTGAGGCCCAAAAGAATGAATGATTATCAGAAACAGATCTAATTAGTCCAGGAGCCATGGGGTTGAACCTTGTTTTGTCGGTTAAAGTTGCTGTTTCTTGTTGCTTGGTGATATCCCATGAGCATTTTCAGATATTAACCCTGCAATCAAGTACGTTTACTTGAAGGTAAATTGTCCACCACCCTTTATACCAAATCCACAGACAAGAATAGCCTGTTACATGCTACTAGTGCACATCCGCCTCCCCTCAAGAAGGGTCTACCATATTCTCCATTTCTTAGACTGAAGCGTATCTGTAGTAATCCATCAGATTTTGAGAAAGAGAGTAATACCATGTACAATAACTTTGTCGATAGGGGTTATCCCAGAAACATACCCATGTTCTTATATCACTATTTGCACTTTTGGTTAGATGCTAAACATTTTGTTGTATAGTACTCTGGTTTTAGATCCAGGGAAGTAGATAATGCTAACGTTGACATGCAAATTGTCGCCAGCTCTTACAACAGGGTATATACAGGAATCTTGAGGTTAATTTCAATACCTTTCTAAGACTTTTTAAGGACCTTGTCAATATTTTTCCAGACCTCACTGCCACTTCGAGCTGTAACCGTTTACATCAGTGACACCTTTAACTTAACAGTTTTAGTTTGCAATAGACTAGACCACTAGCAAACAACAGAATTTCCGGTTCATCTTTGTTTTTTAATAAAACTAATAAATTCACGAACTTTTACTAAAGGTTTTTAGGACTCAAACTTTGGACAGAGTCTAATTCTGAAAAATCCACCTCCACCAGAATGCACACAAGGCAATCACAACACTGTCAGTCCCCCATGCACACATGGAACGCTACAGGAACTCACCCACAACCTTCCTCTGCACACTAATTAAAGGGATAGTTCAGTACACATTATAGATGGTTTCATAACATGCATGTAACCTGTATGTAACCCGTATGTAACCTGTATGTAACCTGTATGTCCATAGATCAGGAGAAACTGTAATAATACATGGTCCAGAGTTGTTTATACAGCCACTACTAACTTCAGGTAAATTTAACGATGGCATGTTTAATATTTGTGGCCAAATCAAAGCTATGGATGATGACATGATTGGGTCGGAGATTTAACAATTATATTTATCACACACACACACACACACACACACACACACACACACACACACCACACACACACACACACACACACACACACACATACACATACACGTACACACACACATACACATACACACACACACACACACACACACACACACACCCACACACACACACACACACACACACACACACAGACGAAGAGGAGGAGGAGGATTTATAACCCCACAAAACGCTCCCCTGCCTTATTGATCAGTTATCTTATTGATCAGTTATCTTATTGATCTTATTGATCAATTGATTAAGTGCCAATATTTTGGATACGACTTGTTGCATTGACTATTTTGACCTTATTTGTTGTTTTGTTGAAGGCAAAAGTACTGTGATCCAAATGTGTTTTGTTTAACTATGCAGTTATCATTTTATACAAAATCATTGTTCAGACCAAATACTATTTTGCTTTATTTATCAGTTTTGCTGGTAACAAAGACCATATTTGTTATTTTATACAAATAATTGTTAAGCATTTCATGAATGCTATTTTGCTTTATTAATCAATGCTGGTAAAAAAGACGGTATTTGCTATTTTGATGGAGACAAAAATAGGTTACTGTGATGCAAATGCAATTGGGCAGTTATCATTTTATACAAAAACAGGAAGGTTCATCCAGCATGACCTGTATTGTCATTAAGTGTGTTTTGCTGGTATGGCCTGAAAGTGTTACTATTCATTAATTTGGAAGATATTTATTTATTTAAATAAAAAATAAATACAGTACATTTTACATGACCTCCTTCATGAATAAACATTGGAGAAAGCAAATTTGATGCATTTTATTTGAGTATTTTGCATGAAATCTCATGAATACCTATTTTTCTGGGATTTTGGCACTTTGGGCATGGAGGGGTTAATATATGGACAGTGAGAGTAGAGAAACTTGCACTCTGCAATAACTTTAAGGAAAAACTCCTTAGACAGAGATTTAGAAAAAAACAATCTTTATTTTGTCATACTCTTTACAAAAAGTGCAAAGTGCTCAGGTGCAAAAAGTGCAAGATGCGGGACAAATGTTTCGGTCATACGACCATCATCAGTGTTACCGGGCAACAGACAGACATGATATTATGATAGGGCCACAGGCCTACACAGGTGTTGATGATCAGGGTCATCAGGATTACACAACCAATCAATCATGAATGAAAAAACATTGACATAGAAAAATAACAAAATAATCATAATAAAGAGGCAAGTTAACTTGGACATTATATATATGTAAATACATAACTACAAGTTGACCAAGGGGTAACATAGTAAATCTGTCATAGTTCATACAAACAACAAATATAGCACATTTAGTAAGTAACATAGCAGACAAGATACATTTGAATGGGAGACGGTGGAGTCCTATAGGAAACACTGGAGGGAGAGGTCCTCATTCATGCCTCCTGGGTTAACAGACTGGAAATAGAAAATCCATCTGCATTCAGTTTGGAGGAGTCTGGTGTCAAGATCTCCACCTCTACGTGATTTGTTTACTTGTTGGATGACCATGTATGTCAAGTCTGCTGTCGAGTGACTGGCTTCCATGAAATGTCTGGCAACTGGTGATTTAATGTCCTTGCGTCTAATGGCACTCATATGCTCTATTATACGTGTGCGGACTGGTCTAGATGTTTTTCCTACATATTGGAGATTACATTTACACAAGATCATGTAGATGACATTTGGAGAGCTGCAGTTGACAAATTGTTTGATAGTGTATTGTTTGTTAGTGACTGCACTCTTAAACGTGTTGGTTTTCTTAGAGTGAGAAAAGGCTACACAGTGACGACAAGGATAGAAGCCGGTCACTCCATCAAGACGCCCTGTGTGTTGCTGTGGTGGTATGTAACAGTCTGCTTTCATCATAAAGTCCCTGATGCTTCGAGATCTATAATGTGAGAACATCATTGATAAGAGGGTTATAGGTGGGGATACAGGTACATTAATATTTCTTATTGGTCTGTGCCACTGGGTTGGGATTCTGGTTATGTAATTTGGTTAGGGCAGAGTCAAGCCACTTCAACCCAGCCATCACCTTGTCTCGAGACATCTTAAGACACATTTGTCAAGACGTCTTGAGACACGTCTAAGGACGTGTCTATAGACATGGGTCTTAAGATGTCTCGGAAATATGAAGATGTCTTAAGATGGCTTTAGATGTCTTGGAAATATGAAGATGTCTTAAGATGTCTTGAGATGTCTTGGAAATATGAAGAACACAATGAATGTCATAGTATTGTCTCAGCATTTTATTATTTAAAAAACAACATACACAAATACATAATCATACTGTGGATTACTAATTGATAGACATTTACAGGAAATTGCAGGAACTATTATAAATAGGAACAAAATTATTATGTGTACAACATTATTATATGAACAAAATGATTATATGTACAAAACCTTTTGTAGGTAGGACACTATTGGACCTCGGCCCAAATCTAGTACTGAACCTGACCCCCCATGCTAAACCATTTGGAAGTACAGTATACTAGGACTCCAATTCAGACACACTGGGGGGCTGTCACAAATCTACTAACTCTAATTATTTAAAATACAAATAAATAAATAAACAATAATGTGTTGTGTAACAACTCCCCCAAGATTCCCCTCCACCACAGAGAGACTAAACTGTCCTTCTGAAAGAGACTACACTGACATCCTCCATCCCAGACAGACTACAATGACCACCATCACAGTGTGACATGGGAGAGTTACTCCATATGAGAGTGGAGAAACCTATTCTTCAGGTAGCATGTGTTCCTGATGTTGTGGACTACTCTTTTATCAACAATTTCACAGTATTGCCCATTGGTGGCAGTTGACTTCATACCTATCCCAACAAGTTGGCGTGGTTCCCAAAAACATTTATGATGTAGGAACAGGAGGGTGTCAGTGATGGCTGAGGGTGGGAAGAGAAGCTTTGCTCCCTCCTTGTACTCTTCACAGCCTGTCAGGGGATCTTCTCTGTGGAGTGGCAGGAACACGGTCCCTTCAAACAGGAGCTGTGGATTCTCTGAAAATAAAAGACATCAAGTATTAAGGTAGGCTATAGATTCCCATCAATATTTTTTATACAAGGTCTTTCAGTAAGACTATTTTACCTGACATGGTAGCCCATATGCCTGTGATTTTCACCGGTTGCCTGTGGTTCCTGTCTTCACCAAGTAGGGTTGGGTTGAGTTGGGTTGGGGTTGTCTCCACAAATGACCCAACTCTGATAGTCTTTATATCAAATCTGAGAATTAAATTCAGTATGCTAATTATAAAAGGGGTATGCTATTGATAATAGCATATCATTTAGATTGTTTTTAATTTATTATTTTAAAATATTATTTTCTTTAGATAAACAACTAAAATTAAAAAATCTAAATTAGATGCTATTGATACTGCATAGAAACACATTGATATAATATACTTGTATGTTTCAGGGGACAATGTTGCACTCTGATATAGAGTGTGTCTCTGTGCTGCTTGCCCAGCAAGAGGGTTGTCAATATTTTGGATGACAGGCTTTCCCCTTTTCCAAACCTAGGAAATAAAACAGCATGCATATGATTCAAAGAATGCTCTCTTACAAGAAGTTAATACTGACTTATTTGATAATTAATTGTAAATATTGTATTGAAATAATTAATACATTTATGATCAACCCCACCCTACCATACCTTTGGTCCGAGGAAGACCTGTTCCTGTGTCAGGATTCTATTCTCCATCCTCTCCATTAGATCAGGTTGCCGCATATTTTTTGACACCTGTAGTTTTGACAGCTCTGGCAACACCTCGTTTCCATGCTGCCTTAAGCCTGTTTTGGAACGAGTTATATTTTGGTACCAACATTCTAGATATCTTTGGTATAACTGACATGCAGGAAATAATACTGTACATGATAAATACAGATGATAATACAGTTACTTAAGTAAATAAACACATTTTGAAGTAGATGTTCCTACCAAGCCCTCGTCTTTGCCGAAGATCAGTGGCCGATACTAATGCGACTGAACCAGATGCTCTGTATACAGGGGCATAGCCTGGCAGCCCGTGTACAGGTGTATTGTCTGCCACATGATTGGGTGCTGACAATGTGGTGATGGAATCCAAGACTGCAATCCTCTTGACCATGGTCTTCTCCATACTAACACCATTCTTGTGAGCGATGACTGAAGTACAACATTCATATAAAACAATTAGCTTTAAGCACCTATATGGCCTTGCAAATTAAATACTGTATGTGTAGTTACATTTACCCATGTCCTTGACCCTGTGGTGGTATCGTTCAAAGCGGTTGCAGTCTCCAATCATGGGGTGGCCCAGCACATCTGTTTGCTCTCCAGTGTGATAGCCACAATGAATGTTGGCACGGTTTGCAACATCTGCTTTCCATATCTTAAAGAAAATATGACACCAAAATGTACTTACTTCTGCTAAATGGTGTTAATATGAGTTAATATGTTAATATGAATTAATATCTAATCAAACCACACTGTTTTGATGCAAAATCCTGTAAGAAAAAGAATATATATAATAATATACCCTCTCGAAAAGTTTGTGGTGGTCACATATCTCGACCTGGAGTTGCCTTGCTTCGTCATCCGTCAAACTAGCTGATCGGATCAAAGCCAAGTATCCACTCAGCAAGATGTTGGCTTTAGTCACTAGTCGGCAGGTGTTGCGGCCAATGTATTCAACAGAGGCTGCTGTAAATGCCTCAGGGCAACACATGACATCTCTGGCTATGATGGGCCACATCTGAATGAGATGGAGTACCTCACAGCCAGTGGCACATGCCAAGTGATGAACATCTGGGAGCTGAAAGTATAATGTGGTGTGTAATGCAATTTCATTCAGAGCTGTTCACACTTCTCACAGGACATGGACTTTGATGACAAAAATGTACTATTTAGTGATCTTAAAACAGTTGCTTGTTATATTAAGTGTGTTCTTCACTTCAAGTTCCGTAATATGGAGAAAAAACCCAACAAATTCTAGCGCAATTCAGGATTTGCAGAGAAGAGGACCAAATCACCAGCGGGTGTCACATATAACAAACAGGCAGACTTTTTGAGAGAAAGCTAGTTCCCATTGACTTTGGTTGTTCTTTACTGAAGTCAATGGGGACTAGCTTTCACTCAAGTAGTGCTGGCAACCTCCCTGTGTGTTATATGGACAAACTGCACCTGTGTTTCAAGTGGCATGTCGGTGAGGAGATGACACAAGTTTCATTTTTGGGTAAACTGTTCCTTTAACAATTAAATACACCGGCGTCAAAATGTATAACTGTGACTTACCTGCTTGAGCCAGTGTGGTCTGTCAATTGCAACAATCAGATTGGATACGAACAGTTGCAATTGTGTCTTGATGTTGCCCCAAATTAGACTTATTTGGAGTCTTCCAACACCAAGGGCATCTAAGTGGAAGTGATCGATTCTTGTCTGTAACAAAATACAAAGCCAACAGTTGTATTGCTTTTACATGGTTTTATCATTATATGCTTTCTATTTGAATCATTTATAACACAAGGCAGAGCAGGAGATTTTCAGTCCATTAGTATGTTTTTCTTAGTTGCAACCATTTCCAGCAACATGGCAAAAACATATACCTTGCTCTGAGCTTCATTAGGCATAGGTAACATGCATGTATAGACAGAGCTTACATTAAAACATTTACCTGAATGTGCGGTTCAATGACAATGTCATCAGAGAAAAGCTGGTTGTTTTGGCTGAACAAGGTCCCAGTCTCTGTTTCTTGTCGTTTCCTCTCCACAACACCCATCTCAGACATGCCAGCGATAATGATGTTGGTGTTGGACTTTGTTCTGCGGGGTGCTTCACTGGCAACCTGTGGGTTGGAGAGGTCGGCCTTGTCGACTGTGCAAATTCTGCATCTAAGAGAGACATCATTTTAATAAGGGATGCATTTGAAAGATTTCACACAATGTACATAACCAAGAAGACCAAATGGCCAGAGAAGTAATACTGAATCTAACCGTTTGTTTGCGGTGGAAGACAAACAGTTTGCACAGTGGTTTGCCTGGGGCATATCGGCATTGATCTCCCCAATTCCTCCACATACAAACACATTGCCTCCATAGTAAGGGCAGTTTGCATAATACCCCTCCTGTAGTCTGCGTATGTATGGAGAAATGGCATTCATGCACTGCTCAAATGATGTCCCTGATTTGGAAAGAAGATATATCTCAATCTCACATGAACCATGACTTAGACATTTTAACCATTTGTTAAAATGTGCTGATTATTATGCTACCTGGTTCTCCAAGGCCTATGATGCCCATGTGCTCCCTTTTTGCCGCCTCAGAGCGGGGCAGGTTACCGACTGAAAAGTACATTCCGTTAGTGGAATGGTACTTCCTCCTGTACAGCCCAAATCCATCAAAATATAAATGGATGTAGAGTGGCAGAACTGGTACCCCTTTAACGAAACAATTTTATGGCAACCATTACTTCATGCATGTTCTTGTTCAGCTTACTCACAGCAACCTATCATATTTGATAAGCCATGAAACTATGACTTAACAGTGCCAATGAAAAGCAGTAGTGCAATATCATGGTAAGCTTTTTAGCCTACCTGTGGGTAGTTCTCTTTCTGGCTGCCCTTCACTACAATGAGCAGGGAGAGTTGCTACATCTTTGATGTATCTGCTGCTTGGCTCTTCAAATGCAGTGGCAGAGTGGTTGCTGTATATGTAGTAGCCAGTGAACTGTGGAATCTGAGGTATTTTCTGAACCACAGTATCCACTTTGATGGACTTAAATGCATCAGATATAAATAGTTGTTCTCTAACAGGTGTTAGACTGTGGAACTGTTGATGATTCCTCATCTCAAGGCCACGGAAAAGTATTCTGCACCTGAGCACTAGATCCTGGATGGAGCTGTCAAATGCTATGGACTCCACTCTTGCAAGACGCGATCTGCGGTCGATGTTGATTTTGATTATGTCACGGGCAGTTACCTTGAAATATGAAAAATGAATCAAGTTACACAAACTGATGACATGCATCTTTTTGGGTGGGCGCTATTTACCACATTTAAGGGCAGTTACCTTCCCTACATTGGTGCCAATACATTGTATTCCAAAGAGTTTGCTCTCATGAAATAGCCTGGAGTTACAGGCGTCTCTATGGCAGTCGGTCACTGGCACAAAAGTCATTTTTGCCATATGCTTGTTGTTCTCCAAAGTTTTTGCCACTGTTTTCTCCATGTCAAAATAATAAAAAGAAGAATCTTCTCCATGCACACTAATACTGCACCGTAGGCAGTTTTTTTCTGATATTCTGAAATAAGGAATAGCAGTGGAATTACATAAATACAGTATATGGTCTTATAGTGATAGCTATTTCATTAGCATAGAAAAATAACTTGTATCACTATAGCCTACCTTGAGAGCACTGACATTAGGTGGGACGTCCTCCTTCTTGAAACTCTCATGTGATATGATTTCAAGTAAACTTGAAAATGTTGCCTCTGAAATTCCTGAGGTTTCAAAAAACAAGCTCAGGGCTGCTTCTGTGAAAGATCTCCATGGATATGGATCTGGCTGAAGGGGCAAGATAAGTGATGAGTAGAGACACCCAAGCAGATCACATCCCTATCAAAACCATAATAGTCAACAACAACAAGACTGCCAATAGTTAAATTAAAACAACATTTGGGTTTCAGTTTACCACTCCATTGTCATGAGCATTTCCAATGTCCATCTCCTCCTCTTCCTCTGGCTCAGGGGCTTGATCACTGTCCATCTCCCCCTCTGAATGAGGCACCTCTTGCTCTTCATCATGACCGTTATGATTGTCATCAAAGTCAGATTCCCTGTCACTCTGAACTAGCAAGCAAGGCACAAAAAGCAATATTTTATCAATAGGCCTAGACAGAATCTGTAGGCACCTATGATTAGATTGACAAAGCTGGGGATGACATTTTCTCCATACAAACTGACACATTCATTACCCAAAGGCAAATCTTAATACCAATACAGCCAATTCGATCAAGTGAGGCAATGCCAATTTGACATTACCATATAGTAGTAACTGTTAAACGCTTATCCCCTAAACTCAACATAACAAATGAGGACTTTGTGGAGTGCAAGGTTCGTTGGATGCCCTTCAGATATATAAATCTAACGTCAAACATGACACAACACAAGAAAAGCACAACAGGTGGACAGCAACATTGTAATGATCCCACTCAGCCAACTTATAGATAATAAACCATATCTCAAAGTAATTTGTCTTAAATTGAAGTAGTGTCAGTGTCTGTCTTGAGACATAAACGTTGGAATGTCTCAAGACAGTTTAGATGTTAAAAAGAATATAGGCCTACTACTACTAGCCTACCAACTGTATGTTCTCTTATTCTTAACAGGGGGGGAGTGTTGTCCACAGTGTGCGAATTAAATCACGGTGTGCGGGGGAGCCCAGGGATTAAAGCAAAAAAAAAAAAATCTCCTGACGGGAAAAAAAAATCAGGACAAATCGGTGCCGGTGGCTTTCCGTGCGCAAAGCGCGCGTGCGATTTTCCGTTCTACGTTCTAATGCTTTGACTTTTCTTTCGGAAAATGTGAACACATTTCCGCGTTGTCGAAAATCAATGACACATCGCTAGTCAACTAACACGGCTTGTTTTGTGAGCCTGCTAAACAATGTACAGTAGTGTTCTAGTTAACTAGGTAACAATGTACAGTAGTGTTCTAGTTAACTAGGTAACAATGTAAAGTAGTGTTGTAGTTAACTAGGTAACAATGTACAGTAGTGTTCTAGTTAACTAGGTAACAATGTAAATTAGTGTTCTAGTTAACTAGGTAACAATGTAAAGTAGTGTTCTAGTTAACTAGGTAACAATGTAAAGTAGTGTTCTAGTTAACTAGGTAACAATGTAAAGTAGTGTTCTAGTTAACTAGGTAACAATGTAAAGTAGTGTTCTAGTTAACTAGGTAACAATGTAAAGTAGTGTTCTAGTTAACTAGGTAACAATGTAAAGTAGTGTTCTAGTTAACTAGGTAACAATGTAAAGTAGTGTTCTAGTTAACTAGGTAGCAGTCCAATCCATTTCGCTGCTGTATTTTGGCTTGACTAGCGAGTTTGTGTTGTGATTCTCACCCTAGTTTCACCCTTTTCCATAGTTTTGAATAATACATGTGTGGACTGACGATGTAGCGCAGCCTAACTTATTCTAATAATTATTTAACATAGTTTTATTCTGATAATGATTCCCCCCTCCTCCCAGACTTACAAGGTCACATTATTATTGGATTGGTTGTTTGGTGCCGGGTGAAGTTAGCTAAACATTTAACCTGCTAGCTAGCAAGAGAAACATAATGTCACTCTCCAAAGGTCTAAAGAGGAAAGTTGACGGTGAAAACAGGGCATTTAAACAGGAATGGACAGCGAACTATGCGTTCATCCTACCTGGTTTCATCAATGCAAAGCCGTTGTGAGAGACTCACATTTTCCGTGCTCACAATGAATGTTCCCTTCCACCTATACATGCGAGTTGTCCTTTTCATCAATGAATGCGATAAAGACGGACTAGAGGAATCGATTGGTGCATAAAAACCTTGAGAACTGCCGGATTAAAGTGACGTCCATAATAATAATAAATAATAATAATACATTAGACTTATAGCGCTTTTCTAGACACTCAAAGACGTCCATATCACCAGATAGCCAACAAATAGTGACCGATGGGAGATGCCAGTTTTCTCATTAAGTGAGATTTAATAGCCTAATATTATTTTTTCTATTTTTAATGAATGGCTCATTGTAATTGTTATCCCTAGTAATGTAGCGTGTTTGCTCTGTCATTAAATGTTTTTCAGGAGCATATAGGCTAAGCGGATTCAGCTTCTTTTTTTTTTTTGCGCCGATTTAGTTGTCAATGTTTTTCATAAAATTAAACTGCATTTGCTTTGTCACTGTTCACATGTGTGGTGCAGTCACATTCACATAGCCTATAAGTAAACATTAAGTTTGAATTATTTACTGAGCTGGCGTTACTTTTTTCAAACCACACACCGCATGTCGGCTATTTCAGCACCACGCATTGTCCACCTACTTATCACTATGAGGGGTTCAGCGTCAGTGCACCCCGCTGCAAGTTACTGTCGCATAGTTGTAGCCAATAAAGGCCTATATGTAGGCTATATAGGCTATTATATATCATTTATATACCTAATACCAACATCAAAATAGATTGTATGCCTCTACAAATCATATTACACCAGGTAAAATCCGTCACAACTTGGAATAAATCCATCGCAATTTGGAATATTTTAGAGCTCCCCCAAAATTTCACAAACCATGTTTCCAGGGGAGCTCATGTCACCACTAGGGGAGCTATAGCTCCCCGAGCTCCCCCTTATTTCGCACCCTGGTTGTCCAAGCGATCCGAACGAGTCCGACGCATTATATAGGCTACAAAATGTTATATTTATCTAAAGCAAAACTATCTCTATGGTGCTGCACCGAAGCTCGGATAATGTCTGGCTGTACCTGCTAAGGTTACTATGGAACAGAGTTGCGCGTGAGCTAATCTGAGTAATTCCCGCCTCTCGCTGGTGCGCGACCTACAGAACTAAGCTTTCTCCCTTACCCTTATAATGATAAACTCACCTGTGTCATCCAGAAGCAGATGTTTCTGGAGAGGAGAGGAGAGAGGATGAGAGGAGAGGACGACTCCTTGTTCCAAATTTGAGCAGATTCGGCCAGAGCAGAGGGAGAGTCGTCAGAGGTGTGTGATAAAAATATATACAAAGGTGGAGAAGAGCATTTTGTGAACGCAAACCTGGTCCTAACCATTTGTTCCTGGTCAAAACAATGCCACGTGGCAAAATGCCCTTTTACAGAAATGGCAGAAACAATACAACACCCAGAATGCAGTGGGGTTCTCCCCCTTTCCAAGGCCACTCCCCATGCCTCTTATTGGACCAGAGCAGAGCACCCACAGGCCACTCTGATTGGACCAGAGCACAGCTAGTGTGTATAACATTATTATTACCCATTTAAAACCTAAAATATAATGATAGAAAGCTGGTTGAAAATGGGTGAAGCCGTCTTTTAACTGCGAGGGCAGAGTAGCCTCCGCACTATAGTCTCACCAAACAAGAGAAAATCTACTTCAAAGCCCATTGCACACTTTGAGGAAACATGCAAGTCATTAATATCTGTATTTTTTCGATTGCAGATACAGCATGTTCAATGCTCTCAAGAAACGGGCCGAGAGGAAGATCCTGCCAACCTCCACAGAGGCTGAAGTGAAAAATTTGGTTCAGAGAGCCACCAAGCTTGCTTTCAAGCATATGGGAGGGAACGGGAGGGAACTGAATGAGTCGTGCCACAGCATGACAGACGTTTTTCTGTTGGCGTGGCACAAGGCAGTGCAAAGTGATAAAGATGCACAGACCGCAGCAGTTAACGCTGTTAAAGACAATGATTTATGATTTTACTTAGATTTTTGTACAGTTTTTTTTTTATTATTTGTTACATAAACGGCTGTCATGCTGTGGCATGACTTGTTCAGTTCCCTCCCATATTTTATAAAAATGAAATTGTATATACCGTAATAATTTAATATATTTAATAATGTAATATATTTGTTATATATTTATTCTATTTATTTAATTAATATTTATTATACTATTTACTTGTTCTAATATTTAATGATTAGTTACATATTTAAAAAGATAAAAATGAAATTGTATAATCATTTAATATATTTAATAATATATTTGATATATATTTGTTCTATTTATTTAATTAATTAATATTTATTATACTATTTACTTGTTTTCATATTTAATACACTGTATTTACTTGTATTAAACTATTTTGTACTTTTCTATTTAATTGTACTTGTATTAAATGTTTTATCAACTTCCCAGAGATGTCACTCGTTGTTTATGCTCATCGTGAAGGCCGGGAGTGCATTCTGAATAGCCTAAAGTGCCTGTAAGTAAAAAATGATAGGTCAAAAAGTGTTTTATCTTGTTTGATTCCTATGCAAATCAGAGACCCTATAAAAACAAAGATATTGATTCCAAAATTACATTAACTATTATCCTTGCATTAATGCTCCGTTTTTTCATTCTCATCCATTTTATGTTATTGTTCTTGATGCCTATATAGTTTACCTTGTATTTTTTTAATTTATTTTTTATAAAATCTATTATTTATTATATATTATTTTAATTCACATTATTTAAGATCAATTCAACTTATTGAGTGATTCGTTGATTACATTTTTTGCTTTCTTACGCGATTTGAAAAGTACACGCACAGATTTGATAGGGGCGGAGAATCACGTGTTTGCACCACGTGTTTGGAAAGGTCAGGGGTGACGCACACTCAGGCTTTGATTCCGTCCAACTTTATTTGATCGTCGACGACGATAGAAAATGGCAACGAACAAGGTGCAGCAGCACTTTTGGAGCGAGGAAGAGACCTCAGTCTTCCTTCAAATTATGAAGGAATAAACATTAAATATAATGGAATACGTCGATGGAAGACGTCGTCGAAATAACGACATATTTAAAACATGTGTGTGACAAACTTCATGGGGCGGGGACTGGGCCTGGGATATCTCCCTCAAGGTCAGGGTCATCTGGGATGTGAGGAAGTGGCAAGCGGTACATGATGCAGATGTTGTGGAGGATGAATGCACGGGGGATGATTTTACACGCCCTTTCAGGAGTGTATTGGAGCACTCCACCAGAACGGTCAATGCATCTGAATCGGGATTTTACTACCCCAATGCACCTCTCCACAACACCCCGGGTTTTGCGTTGCGCACGGCTGTAGCGCTCGTCTGGCTCTGTTGCTGCGTGGAGGATTGGGGTCATCAGCCATGGCCTTAGGGCGTAGCCACTGTCACCTATCAGTAGTATAGGAAAGTAGTTAGGATAATACAGTGCATGTCTTTGTGTAACCTAAAGTACAATTCATGACTAGTTACTCACCTCAGTCAACAACCATCCATCAGGCATTTCTCCCTCATTGAATTTTATCCCTGTGCCTGAATTGCTCAGTATGAAGCCGTCCTCCTCATCACTTGGTGCCTATGGAATAAAGATGAATAAAATGAAACACTATTTAAGTTAACACTTTAAACACCACGTAAAATGTGTTTTGATTCAAGCTGATACTTTTATAAACAACATAAAAAAAACATGATAGATTTGCAAAAAGGAATAGGATTTTTACTTTGATTGCAATATGTGTCCCATCAACTGCCCCCTAACACATTAGGAAATCCTGCTACTTCAAAGAATTGCTGCTTGGTTCTAATGCATTCTGCATTTGTTGCTGGAAACTTAATGAGCTGCCTTGCTCTTCTACAGAGTGCATTTGATACATCTCTGACCACTCGGCTAATAGAGGACTGGCTCACACCCAGTGTGACCCCACCACCATTTGAAAAGACCCAGAGGCGTAGAATCTCAGGGCAGCCGTAATCTGCAACACCACTGGAAGAGATATCTCCCTCAGGGTCAGGGTCATCTGGGATGTGAGGAAGTGGCAAGCGGTACATGATGCAGATGTTGTGGAGGATGAATGCACGGGGGATGATTTTACACGCCCTTTCAGGAGTGTATTGGAGCACTTCACCAGAACGGTCAATGCATCTGAATCGGGATTTTACTACCCCAATGCACCTCTCCACAACACCCCGGGTTTTGCGTTGCGCACGGCTGTAGCGCTCGTCTGGCTCTGTTGCTGCGTGGAGGATTGGGGTCATCAGCCATGGCCTTAGGGCGTAGCCACTGTCACCTATCAGTAGTATAGGAAAGTAGTTAGGATAATACAGTGCATGTCTTTGTGTAACCTAAAGTACAATTCATGACTAGTTACTCACCTCAGTCAACAACCATCCATCAGGCATTTCTCCCTCATTGAATTTTATCCCTGTGCCTGAATTGCTCAGTATGAAGCCGTCCTCCTCATCACTTGGTGCCTATTCATAGCTTTCAGTCACGTGGTTTCTTCCCTAGCAACCACCAACCTGACGGGCAAAAAGTATCATAGCAACATCGCTCAACATGGCTGCCTACTATTTAGACCACCTCACTCATGAAGAACTATCAAGATACACGACGGTGATAGGAGTGGAGGATTGACACCATTCAAATAGTGTTGGATTCCCTGTCTTCTACTCTATCCGGACACGTTGGAATTATTTTCCTAACCCCCGGAGAATCAAAGTTATTGACCTGCAAAGGGTGCCTCCTTGACCGGCTTTTCCCGTGAATAACACCGGTTATGGAGGTGGTACAAACATAAGACTATTATTGCTAAATTCACCATCAGTATACGGTCATTTTGAGCCCTTAACCACCGCGCTGACACCCCGAGAAGATATACTTTTAATATGAAACTCGATCAACCGGGCGTTCACCGGCTGCTGGACGAAACTCCCAACTCCCGCTGTCAGCGAGGCGAGGGAATATTTATATCCGGGAATTCGCTCCTTGCTGTGTCCACGGTGATAGGAGTGGAGGATCGACTCCATTCAAATAGTGTTGGATTCCCTGTCTTCTACTCTATCCGGACACGTTGGAATTATTTTCCTAACCCACGGGAAATCAAAGTTATTAACCCGCAAAAAGTGGGTTTTGCCCGTGGGTTTTGCCCGCAAAAAGTGCCTTTTGCCCGTCAGGTGGGCGTTTCCACTATGCTGTGACGTCACATGAAAGCTATGAATGGAATAAAGATGAATAAAATGAAACACTATTTAAGTTAACACTTTAAACACCACGTAAAATGTGTTTTGATTCAAGCTGATACTTTTATAAACAACATAAAAAAAAACATGATAGATTTGCAAAAAGGAATAGGATTTTTACTTTGATTGCAATATGTGTCCCATCAACTGCCCCCTAACACATTAGGAAATCCTGCTACTTCAAAGAATTGCTGCTTGGTTCTAATGCATTCTGCATTTGTTGCTGGAAACTTAATGAGCTGCCTTGCTCTTCTACAGAGTGCATTTGATACATCTCTGACCACTCGGCTAATAGAGGACTGGCTCACACCCAGTGTGACCCCACCACCATTTGAAAAGACCCAGAGGCGTAGAATCTCAGGGCAGCCGTAATCTGCAACACCACTGGAAGAGGTGTCGATCGCCTTGTTTCCCTTTTCAGATCATCTGACAAATGATCAGCCAGAAAAACAATTGCGGGCCTAGGAAGCCTATATTGTCTAAGTAAGACATGATCAGGTAGTGTATTCATTATGTCTCTCAGAGGCCTTGGTGGATTTTCCTCCCTAGCTGCTACCCAAAGAACTTCCATCTAAAATAAATAATAGTAAGGACATGGTTTCAGTTACTTGGCCTACTTAAATAACATGTTCATAATGATTAATTAAGTAGTATACATCAAATACAACAACTGCCTCCTTGATTTACTTTCTGAGTACATTGTAGTGTAATCTAGGAATAGGCCTACTGTACATGTGACACAGGCTGAAAGGCCCATTTCAGTTATATCTCAAACATGCTTTATGTGATAGGCTACATTCACACAAAAGTACTCTGACCAACTTAAATTAACAAAATGTGTTAACACATTGTCTAGGGCTAAACTAAATATTAATAAAATCAAATAAATGCAATACAAGGCTGACAAGGCCACCTATGCGAGGGAGCTCACCCTGGCCATGGCGAGCCTGCTTGAGGTCACCATGACAACAAAAGCAGAGACAGCTATGAGAAAGGGTCTCATTGGCCGTCTCTTTAAGCAAGCCCTCACAGACAAGGGGGCTGGCCAAGCAGGAGGTGTCGAAGGAGAGAGCCTTCCTCATAACCTCTTACCTGCAGGCCAAGCCCAGGCGGAGAGAGAGCTAACCCTGGCCATTGTGTGTCTGCTCAAGGTCGCCAAGACCCAAAAGGCGGAGGCAATTAAGCAGGAGGTGGCCCAGGCTAGGTGGGAGAAGGAAAGAGCCTTCCTCATAACCTCCCAGGTTAAAGGCCAAGCCCAGCCTGCTGCAGGTGGAGCAGCGGAGCACTGAGTCTGAGGAGAGGAGCAGGGCGGAGGTGGACTCGCTGAAGAGAGACCTGGTCACCCGTCACCATCAGCAGTGGCTCTCCGAGACCAAGCTGCAGCAGCTGGAGTTCCAGTGGAAGGAGCAGGTGGACGGTCTGGAGTGGCAGATGGAGGTCCAGAGGAAGGAGCAGGTGGACGGTCTGAAGTGGCAGATGGAGGTCCAGAGGAAGGAGCAGGTGGACGGTCTGAAGTGGCAGATGGAGGTCCAGAGGAAGGAGCAGGTGGACGGTCTGAAGTGGCAGATGGAGGTCCAGAGGAAGGAGCAGGTGGACGGTCTGAAGTGGCAGATGGAGGTCCAGAGGAAGGAGCAGGTGGACGGTCTGGAGTGGCAGATGGAGGTCCAGAGGAAGGAAGAAGAGAAGAAGTCATGTACTACTTTAAACACTACATTTTGAAAAAAAGTGTTTGACTTACTGACACTGAGATACGCACACACGCACGCCCGTACGCACGTACGCACGCACACACACACACACACACACACACACACACACACACACACAAACATCTAGACCAGGGGTCGGCAATTAGGTTTGGCCTCGGGCCAATTTATTTTTGAGCCACCAGATGGCGTGCCAAAATATAATCAAAGGCTAATTTAAGTAATTGATTGTTAAAAAATGAAACGTGACACGTTCGAATGCTTTGACTTATCTTTCGAAAAACGTGAATACATTTCCGCGTTGTTGTAAATCAATGACACATCGCTAGTCAACTAACTTGCTTAAAAGCTTGTTTTGTGAGCCTGCTAACAATGTGAAGTAGTGTTATAGTTAACTAGGTAACAATGTGAAGTAGTGTTATAGTTAACTAGGTAACAATGTGAAGTAGTGTTGTAGTTAACTAGGTAACAATGTGAAGTAGTGTTGTAGTTAACTAGGTAGCAGTGGGGAAATCCATTGCGTCGTTATTCTGGCGTGACTACTGAGTTTGTGTTGTGATTCTCAAATTGAAACGTAGTTCCGTGTTTCAAAAGAAAAGTCATTTTGATCATCCGATCGTCACAAATGTTACTGGAACTCCGCGACGGACCGCCTTATAAGACATGCATTTGTGGGAGATGCAGAGAATTGATCAAGATAACTGTAAACAAGCTGTATAGGTGGCGTAATAAACTTAACTGTAAACGAGGAGGTTTTTTTCCCTTTTCATATTTTTGAATAATAAATGTGTGGACTGACGATGTACCTGCTAGCAAGAGAAAAATAAAATGTCATCCAAAGGTCTAAAGAGGAAGGTTGACGGTGAAAACAGGGCATTTAAAGCGGAATGGACAGAGAACTATGCGTTCATCCTACCTGGTTTCATTAATGCAAAGCCAATGTGTCTGATCTGTAATGAAGTCGTGGCTGCTTGCAAATACTATAATATTAAGCGGCACCACGAGACGGTGCACCTCGCTGCCTGATTGTCTGTCCCTGTGTCATTCACTCTCAACATGGATAAAGTACAATAAGCATTCTTTATGTGGTGGTAGATTCTCTATTCGGACATTATAGCCGCTATATGTGGGAATGTCGGTCCGATATTGTAAAAAAGAAAAAAAGTGGATTCTCAAAATAATCTGCTGGGCCAACTATTATTGGTGATGGGCCAGGTTAATAAAGCAAATAGCCTAAAGTGCCTGTAAGTAAAAAATGATAGGTCAAAAAGTGTTTTATCTTGTTTGATTCCTATGCAAATCAGAGACCCTATAAAAACGAAGATATTGATTCCAAAATGACATAAACTATTATCCTTGCATTCAGATCAATTCAACTTATTGAGTGATTTGTTGATGACATTTTTGCTTTCTTACGCGATTTGAAAAGTACACGCACAGATTTGATAGGGGCGGAGAATCACGTGTTTGCACCGCGTGTTTGGAAAGGTCAGGGGTGACGCACACTCAGGCTTTGATTCCGTCCAACTTTATTTGATCGTCAACGAACAAGGTGCAGCAGCACTTTTGGAGCGAGGAAGAGACCTCAGTCTTCCTTCAAATTATGAAGGAATACATATTAAAATATAATGGAATACGTCGTCGAAATAACGACATATTTAAATAATGTGTGTGACAAACTTCAGGAGGCAGGATTTGACGGAACAGTCGACAGGCGAGGTGCCGGTGGAAGAGCCCCCAGGCGGCCTTATTCAAAGGCTAAAAGACAGAAAAGCACCAGCGGCTCGAATCCTTAAAAACTTGATTAATTTCGCCGCTATGGATGAAACACTGGGACGGAGACGGAGACCACACACGTTGAAGGGGAGTGGATGTCGTCTCTGAGACCATCCACGACGACGACACCGGTGAGTTGAGCTAACTAGCGACTCTGACCTCTGAAGCTAAACTAAGCTAGCACAGACACGTGCTACAGGGTTAACTAACAATGATCACCTATGTTAGGCAGCCATCTACTTAAGCTAAGCTAAGCTAGCACACACGTGCTGCGACTACACTCCTCATACACAATTATCGTTTATCGCATACAGTTGTTATTAAGACATACAATTGTAATAGAAAAGTGAAATGTTGTGTTACACTCTAACCAAGTTAAGTGGTAAATGCTAACTACTAAATGGTTCAGGCGGCATAGAGCAGATTACCATTCAGACAGGAGGATATGCCAGAGAGCTTTTTTGGATCCACACCCTAGAAAGTTTACAACGCCTAGGCTTGAATGAGGATTGTGTGATTGAGTGTTGTGCTATGAATAAATTACTTTAGACACGATGTTCTATGCTATATGATGGCTACTGCCTGATGTCTGCATGTTTGTAGCATTTCTCTATTGTTTTTTCTTCTGTTAAGTAGATATTGTAAATATTTCATGTACTTTGGTGTTTCCTGTCTGAAACATGAACACATGTTTTTTGTAGTCCACTAAATCTAGGACTACAATTCCCTTGATGCCTAGCCACTAGGTGAAATATGTGACACAGATGTTGTGCATTGGCTAATTAAGTGATGTTGTTTGAAGCCTTTATACCACTGCATTCAATTGTCTGCTTTATCCCTGAAGAAGGTTTATGACTGAAAGTTCGTGCAATAAACTAAGTTTTTTTGCACAGATTTGAGTGTGCGGACAGATGCTGTTTTTTTGCACTTTATTGATACTCTTCAATTCCAGCACCTCAGCTCAAGTCTGATCACGGATGAGCGGTGGTATTTTCATTATTTTAACAGCTAAATGGTTAAAATGTAAATGGGTGTAACATGTAAACAGTAGTGATCTGGTATTGGTTGTGACTAATGTAAGATTTTGCCTGACTTCAGCTCCTGTGGAAAAGCCCTCTGGTACTCCAGTACAGAATCACATGGCCTCTGGTCCTGAGGACCCCGTCCCTGACAGCTCAGGGGGACACCAGGATCAAGGATGTCTGCACATGGAACTCACACAACCTGAGCCACAGCTCATCCAACAAGGGCAGCTATTTGAAAAATGTGTCATAAAAGTGAGTCTGTTTCTCTTTTTACCTCATTAATATTCTGTATGTGATTCAATTCAATTCAATTCAACTTTATTTGCCATGTGCAGTGCACTAGGAACATGATTTAGTATTCTCCATGCTAAACAAGCTACAGTACATACAACAACAAGACGACAACACGACACTACTCAAGACAAAATATACAGTACCAATATGAGTGGATATTATGAATAAATATACTGTACAACTAAGTGCAAGAACATGTAAAGTGCAAGGTGAAACTGTAACATTACTTTAAATGCTTGTAGTAGTTCCCTCCTACTAGAAGTCATGTTTTTTTGTGAAGAACATTTAATGAGATATTTAATGATATTGGTCTCATTGCACACATTATATGAATGGGAACTCACCCAATCACCACTAGTGAATGTGTTGTGTTTGATTGGCCACGATGCAGGTGGAGGAGAAGCTCAGGCAGCGTATCCTGGAGAACGGCCATGCGGGAACCGTCAGTGAGGAGCTGAAGGCCAATCTTCGCCAGGTCAGTTTACATTTTCCCAAAGCGACTTACAATAAGTACATTTGTTTAAGTAAACGAGTCAGGAGCCAGACTATTGAGTTGCTCCTTTATGGGTTACACCTTAACTGCTCCTCCTGAGACATTCACTACCCCCCAGCACTGTGTCTCCTGAGACACCCGCTTTTCCCCTTTTACTGTGTCCCCCAAGACTTCTACTGCCCCCCTTGTACTGTCTCTCTGTTCTCCAGTGTCTATAGATATTTTTAAAAATCACTGAGACTGCCAATGGCCCCTGGCCTGAGCTAGATTACTCTTCCTGATACGCCTGGTGGATTGATGATTCACTTGCTTAGTCAAATGTATTGATTGTAAGTCGCTTTGGAATAAGGCGTCTGCTAAATGCCAAAAATGTAAATGTAATGTAAATGGGTGGATACCGAAATCATTGAAATCTCCTAATGTTCTAGTCACACGTGATGGTGACTGAAGATTCTAACATCAGTGTGATTCCTTCTTTATAGGTTGTTGCTCAGAACAGTGAAGGAATATCAATTCATGATCTTCATGCCGAATACAAGGTAATTATACTAGTTTCCTTTATTACACAAATGGTAAATGGTCCAAAGCGCTTTACAACGGCCTCTCATTCACCCATTCACACACACATTCACACACCAATGGCGGCAAGCTGCCATGCAAGGTGCCGGCCCGCTCACTGGGAGCAATTTTGGGGTTCCGTGTCTTGCCCAAGGACACTTCGACATGTGGCCAGCCGGGGCTCGAACCTCTGATCTGCCAACCTTGTGATCATTAGACGGTGACTCTACCTCCTGCTGGCCACATGTCATAAGTCCATTTACCATTTCCCCCTGGTCAACAGAGGATGTTTGGGGAGGAGCTCCCAGTGGCCAAGAGTGGCTTCCTGAGTGTGACGGAGATGGTGGGGGCGCTGAGCGACACGCTGCACCTGCGGCCTGTGGCCGGGGACGAGGGCCCCAGCTGGATGATCACCCACATCCAACACACCGGCCACATGCAACCAGGTCAGCTGGATGGTTTCACGTTTTATTGTTTTGTCACATTATACAAGTGTAAGAGAGTAAAAATCTTTGGCTTCGTTTCCTTGACATTGCAGCACAAAGACAAATAAGTCAAGATAAATCAAGTGCCAATAGATATAAGACATAAGTGAGAGAATTGGACAAGTGACAAGTACTAGTCTGCTAAATGGCTAAAATGTAAAAATGCATCCTATCTATTCTATTCAGCTAATACCATTGCATTCCCACATTAATGAGAGATCACTGAGAGATCACAGCCATTTGTCCCATTGGGGGAAGGGTCATTTGAAGATAGGGGGGGCAGAACTGAGTACTGTATCTTATAGCTCATGGCGTTCTATAAACGCAGCACCCTCCCTGATGTTTTTGTCCAGGGGCTGTAGAGCCCGACAGCCCCAGGGATGCTGAGCAGGGTGACGGTCTGAACCCCTCCAGCCAGGGGTACTACTTCAGCTCTGGGGAGTCGCCCTGGGAGGGGCGCAGAGAGGAGGAGGACGGGGAGGACCCTGCCGACTTGATGTCAGAGACAGACCTCCGCATCGCCACCACGACGTTCCAACAGGTGAGAGACGAGACCCGTCTTGTGACGTTAGAATTATAAGGTTCTATCTATCTATCTACATTTTTGGTCAAAATTGCATTTTTACATAATCTGATCCATTAGGTGTTTATTAATGCCTGTGTGGTGTTATGTCTGTACATCTTCTTTGGTGATTGTTAAATGTTCAAGGACAACCCCATTTAATCTACAAGAAGTCTCTTTGTGGTGACAATAAAAACGTGTGCGTGTGTGTATACACGCACATTCGTGTGTGTGTGTGTGTGTATTCATGTATGTGTGTGTGTGTGTTTGTGGACACTCATGGCTGTGTGTTTCTACCCCCTCTAGATGGTGGCCATGTTCCCTGCCGTGCAGGTACGGTGTATGGCAGGTATGGTTCCTCTCGACGCCCTGCGGGGCCAGCGCCTGAGGGCCCCCACGCCCAGGGACCCTGGGGAGGTGATCGCTGTGCTGGTGGAGCATGTGGAGTCACCCAGCAACTTCTACATCCGCTTCCACGAGACCCAGGAGGCCCGCGCCCTGGAGAGCATGATGGTGGAGATGAGGTGAGGAGACGGTGCCGCTTAGACCGGGGAGGAAACATGATTGAATCAGAATCAGAAGACTTTATTGCCATGACATGTAAACATGTTAGGAATTTGGTTTGGGACAGTAGAGTGCAGTTTACGACAGGACAGGTGCAAGACAGGACAAGACAGTGCAAACCAACATGTATAAACCACTTTCTCACAGATCCAGTTCAGTGTCACTCTACATGGGTAGTCATACCATTGATTAAGTTTACTTCCATAATTAAATATGCAAACACAGTCATCATCCCTATAACTATTTGGCTGATTGTGACCCCAGTACGCTGTGTTGAGAGGTGTGCCATCCACCCATTTCCAGGTCCCCTCTGTGTCTCTCTCAGTCAGACCAATCCAGACGAATTTCTTATTCAAATCAATGATAAAGTCCTGTTCCTCTCTGCTGTTGATGACCACCAGGTCTGCTCCTCTGTCTCTGCAGTCCTGTCTGCTCTCATCCCAGGTTTTAGTCTCAGTGGAGAGGAAGTAGCAATTGCAGCGAAACTTCATCCATCCTTCTGCACAACCGGTTTTCAGTTTCCTCTGAAGGTCGTCTCTCTCTTTAGTCAGGTTGTTGTAACTGGTCTGTAACCAGTCTGTGTGATCATTCTCATATTGGTCTGAGAGACAGGAACTGATTCAGTTCATAAGTATTACGACCATGTGACATTCAGTTTGGTGGTTTCTCTTCATAGAGCTCTCTGTTAGGGCTTTCACACCGGCAAAGAACCGTGCCGGTTCGCGTTCGGGAACCTCCGAACATTGGTGCTGTCTGGCGAACGAGCCCGCGTTCATACCAGTGTAACCAGAACCATCAGGGGTCATACCAGTGTAACCAGAACCATCAGGGTTCATACCAGTGTAACCAGAACCATCCGCGTCATCAACGCTGGGTGATGAAGGGGCGGGATAAACAAAAATGTCACAACTAGATTGCAGCTACTTCACTGGACATGAGGATAATATCTTCCACTACAGTATCTGAAATAAACACAATTTTATATGAAACAAAACAAAAGACACTTTCTACACGCCTTCTCTTACTAACCAGCTGCTCCATTACTGGAATAGAAATGGCTTACGAAATTCGCGTTCGCGCATGTCCGCGAGCGTGTGCGTGTGTGTGTGTTTGCTGAGCATGTGAGGAAGATAGAGAGAATAATGAAACTTTTGATATTGTTTTTAATCACTAATGATTAGATTTAGATTAGATTACATTTTGTCTACTTCCTTCTTGCTGGTCTTTGCAGCCTAGAATATGACACACCCACTGACGACGTGACTGTTCTACGTTTTGGTTTGCGCTTGAGAACCACTATTTTCTGGTTCCCGCTGCGAACCAACTTTTCAGGCTCCTAACCAATTGAGTTTGGGTTTGCATGCGCCGGCCGGTTCCAGAGAACCGGCACGGTTCTTTGCCGGTGTGAACGCCCTATGTGTGTATTCAAGGATAATATCATAATCACAAGTCAGGAGATTCACAGTGGACGAGACGCAGGGAGACGTTCAGTGTGACTTGTAGAACACACATCAGCCCAGCAACCAGCATGTGGATTCTCCTACCTGCAAGAGACACACGCACACACCATTCTACATCACTGAATCTCATATCAATGAACAAACATAAAATGATGATTGTTAGTCACTCATATCTCTTTGAATCTGTGCTGATTCTATGTCTTTAGAGTCGTGAGATTTTAATGTGTAAATAATTAGATAAAATAATAAAGTATAAGAAAGTCCACAAGATAGCAGCAGACATTTGCACAAGTGTCTGAAGCGTTAATGTGTGTGTGTGTGTGTGTGTGTGTGTGTGTGTGTGTGTACGTTTATGCGTGTGCGCGGACATGCTGTGTGTGTGTGTGTGGACAGCATGCTGTGTGTGTGTGTGTATGGATGTGTGTGTGGACAGCATGCTGTGTGTGTGCGTGCGTGTGCGTGTGTATGCGTGTGTGTGTGTGTGCGTGTGTATGTGTGTGTTCACACCTAGACAAGTTCTCACTACAATTACCTTTTATACTGTTTTTAATATTCTTCCTCTTTTTACTCATTCCTTTCTTTTGAGGGCAAAAACCACCACAGGGTCACATTCAGTTAGCGACATGCTACATGCTGATGCAGTAAGAGACCATACAGTTTGGTAGAGAGGAAGTAACTCTATCAACGACATTGACACTGAACTTGAAAGGTGAATATTTAGGCCTTCCAAACATTTTTCCAAATATACCAACCATTTAAAAATGAGTCTCTACAGTATGTGCATTTTAAATCCATAAGTCTTACTCTGTTTCAGGTGTGTGTGTGTGTGTGTGTGTGTGTGTGTGTGTGTGTGTGTGTGTGTTTCATCAGAAAAGGGAGATTCAGAAATCACAAGCATGATTCATGATGACAGTTATTAGTTACTGACATGAGTGAGGACAGTTATTAGTTACTGACCTGAGTGAGGACAGTTATTAGTTACTGACCTGAGTGAGGACAGTTATTAGTTACTGACCTGAGTGATGAGACTCCCCTCCCCTCTGTGGAACCTGACGTTTTCCTCCTTGTCAGGGTTGGCATGGATAACCTCAGACATCTTTCCAATACTTTTTATTCTAACTTTACCTCAACTCTACTGTATAGTCTCTTTGTCTGTGTAGCTGCGTTAGCATGTGTGCCTGACTGACAGCTGAATGTGAGACTGTTGTTGCTGCCCTCAGTAGAAAAGGAAGTGTACAACGATGATGAGGAAGTACACAGGTGTTTGTGTCTGCACTGAAACTCTGCCCCCCCCCCCCCTTCTTCAGGGGACTAATATTACTTTATTTTTCTTATTCAATTGGAAATTGGTTTTTTAACAATTTTGTCTTTAACTATATTATATTTATAGATTTTTAAAATACATTTTATTCCCATTCATCTATGACAGGTCTCTAATATGCAACATACTAGTTGTTGTCGTCTTTTTTTAGCTCTAGCTTTTTTCATGATGCGCGAGCTAACTAATCTTCCTGTCTGCTAAACTTTCAACAACGCTGCTGTTGAAATAACTTTTAGCTTCAGGGAACTAGGTACAGTTCCAGACAGCATAGAGAACACAGTCACAGTAAACTGTTTTAGAAGTAATTCTGCAGGTGTTGAGGTCAGGGCTGCCGCTACTTACACATGCATCATTGTTAGACCACCGTTAGTGCTAGCGATATCTATTTAACACCATTAGTGCTAGCGCTATTCAAAGGTTAGCCACAAAACAAATGTCACCTTTTTGGGCCATCACCAGTTTGCACCCCTGATGTTATTAATGAAGAATTGTCTGTTTCTGGTATCCTCCAAGGAGCATTATTATGATGGCGAGAGTGGCACTGGATACCTGGCCTGGAGGATCAAAACTGTTCAGAGAAGCACTGCTAAAGACAGACGAGCTTCATTTGGAGGTAACTGTAATTATATTGTAAAAATGTATGGAACAAAACCGTTACAAGATTTTTTGCACATAATGTTTGTCCAGCCAATAATAAAATAAATAAATACAAATTCTAAAGTTGGGTCAAATCCAAGTTGCTGAAAGTGTTTTAAAATGTACATATTTGTCATCAGTATTGAGCAGGTATTTTCCCATATTGTGTAGCTTCAGAAAGACCATTTGGTAACAACATTTCTGGAGGACCAACTGACAGACGAGAGTCACAATATGTACCAGAGACTGCCCTGAGCGAAGATCAGTGCAAAGAAGCAATCGCACTAATGAGACATGCAGCTGATGAGGACATGGTCAAGAAGAAGATGAAGGTGACATTTGCCTATCGCCGCAACTTGGTCCTTAATCCCCAGCAGTCAAGCGACGTACTTTCAGAATTTCCACGCTTCAGGGATGTCAAAGGCTTGGTAATTATATCATTATTTTGACAGCGTTATGACCATTATTGAGTAGTTTTGAATAGTAGATGGGTATTGTAGTGATGCATGAATAACTAGCACCTATTAACTTTGGTTGGCTGTAAAATTCTGAGATTGTCCCCCAATACCTTCACCCCAGGTTGAACAGGATTTCCTTCTGATGTTTGGAGAGGATGCATCAGGCAAGTTTCTGGAGAGGTGGACGACCACATTCAAGAAAAAGATTATCCAACAATGCAGAAAGCTCCCATCCATCAGTGAACTTGAAGAACTCCTGCTGGCTGCTGATCCTCCTGAGGATGGCACTGAAGCGGATTTTGACTTTGGTAAGCTGTAAGGATACTGACGTTGTATGGCACTCATAGACTTGTATCGACATCGGGCCCTAATTTATTGACTGCGTTTGGGTTAAGGCATTGCCCGTCAATAAATGAGGGCCCATAATGTATCATGTCTAAACATATATCAACATAATACTAATTCTCATTTCTAATAAGAAAGTGCATCCAAACTTTTGACTGGTTCTGTATATTGAACAAGGACTCAAACGCACTGAAGTCTTTGGCTCAGCTATAAGGATTTGTAGTGGGAGAGCTTCTTGTGATTATATAGAAATGCTATCTTTTCTGTATTTTGTAAAAATGCTGCTGACAGTGCAAGTCAAGTGCAATTCTGTGTTGCAGGTTGGGACAGTGACCTCATCAATTTTACTGCTGTCACACCTGATTCCACCGACTGCTCCGGGTCGGAAGAGACCAGGGAAGGTGTCGGCCTCCCAAGCGGAGAAGCATCTTGTGGTCTTCAAGAAGGTTTGTGTGTATATATATATATATATTATTATTTTTTAATTTATTATTATGTTTGTTTTTTAATGATGAGAATTATTTTTTATTACAACCATGTAATACTAATCGTCACTCCATGTGTATTTGTCTTCTCAGACTGGAACAAGCATCCAAGAGAATCTCGATGCCATCACTACGAGCACTCAACCCTATCTCCTGGCTGTTGGCGTTAAGAAGAATGCAATCCACCAGTTCTTCATCATTCTCGACAAGAATGCCATACCTTGCAGGTCAACCTCTTCTCTTGGTGCTTTTGATTAACTATTCAAGGCACATTTTGTGTTTGGCACATCATACAACACCATGCTCCACAACATGTACCTGTTCATCCAGACCACTGTGTATAACATTGATGTTGGTAAAGTCAAAGAGAGTCCTCGTGTTGCTGAAGTTAGGGCAAGGTTGCTTCATTAGTGCTTGAATTTCTCCTCCATTATGCAGTGTTTTGTTTGTTTAAGTTAACAAGTTCAAATATGCTTATTAGGCATATACGATCAGTTCACGGTTACTTGCCTGGAATAAGTGAAATATAATATAATTAATATCATGTGTGAATAATAACTCAACACAGTAATATCCACAGTTCATGGAACACTTAGCGCCCGGTGTTTCGCCCTTTCGGCTCTACGTTGCTGTCGTATATGTTCCCATTTTGGAAACGCTGAAGAACATTTTTCAAAACCCAGAACTTGCAGACATGTTCAAGCCCAGGCACATTCACAAGGAAGGTGTGTATGCAGATTTAAGAGATGCCACCTATTTGAAAGAAAGTCCCCTATTTTCTGTAGAAAAAGATGCCTTGCAGATTCAGCTGTTTTATGACGACTTCGAAACGTTTTTTGGCCAATGTCAGTGTAATGTTTTTAAAGCTTTTTAATTGTCTCTTAAAGAAATTATGTTTGGCTTCATAACGCATGCACCACATGTGCAGAATTGGGCCGATGTTCCTTATATTGCGAGGATAATGTAGCATGAAGTGATGCTTTGGTCAGAGATTGATTGAAGGAAATAACCTCTTGAAGAGTCGATGGTGGTCAATGATTAAATGTTTGAGGTATATGGTCATGCCTTCTGACAGGATTGGTGAAAATATAATGTTGACGATCTGAAGAAGCAAAAGTAGAAGATGCCAGTACTTATCATCTGTCTGTATCAAATCACCAAATAGCAAAGGCATATTGCGTAATAAGCACCAAGACTGTATGGCATTCGACCCCAAATCATTACTTCCATCAAACAACTTCACTCTTGGCGGACGATTTCGCTGTTGATTGTAACCATAGTCAAAAGCATGTATTCTACCAGCCAGTTGTTCCGCATTTAGGAAGTTGTCCTTAATGTACTGCAGAACAAGTTTCACTTCAAACTGACCAACCAACCCCTCTAGAATATCATGCATTATGTCTACAGAAAAATGATTGGCCGTGTTGAAATACTGAAGTGAATTCAACAGACAACTGTGTTTCACACCTTATACATGAGATAGTGTAGGCAGGGGCGCCGCTAGAGATTCTGGGCCCCATGACAGAATATCATTTTGGGCCCCCCCCCACCTAAACCACCCATCAACCTAGACAACCCGGCGGGCCTTGCATGGTAGCTTGCCACCATTGGTAGGTGAATGGGTGAATGAGATGCCATTGTAAAGTGCTTTGGAATAAGGCGCTATAGAAGTCAATCCATTTAGAACTCTTTCCTATCTGAATCCTATCTATATTTCAGGATATTTTTGACTCGGAGCCTGAATGTCAACAGTTTCCAAGTCAACTCATACATACATGCTTTGAGGATATACAAGCTCAAGGTCACTAATCTGTTGAATCACCTAAACCACCGATCAACCTAGACAACCCTGTTGAAGTTGATGAACTATTGATGCACTGCAAGAAATCCAATGATGGCCATCTTTTGTAAATTTAATGGAAAATTACAGTTAATACTTTTCAAGACACCGCGGATACCCTGTAAAGAGACAGATGATGAAAGACATAGCATGTAGCTACAGAATTACTGCAGGTAAACATCTTTCGCCACGATTGTTGTTGGGATGTAGAGGTAAGCTGATGTGGTAGTGCTACAAGGCCCTGCACACTGAGTTTTTTCAGAGGCACACTCCAAATGTAGTTACGTGAAATCTCCCAGAATGCCTTGCGAATCATCACCTATAGCCTAGGACCTGTTCACATGTGTCGATGAGGGCCTTCTTGCAGCTTTCCCAATGTTCCTCAACATCTCCCATTTCTGCTAATGCTTGGAATCTGTTTCTAAGTGTAAGCCCTGCTTCCTGTCTAACCTGGTGATCCCCTAGTTTCCTGATGTTGAATTTTCTCTGGGTCCTACTTCCTTCCCCTGTCCTTGCAGCTAGTTTCAGTCTGAACTCTCCTATCAGCAGGTGGTGGTCAGAGTCGATGTCTGCTCCCCTCTTTACCCTAACATCTAGCAGCAGTTTTCGCCATTTTCTTGTTATTGCTATATGGTCGATCTGGTTCTCTGTCTTTAGATCAGGAGAGATCCATGTCGCTTTGTGTGTGGACTTGTGTGGGAATACAGTTCCTCCGATGATCAGTTCGTTGAAAGAGCAGAAGTCCGCAAAGAGGGTTCCATTCTCGTTCATTTCTCCGAGACCTTCAGTTTCCCATGGCGTTCATCCAGTGCCTGTTGTCCCTTCCAACCTTGGCATTCATATCTCCCATGACTATCTGGATGTCTCTCTTTTTTTTTTTTTTTTTACCTTTATTTTACCAGGAAGTCACATTGAGATTAAAACCTCTTTTACAAGAGAGACCTGGCCAAGACAGGGTCAAAATAGTAGCTTAAAAAACAGTTCAGATAACAAGACAGGACATAAGACAGTGGCAACAATACAATAGACAAACAATGGTAGGGGTATTTACAAGGTCTAACCAAAGCAGGTACAGCGAGCGGTGACCACATCCTTTAATCTACGCTTGAAGATACTTATGGAAATAAGGGCCTCTAATTTAAAAGTAGTCTGTAGGTCATTCCAAGACCAAGGGCCATAATAAGACAAGCTTGCCCTTCCAACATTGTTCATGATAAGTGGCACCTTGTATTGTAGCCATCTACGAGACCTGAGACCCGAGCCACTCGGTATAGGGATGAACTTCAGGCCCAGATAATTCGGTAAGAAGCCAGAGATGATTTTAAACACAAGAGTGTACCAGTGTTGGAGCCTTCTGACAGAAAGAGATGGCCATCCAACCAGACTATACAGTGTACAGTGATGGGTCCTGAAGGCACTATTGGTGATGTATCTTAGAACCGAATGATACAGGGGGTCTAGCTTGGATAAAGTGGACAGAGAAGCAAACCTATATACTGTATCACCATAATCCAATTGTGAAAGGAAAAGGGCGGAGACAAGACGTTTTCTGGAAGCCAAGGAAAAGCAAGATTTAAATCTATACAGGAAGCCCACTGTACGCTTAAGCTTTATGGCGAGAAGATCAACATGATGTTTGAAGTTGAGGTGAGAGTCAAGCCAAATGCCTAAGTATTTGTAGTGGTCGACGGGCTGTATAGCGATGCCATCCAGTGTAGTGACTGGAGAACAATAGGCACTGGCCTTTTTCCTCCCGGAGGTGAAAGACATTGCCTTTGTCTTTGAGGAGTTGAGGCAGAGTTTAAGTCCAAACAAAGCATGTTGAAGGGCATTGAAGTCTGCCTGCAAGTTGGAGAGGGCTTCCTCAGCAGAGGCAGCGCAAGAATAGATAACGGTATCATCTGCATATAGATGGTGTTTGCAGAAGCTGAAGTTGTCACAGATGTTGTTAATATACAGCAAGAAAAGTAAGGGTCCCAGGACAGAGCCTTGGGGAACACCTTTTGTGATGAAGACGGGGTCCGACAAGAAATGTCCATATTTAACCTTCTGAGTTCTCTGGGATAGATAACTCTGGAACCACCCAATAGCATTGGATCCAAGGCCGGCCCTCGACAAGGATCCAAGTAGCAGAGGATGGTCCACAGTATCGAACGCTTTAGAAAGGTCAATAAACAAGGACTCACAGGACATTTTTCTACCAAGCGCCTCCTTGATGTCATCAAAGACCTTAAGCGTGGCAGAAATAGTACTGTGCCCAGAGCGAAATCCTGACTGCATCTCATTGAGAATGTTATGAGAGTCTAGATGTAATTTAACTTGGGCAGCAGTCAAGGATTCCAGGATCTTCGAGAGTACAGACAGATTAGATATAGGTCTGTAGTTGTCAAGATCTGTTCGTGTACCAGATTTGAAGAGCGGTGTGACAAAGGCTTCTTTCCAGATTGATGGAACTTGATTAAGATCCAGGGAAAGGTTAAAGATGTAGGTAACAGCCTTTGCGATGATAGAGGCACCTGCCCTTAGTAGAAGAGGATCCAATCCATCAGGCCCAGGGGCCTTTTTAGGGTCAATAGATGAGAGCGCTTTAAGGACATCCGAGAATTGGAAGGGTGTGAAGTTGAATAAGGGAACAGTGAAAGGGGGCAAATCCGCTGGGTTTAGACCCTCAGAGGAGTCAGCAGAGGGTACTGAGGATTGCTGGTCAAATATATGACCTGCCCTTTCAAAGTGACTGTTGAAGGCATTTAGTAAATCTTGTTTATCTGTAATAGGGATATCACCAACAATCAATTGTTCAGGGAAGTCCGAGACCTTTTGGTTCTGTAAGACCTTGATGGTTTTCCAGAATTTAGAATGATCAGAAGCACAGTCATTTGTCAGGGTAAGGTAATATGTTGATTTAGCCGTCCGGATAGCAGAGGTGCACCGGTTCCTCAAGAATCTAAAAGACTGCCATTCCAGATTGGATTTAGCCTTTCTGGCCTTAGCCCATTGCAGATCTCTGGCGTGAAGTAGGTCAGCGATATCAGATGTGAACCAGGGGTTGTCTCTATTCTTGATTCTAAAGGTTTTAAAGGGAGCATGCTTGTTCGCCACAGACAGAAACTGTTGCAACAAGAAGGAGACAGCCTCATCTACAGACGGGATAAGAGTAATTCTGTCCAAGTTCAGTACAGCCAGGTCGTTTAGGAAGGCCTGCTCTGAGAAGTTTCTAAAACTTCGTCTGAGTACAGATAAGCCCTTGGCCTTTGGGAGTCGTGTGTCTCTAACACAGCCAATGACGCAGTGATCACTTATATTTGCAAATACACCAATAGCAGTAAATTTGTGTGGTGCGTTGGTGAGAATAACATCCAGCAGAGTATCACGGTTCGGCTTGGAGGAGTTGCATCTTGTTGGGCTATCAATAAGTTGGACTAAGCTCAAGGAGTTGCAGGCTACCTTTAGGGCTTCGGACTTGTCCGAAAGCCAATCCAAATTAAGATCTCCAAGCAAGACCAGCTCTGAATTCGTCAGGCCAGACAGAACTTCAGTAAGTCTGGACACTGAATCGGCAGTAGCAGAGGGAGGTCTATAACAACCGACGATGGTTAATGGGGCATTGGCAATCGTTAATTGGAGAGATAGGAGTTCAAACTGTCCCGGAATAGACATGCAGTTCAAGATGGACACGTTGAACTTATTTGAAACATAGATCGCGATGCCACCAGCATGTCCTGTACGGTCACAACGAAATATGTTAAAACCACCCACATGCAGAACGTCATCAGTTACTGAGGGCTTCAGCCAAGTCTCGGAAATTACGACAATGTCTGGTTTAGCCATTATAAACCAGGACTTTAGTAAGTCAAGCTTGCGCACAAGGCTTCTTGCATTAAGATGTAGAAATCCCAGACCATGTCTAGTTGCTAGATCCGTTGGGGTGGTAAGGTGATGTAGACCATCGGAGGGGGACGTGGGGCCTGGGTTTACATTGACATTACCAGACACAAATAAGAGCAGTAAAATCAGAGCACGAGAAAAGGAGTTTTTGACTACGGTGTCGGACTGTGTAACAGAGGAGCTACTCGAAGAGCCATGGGGAACAAAATAATCCAATACTAAAAGGGAGTGAGGGCAGATGTATCTTACGTGATCCATTATAAGTAGGCTAAGTAGGCAATCAGATGTAACATGAGGGCTAAATTGACCATTTGGTGGTGACACTTGGCATCTGGGAACAGGAGGACTATAACCAGTGAGAACTTGAGGAGAATATGGCTTATATATACAGCAGGAAAATACAATTAGTACCGCCAAATAGTAAACAGCCATTGTTGTTGAGGCCAGATAACAGAATTTGATAAAATAACAGTAAAATAAAATAAACTAAGTGATGAGAGAAGGAAAAAGAGAGAAAGCGAGAAAAGAGAGAGCAGTCAACAGAATAACAGATAACAGTAACCCTAAATGAGCTAAATAATAATGGGAGAGAGAGGCAGAGGCAGGGAAAAGGAAGAGAGAGAAAAGCAGCCGCCAGAACTAAACAGCTGACTAGCTAAATAAATTAGAGAGAGAGAGAGAAAGGGGGGGAGAGAAAAGGGGGGGCAGTATGATGGAGAGAGAGAAGAGGGGGGCTGTGTGGGAGCGTGTGCGTGCACCTGGGCATGCACGCGCGCACATAGAGTAGTGCGTGTGCGCACCCGGGAGGGAGGGGTGGGAACAGGTGGGGGTGGGAGTCAGAGAAGGGGGAATCACTCACTTTGATAAAAGTCAATTCAAAGATAAAAGTCTGTGTGGATAAAAGTCAAGTAAAACAGAGATCAACACCGCCTGTATTCTAATCACTTGTACTATGAGGAAAAAAGTCCATTCAGAGATAAAAGTCAATTCGGAGATTCCAGCGTAGTGTAGCCTACCGAGGCAGCATCACAGCGACAGTGGAAGCAGGGCCCAGAGCAGGAGTGATGCCGGTAGTAGAGTCACCGCGGCAGGTAACTTGCAGTCAGGGGAATGGGCTGAGTGACTGAAGGTAGCACGCCGACATCCACGAGGGTCGCACTGGGCTGGGAAAGCCCAAACACGCAGCACCGTAGTTCCACAGTAGATAGTGTAGGGATTTTATCAAAAGTGATGGTCTTGAAGATACAGATTACAAACGACAGACTCAGAAATAACCTTCTCAGTTTAATGAATACGACCGGTCGGGAAGAGGTACAAGATACAGTCTTCAAAGTATTGGTTCACATACATGAGTTTTTATAGTGTTCAGAGACAAAGAACTGTTATTCAGCCTATAGGATTTGTACACGCTCAATTACATAAGCATTCCTATATGAATATTAAGCAGTGGTTACCTAATGGTTCAAGTCTGTTAGGTAACACACAGATGCTGGACACTGAGACACATCAGGTCAAAGATCACCTTTAGAGTGGTTGTAACTCTCTAGTAAAGTCATGGTCTGTCTTAGGGCCCTTTCTAGCAACAGATGATAGAGGCCCCAACCACAGTTCGGGAGAAGTCCAATCATAGTTCAACGACATAAATAAAGCTTGTCAACTTGCTAGGGAGAGTTAACATGTGGAACCACTTACACATTATACAAAATACACTCTTTAGTGTTTAGTGAAATATAACAAAACTACAACTAGATGAATACATAGCTTAACTTTCAGCCATTACCCATCATTCCCTCCTTTTAAACCAAAATTCTGAGATATCAGACATTTTACTTTACTTCAGGAAAACCAAAATAGGGGAAGGGATGGTCCGTCTTCACTGAGTACCTCACAGGTCAATCAGCATCTTTGTGAATGCAAACATTCCTGAGGCTCATATGCAAATGTCCCCAAGAACCCTTTCATTCCCAAACACGCCCCCGTCAGTCCCTCAGCCGGGGAATAGTTAGTTTTCCTTCAGTAATCTTTCTATCTAGGAGGAGAGCTGATGAATTCTAGCTGAACAGTCAAACATATCAAAACAGATAAAAACATGACCAAAATGAATCAGGCACACAAAACTTAAATTCCTTTATGTTCGTCTTTGTTACCAAACGTTTACAAGATAGATATGCAGGTAAATATGTTTTAAATCTAAATATGCATATACTGTCTCATACTAATCATTCTCATGTCTGCAACTAACTTCTTAAGTTTATGGTACATATAGCAAGTCATAATAAGAGTAACGATTGAGGAGGCCCAAATGATCTGAGCCACCGTAACCCAAATTTTTCCAAATGGAATTCCGCTTCCAATAATAGCATGACCCGCTTGGAATGTCTTAATGACAGCATAATGTTTCTTGGCTGCTTGCACATAACCTTTAGCGTCATTAAAGCCTTTTTCAGCTGTTCCAATTTCAACTTTAGCTTTAGCAATTGTAACCCCAGTCATCAATACATGATTCTTAATATTATCACTTAGAGTTAACAGTATGTCATCCATTTCGTATGTTGTGCCTACTGTCCAATTATGCGGTTCCAAGCGGATGTTAGGAATATGCAAGGTCTGCAAAAGAGATTGTCCCATATATGTTAAAGAACGAGGGTTTGGGGAAACACAAACAGGCCCTATAGAGCAATAATTATCATTAATAATTACTTCACCTGTCCCGCACCAGTGAGTGTGTGATATCTGAACTGGCCGAATGTTTGGGAGATCTTTAGTCACTTCAAAACCAGTGGAGAAATCAGAAATATTAATTTTGGAAACATAGGCGCCGTTACAAAATACATTTAGGCCTACTTGTTGACAATGTTTTCGGTCAAACAGGTTATCGCTCTCATCTACATAAGCTTCCATAAGCCATCTACACCAGTGTTGATAGTGGTCCCCACAGGGAAATGGGAGAGCAGTTACACGGCGTACTGTGTATCCAGGGCCGCGGACTAGAGGAAATGTAATCACACCCCTCAGAGTGTGTTCTGAGTCAGCACAAACTCTTGATACCGGCAGAACCTCCCCCACAATGTGCCATGGAGCCGGAAGTGTTATTGCAGCCAGGAGTTGGCCTGCGATTTCCGACGGGATATACCCATCTTTCAGATCTGTAATCATAGAGTTCCATTCGGCAATAGTGGCCTGTCCCGCTCGGTAACACTGCTGCTCTCGCTCTGCTCTCTCCAACATCCTGCTGAACGCAATTCTGAAAACATCAACACTCCTGCTGATAACCTTTACAGTCTCACCAAGCATGCCCAAATTGTATCGTGCTGCATTAGCCAAACTCGAGGCGCCATTTGTATTTGCACTGGCCGCCCGATTCACCCACTCACCAGCAAGGACAAGTTCACTTTCTACCCAATTGTGATTGTATTCAGATATAGCTTGAGCAAATGTGTTATAAGTTCCTAGTCCTGCCCCCACCCAACCCTCGGCTGATCTTTTCCCTCTCTTGCTTGAGCAGCGAGGAAGACGGGTGAGCAATTTCTCATAAAGATTGTGAATCTCATCAGTTAGACTAGAGAATTCCTTACACATTTTTAGCCAAGGTGAAAGGTCCATATCTAGTTTTGCCTCAAACACATGTAATATGCTAAGAGGGTACATAGTGTACCATCTAGAGTGTTTAACTAAGCCAGGAGCTGTAATAGGTTTAACTTCTGGACAATACTCAACCCAATCAGGATTGGGCATTTTAGCACTAGCATTTTTAGCCCTAATATCTTTTGGAACTATCCCTGAGGGTCCTATCATATGACATTTCCTTGGAGACTGACCATAGTACACATGGTACAATATTGTTTCCCATTCTGGGGCTTTTTCCCATCTGGAGCTCTCAATCAAAAGATTAACTACAGATGAACCTAGGAAACAACCTTCTAATGGTACTGTATCATTACCCCAAGTAGAGTTATCTGGACCTACGAAGATATAGATACGCTCTTTATAAATCAAATGGACTACCAAAGTGTATCTGGCTTCCTTTACAATCACCCCATATGTGAGTACTGCATCGCTAACATCATGATTAAAATGCCACTCCTTTAATGTAGGGTCACAGTATGTTGAGGGGAGTTTTCTAGTGAGTATATCTTTAAACACATAGTTTGGTCTCTCTTTTCTACACCACATTTCTTCTTCCATTAACGGTATACTTGCTTGACGCTTGACACTGTTACTCTGTATCTTAACAGCTGTGTTAACTGTAGTTGGTACCATAACTTCAGTCTGGATATTTGTCTCTAGAGGGTCTAATGTAGTCAATTGTAGGTCTTCTACTGTCGTGTCGTCATTAGTCTCTTTCATTGTCAGATTAGTTTGTTCAGTCAGGTTAGTTTTTAGTAGATTAAACATTCCTAACAGGAGGATAGCCTCCAGCCACCATAAAAGTTTCATTTTCTTGGCTTTCGATCTTCGCAAACTTGTCCAATAGAGGTTTCCCTCCTTTTGCGAAGAGAGGAAGTCAAGGCACGCCACACAATTTGTGCGGTTCGTATCCAAATCTCGGTCGGAGAGAGTGGGGGGGCCTGTGCTTCTCCGCTGAGAAGCAGGTATTGTGAACGCTCTATATTTACAAATGGGTGTAACGGCATCAATGCACCCAAATTACCAAATGGTTACACAATGGTAAAAAAATAGAAAGAGTTATAAAACTTATACAATTTATTAGTTAGTTAGTTCAAAAGAAAAATAAATTTATTTATTTTTATTCATTAAAAAAAAAACGTTTTAAAGGCCCCCAATAGGATTATAGTAGAGCTAAATTTTCCTCAACTTGTAATGTCACCAAAAAAGGTATCTAATCTTCCTCCCCACTGCCCTGACCAGACGAAATGTCAAATTTAGGTTCGTCTAGAGGCAGAGGATCGGGCGCTGCGCTTGCAGTTTGTGCAGAAGGAGCTAACTTGATCTGACTTTTGTGGATCCAACTTCTAATTCCCTGTAGTTTCACTGCTGATGGTACTACTAACAGAACTAAGTATGGTCCTGACCATACGGGTTTGAAAGGTCCTTTCTTAACCATTTGTTTCACAAAAACCTCATCCCCAATGTTAACGTCGGGGCCCGTTGCAGCTGGAGCCTGGAGGTCGTCGTTGCAGGGGGACCTGGGAAGAGATTGAGAAAGAGTCTTGCAGTACATTAGCAATCTGTCACCCATAACATGTAATTCACCACCCGCCAGGCAGAGATCTCCAGGTGTCCTCATCGGCCGACCTGTCAACATTTCAAAGGGAGAGAGATCAGATGTTCGGTTACACATTGCTCTCAGTGACATTAATACAGATGGAAGAGCATCCACCCAAGATAACCCCGGAGACGCAAAGAGGGCCTTCGTGATTTTGTTTTTGATTGAGCGATTGCAGCGTTCTACTAGGCCACTGCTCTGGGGGTGCCATGGGCAATGCAACCGTTGTTTGATGCCTAACGCTTTTAGTACAGTTTTGAAGATTTTACCAGTAAAATGGGTTCCCTGATCAGAGTCCACAGAACATGGAAGGCCAAATCTTGGTATGATTTCAGTCAGTAGAATTTTGGCAACTGTTTTTGCATCGTTAGCCGCAGTCGCAAAGGCTTCTGTCCATCTGGTAAAGTGGTCGATCACAACCAACAGATAGCTTTTCCCTTGTGACCTTTGGAAAGGTCCACAAAAGTCTAACTGAATCTTAGCGAATGGAGCATGAGCTTTTGGCTGTTGTCTCAAAGGGACCTTCAATGTAGGCCCCGTATTACAAGTCAAACATGTGACACATCGTTTCACGTGATCATTAATGTTCCCTCGCAACTTGGGATGCCACCAGGTTTTACTCATTTTCTCAAATGTCCTGCGTGATCCATCATGAGCTAAACCATGATACAATTGAATCATAATGGGCATAAGGGAGTTAGGCAGGACATATTGGTTCTCTGGTCCTCGCCAGATGTCCTCGTCATCTAGTCTACCCTCATTTTCCATCCATTTCCATTTCTCCAGCCTTGGAGCTGAACCTTGGATCTGTTTGAGGTCCTCCAGAGATGTGAGACTCTGGGTCGGCTGGGACGGTTGCTCATCTGTAACTGCTATCTCACAAAAATCCACATCTGCATCTACGGCAGCTTCTCTCGCTAATCCGTCTGCATGTGCATTTCCAATGCTGTGTTCATCCTGATTCTTAGTGTGAGCCTTTACTTTTAGAACTGCAACTTCTTCTGGTTGGCGTATGGCTCTGTGTAGATCCAAAACTATTTCTCCGTGACGAATGGGTGAACCTTCACTAGTAAGAAAACCTCTAGTTGCCCATAAGCTAAGATAATCATGAACAACTCCAAAAGCATATCGGGAATCTGTGTATATATTCACCTTGCAGCCTGCAGCGACATTACAGGCTGCTGTCAATGCTCTAAGTTCAGCAACTTGTGCTGATGCTCCAGGGAGTGAGCCGCATTTTACTAGACGGCCGTCTGCTGTACAGACTGCCCATCCAGTATGGCGACGACTCTCCACATAATAGGATGATCCATCCACATAAAGGTTTAAAGCACCTTCAATAGGGACCTCTTTGACACCAGATTGTGGGAGGGAGATATTTACAGTGTCACATTTGTGAGGATCACCCTCATCTGGTGTTGGCATCAAGGATGCTGGGTTTAGACTATTGACTCTCTTCAGTGTGACTGATGGGAGTGTGAGGTGTGTCTCCCAGCGAGTCCATCTTGATATATGGACTGCAGAGGATTTGGGACCCGAGAGGATCAACATCACATCATGGGGCACGTGTATGGTCACATCCATTACTCCCAGAATCCCCTCACTTCGCTTTAGAGCCAGAGATGTAGCTTCAACAGCTCGCAGGCAGGCTGGCATTGCTGCTGCTACTGCATCTAACTTCCCTGAGTAGTAGGCAACCGGCCGGTGCCTACCCCCATGTTCCTGTGTTAGTACTGCTGACATATGCCCTTCATTCTCATGAACATACAAATGAAATGGCATGTCTGAGTTAGGGAGACCCAGAGCTGGGGCTGAACACAAGGTCTCTTTCAACCTGTCAAAGGCCTGTTCACAGTCATTCCCCCAATAAATCTTGTCGTTAGCGTGTAAGGGGCCCTTTAACAGGTCTGTGATAGGTTGTGAGATCTGACTGAAATTAGGAATGTGTGCTCGACTGTAGTTGAAAAGTCCTAAGACCTTCCTGACACCCCGTACAGTATTTGGACGTACACATTCTCTGATCGCCTTCAGCTTATCTACTGTAAGCTGATGCTGGCCTTGAGATATCTCATGGCCCAGGTAAGTGACAGCCGTTTGGCAAATCTGGGCCTTTGAAGGATTGCACTTCAGTCCACTGTCTGCCAGATGTTGCAAAATCACCTCCATGTCTTTTCTGTGTGTTTCCTCATCCGAGGATGAGATCAATAAATCATCAACATACTGTACTATGTGAGACTCAAGATCAGGTAGTTTTCTGAGTATTTTTGCCAAGGCTAAATGAAACAATGTTGGCGAATTATGCCAACCTTGAGCTAAACGAGTTAGCGTCAGACACCTACCTAGAAAAAAGAAAGCATAAAAAAACTGTGAATCCTCATGAACAGGAACTGAAAAAAATCCTTGACAAATATCTAAAACAGAAAAGTATTTGTGCTCCTTTGGTATAGTAGTCAACACTGTACTAGGATCGGCCACTAGGGGAGCTAGCTTGGTTGTACACTTGTTGATCTCTCTATAATCAATAACCAACCTGTAAGAACCATCCGGTTTACGAACAGGGAGTAAAGGTGATGAACAAGGAGATGTAGTTTCTTTAACGATACCACGTTCTTCTAAAATGTCAATGGTCTTCTTTATTTCTGCTATAGCTTCAGGTTTAATAGGATATTGGGCTTTGGGAGGAGGGGGTGTACCTGTTATATGCACAGGTTTCATGTCTATCAATCCACAGTCCCACTTATCCTTTGCCCAGGCCGCCTCTGGGCCAGGCAACCCCTGACAGGAATAAATCTGGTTGGGAGAGCTGTCACATTCCAGAGGCAAGCATGCCTTTTTTCCTCCGCTCACTACAGAGAGTGAGGCTTCATTATCCAACACCAAATGGGCTTTTAGCTGTTTGAGAATATCCATTCCCAAAATAGTTCCTTCGGTACTGTGGGGACTATAGTAAAACTGAGCTATAAAGAAAAAATTATCTGTTTCTACTAAAACAGGTTCTGTTTTAGTTGCGTTGGTGATGGCTCCACCAAGGCCTCGTAACATAATCCGCTGTTTAGTGAGGGGTAGATTAACAATGTTAGTCACACTAACTGAAGCTCCAGTATCTACGAGGGCTCTACACGTCTTGCCCCCGAGCTTAGCCCGTAGATACGGTCGTTTGGCTCCTACTAGGGGAGCCATGGGGGCCGAAAAATCCTATTTGCTAAAATTCCCCAGGAGGCGGATGAGCTCATCTTTCGACATCTCAGTCAGTTTGCTTTTCTGGGAGGAGTTTGAGTTGGGCCTCCCCTCCCTGTTGGTGGGGCAGTCCTTTATCCAATGGTCACTGCTCCCGCATTTAAAGCAATTCCCCTTACCCGTGGGCTCACCCCTCCCACTTCTGCAATTGGATCTTGTGTGTCCTGCACGACCACAATTTCCACACTTAATGCTAGTTTTGGGCTGTGTTACCATATTTGGCTTTGAGTCATATTGGATGGAGAGCATTGGGGCAGAGGGAACTGGGGTTTTTGTGCGCTGACGAGTATCTCTGTGCTCGCTCGACCCACCCTCTTTCTCAACGTTACTAGCCCATGTCAGGCATTGTGAGTAAGTCAAGAGAAGAGCCCGCATAGTATGCAACGATTTGAGTAAATTGGGTGAGGTAACACCAGTAAGCAGCATGTCTAAAAATGCTCTATCATCCTCAGCAGGATTCGCCACTCCACTATGTTCTTTATATAGTTTGAATTTCTCCTCGGCATACTCCTGGAACGACTCATCACGTTTCTGTTGTCTATCTGCATACAGACCATACAGATTGTAACCAGTTCCCAGAGCAGCCTTCAAAGCAGTTGTAAATCTTTCAACTTCATCTTTCATAGCAGTCAAAGTAGGGTATGGTTGGACTGCCCAAGTACCGCTCCTGAAAGCATCAGCCAGCCCTGCCCACACTGTCTGTGGGCATTTCGCTTTACACACTGTATATATGTCATAAGCATGCAGTTGAGATACCAATTCCCACTCTGTCATTTTGTGCCAAAACACTGTGTTAGGAGAGTCTCGCCTCAATAGAGGCATTGAGCTCAACAGTCCTCGCATATCTGTAGTGGACATAGCTTTATACTGAATCTGAGTAATTTGTTGTGGACCAAGGGGGAGGGGGGCTCCACCCTCTGCAGCCGCTGGCTGAGCAGCACGGGGAGCAGTAAACATTTGAACTTGGATTGGAGCTACCCGTTCCTCAATGCTACACACATCCAGCCTAGGATATATTCTCGGGACACTTAATGTCGAGTTTGCAGTTGTGAGCCTTTGATTTACAACCCCTTCCTCTCTGTGCGACTGCAGACTCTCTACCTGTTTTTTCAACAAGGAAATCTCCTCTTTCATCTCCTTGCATTGAGTCCGCATGCCACTATTTTGCTGCAGTACCTTTTCGTGATTCAAAACTACAATACTAACAGCCAGGTTATTTTTGATCTTGTCTTTTTTCCCAATCTCATCAAACCATTTAACTTGCTTAGCAATTAGAGAATGGGGCTCCAGACCCTTCTTTATCATTTTACAGATATTATCACAACATGCCGTTAGTGCTGCTTCTCTGATGTTTTGAGGCAACAACTCTTTACCTTCAGTATCGACTTCTTTAATGAAGTCTGCCGAAGAATATTTCTTAGGTTTTTCTTTTTTCTCTTTAACTTTAAGCATGGTGAATTTAAGATTTTACTGTGACTATCTATTTTCACACACTATAATTATATGAATTATCTTATAGAATAAACTAGCACAGATAATTAGCCTACCAATAGGACTTAGCGCATTATAGGCTGCCTATCAGTCTTCTTGCCAAAACAGTGCTCTTGGCCTGCCTTAGGGCTTAACGCTGTTAGCCTGCCTAAGGGCTTACTACCGAAACCTTATCTATATAATACTAGCACAGATAATTAGCCTACCAATAGGACTTAACGCAATTCAGCCTGCCTATCAGTCTTTCTGCTAAAACAGTGCTCTTGGCCCGCTTTAGGTCTTAACGCTTTTAGCCTGCCTAAAGTCTTACCACCGAAAACACAGACAGCCAGAACCCTGGACTTGCCCTTAACCTGCCTATAGGTCTTTTATCAAAACAAAACGTGCACAATAATTATTTTTAGTCGTGTATCTTATATCAACAAACCATCAATAAAATTCAAGTATGTCTAAAAAGGGTTATTGGGTCACTTCCATATTAACAACAGAATAAGAAGAATCTCCATAAACTATTGAGGGTGGTGTTTTGAATTCAACTCACCTCTCTGGAGTCCTCAGGTTCTGTAGTCAAAATGAGAGATTGTTTCCAATCCCACCGCTGTCACCAAAGTACTGTAGGGATTTTATCAAAAGTGATGGTCTTGAAGATACAGATTACAAACGACAGACTCAGAAATAACCTTCTCAGTTTAATGAATACGACCGGTCGGGAAGAGGTACAAGATACAGTCTTCAAAGTATTGGTTCACATACATGAGTTTTTATAGTGTTCAGAGACAAAGAACTGTTATTCAGCCTATAGGATTTGTACACGCTCAATTACATAAGCATTCCTATATGAATATTAAGCAGTGGTTACCTAATGGTTCAAGTCTGTTAGGTAACACACAGATGCTGGACACTGAGACACATCAGGTCAAAGATCACCTTTAGAGTGGTTGTAACTCTCTAGTAAAGTCATGGTCTGTCTTAGGGCCCTTTCTAGCAACAGATGATAGAGGCCCCAACCACAGTTCGGGAGAAGTCCAATCATAGTTCAACGACATAAATAAAGCTTGTCAACTTGCTAGGGAGAGTTAACATGTGGAACCACTTACACATTATACAAAATACACTCTTTAGTGTTTAGTGAAATATAACAAAACTACAACTAGATGAATACATAGCTTAACTTTCAGCCATTACCCATCAATAGGCTACAGCAGGGGTGGCCAACCAGTCGGAGACTAAGAGCCACAAAAAAATATTGGGGTACCACAAAGAGCCACATCATACATGCGGGCTCACAAAAGCACTCCCTCTTACTCACACACACACACACACACACAATAATACATTTCCAATAGGCTACTTTGCAGACAGATTTATTTATTTTTCTTTCTCACACATGACTGAATATGCATGAATGAAATGAAAGCAGGTGGGAAAGCTGCTAAATATCATCTCTTCTCTGCCTCGGAGATCTGAAACGAGAGAGAGGGAGGAGGCAGCTTCTGTTATTTCTTGTCAAGGTTAGCATGCACACACACAGTCTTTCCCTCTCTCATACTCTCTCCACACACAGAAATATAACAATTTACAATAGCCTACCTCACAATAACAGTGTATGTGACACATATTTTTGTCTTACCTGTTGCTCCTTTGACTCAGTGGGACTTCTGGCAGTCCTTGCTTGCCACAATCCTCTTCAAATCTGGTTTGTATTCTGTTGTGGCCACTCGAAGCAGTTCCTTCACATGTGTGTCAGTCAGAACAGATCTGTGCTTGGATTTCACATGTTTCAGGGTAGAAAACACAGACTCACAAACATATGTTGACCCAAACATTGAGAGTAGCTTGAGCGCAGCCCGTTTGACATGGGGATATGTTTCCATTGGCACAGTTTTCCAAAACTCAATGGTCCCATCTCTTAGAACAGACTTCAGTCTGTCATCCTCTGACAGTTCAATCATCTCCATCTCTGACGCTGCCTCATCTGTGACAAGGGGGGCTTTTAAACAGTCTGTCTCTGCACTGAAAGGGTCAATGAGGAACGTAATCTGAGGCCTTTTCTGCTGTAGGTCCTGGAATCGGGTCGCAAAACTCCTGGAGCTTTTCAATCTGTGTCGCATATTGGGCAGTCTGCTTTCTCAGGGCGGCAGGTGCAGCTTGTCTGCTTGCTTGTTTCAGAGAGGCGAAGTGTGTTAATTCTCCCTTTTGAAGATGCTCCTTAAACAGCTTGATTTTTTTGACAAATGCAAACACACTTTGCACCAGGTCAGGCAACATCTTTAACTTCCCTTGGTCTAAATTCAGGGTTTTAGACACAAGCTGCTCCCGATGAATGATGCAGTGGAAATTCCAAAACTCTGGAAAAGTGTTGTCAGCTTTACAGAGCCCCACTAGCCCGTTTGCAGATCCAACCATTGAGGGTGCTCCATCCGTGGCTATTGCTGTCAGTTTCTGGATTGGCAGATTTGCTTTTGCAAACACGTCAGTCATGGTTTTTTTCACATCTATGCCACGGGTCCTGTCCTTCAGAGGTTGAATATCAAGGAGCTCTTCTTTGATCACACAGTCTTTTGAAACTGACCGTGCAAATATTGCCAACTGTGGTATGTCTTGTATGTCACAAGACTCATCCAATGCAACACTGAAATATTCACAATTCTGAAGATCAGAATGTAATTCTGTTTCAATGGCACTGTTTATGTCCGATATTCTGTGTTCAACGGTGTGGCGTGACAGTTGGATGTCTGAGGCCATCTTTTTCAGTGTTTCATTTGGAGACAATATTTCCATCACATCAGTGATGCATTTCTTAATAAACTCTCCTTCATTGTATGGCTTTTTAGCACGTGCAATGTTCCAGGCCACTTGATAGGACGCAAGTGTCACTGTCTCTGATTGCTTAACAAATCTTTGGAACAACTTGGTCTGTGTTTGTGTCTGGCTTTTCAAGCTGTTTAATTTACCCTTGCGAAGTTCGGTGCCTTTTGGAAACTCCTGGTCAATGTTAGCATGCGTTGTGCTGAAATGGCGCTGGAGATTGGAAGCTTTGTAATGTGCCAACGATGTTTGGCATATCAGGCAGAATGTCTTTCCATTGCGCTCCACAAAGAAATATTCACTCTCCCACTCGGCTAAAAACGTCCTGTGCTCATCTCCATACTTGCGTTTAGCTGTACATTTCTTCCCTGACATTTTTTATTTTGTTGTTGTTATCCGTAATTTGTCAAATGAACTGTCAAAAAGCCGTGTTACAGCTTCTCCTCAGAACGGACAATTAGGGAACAGTGTTGCCTGATTTGGCCGATTCCAGCCCAATCGGGCTACTTATCCGCCCCTGTGCTGCCACTCACAAGATCTGCATGGAAGCCCTCGACATGATATTCATGCTCCACTGGAAGAAGAAAACACTTTATAAAGATTCACAAAAAGACCAAGGATACACCAGGATTCCACAAAATATTTTAATAGAAAGTCATTACACCTTCTGGAAACAATAAAGAAAATACTTAACATGTTGCTTTTCTTTTTTTCATACATAAATTACAAACATTTTCATACAGGTATCTCTATAGCATAATGCTCTGATTATAATTGTGTATTATACATTTAGTTTGTATATATATATCCAAAGACGTGTGGTCAGACCCGCCACTGGTGTTCTGGTGTTCTGAGTGGTCACACGCTATTTATGTCGATTTATGTCTCGTTCTTTTAAAAAAAAGTATTATTATCTTAGGACTGTGTTGATTGTTAGCACGGCTTGCATTTAAATTCGTATGTTCACTCGCGCGACAAACCGCCAAGTGAACTACGGCATCATTACTTGGACACACAACATGTGTTTTAGGCAAATGGCAAGAAAACAATAAATATACTCATATACTCATATACTCCCTCATATACTCCCTCATATACTCCCTCATATACTCCCTCATATACTCACTCATATACTCACTTATATACTCCCTCATATACTCCCTCATATACTCCCTCATATACTCCCTCATATACTCACTCATATACTCACTTATATACTCCCTCATATACTCCCTCATATACTCCCTCATATACTCACTTATATACTCCCTCATATACTCACTCATATACTCACTCATATACTCCCTCATATACTCCCTCATATACTCCCTCATATACTCCCTCATATACTCCCTCATATACTCACTTATATACTCCCTCATATACTCCCTCATATACTCCCTCATATACTCACTTATATACTCACTTATATACTCCCTCATATACTCCCTCATATACTCCCTCATATACTCACTTATATGCACCACTCGGTGTCGTTTCTTCACAAACATCTTCATCCTCACCCGGAGGAGGAGGTGGCTCTGGGGAACAGGTCGCCATCGTCTGAACTTTGTTTGATAATTATCTATTATAGTTACTAGTGATATAACTGTGTGAGATGGAGCTACTCGCAAACACCGAGTCTGTCTGACGCTAAACGGCAGTTGGTGAAAAATTCGAACGAACTCCGGTTCTGTCTCGCGAGATCATGGAAGCGGAAGGTTTTGAAAATTGAAGCGTGAGACTGAATACTGCTACGTCCATAATGATAATAATAATAATAATAATAATAATAATAATAATGATTATTTATTTCTTCTTAGATTGTTGTTGGGATGTAGAGGTAAGCTGATGTGGTAGTGCTACAAGCACATCTTCTTGACGGGCTCTATCTGGTACTGGTTGGCTGCGTCCAACAGGGACTGGACGTTACTGCTGTTTACTGAGATCCGTGCTGTGTAGATGAACTCCACCAGCAGCTCAATGATCTCTGGCTCAGCACTCTTCAGCTCCACCTCATGAGAGGTCGACTCCAGCATACTGGTGGTAAACATGAGGCTGAAGAAGTGGCTGGCTGCAGCGAGCACCACTCTGTGAGCAGGGAAATGTCTCCCCTGCACCACCAGAGACACATCACACAGGGTTCCCTGTTTCCTGAGGTTGTTCATGACTCCCATGATGCTGGACAGCTGCCTGTTCTCTTCCTTGGCAGCAAACTTCCTCTCGCTCTTCTCCTGGGCCGGAGGAGTCGCCATGCTACAAACACTAAGCCTGTTAAACTACCAACCTAACCTAACCCCCAGTACCAACTGGGTTTGTTTGGGCTTAGCAGTTAGCTTAGCTATCCAGAGCTCTGGCCCTGACTTACTAAACAAAGGGGTGTCCAGATCGCAACTAATGGCTACTTACTGTAGCCTACAAACAAGCTCGTACAGACTCAACGTTTGTTCTCCCTGTCAATGTAGACACAATGGTCAGCATCATTTTGCACAAACCCATTTTCTGTAAGATGATCATGCAATAACTTGTTCCAGTTACGCCCGGATTGCTTTAAACCATACAATGACTTGTTGAGTTTGCACACTAAGTGTTCTCCTGTTTTTGATTTTTCCTCAAAACCTTTGGGCTGTTCCATATATACCTCACAATCAATCGGTGCATGGAGGTAAGCAGTTTTCACATCCATTTGGTGTAGGATAAGATCCTCCTGTACAGCCACCTGCATCAATGTTCGTACAGAAGTCATATTGGCTGTCGGTGAAAAAGTTTCCTTGTAATCAATTCCTTCCACTTGACCATAGCCTTTTGCTACATATCTGGCTTTAAAAGTCTCAGACCCATCTGGGCTTTCTTTTACTGCATATACCCAACGTCCTCCCACTGCTTTCTTGCCCTTTGGTAGTGTGGTCAGACTGAAAGTCTCATTCTCTGTTAAAGAGTTCATCTCCTCCTTCATTGCATCAGCCCATATTTTTGATTTCTTAGAGCCCACAGCCTCCATGTATGTTTTGGGTACTGTTGTGTTCATGCGCAGGGTTGTGGGGGAGGTGTCACCAGTATCACATTGGCTGGGGCAGGGTGGTCGTGTTCCGGTCAATGTCAGTGGTTGTTATCAGGTTGGGGTTAACCTGTGTTTCCTCCTCTGGTCTGCTCTGGTTCCTCACCCGGCTGTCCCGCCGAGAGAACACTGCAGAGCTGACATGTTTGGTACACATCATATTATTATCTACTAATAGGCTATTTACCTTGTTCATAGTTTATGAAGCTCTGAGTGCACATGGTTGTTGTGGTTGTGTTCATAGCAGTTTTGGTTGGGGAGCTGTGAGTGGTTAGGCTTTCCGTCCAAAGACGTGTGGTCAGACCCGCCACTGGTGTTCTGGTGTTCTGAGTGGTCACACGCTATTTATGTCGATTTATGTCTCGTTCTTTTAAAAAAAAGTATTATTATCTTAGGACTGTGTTGATTGTTAGCACGGCTTGCATTTAAATTCGTATGTTCACTCGCGCGACAAACCGCCAAGTGAACTACGGCATCATTACTTGGACACACAACATGTGTTTTAGGCAAATGGCAAGAAAACAATAAATATACTCATATACTCATATACTCCCTCATATACTCCCTCATATACTCCCTCATATACTCCCTCATATACTCCCTCATATACTCCCTCATATACTCCCTCATATACTCCCTCATATACTCACTTATATACTCCCTCATATACTCCCTCATATACTCCCTCATATACTCACTCATATACTCACTCATATACTCCCTCATATACTCCCTCATATACTCACTCATATACTCACTTATATACTCACTTATATACTCCCTCATATACTCACTTATATACTCCCTCATATACTCCCTCATATACTCCCTCATATACTCCCTCATATACTCACTTATATACTCCCTCATATACTCCCTCATATACTCTCTCATATACTCACTTATATACTCACTCATATACTCCCTCATATACTCCCTCATATACTCACTCATATACTCACTCATATACTCCCTCATATACTCCCTCATATACTCCCTCATATACTCCCTCATATACTCCCTCATATACTCACTTATATGCACCACTCGGTGTCGTTTCTTCACAAACATCTTCATCCTCACCCGGAGGAGGAGGTGGCTCTGGGGAACAGGTCGCCATCGTCTGAACTTTGTTTGATAATTATCTATTATAGTTACTAGTGATATAACTGTGTGAGATGGAGCTACTCGCAAACACCGAGTCTGTCTGACGCTAAACGGCAGTTGGTGAAAAATTCGAACGAACTCCGGTTCTGTCTCGCGAGATCATGGAAGCGGAAGGTTTTGAAAATTGAAGCGTGAGACTGAATACTGCTACGTCCATAATAATAATAATAATAATAATAATAATAATAATGATTATTTATTTCTTCTTAGATTGTTGTTGGGATGTAGAGGTAAGCTGATGTGGTAGTGCTACAAGCACATCTTCTTGACGGGCTCTATCTGGTACTGGTTGGCTGCGTCCAACAGGGACTGGACGTTACTGCTGTTTACTGAGATCCGTGCTGTGTAGATGAACTCCACCAGCAGCTCAATGATCTCTGGCTCAGCACTCTTCAGCTCCACCTCATGAGAGGTCGACTCCAGCATACTGGTGGTAAACATGAGGCTGAAGAAGTGGCTGGCTGCAGCGAGCACCACTCTGTGAGCAGGGAAATGTCTCCCCTGCACCACCAGAGACACATCACACAGGGTTCCCTGTTTCCTGAGGTTGTTCATGACTCCCATGATGCTGGACAGCTGCCTGTTCTCTTCCTTGGCAGCAAACTTCCTCTCGCTCTTCTCCTGGGCCGGAGGAGTCGCCATGCTACAAACACTAAGCCTGTTAAACTACCAACCTAACCTAACCCCCAGTACCAACTGGGTTTGTTTGGGCTTAGCAGTTAGCTTAGCTATCCAGAGCTCTGGCCCTGACTTACTAAACAAAGGGGTGTCCAGATCGCAACTAATGGCTACTTACTGTAGCCTACAAACAAGCTCGTACAGACTCAACGTTTGTTCTCCCTGTCAATGTAGACACAATGGTCAGCATCATTTTGCACAAACCCATTTTCTGTAAGATGATCATGCAATAACTTGTTCCAGTTACGCCCGGATTGCTTTAAACCATACAATGACTTGTTGAGTTTGCACACTAAGTGTTCTCCTGTTTTTGATTTTTCCTCAAAACCTTTGGGCTGTTCCATATATACCTCACAATCAATCGGTGCATGGAGGTAAGCAGTTTTCACATCCATTTGGTGTAGGATAAGATCCTCCTGTACAGCCACCTGCATCAATGTTCGTACAGAAGTCATATTGGCTGTCGGTGAAAAAGTTTCCTTGTAATCAATTCCTTCCACTTGACCATAGCCTTTTGCTACATATCTGGCTTTAAAAGTCTCAGACCCATCTGGGCTTTCTTTTACTGCATATACCCAACGTCCTCCCACTGCTTTCTTGCCCTTTGGTAGTGTGGTCAGACTGAAAGTCTCATTCTCTGTTAAAGAGTTCATCTCCTCCTTCATTGCATCAGCCCATATTTTTGATTTCTTAGAGCCCACAGCCTCCATGTATGTTTTGGGTACTGTTGTGTTCATGCGCAGGGTTGTGGGGGAGGTGTCACCAGTATCACATTGGCTGGGGCAGGGTGGTCGTGTTCCGGTCAATGTCAGTGGTTGTTATCAGGTTGGGGTTAACCTGTGTTTCCTCCTCTGGTCTGCTCTGGTTCCTCACCCGGCTGTCCCGCCGAGAGAACACCGCAGAGCTGACATGTTTGGTACACATCATATTATTATCTACTAATAGGCTATTTACCTTGTTCATAGTTTATGAAGCTCTGAGTGCACATGGTTGTTGTGGTTGTGTTCATAGCAGTTTTGGTTGGGGAGCTGTGAGTGGTTAGGCTTTCCGTCCAAAGACGTGTGGTCAGACCCGCCACTGGTGTTCTGGTGTTCTGAGTGGTCACACGCTATTTATGTCGATTTATGTCTCGTTCTTTTAAAAAAAAGTATTATTATCTTAGGACTGTGTTGATTGTTAGCACGGCTTGCATTTAAATTCGTATGTTCACTCGCGCGACAAACCGCCAAGTGAACTATAGTCCAGTCAATCTGTGGTTTAACCCAGGGGAAATTGCAATAGTAATCATTCAAGTTTTTTTGTGATCCCTAGGGACAACCAAAGAACATATTAAAAGTCTTAGTCTTAATATTTATTGGATCACGGTAAATTCAGGGGTCGAAAATGTGGGTTTTTGTGCCAGGCGCAACACAGCCAGTTAATAGGATAAAAAAATTAACTAATAGATATCACCATGAAACTTCACCAGTTAATCACTTACATTAAGACTAAGATTTTTTGTATTACAGGTTTTCTGAAATATTATGTTTAAATATGCAAATTAGGCATTATCTAATGAAATATGTGCTAATTTGCATAACATTCAAAATCAGAAATCTGAACATTGGATAAAGCCAGGTTAAAAATTCTTGTTTAATCTTGTTGTCATATTAGAGTCAAGGTCCTCTGTAACATTTTGCCATGCTTTTAGGAGTAAATGTTACATAAATCAGGCTATGAATGATATATTAACAAACCCCTCTACAGCAGACCTCGGAATGTAGATAGGAATACAACTGGAAAGTTTGGTGTATGTAAGTGCTACTGAAGTGGAGATTTCTGGCTCAGAGTATGAGAAAAAATTATTTTTGAGAAAACGGCCATTACCCCATTGGGGGTACCCTTAACCCAAAATTATGTAGTTTTATTTTATTTTATTTTATTCAAACAAAGTCAATCAAATTAGTTTATAACACATTTATTATCATTGACATTTCTGAACATACAGAAATGTTAATGTTTTTCCATGAAAACCATGTTGCATATCATATACAGATTAAACCCTTAAATGAGAAAAAAACCATATAAACCTATAAACCTATTAAAAACTGTTTTTAGACCAAGCTTGAAATATGCCTTTACTGTAGGCCTACATGTAACCTTCACTCCATGTCCTCATCCAAATGTTGTGCCGACATATTCGCGCATACACCTCTGCATTCTGAACAGGCTACAGAGCAATCAAGCCCTTGACAACGGCATTTGCAGCGCATAGTGCCACAACCTGACTTGCAATTACAGCGCACAAGCTCCAACAAGTATTGAGGAGCAGGGTCCTGGTCGGAATGGATGGGAATGAGGCATGAGTCTTGGATCCTCCAGCCCCATTCCTCTGGTGGTAGCGAGTTTCCCATCCATTCCTGAACCTGATGGTACACTCTGAAGCTGTGAAGCATGGCAGACGACCATGTTGGTGGCAAGTTGCAAGGGTGGATAGCCGTTTTGCTGTCAGTCACTTTAGTATAGAAACTTTTCAGCCTGAGTTCATTGAGAGAATCCATTTCGGCACCTTTGTAGATTAGTATTAGTATATTGGTATATTAGTTAATTGCCCTTTCCCCTGCAGCAGCAATTTCTTCCTTGGTAGCAGATTGTTTTTGAAAAATGCTGGCCTGTACTCTGAATGAGTCGTTTTCGCTAACCAGACACAGAGATACCCCTTTCCCAACCCCAAAGAGTCTGGATGTTGTATCACAGCCAAGCATGGCATGCGCGAATAAGATGTTGTTGCAAACAACCTGTAACTTGATGATCAATATGGACAACTTCTTCTTTGTTCAGTTTGACTGTGGATTTGGAATCCATGGTGACTGCATGTGCTTTCCTCTTGAAGGTATATTCTGTCACCTTTTTCCCTACCATGTCTTTTAAGACCCTTCTACCAACCTCTTTTGAATGGTCCACATTCACCGCATTATGGGCTGTCACACCAGTGATTAGGTGCTGAAGGTGTTCATACCCGGCAAACGGATTTTGTGACTCCAACAATTGAAGTATTTTGATAGTGTCAGCGTTGTCTCGTGCCTGTCTTGATGCAGAAAGGTCCTTGTGCTGTTCACTAGTTTCATAGTTTACCCCTGTCACTTCTTTCATCAGGGTATCAAGGTGCTGATCCCAATTTCCAGTTCTCTCCGATCCAATGAATGCACAGACTAGGTCGATCATCTCCATGTACTGTAGCCACAATGCTGCTGCCGGTCATCTACCATGGTTGTCTTCTCTGCCCCCAAACGCTGAGCTATGATCTGGAGTAGTGCACTTGCATTTGTCCCGGTTGCGGTGGCAGCCATAACACTGTCATACAGATCTGAGGCTTCTGCTAGTTCCTCTGGTACTTTGGCATGGTCTGTGGATTCTCCATCTGGCTGATCAGAAACTGTGTCCTCGCTGTCATCAGCAACGGTACCATCTTGAGTCAACTCTGACACATCCTCTGAGTCCACAGCATAGTTTGCTTTGTTTGGGACAGGCAGTTTGACATGAAAAGTTTTCGCTGCCAGTAGGGTGTTCAGTGCTCCATCAACCAGGAAATGACCTCGTATGGCCCTGGCAACTGCTTTTCCTTCGAGCATTTTGGGCACCGTATTTGGTGTGTACACTAGGCCCCCAGACTTCTGTACATATGGAACAATGTTAATGCGTCCGACATCTGTTAGGTCCTTTGCTGTCAACTTGATACGTGGAATGATGGAAGCTTGTTCAATTCTGCGGGTGATGCATACAATAATTCCCATGCCATAGAACGTTCCATGGCCATCAATTGTTCAGATATTATGGTCAGCATTATCAGCAACATATTGCATGAAGTGCCCAGGTGTCAATCCATGTACCTCTAGTTTCTCAGCTATTGCAGCACTTCAGCCAAACCCAAGGTGATACAGACTGTCAACTAGAAATTTTGATTTTGAGAAATGTCTAACATCTGTGTTTGAACTACTTACCAATGACAGACTGGGAGTGGTGTTTTCATTGTGTATTTTTATTGAAATTACATCAATGATGCATCAAGTTGTGTTTACAGTGATATATTGTGGGGGACCAATAATATCTTTCACAGGATGGGGGTGGGGCGTGACACATGATAAGGAACATTTGTGACGCAAGCCAGTCTAGGGATAAACTAGTCACAGAAAATTAAAGTGAAACTTATTGTGTCAACAATATTTGGTTTTCTTTTTTTCTTCTCATAACACTCAACTTTAAGTTTAACCCACTCAATATAGGCCTAATAAAGTTTAACGATCACTAAATACTTATAACGTGTGGATTGAATTCACTGTTCTCCTCTGCCTTAGGCTACTGGTAAGGGAGACTTGACTTGTAAACATAAGGCCAATGCACACGGCGGCGATTTTGTCGCACCGCCGAATTCAATTCCATTGTTTTGAATGAGACAATGCACACGGCGTGCGATGCGATTTTGTCGCACGACAACATTCGATTCTCCATTCACACCCACACACTTCGGTGGTGTGAATTGAGAATCAAATGTTGTCGTGCGACAAAATCGCACGCCGTGTGCATTGGCCTATACTCTCTTTTTTGTTTGTGTTCAAAAGCAAGGACTGTGTGATCATCTAATTATGTGTAGTTATGTGTTTTTAGCATGTTGATGTTCTCTCAGCATGTTGTAATGTTATAAAAATGCAGTTAGATGTTCGTAGCTATGTGCCATTCTTAGCAGCTAGCTGTTAGCAGCGTTTGTTGTGACTTTTCTCCCATTCTGTGTTTGAGGTGTACCAACATTCAAATACTTGTGTCGTCTTCAATTTCTGTCCAATTTCAATGTATGACACATCATTTGAAAGCTTACAATCTGTAGTTTCAGAATATGTAAAACACTGAGAGTTTATGTAGGCAACTGATTGATGAAAACATTGTCTGGCGTTACATTTGGCAAATAAGTGGGTGTTGGGGTAGTTGTACCCCTAATACAGGTATAAGACTTAAGAATATCCTCTGAAAAAGTGTTTTATTGGAAAGATTGACCCCCAAAACATAGGAAAAGACACCAAATATGTTGGATAGGTATACATAGGCCCTCCAATATTAACACCATTTTACCCAGATGGCGTCACTCTAAAACATTGTTTAACCTCTTTTGACCTTGAAAAAAGTATGATCCAATAAATTAATCAAGTAAGACTTTTAATATATGATGCAGGAGGGTATTAGGAACAATAAAAACTATGAAACATTACTATTGCAATTTCTCCTGGGTTGGGCCTTTTTTTGAGTTAGATTGACTGGACTAACCATGCCATGCGGCTCCTCGTCCCGAAATATAGAGAGAAACTTAAATCCTGCAATACGACACCCAGCCATGCAGTTTCGTATCGCTCATAGCCACTGCTAGCTTCAGCAATGTTTGAAGTGTCTAGGACATCTTTTTTCTTGAAAAATCCATCCATCTGTCGCTGTTTTCGTTTAATTTTTCGAAGTTATTTAACGTGATATCTTATTTGTGCACCTAGCTAGCTAGATCAGCTTTTTGTATCTTTTAGATGGTACTACCGGTGACTTTTAGCCCGTTATTTGCGAGGAGAAAACACAGGCGCCCGAGCATTTCGGAAGGTAGCGGGGATGGTTGAGTCTGCACGGTTCTCATGCCGGTTCACATTTAGACCAATCAGGAGTAGCCCTTGTGTCACGCCGTCAACTGCATGTCATTAATCTGATTTTGGATAAGCGGTTAGAGAGAGATGGGCGTGGATTTAGGTGCACTTTTAGTCAACATCCATTATAGCGCTGATCTAGGATCAGATATATTTTAATCAGCTAAAATGTTCAGAGGTGGATTTTTTAATTTTTGTTTTTTTAGTTTTTTTTTGTGGACTGAATCAATTAGTGGCGGAGGAAATTCATTCGTGGCGGCCCGCCACCAATAAATGCATATAGAGGAAACACTGGGTGTATCCTCCCATTGTATGACTCATCTTGCATGGATTTAGCTGGAAGCCGCAGTATGCACCTATTGCGGTGAAATCGCCCCTGATCTCGTCATGTGTGATGGTAGCCTGTTTACTGGACTGATACACAAACTCCCGGTCCTGGAATTTATGGAACCGGATGATGACTGCTCGTTTCTGGTTGTGTCTCGGCGGGGCCAAGGTCCCAATTTAATATTAATCAAAGAGGAATTAAAGATTGGGGGGAAATTTCTTAATGTAAAATATATAGCACCTAATTTATGTAAGCCCTTTTTAGAGCCCAAGGGATTTGCCGTTTCAAAGTCGTCATAAAACAGCTGAATCTGCAAGGCATCTTTTTCTACAGAAAATAGGGGACTTTCTTTCAAATAGGTGGCATCTCTTAAATCTGCATACACACCTTCCTTGTGAATGTGCCTGGGCTTGAACATGTCTGCAAGTTCTGGATTTTGAAAAAAATTCTTAAGTGTTTCCAAAATGGGAACATATGCAAACTTATCAGTTACAATAACCTGGTCATATGTTCTTGTAGTTCTGTTTCTTCTACTGTCAAATCGTGTGCCAAGCACCTTTTCAATAGGTACAACACTTCCCCATTTTCCTTTTAAGTGTTTGTTTCTTTTAGCTTCAGAATTTAAAGGTGTGAATGGGTTTTCCAATTTTTTTAAAGGATTGTTCTATTTTTTCTTTACTATCTGTGTCCTGTGAGGATACGCACTGTAAAGTTGCATCTTTAGCCTGACTATGAATATCAAAAAAGACTTCTTCTGGGAAATCCTACCACTCTCCTTGATAGGAAGAATAGAAAGTATAAGAATTAATATTTTACCAAGGTTGCTATTCCTCTTCCAATCACTACCTATTTATGTTCCTGTTTCCACCTTCTCTGTATTGGATAAATGGTTGTCCAGGTTCATTTGGCAAGGCAAACGACCCAGACTTACATTTAAAAGACTACTCTGCACAAAAGAAAGAGGAGGTCTGGACCTACCTAGCCTGAAAAAATATTACTGGGCAGCCCAACTCAGAGCAATGATTGCATGGATATCCCAAGACACTGACACTATATGGGTGGGAATGGAGCAGAGTGAATGCCCAAATGTACCTTTACATACAATACCATTCTTAAACCAAGACATATGGGGGAAAAAGAAAGTTACAAATGTATGGAGCAAAAACACTTTACAAATATGGTCAACTGTGAGGAAAAAGCTACAACTTCCCATGGCCACTTCCAGAGCTATAATGATAGCAAACAACTGTGAGTTTCCTCCAGCTAGGTTAGACAAGGGATTCCTGAAATGGAAGGAAAGGGGTTTAGTGTTTCTGGACCAGCTATTTGACAAAGCAGTCCTCAAATCATTTGAACAACTCAAAGAGGAATATGACTTACCAAATCAAGACTTCTATAGATACTTGCAAATTAGACACTATTTACAACATCACCAAGAATGGGAACAGCTCTGCTCATTACCAACACAACTAGAACACCTCTTTATATTAACAACTAAAGGAACAGTGAAGACAAAGTTCATATCACGTATCTACAAGATATTGCAGGAAGAGTTAAAAGAAGATAACTTAGATATTAAAGAAAAATGGGAACTAGAAATGAACACAATAATTTCAGATGAGCAATGGGAGATTTCATGCAGTCAGGGACATAAGGTAACCAATAGCCCAAACTGGAAGGAATTTGGATGGAAAATTAAAATGAGATACTTTTACACTCCACTTATAACATCGAAATGGAGCACCACCTCAGATCACTGCTGGAGGGGTTGTGACATGGTTGGAGATCACACGCATATATTTTGGGACTGCCCAAAGATATTAGAATACTGGCAAAATATACAAAGAGAAATTAAAAAATGTCTCTATAGATCTACCTCTAGAACCATCACATTTCATATTAGGGATACTCCCAGCTGATCTTGAAGAAAACAGCCAAACATACCAACTGAGAATCCTTCTCTTAATAGCTAACAAGGCAATCACAACCTCCTGGCTGAAGCCACACCCCCCAACAGTTATACAATGGAGGGAAAGAATCCAACAAGTCTACAACATGGAACGTACAACAGCACTATTGAAATTAAAATTAGACACATTCCTTAATAGATGGTCATCCATTGCACTACATTTTCATTTGATCTGACTGATATGCAGATGTGTTTATTTATATTTTTATTTTTATTTATTTTTTATTTATTTTTTCCCTTTCTTTTCTCTTACCATGGTTGGTTGTTGTTATTGTTACTGTTGTCACACTGCTGCTGTTGTTGATAATGGTGATAATGATTCTGTTTATTGGCTGTTGTGGTTGTTAATGCCAGCGAGGAAATTAGGGATTATTTTTGTTGTTGTTGTTTGTTTTTTCTTCTTTTACTTTATTGTTATTATTTATTTTTAAGAAAGATATTCATGGACTGTTATTCCTTTGCGACTTACCCGTGACACCTTTATGTAACATCAATATGTTGTGAAATATTGTTTGACTGCACTTGATAAAAGAAAATGATAATAAAAATTTAAAGTTCAAAAAAAAAAAAGACTTCTTCCATGGATGACACAAAACTATTTACACTAGACTGACTTAATCCACCTGCTTTGAGTTGTGCGACAGCAGTGGCACATATATCTATGGTGCTCTTATTGGACTTTCTTAAAAGATAAGATGTCGACGTCTCAACTAGACCATCTGTCACCCCCTCTTCTACACTGCTTAAAGGAACATCAGTGTCAACCTGTTGGTCAAAATTATCAGTGTGTTTAGTGTTTAAATGTTTCCTAAAACCAGAAAAAGTACCAAACACACAGCTACATCCAGTGTGAACACATTTCTTAGCGCCCGGTGTTTCGCCCTTTCGGCTCTCCGTTGCCACATGACTTTCACCTGTGTGTGTTTGTCCCTCTTGGCTCGTTCCTCTGCCTGCTCTCCGGATTCCTCTGTCTCATTCCCTGCCAAGAGGGACAAACACACAGGTGAAATAGTCATGTGGATGATGGTTTGACTGGCGACACCTGCTGCCAATCATCCCATCATCCCCATTCCACTAAAGCTTAGCTCTACCTGCAGGCTAGAATGCGCCATGTCCCCCACAGTGCATTTGATGTGAATTTGTATATGATGGTATAATCTCCATCTTTTCATATTTTGGGCTCACATGGTTGGGAGCTGAAAATAAAGTTGTTGAATGCATTAATTTGTGTTAAGTTGTCATTTTTACTCACTTCATGGAATATTTGTAGTTAGACTTTTAAATTACCGGTAAGTGTAAAAATAACACCACACAGATTTTATTTAACAAATAGTGGCAAGTTTCTTTGACACCATGCAGTGTTAATTGATGTTAAAATTCTACTCTATCAGAGTTGGTTTTTCACTGTAAGAGAGTAAATTATCAACACAGCAGTGTGTAAAATCAACACTTATCTGAGTCAACTGACCCTCCAGTGTTAACGTTTAATAACTCAATGCAGTGTTAATGAGCATAGGAATTTAACTCAATCAGAGTTGATTTGTTATCACAGAAGAGTGAATTATCAACACTACTGGGAGTGATATTAACACTCCACAGAGCTAATTAACCTGTAGTGTTAAGTTTAAACAACACAAAACAGTGTACACCAGTTACTTTTTTACTCTATTTAAAATGTTAACACTAGGGAAAGAGTCAGTTTAAATCCAATTTGGAGTAGGACCATATACACTCCGGAATAGTGTTAAATGTAACTCTTTAAGTGTTACTTTAGCACTGCAAGATTTACTGTGTAGTGCGTTCCACAACGGACCTTGGCCGGCCACGCGCTAAATTATACTGGATTTTCTCCGGTGTCTGGGAGTTCGCAAAGGGAGTGAGCAGCCATATAAGAATAAGACCACCTGATAAGAATAAGACCATTATATTATTACAGTATAAGCAGCACTCGAGTTGAGGGGGGATGGCATCCCCCCAGAAATAAAAACAGTCAAAATCGTCCCCCTCTTTCCATACTTTGTCATTTTATCAATGAACGTGGTATTACTGCTTTTTCAAGGTGTGAGGGGGCACGCACACATGCAATGACATTTTTACCAAGTTACTGACACTGAAGTCACTGACGCTGAGGGGATGCTAAAATTGTCCTCATATGATAAAATCCACCACCTCCCCTGATTTTCTTTTACAACTTGAGTACTGCCTAGATAGATCATTTTCGAGATGGAATTGAAAATCTTATATTCCTAAAAGAAACACAAGTGACAGTGTATATATATATATACACATTATTAAATAATTTTTCTATATTTTTGTCAAACGAAATCAAATAAATACAGTAGAGATATCAATCCAAAATATAGGCTTTTATTGCAACCAACTAATTAAACTATGTTTGTGCATATGGTTCAATTTACTTCAAACAGTAAACCTGTGGGCATGGGCAACGCGTTGATGCAACCTAGGTCTAATGGGTTATTTAACACCATAACGCGACACTGGGGACTTTTTTTGTTGACGTTTTTTTTGCGCTCAGGGACCTTTCAGAGGCTTTGGTTGCCTCTGTCACCGGAGCACTTTTTGCTCCGGCACCTCCAGATTGACAAATTAAGCACTGCGTAACTGTGTTAGCTGGGAGATAGCCTTTCACTAGTATTTCTCTCATTTGCATATGGGCTATACAATCTTCCAATCATGGACGGAAACAACTTTAAATTTACTTCAATTTAGTAGTTAATTAGCCGGGGAACATAAGACCGGGGAACATAGGACCCTTTTTCGGGAGCGGGGAACATATGACCCTTTTTCGGGAGCGGGGAACATAGGACCCTTTTTCGGGAGCGGGGAACATAGGACCCTTTTTCGGAAGCAGGGAACATAGGACCCTATTTCGGAAGTGGGGATCCAGGGAACATAGGTACGCTCCCAGTCAAATGACTTCACAATCTTTCAAAAAGACTGCCACCACCCCCCCCCCCCCCCCCGGTGACCATACAGGAGAACAACAGCATGCTTGTCTCAGTGGGGTGGTGGTGGTCTCAGTGGGTGATAAATGAATACACACGGACACAACATTATTATTATGGACGATAATGATAAATGAATACACACGGACACAACATTATTATTATGACATTAGGCATGTGATACGGGGATGACGCTGTCAAAAAGCTTGTCCGTAACGTCCGTAACACTGCAGAGCTCCTGACAGGCCGGTAGAACATGAGAATGGGATAATTTGAATAATATATTCTAATATATTAGCCTATAGGCCTAAGCGGGTTCATGCAATTCATCAGAGCAACGCATCCGGGTACTTTGGCTCCCGTCATGTCCACGCCCCTTTTTGGGTGATAGAAGTGTAGAAGTTTGACTGGCGGTCAATGGACATTTCTGGTCTTTGCTACTTTAATCCGATAAAATAAGAAAACCGTAGTGCTTTTTAGATATTAGGAGCCCAAATCCGATGGCCAGTTAGGCAAACTATTATATAGTGTCATTGCCGATCAATGATCGACGTCGTTATATAGAGAAAATGTATGAAATAGGGGTTGATTCATCAGAGCAGTCATACGTCATCTCCTGTCATCAGGCATTTGTTGTTCTTCATTTGATTTACGCGGTCAACAAAAATACATCGCTCCCCTCTCTCTCCACTACCGCCATGCAAGGTGCGCAGGTGCTTAAATTACCTTGCAATATCACCCCCCATAACCATATGACTTCTCAATACGGTGATCTAGGCAATAAACAAACAATCAAAGTAAACTCACAATAAACCCATTAGCCTGTTATACTAAATACCCCCTAAATCATATTCTTACCTCCTACAACACCTCAGGCCTTTGGGTCGGGTGGTTCATCCACATGGATGGAGGCAGACTGAAAGGACACATCCATATAACGACGTCGATCATTGATCGGCAACGACACTATATACGGTAATTGTTTGCCTGACTGGCCATCGGATTTGGGCAGTCTGGGGATTTACACGGCAACGGAAATTCCCATTGACCGCCAGTCAAACTTCTACACTTCTATCACCCAAAAAGGGGCGTGATCATTCTGATGACAGGGAGATGACGCGCAATTGCTCTGATGAATGCCATTATTGCATGAAATGGTCAACGTTTGAATTTTGTCAGCATGTGTTTACTAGAACATGGAAATGCAAACGCTAATCACATTATTGCATTACAATTGTCATATTGACTCAAATAATGCAGGCTAAAGAGGAAAATGAAAATGCTATTGTGGGATTGCATAGTAATTTTCACTTTAGAATGAACTTTTGAATTTTGTCAGTTACAAAGCAGCGCATGATTTTGAAAATGAAATGTCAAATGGCTTTGCAGTATTGTTAGCTCTGATAGTATTTCACTGTTAGGTTTTAGTGGGATCTCTTTATAATATAAATCTGTGTGTCATTGCTCTATCACACCGTTCAGCTGTTGTCTGTCATGTTTAGAAGATGGTCTCTGCATCGGGCAGCCTGACTGGCAGTCGGTACAGACACCGGCCTTGGGTGTCTTGCGGGCTGGCGTCAGGCTGACTGATGTTGATTATTACGATGTGGCACGGTGTTCCAAGGCTTACCGGTATCTGACTCCCAGGGTATTTAAACCATCCTGGGCCAGAGGGTGATTGTTCATATGCTTGTACTTTACTGACGAAGTTACTCTGCTGTGGGCTTAATAAAATCTGTTAAGTACTCATTGGACCCGTGTTTGGAATATTCTCTTTCTTGTCAATCATGTATGCTGCACACCTAATCTATCTGAGATGACACAACGCATGTAAGATCACGAATCCTCAATAGATTGATCCATTCCATCATTTTACCGACAAGAAGATTCTTCAGTATCATTTTAATATTGACAGCGAATGTGCATACCAGGTACATGAAAATGAAAATGAAAATCATATGATTGCATTTGAATTTGAATATTGACTGAAAGAATGCATGCAAAGGTGGAACATGCAATTGCAATCTCAAATTGTATTAACATTTGAATTAAGTCCACTATATGCTTCCATACAGAACTTGCATCTTATGTTTGTGTGAGAAGAACAATACTTCCGTCTACCAAATACTTTTCACCTGGGACGTGCATACCAGACAGGTGGGAAAAAGGCACAGCAGCGCCTCTTTCACCTCAGGTGGTTGAAAAAGTTTGGCATGGGGTCTGAGACCCTGCGGGCCTTCTACAGAGGCACAACTGAAAGCATCCTGACTGGGTGCATCACTGCCTAGCATGGCAGCTGCACTGCCCTCAACCGCAGAGCGCTAAAGAGGGTGGTGCGGACAGCCGAGCGCATCACTGGATGTGAGTTTCCCTCCATCCAGGATATATACGACAAACGGTGTCATCAAAGATCCCAGCCACCCCAAACCACAGCCTGTTCGAACAGTGTGTGTGTGTGTGACAGTTGTGAGTGTGTATCCAATGTATCCTCAGAACACTTAAGGAATGAAAGAAATTAAAACTTTTCAGATTTAAATAATTTGTATTTGTAATTTCATTCTTTACAAATGTTTACATACACTTAAAACGGCCAGCTAACACATGAACACACGGTACAGATGTCCTGTTATCAAACACATCACACCGCTTAAAACAGCAGTGGTACGGTCTCCTAGCTCTGGTACTGGGCGGGAGGGAGGGAGGAGGGGAGGAGAGGATAAAGGAGGGGGGGGGGGGAAGGAAGAGGTAAGAAGGGAGGGAGAGAGGTGGGAGGGAAGAGGTAAGAAGGGAGGGAGAGAGGTGGGAGGGAAGAGGTAAGAAGGGAGGGAGAGAGGTGGGAGGGAAGAGGTAAGAAGGGAGAGAGAGAGGTGGGAGGGAGGGAGAGAGGTAGGAGGGAGGGAGAGAGGTAAAGAGGGAGAGAGGTGGGAGGGAGGGAGAGAGGTAAGGAGGGAGGGAGGAGAAGTCCACTCCTCTGAAGAACCGTTCAATCCAGCACTTCGTCCTGTGTGTGTGTGTGTGTGTGTGTACCAGATCTCCATGGCAACACACAGACAGCCACGGGAGGGTCGGTCCACCAGGGAGAAACAGCTTGTTGACTCCAGACAGTCTCTAGTCCAGTCAGCAGGGCCTGTTCCCATTGGTCGTTGTGGTCCAGTGGTCCTACCTGGTCTGGTCCAATCGGGTGTGAGGGAGCTGTGGGCCTTCCTCTTCCTGGTCCCTGTGACCCCCTGTGATCCCTGACCTCTGACCCCGGTCACTGGCCGGGCCAGGAGGCGCGGAGGTTGAGCAGGATGAGGACGTCGCAGGGTGCGAGGCGGAACACCCCCAGCTCGTTGAGGGCCGCCACGGGGGAGGGCTGCTGCTGTCCCTGGGGGGTGTCCCCCTCCTCCTCCCCCCCCCCCCCTGCCTCAGCACGTCACGCAGCAGCAGGGCGGAACCCACGTTCAGACAGAGCAGGATGCAGGCCTCCTTCACACTGGAGGGGAGGAGGGGAGAGAAAGAGAGATAAGGCCTTCTATACACTTGGGGGGGGGGCATGGTGATACACAGAGAGAGAGAGACAGAGAGAGAGACAGAGAGAGAGACAGACAGAGAGAGGCACAGAGAGAAAGAAAGAGACAGACAGAGAGAGGCACAGAGAGAAAGAGACAGAGAGAGAGAGACAGAGAAACAGAGAGAGAGAGAGAGACAGAGAGAGAGAGAGATAGAGAGAGAGAGACAGAAAGACACTCACTGTTTGAAGAAGTTCTCGGGTCTCTTGCAGTAGTGTCCAAACAGAGGGAACAGGTTCCTGGTCATGTCAAACTGCAGTTGGGCTGCCCCGCCCTCGTTGAAATGGTTGTACAGGATCACCTGAGACACACACACACACACACACACACACACACACACACACAATTAATGAGGTGTGTCACAAGGTGCATCACGCTGACACTCCCAGACAGACATCTCACTTGCTCACTTGCTTAATCAAATGTATCGATTGTAAGTCGCTTTGGAATAAGGCGTCTGCTAAATGCCAAAAATGTCAATGTCAATGTAAAATGTAATCTCCAGACGCAGACCGACAGACAGTCAGACAGACAGACAGACAGTCTTACGTCCTGGTAGAGGTAGAGGTCCAGGCGGTCGGCCAGGCCCTGCCAGGCGGAGTGGAAGAGCGGCAGGCAGAGCAGCTGCTGCAGGCGGAGCAGGTGGTCCCTCAGGCAGAGCATCATGGGACACGCGGAGCTGGACAGAGACATGGTGGCCTGGTCGCTCTGGGAGGGCAGGGACAGCCATCTGAGGGGGGGCGGAGGGGGAGGGAATACAGAGGGTTTACATCAGGTAAAATTGTCTTATCAACAACGTTTGCAGGAAAAGTGCTATACAAATAAAAGTTATTATTATCATTATCAATCAAATGAATAAACCTAACCCTAACCCTAACCTAATATTCATAACCTTAACCACTACCAGTACCCCCTCCTCCCTCCCAGACAGAAATTGCCTGCGTTCGTAAATTCGCTGTGGAATCTGATCAGCGCTCATGGAATGCCTCTTGTCCAAACAAATGACTTGGTCCCGTTTATGACTTTGAACCCAGTGTGTGCTCCGGCGCTCTCAGAGCAAATGTACAAACGCACTCGTGTCCATCTCCTGTAAGTACTGCAGCAGTAGCCAACAGGATGAGCTTCTACAGAAAACATCTTGACCGACCCACCCACACCCACACCCACACCCACACCCACACCCAGGGGCGCCGCTAGAGATTCTGGGCCCCATGACAGAATATCATTTTGGGCCCCCCCCACCTAAACCACCCATCAACCTAAACCCAGTTGAAGTTGATGAACTATTGATGCACTGCAAGAAATCCAATGATGGACATCTTTTGTAAATGTAATTTAAAATTACAGTTAATACAGGAATCAACAATTCAGCAAAGAAATCTCAACATTCTTTAACTTATTAAATTAAGACTTGAACAACACAAGGACAAAAGTATAATTAAATGAAGATTGGAACCCAATTATAAAAGTATAAATCACACAAAAAGTAAAAAAATATAATTTTAATGGGGTGGTATTGTGTCTAAATAAATGTAGATCTTGTAAAGATCAGTTGGCCATAATATTGTCAGGATTAGATCAATGAAGAATTTTAGCAGAGATATTTACTGACTCAGCATTGCTTGTTCCACAAAGACAAACGTGTCTTATACAAGAGGGAGCAACACAGACATGGTGCCAGCGAAATTGAATGTGAAATGGGAAGATTTTTATTTTTACACTGCGGCAGTACTGTGGAATAGTATACCTGGAGAGCTAAAAACTATATCTAGCCTAATGCACAACGATTCAAGATAGGAGTAAAGAGATCAAATCAAATCAAAGCTAAACGCTGGGCCTTCTTAGTAGCAAAATCTTTAATAAGATCCTTGAAATCTAGTGATGAAGCCAACTTGCTGTGCTGCTGTCATTGTCCTTTGTTACTTCTTGCTCTTCTTCTTCTGCCTCTTTACCTCTTAATTTTTTTAATTTTAATTAATTTTCCCATTTAGCAGACGCTTTTAATCCAAACAATTACGAATTACAGGGACATTCCCCCTGGAGTAACTGAGGTCTAAGTGCCTTACTCAAGGGCACTAGTAGTGGTGAGGTTTCAGGCGGGATTTGAACTCGCAACCTTCCGATCACAAGTCCAACTCACTATCCACTAGACCAGTGTTTCTCAACCCTCTCCTCGGGGCGCCCCAGCCACTCCACATATTTGATCTGTTCCACCACCAGCACACCTGATTCAACTAATCAAGTACAAATCATAATTGCTTTGTACTTGATTAGTTGAATCAGGTGTGCTGGTGGTGGAACAGATCAAATATGTGGAGTGGCTGGGGCGCCCCGAGGAGAGGGTTGAGAAACACTGCACTAGACCACCACTACCCCCCCACCTCTGCTCTCCTCTCTGGCTGCCTTGCTTGAAGAGGGCCCTGGCATGGAGTATCCATAGGTACATAGATGTCCTATAATAGTATTAACATAATAACACATACATTACACCAGATTAGCTAACTTAAATGTTATCTAGCTAGCTAACAATATTATTAAGATGCCAGTGGTCAATGTTATTGCAATTAATGGAAGAACTATTAACTAAATATGAATATTAGCTAAAGTTGTATTCAATGCTTGCATGGTAATGCAGCATACATTAAAATATTCAAAATATGTTTGTTAACCCCAAACTCCTACTGCTCACCTCCTTCTCCTTCAGCTGGGAGGTGGGTTGAGGGAAGGAGTCCTGATCCTGAAGCTGCATCTGTGCATGACGTCATTAGCATGTAACATTATACTAGTTAGCTAGCTAGCTATAGCAAGAGTGCATAGCTGCTGGATACAAAGTCACTGAGCTCTAATAACCTATATTTGGACCAAAATTGCACTCATCTCATACATTTAACTGAAATTATACTGACAGTGCACTGTAAGTTAACTATACTTGAAGTTAATGTTAATTAGCTATAGCGAGCTAACTAGATCATCCACGCAGTGATTAGATCACTAAACCACTGTTTTTAGTGATTTTTTTTACTTTTCTCTTTTGAGACCCTGACTTTGGCTTTGCCTTTCACGACATCGTCCACGCACGCACACGTACATTTGATGCATTTCCAATCTGGCTGTCCTCCATCTGTCCCACACACATACTACAGCAGGACATGTTGGTCATGGAAACCTTGTCAGAATATTGGCGGTAACGTTCCTCTAGTCTAGCAGCTCGCGCGCGGTGGACTGAACCATGCAGTGAATAAATAGAGGGGTAAATAATAAGGCTTCATTTTGTTAAACATAGATATATATATTTTAGAAAAGTTTTAGTAGAAGGCGATAATAGGGAGAAGGTTTTTCCTTCTATCAGTGGCCCCGGGCCCGAGCTAGAGTACTCTTCCTGCAACGAATGGTGGACTGCTGATTCACATGCTTAGTATTCAAATGTATTGATTGTAAGTCGCTTTGGAATAAGGCGTCTGCTAAATGCCAAACATGTAAATGTAAACATAGAGAAACAAAACTCCAGTTTGTTTCTTTTGTGACTTTTTTTAATACATAGAATTATAATTTGAATTCGGCTACATTAACGTCCTTATGATAATAATAATAATAATATTATTATTATTTATAAATATAATATATAAAAAAAAAAAAAAAGATTCTCATGGGCCCCTGTCAGTGCTGGGCCCTTAGAATCGTCCTAACTTACCACCCCCTAGCGGCGCCCCTGCCCACACCCACACCCACACCCACCCTCACACCCCTACCCCCCCCCCCACCTGTCCCTGCAGTAGGGCTGGCTCTTCTCCTTCACTTCTCTCATGACGGCGTCCAGTAGCCGCCCCGCCATGTCGCCCCTCAGCCTCTCCAGCAGCCCCAGCAGACCCTCGAACAGAGACCCCTCCAGGGAGGCCAGGCGGCCCACCTCCAGCACCCCCAGCACCCCCAGCACCTCCTCCTCCCCCAGGGACACCGCAGCCTGCTGCAGCTGCAGGAAGAACTGGAGGGGTGGGGAGGGGGGAGAGGAGGGGAGGGGAGGGGGGAGAGGAGGGGTGGGGAGGGGGGGGAGAGGAAGGGAGAGGAGCATCAACACTGCTGCAACCTACTAATAAAAAAAGTAAAAATTTTCGGAAAAGGAAATCAAAATAAATATTCTCTCAAATAAATAAAATAAATAAATATCCATTAAGGTGCGTTTGAAAGGGAACTTAGAGACTTAGAGAGTGCATCAATTAAGGCCACACAGTCTGGCCCTTTAACCCCTAACCCTGCATAGGGAGGCTGTGTCCCAATAAAGCGTTCTCACCACGTTGTCCCCCCAGTCCCCCAGCACGGTGCTGATGTAGTTGGCAGCATTCAGCACGGCGCCGTAGCGAGCGCCCAGCGGACAGCGATGTTACAATAGGATTGTATTAAAACATAAGGTTTGTTTCCGCACGGACGAAGTTGAGTGTGACACAGCCATGTGGAGATCTGGATGTAGAAGGTCAACACGGAGTTGTAATAAAAGTGTAAGCAACTTGAGAGAATGCTTTAATCGTCAATTCTGTTAGTCAGAGTACAGTATAGGACTAGGCAGAATATAACATGGTGACAGCGAGGTGGACACGTTCCTGACGTGAGAAAACCGAACTTTGCTACAGTGAGGAATAGCCTAGCATCGGAGCTAACTAGCTGGTTAGCAATAACGGCGGATGGACAGAGGGGAAGCAGAAACTCCAGCAGAAGTGATTCCAGTAAGTTTGTGAATTTGAGAGAAAAAAATCAAGGCCTTAAAAGTTTTTGAAAATAGACATGTCATTGAAAGTGCTTGAATTCTCCGTTTAGAATGATAAGGTTCTATCTCCGTTTAGAATGATAAGGTTCTATCTCCGTTTAGAATGATAAGGTTCTATCTCAGTTTAGAATGATAAGGTTCTATCTCCGTTTAGAATGATAAGGTTCTATCTCTGTTTAGAATGATAAGGTTCTATCTCCGTTTAGAATGATAAGGTTCTATCTCCGTTTAGAATGATAAGGTTCTATCTCCGTTTAGAATGATAAGGTTCTATCTCCGTTTAGAATGATAAGGTTCTATCTCCGTTTAGAATGATAAGGTTCTATCTCCGTTTAGAATGATAAGGTTCTTTAGACACTATGTTCTATGCTATATGATGGCTACTGCCTGATGTCTGCATGTTTGTAGCATTTCTCTATTGTTTTTTCTTCTGTTAAGTAGATATTGTAAATATTTCATGTACTTTGGTGTTTCCTGTCTGAAACATTAACACATGTTTTTTGTAGTCCACTAAATCTAGGACTACAATTCCCTTGACGCCTAGCCACTAGGTGAAATAGTGTGACACAGATGTTGTGCATTGGCTAATTAAGTGATGTTGTTTGAAGCCTTTATACCACTGCATTCACTTGTCTGCTTTATCCCTGAAGAAGGTTTATGACTGAAAGCTCGTGCAATAAACTACGTTTTTTTTGCACATATTTGAGTGTGCGGACAGATGCTGTTTTTTTGCACTATTGCTACTCTTAAATTCCAGCACCTCAGCTCAAGTCTGATCACGGATGAGCGGTGGTATTTTCATTATTTTAACAGCTAAATGGTTAAAATGTAAATGGGTGTAACATGTAAACAGTAGTGATCTGGTATTGGTTGTGACTAATGTAAGATTTTGCCTGACTTCAGCTCCTGTGGAAAAGCCCTCTGGTACTCCAGTACAGAATCACATGGCCTCTGGTCCTGAGGACCCCGTCCCTGACAGCTCAGGGGGACACCAGGATCAAGGATGTCTGCACATGGAACTCACACAACCTGAGCCACAGCTCATCCAACAAGGGCAGCTATTTGAAAAATGTGTCATAAAAGTGAGTCTGTTTCTCTTTTTACCTCATTAATATTCTGTATGTGATTCAATTCAATTCAACTTTATTTGCCATGTGCAGTGCACTAGGAACATGATTTTGTATTCTCCATGCTAAACAAGCTACAGTACATACAACAACAAGACGACAATACTCAAGACAAAATATACAGTACCAATATGAGTGGATATTATGAATAAATATACTGTACAATAGGGATGGACGGTTTCCAATTATTGAAACCGAAAAACCGTCAGAGAGTAAAACCGCGGTTTTCCGGTTAACCGAAAAATACAGTAAAAAAAAAAAAAAAAAAAAAAAAAAAAAAAAAAATTTAAAGAGCGCCAATTTCAAATAATTGAGCCCTACTGCTACAATACACTCATGTCGAACACCATTAAAACACCGTTAGCACAGTCGCAACACATTTAGGCTACTTAGTTTCACAAATATAAGTGGAAAGGCAGACTTTTGTAAGCTACACCATACATGAAAACACATGAACACTTAACACACCAGCTCCGCTGATCCAGGGTGCACGCCTGCACGGAAGATCATCTCTTGGAACAGCGTCTTCATTGAATGAACTGCTTTCTCAATATCTTGGTTCTTAGACAAAGTTTCAGCTGCTGCTCAATGTATTTAAATATTTGAATACTGCTCAATAATCACTGAAATATTAGACTTAGAATTATGCAGTGAACATACTTAAAGCTTTTCATAAAAACCACATGCCGCGAGACTGACTCGTCCTGAACTGTCGTAAGTCAATCAACAAAGAATGCCCCATCAAAATAAAAGTGCCCATGGTAGAGCTGTCAAAATAGAGCTTTCAAAATAAATGTACTAATACAGATAGAGATAAATACAGAACTACCTTTGCGTCACTAAGTGACCGCGTATCTTCTGAGACATGCGTTCTGTCATCACTTTCAGTAGCGCCTTCACACACAGTGGCGCTGTGCACAAACACTCTTGATCCGTATAGCTCTTGTTTTATTATATTGTGGTTTAGTAAATACTGCACTTGGAGTTACATTCAATGCATGATTTGTGCTATAGAACATAAATAAAGTTTGATTGATTGATTGATATCAAATCAAATCACATTTTATAGCGCATTTCTCACAAAAGTGACCCAATGCGCTTTACAGAGAGCAGCGAAAATGATCTTATTAAATGTAAGCGAGTAATTGTAAAAAACCTTTCCTATCTACCAATAACTGAAGGCAACTATCTTTCCCATAGAGTGATTCGTTACCCTTAAATATAATCCCAATTAGATATTAATCCTCAGTTATTCTTCACAACTGACCAAACCTCTCACTCATTGCGCGGCAGATTCAGACTGTATCATTGTTATTTTCACACACGACAAACATGTGACATGTTCCAGTTTTATTCTTATTCTATTTTATTCTTCACAAAAAAAAAAAAAAAAAAAAAAAAAAAAAAACGGTTTCAGACGGTTTTGATAAAAAACCGTTTCTATTTTTATAAACCGCGGTTTTCGGTTTAACCGAAAAACCGTCCATCCCTACTGTACAACTAAGTGCAAGAACATGTAAAGTGCAAGGTGAAACTGTAACATTACTTTAAATGCTTGTAGTAGTTCCCTCCTACTAGAAGTCATGTTTTTTTGTGAAGAACATTTAATGAGATATTTAATGATATTGGTCTCATTGCACTTCACATTATATGAATGGGAACTCACCCAATCACCACTAGTGAATGTGTTGTGTTTGATTGGCCACGATGCAGCTGGAGGAGAAGCTCAGGCAGCGTATCCTGGAGAACGGCCATGCGGGAACCGTCATTGAGGAGCTGAAGGCCAATCTTCGCCAGGTCAGTTTACATTTTCCCAAAGCGACTTACAATAAGTACATTTGTTTAAGTAAACGAGTCAGGAGCCAGACTATTGAGTTGCTCCTTTATGGGTTACACCTTAACTGCTCCTCCTGAGACATTCACTACCCCCCAGCACTGTGTCTCCTGAGACACCCGCTTTTCCCCTTTTACTGTGTCCCCCAAGACTTCTACTGCCCCCCTGGTACTGTCTCTCTGTTCTCCAGTGTCTATAGATATTTTTAAAAATCACTGAGACTGCCAATGGCCCCTGGCCTGAGCTAGATTACTCTTCCTGATACGCCTGGTGGATTGATGATTCACTTGCTTAGTCAAATGTATTGATTGTAAGTCGCTTTGGAATAAGGCGTCTGCTAAATGCCAAAAATGTAAATGTAATGTAAATGGGTGGATACCGAAATCATTGAAATCTCCTAATGTTCTAGTCACACGTGATGGTGACTGAAGATTCTAACATCAGTGTGATTCCTTCTTTATAGGTTGTTGCTCAGAACAGTGAAGGAATATCAATTCATGATCTTCATGCCGAATACAAGGTAATTATACTAGTTTCCTTTATTACACAAATGGTAAATGGTCCAAAGCGCTTTACAACGGCCTCTCATTCACCCATTCACACACACATTCACACACCAATGGCGGCAAGCTGCCATGCAAGGTGCCGGCCCGCTCACTGGGAGCAATTTTGGGGTTCAGTGTCTTGCCCAAGGACACTTCGACATGTGGCCAGCCGGGGCTCGAACCTCTGATCTGCCAACCTTGTGATCATTAGACGGTGACTCTACCTCCTGCTGGCCACATGTCATAAGTCCATTTACCATTTCCCCCTGGTCAACAGAGGAGGTTTGGGGAGGAGCTCCCAGTGGCCAAGAGTGGCTTCCTGAGTGTGACGGAGATGGTGGGGGCGCTGAGCGACACGCTGCACCTGCGGCCTGTGGCCGGGGACGAGGGCCCCAGCTGGATGATCACCCACATCCAACACACCGGCCACATGCAACCAGGTCAGCTGGATGGTTTCACGTTTTATTGTTTTGTCACATTATACAAGTGTAAGAGAGTAAAAATCTTTGGCTTCGTTTCCTTGACATTGCAGCACAAAGACAAATAAGTCAAGATAAATAAAGTGCCAATAGATATAAGACATAAGTGAGAGAATTGGACAAGTGACAAGTACTAGTCTGCTAAATGGCTAAAATGTAAAAATGCATCCTATCTATTCTATTCAGCTAATACCATTGCATTCCCACATTATTGAGAGATCACTGAGAGATCACAGCCATTTGTCCCATTGGGGGAAGGGTCATTTGAAGATAGGGGGGGCAGAACTGAGTACTGTATCTTATAGCTCATGGCGTTCTATAAACGCAGCACCCTCCCTGATGTTTTTGTCCAGGGGCTGTAGAGCCCGACAGCCCCAGGGATGCTGAGCAGGGTGATGGTCTGAACCCCTCCAGCCAGGGGTACTACTTCAGCTCTGGGGAGTCGCCCTGGGAGGGGCGCAGAGAGGAGGAGGACGGGGAGGACCCTGCCGACTTGATGTCAGAGACAGACCTCCGCATCGCCACCACGACGTTCCAACAGGTGAGAGACGAGACCCGTCTTGTGACGTTAGAATTATAAGGTTCTATCTACATGTTTGGTCAAAATTGCATTTTTACATAATCTGATCCATTAGGTGTTTATTAATGCCTGTGTGGTGTTATGTCTGTACATCTTCTTTGGTGATTGTTAAATGTTCAAGGACAACCCCATTCAATCCACAAGAAGTCTCTTTGTGGTGACAATAAAAACGTGTGCGTGTGTGTATACACGCACATTCATGTGTGTGTGTGTGTGTTTGTGGACACTCATGGCTGTGTGTTTCTACCCCCTCTAGATGGTGGCCATGTTCCCTGCCGTGCAGGTACGGTGTATGGCAGGTATGGTTCCTCTCGACGCCCTGCGGGGCCAGCGCCTGAGGGCCCCCACGCCCAGGGACCCTGGGGAGGTGATCGCTGTGCTGGTGGAGCATGTGGAGTCACCCAGCAACTTCTACATCCGCTTCCACGAGACCCAGGAGGCCCGCGCCCTGGAGAGCATGATGGTGGAGATGAGGTGAGGAGACGGTGCCGCTTAGACCGGGGAGGAAACATGATTGAATCAGAATCAGAAGACTTTATTGCCATGACATGTAAACATGTTAGGAATTTGGTTTGGGACAGTAGAGTGCAGTTTACAACAGGACAGGTGCAAGACAGGACAAGACAGTGAAAACCAACATCATTCAGGGGTGCAAACTTGTCACCTTTCTGCTAAATTAGCCGTTTTTATCTCAAAATAGGTCATCCATGTGAATTGTGTAGATCTCCCTGTCTGCTAAACTCTGCTGCAGTTGAAATAACGTTTAGCTTCAGGGAGCTAGGTACAGTTCCAGACAGCATAGAGAACACAGTCACAGTAAACTGTTTTAGAAGTAATTCTGCAGGTGTTGAGGTCAGGGCTGCTGCTACTTACACACGCATCATTGTTAGACCACCGTTAGTGCTAGCGATATCTATTTAACACCATTAGTGCTCGCGCTATCCCCCCCCCCCCCCCTAAGGTTAGCCACAAAAAAATGTGTCACCTTTTTGGGCCATCACCTGTTTGCACCCCTGTATTATGTATAAACCACTTTCTCACAGATCCAGTTCAGTGTCACTCTACATGGGTAGTCATACCATTGATTAAGTTTACTTCCATAATTAAATATGCAAACACAGTCATCATCCCTATAACTATTTGGCTGATTGTGACCCCAGTACGCTGTGTTGAGAGGTGTGCCATCCACCCATTTCCAGGTCCCCTCTGTGTCTCTCTCAGTCAGACCAATCCAGACGAATTTCTTATTCAAATCAATGATAAAGTCCTGTTCCTCTCTGCTGTTGATGACCACCAGGTCTGCTCCTCTGTCTCTGCAGTCCTGTCTGCTCTCATCCCAGGTTCTAGTCTCAGTGGAGAGGAAGTAGCAATTGCAGCCAAACTTCATCCATCCTTCTGCACAACCGGTTTTCAGTTTCCTCTGAAGGTCGTCTCTCTCTTTAGTCAGGTTGTTGTAACTGGTCTGTAACCAGTCTGTGTGATCATTCTCATATTTGTCTGAGAGACAGGAGAAGCTGTGGTTAGGTTGACAGCCTGGCGGTTTATAACTTGTTCTCACCATCAGGTTCTACTGAACTGATTCAGTTCATAAGAATTACGACCATGTGACATTCAGTTTGGTGGTTTCTCTTTATAGAGCTCTCTGTTAGGGCTTTCACACCGGCAAAGAACCGTGCCGGTTCGCGTTCGGGAACCTCCGAACATTGGTGCTGTCTGGCGAACGAGCCCGCGTTCATACCAGTGTAACCAGAACCATCAGGGGTCATTCCAGCGTAACCAGAACAGTGTTTCCTCCAGGAATTTTTACAATGGTGGCGGGTGGCCGTGACCGCGCGCGTAGCGCGCGCGATTTTTTCGCGTGCACGCGCATGAAACGCGCACGCGCGCTCAAAACAGCGTTTTTTTTTTTTTTTTTTTTTTTTTTTCTAATCACAGCCAAAACTAGAGGATGGCCAAAATAAATAAATAATGAATATACAGAATATAAACTTGTGACTGACAGTCACATACACACACAAAGATCATCAGCTATAATATAATACGAAGTAGGCCTACATGAGCACAAAAGCGGCTAACGTTACTGATTAACTGTTTACTGTAGTGCAGAGAGATGGTAGTCGTAGGCGGCGTATCAAATGACAAAGCTAAACGTTTAATGAAGGACATGAACGATTGTCAACAACACACTCAAGCATGCCTGGATATTTGTAAGAACTCTCGCGAGATTTATCAGACTAAACCTGGATTTTCCCTTTAGCGATGTTGATGGAATACCCCCCGGATGTCACTACGGTGGCCTGTACACAATAACAATAATACCACAGTTCACATTTAGACCAATCAGGAGCCCTTGTGTCACGTCGTCAACTGAATGTCATTAATCTGATTTTGGATCAGCGGTTAGAGAGAGATGGGCGTGGATTTAGGTGCACTTTTAGTCAACATCCATTATAGCGCTGATCTAGGATCAGATATATTTTAATCAGCTAAAATGTTTTTTTTTTTTTTTTTTTTTTTTGGGGAGAACTTTTTTTTTTTTTTTTTTGGAGAAATCTGAATGGTGGCGGAGGAAATTCCATCGTGGCGGCCCGCCACGATGAAATGCATGTAGAGGAAACACTGCAAACCATCAGGGTTCATACCAGTGTAACCAGAACCATCCGCGTCATCAACGCTGGGTGATGAATGAATGAATGAATGAATGAATGGTCTTTATTGTCATTGATATAGTACAGGTACCAAACAACGAAATTTGGGAGGGGGGGCTCCCCTGGTGCTAGGAAAAAAGTATTTTTATCGTCTGGGAGCTTATTAAACAATGTCGCTCCATGCCGTCGAGTCGGGAATCCACGCCGTCGTTCCTCCGCTATCCCCGCGATCTACTACTGCTGCTGCGCTCCACCGACACACCTGCTCCCCAGCTACCGAGGGAGCTGTGGGCTCGGCCTCCGGACCACCGCGGCCGCAGACTGAGGAGGAGGGGGAGACGCGGAGGGGTGAGGCAGCGAATGCGAAGAAGAGCGGACAGGCCACCTCTGCCTTCTATGGTCCTCTGCAACGCCCGTTCATTGAAGAACAAAGTTGACGAACTCCGATGCAACACCAGAGCCCAACACGAGTACCGGGACTCGTGTCTGCTCGTTTTCACCGAGACCTGGCTACAGAAAGACGTACCGGACTCGCTTGTGGACCTTGAGGGCTTCTCTCTCGTGCGCTCCGATCGGAACTCAAACTCCGGGAAGCGCATAGGAGGCGGCACCTGCGTCTTCATCAACCAGAAGTGGTGCTCCCAATTCACTACAAGAGAGTCTGTCTGCAACCCTGACATTGAGCTGGTATGTTTAAGCCTCAGGCCCTTTTATCTTCCTCGAGAATTCGGAAATATTGTACTATGTACAGTTTACATTCCACCGAGTGGTAATGCTGCTAGAGCAGCCAGCGCGATAGCAGACTGTGTGCACAGACAATTGAAACGCACTCCTGAAGCACCTTGTTTTATTGCCGGCGACTTTAATCACTGTAAGCTTGAGTCTGCGCTGCCTGGATTCACGCAGTATGTTAAGTGTAACACGCGAGGTGAACGAATCCTTGATAAATGCTATGGCAATGTTAAGGACGCCTACACTGCCAGGGCTAAACCCCCGTTAGGTAACTCCGACCACAATGTTGTCCAGCTAATCCCCACGTATAAATCTCTGCTTAAAAGTAGCAAACCCCAAGTTAAAACAGTTCATGTCTGGAATGATGATGGCATTGAAACCCTAAAAGGCTGCTTTTCCTGTACCGACTGGGACCTCTTTCACGGTCTGGACCTTGAAGAGGCTACTGACACTATTACAGATTATATAAAGTTTTGCAGAGATAACGTGTTACCCCTGAAATCTATAACTGTGTACCCTAACAACAAATCCCATATCACGAAGGAAATCAAAAAGTGCATAGTTCAGAAGAGAATTGCATTCAGGAATAAGGATCTTTTGGCCATGAGGAACATCCAAAAAGAACTGAATCACAAATTAAGGGGGGCCAAGAGGAAACAGAAAGAGACATTTGAATCCCACTGCTCTTCTATGAACACTAAAAAACTATGGGACTCCATGAAACATATGACTAACATGGCCCCAGCTAAAAGGTGCCTTAGTGTCCTAAACGAGGGTGAAAAAGCCAATGAACTTAACAATTTTTATGCCAGGTTTGAGACTGCCGACTTCTCGATGGAGCAAACAGTGGCTCTTCAGGCGCTGCCTGAGTTGGAAGCAAGTATCACCATTGAGCAGCGCGAGGTACAGAGACTGTTCGCTAACACCCGCCCTAGAAAGTCCTCTGGACCGGATGGCATCTCTGGGCTCATGCTAAAGTCCTGCAGTGAGGAGCTGGCTGAGGCCTGGTGTCCTATCTTCCAGAAGTCTCTGGACTCTCACACTGTTCCGTCCATCTGGAAAGACGCTATCATTATTCCTGTTCCTAAGAAGGCTAGCTGCAAGGAAAATAATGACCTGCGACCAGTCGCTTTGACATCTGTTGTAATGAAATGCTTTGAAAAATTCATTATATGTAAAGTGAAAAATGCAGTCAGTTGCTCTCTGGATCCTTTTCAGTTTGCGTATAGATGTAATACAGGCACAGATGATGCAACCTCAGCCATGGTGCACTTCATCTCTAAGCACTTAGAGGACCCTACCTACTATGTCCGACTCTTATTTGTTGATTTCAGTTCTGCTTTTAACACGATACAGCCGCACCTTTTAATTGAGAAGTTAAATGGGCTTAATGTCCCCCCCCTCATTATAAAATGGTATCACTCCTTTTTAACTAACCGCACACAGCGGGTCAGTGTTAATGGCACTCTTTCGGAACCCAGAACCATAAGCACTGGTGCTCCTCAGGGTATAGTCAGTTCCCCTGTGCTCTTTACTTTATACACAAACGAGTGCAGAAGCACCTACCCTAGCAACCGCATCATAAAATTTTCAGATGACACTGCCATCCTTGCTTTAATCAAAAAGGACAGTGACCTAAATGACTATTATTCTGAAATCCAGAGGTTTGTTAAATGGTGTGATGTTAACTGCCTGGTTTTAAATGTTAAGAAAACTGAGGAGATGGTGTTCGACCCCAGAGGTGTTGGGGACCACAGGCCTGTGGTCATCCACAAACAATCCATCTCTCAGGTCGCCTCCTACAAATATCTTGGGGTTTTTATTGATAACTCACTCACCTGGAGCACTCATGTAGACAGCCTTTGTAGCAGATTACAACAACGACTACACTTCCTACGCCGCCTTAGAGTTCATGGTGTTGACCCAAAATTTATGCTACTTTTCTACCAGTCTGTCTTAGAGAGTCTCATCAGATACGGCATTACATCTTGGTTTGGTAACCTATCTGTAAAACTAAGGTCCAAACTGGTCCGACTGATACAGACTGCATGGAAGATCATAGGGGTGAAAGACCACTCATCCCTGCAGTCTATTTTTGAACAGGCTACTCTCAGACAGGCTAATAGAATTCTCATGAATCCCTCCCATGTCCTACATGCAGAGTATGAACTGCTGCCCTCTGGGAGGAGGTTCAGAGTCCCCCGCGCTAGATTAAATAGATTTAAAAATTCTTTTATTCCCGTTTCTGTTAAACTTTTAAACTGCACCAGATGAATGTAACTTATCTTGCTTATCATTTTATCTCCACTCTTGTTTTAATCAGGTCCGCCTTCTGTTTGTGTGCTAATATTCTGTATTGTCTGTTGCTCTTTGTTGTCTGTTGATCTTTGTTGGCTGCTGTGGGGTGTAAGCCCAATACAAATTTCCCAGTGATGGGACAATAAAGTGACTCTTGACTCTTGACTTGACTTGACTTGACTTTGTGTGTATTTATAATTATTATTATTTTTTTTATTTTTTTTTAATGATGAGAATTGTTTTTTATTACAACCATGTAATACTAATCGTCACTCCATGTGTATTTGTCTTCTCAGACTGGAACAAGCATCCAAGAGAATCTCGATGCCATCACTACGAGCACTCAACCCTATCTCCTGGCTGTTGGCGTTAAGAAGAATGCAATCCACCAGTTCTTCATCATTCTCGACAAGAATGCCATACCTTGCAGGTCAACCTCTTCTCTTGGTGCTTTTGATGAACTATTCAAGGCACATTTTGTGTTTGGCACATCATACAACACCATGCTCCACAACATGTACCTGTTCATCCAGACCACTGTGTATAACATTGATGTTGGTAAAGTCAAAGAGAGTCCTCGTGTTGCTGAAGTTAGGGCAAGGTTGCTTCATTAGTGCTTGAATTTCTCCTCCATTATGCAGTGTTTTGTTTGTTTAAGTTAACAAGTTCAAATATGCTTATTAGGCATATACGATCAGTTCACGGTTACTTGCCTGGAATAAGTGAAATATAATATAATTAATATAATGTGTGAATAATAACTCAACACAGTAATATCCACAGTTCATGGAACACTTAGCGCCCGGTGTTTCGCCCTTTCGGCTCTACGTTGCTGTCGTATATGTTCCCATTTTGGAAACACTGAAGAACATTTTTCAAAACCCAGAACTTGCAGACATGTTCAAGCCCAGGCACATTCACAAGGAAGGTGTGTATGCAGATTTAAGAGATGCCACCTATTTGAAAGAAAATCCCCTATTTTCTGTAGAAAAAGATGCCTTGCAGATTCAGCTGTTTTATGACGACTTCGAAACGTTTTTTGGCCAATGTCAGTGTAATGTTTTTAAAGCTTTTTAATTGTCTCTTAAAGAAATTATGTTTGGCTTCATAACGCATGCACCACATGTGCAGAATTGGGCCGATGTTCCTTATATTGCGAGGATAATGTAGTAGGGGTGTAAATCACCAGCTTCATCACGATATTATATCGATTTGTTTGTATGACGATACAATGTTTGACGATATCACAATGTCAGTCACGATACGATTTCGATTCGATTCAAGATCGATATGACGATATGATCGATATGACGCAATATCATATGCCAATCTAACACAATTATCAACTCACAAAAACAACTAGAATATGATTTGACCATTTTATTTGTGAGCTCTTCCAGGTATCCAGCATTTAAATCATATTGTATTATACAGTATTCTTCTGTTACAAAAAGAAAAATAGACCCGTTCACTAGTCTCACAAACAAGAGATATTCAGCTTTAAAACATTAATGTCCTATGAAACAAAACTGGAAGAACTTGTCCCCCCTTTTTTAAGTCAGGATTTTTGTAAACGTTCACTTTTTTACTGTCTCATAAACACAGTATTTTTAACAGTTAGAACTGAACCAAGGTCACCATTTAACCTACAGTATATTTGTGCAATAATAATAAAATAATAATAAATAATAAGTGCAAATGCAGTACAGTGCAGTACATCTTATATACATTCTTCTTAACCAAAATAAGCAATTTCAGCTGGAGAACGAAACAAATGTAAACAATTCCGCATTCTTAGTGCATATTGACAGATCACTAAGTATATCCTCCAGTGTTCTTCTTTGGGAGGTTTTTCTTCAAAAAAACTAACTGATCAACATGTTCAGGAGACAAAACACTACGCTCTGAACGCACAATGTCACCTGCAGTGCTAAAGACGCGCTCAGAGGGTATAGATTCAATGTTGTAACAACGCTCGTGTCTATCCGCAACTAAGTTTTTGACATGTGTCGACAATATACATTTGATACAATTACGATACGGTGTTTGACAGGACGATGGAAGTCGCCATCTTGGAGTATGTCAACACGGACGTGTGATTGGATAACGCGCCTAACAGGTGCAGCACGATTTACCAATCGAGAAACATAGCGAGAGAGGGAGAGAGAGAGACAGAAAGAGGGGGGGGCGGAGAGAGAGGGAGAGGGAGAGCGAATTTCGTCGTCGTTATCCCTGCTACTCGCCATGACTTGACCTGCACAGTGTGCAGCGCTCTTTGACTTTGTAGTTTGCCGCTGCTAGTCGCGCGCTGCACGGAAATGGTGACAGTCACGCAGAATGTGCCATTTCAAAATGAAGGTGTATCTTTAAGATGACGATATAGATCGATGTTTTTACATTGCGTCGATGTAATCAGATCGTTAGTCAATGAATCGATGCATCGATGTGAATCGATGTATCGTTACACCCCTATAATGTAGCATGAAGTGATGCTTTGGTAAGAGATTGATTGAAGGAAATAACTGCTTGAAGAGCAGTGTTGCCACAGTTACTTTGAAAAAGTATTCTGATTACTGATTACTGATTACTCCTTTAAAAAGTAATCTAGTTACTTTACTGATTACTTGATTTAAAAAGTAACTAAGTTAGATTACTAGTTACTTTTTTAGTTACTATTGGCAGCTGCCTAGGCACCCGACCCCCCCCCCCCCCCCCCGCAACATAAAAATGAAAACTGGTTTTGCCAAAACTCACTTTATTTTAACAGTAACTTAAATTACATAATTAAACTTTAAACAATAACTTAAAACAACAAAATAAAGAGTCTTTCTTTGCCTCACCCAACATAAATACTTGTTTTTAAACAATAAAATAAATATAATCTTTATTTAACACAGTAACTAGCAAGGAGTGGTTTCACAAAACCTAAAACCTACCCTGACCATTCAGATATGATCCTAATATAATCCTAATCCTAAACTGGGTGAGTCTGAGTTTATCAATGAAGAGTGAACTCAGCTGTCAAGACTGGAAGGAGGCCATGAACACGCTATGGAGGCCATGAACACGCTATGGAGGCCATGAACACGCTATGGAGGCCATGAACACGCTATGGAGGCCATGAACACGCTATGGAGGCCATGAACACACTATGAGTGAAACAGTGGAAAGGGGCGAGTAAACCAGTGGTTGTATCTCATTAACAGAAGCTTCTCAAACCTCTTGTCAGAAAGTCTGTTCCTTCTAGGCGTGAGCACCAAACCTCCCAGACTAAAGAGCCGCTCTACAGGAGCGCTAGATGGGGTTGGAGTGTTATACTTCAAGAAAATGTTCTTAATGTTTGGATACTGATTCAGAATCTGAAGCTCATGCCCTGACCTCAAGTAGTCCATGACTTCCTTTTCTGCCGAGTAGGTCTCCTCTGGCTCCGCCTCAAAAGCAAAAAAGTCCATCTCGCCTTGGTTGGCAGTCGTGGTGGGTACACTGGCAGGGCTCTGTGCTGCAGGAGCAGTTTTGCGACATTCTGCTGTGAGAAGCTCCTTTACTTGCTCCCTCCTACCTTCATCTCTCAGCCATCGGAGTTTGAATTTTGGACAACTAGCAGCTGCGAGAAGGGCATCTTTGTTGTCCAGCACACTGGCAAAACGAGTCTGGATAGCCTGAAAGATATAATTTGATATGTTTATTATTATCTAGTTGTAGCCTATAAGGTCTATTATTTATACCTTTATTTACTAATTATGTATGCAATTAGTTTGTGCAACTGACAACCTACATACTGCAGTATGGTGTGACTCTGCTCCATGTTCATGAATAGTGCAATGAAAATGTATTTATTTATCTTTAAGATGGAACAACATAGCATACCTGCACTATGGCATCTGGAAGGCCTGCAGTCATCTTGGATAGGGTGTCTTTCACAGCAAGGGTCTTCTGCATCAGGACTTCAAGTGTGGGCAGTAAAGTCCCATACGGACAGTCACCTTGTAGGATATCCAGTGCTATAGTTAGAGGCTTCATGACGGTACAGTACTCATGCAGGTACTGGTACTCCTGGTCTTTGAAGCACTTCACTCCCAGCTTGTTGCACAGAGTAGTCAGCTCATTCATGGGGATTTCTGCGATTCTCTTTATGGCTTCGTAAAAGGAATTCCACCTTGTGGATGTCGGTACCAGGAGCTTTCTTTTGTTAACCTCCTCCACCGTTTCTGACGCAACGGTAGATCGGCTTGCTTTCGTCCAGAGAGCTGTGCATTTTGCTGTGCTGCTCCTATACACAGCCTTGCTCTCTGGTTTGGAAGTGATGTACTTCTCCACATCACTTGTAGAAATAAGGTTGAGGGTATGTGAAGCACACCTTTGGTGCGGGGGAAGAATCAGCTGGCCATCACTATCATCCTCAGCTGATAGGATTTCTGACACATCTAAAAAAGTGACATCATCCGTGGCCTCCTCCACCGTCTCATCATCGGACTCTGTGACAGCAGGCTGATAGACTTGAAATGCCTTGACAAAGTTAGATCCATTATCTGTCACTGTTGCTACTACTTTGTTGATTAGTCCATATGAAGAGTGAATGTTTTCGATTTCTGCACCAATAACATCATACGTGTGTCTACCGCGGATTCTCCTACACGCCAATGCAGCCTTGTTGCGGTCTAATGTGGATCTACTAATCCAGTGGAGCGTTACTCCCATATAGCTCCTATTGTTAGCTGTCCAAATGTCCGCTGTAGTTGACACATAGTCGACCTCGTTCAGCGCAGCCTTCAGATGTTTTTCCATCTCTGCATACTCCTTCTCCAAGTACGAAGAAAAAGATGTTCTGTGAGGTAGCTCGGCATTGGTAGTAGTGGGGATCTTGTTAATGATGGCACGGAAAGAGGGCGAGTCAACTGTGTTTATGGGCAGCATTTCCTCTACAACATACCGCCCGACCAATTTATTCAACTCTCCCACACTTACAGGTTGTGATTTTGTAGGCCTACTGAAGTCCAGCTTTTGTTGCTTGAGCGGTGTGGGACCTCCCGCAGAAGTCGAGGCCGCGGTCTCTGGGACTTTCTCCGCGAGCTTGACTGTGCTGTGCAGAGATTCCAAATGTTTCTTTAAATTTGATGTTGTGGTTTTACCACAGGACAATATTTTCTTTCCAGCACAGAGTGTACAACGAACATTTATGTTCTTGTCATCCTTTGCTGACACAAACTCAAAATAATCCCTATATTTCCAGCTATTTAACGCATATCTCTGTTCTCGCTCCATTATACGCTTCTGTTTACACTGTGCAATCAGCGTGGTGATACACGTGAGCGATTCTGCTGCACCTCGTGTTGAAAACGTGATCACTGACGTCACTCCCCAAGACGCGAGAAAAGCAATAAATGTTTGTTTACTATCGAACATTACAAAGAAATACTGCATTTAGCCTAAGTTATGAGGTAGTAACGCAATAGTAACGCACAGTCACTCGAATAAGTAACTTTAATCAGATTACTGATTTGGAAATAGTATCGCGATAGAATACTCGTTACTGGGAAAAGTAATCAGATTAGAGTATCGCGATACTTAGTATCGCGTTACCGGCATCACTGTTGAAGAGTCGATGGTGGTCAATGATTAAATGTTTGAGGTATATGGTCATGCCTTCTGACAGGATTGGTGAATATATTCCGTGCAGGTTTTGTCTGCTGTAGGACGACTAAGGTCAGCAGGCTTATCCATGGCCGTGGATGAAACTTGTGAATGGGTCTCTGTGAGGGCCTTTATTGTGGCCTCTGCAACAGCTAATTTAGTTCGAATGTTAAGCTTTTCTCTCTTAGCTTTCATTTGTGTCTCTTCCGTTTCTCTCTTAGCTTTCATTAGTGTCTCTTCCATGTCCAAATCCAGTTGTTCATCCAAGGTACTCAGTCGCGCTTTGAGCACAGCGCGTTGAACTTGCGCATTGGATAAGGAGCTGAACGCAGCACTGCTGCGACTTGAGGCTTTGCTGTGCGCTTTTCCGGTTTGTGACACGCTGTCACATTGCTCAACAGATCCCACACCCTTTCCATGCAAATCATTGTCCAATGTGTACACTTCATCAGCCACAACTTTACCCTTTTCCATTTCATCACACTTTAACCAAAATTCAACCCCGTCCAAAAAGCTTTTAAAACCAACCAATTTCGGTTCATACCAGTCATTGTGATCATTTTCTCGTTCATACTCATCAATGAATAAAATCTGAACATTTGTTTGCAACTCCATGAATTGTGCCAAGTATTGGTTAAAAACAACAACTTGCTTAATGACTTCATCATTTGTGTCTCCAGCCTCCATAAGCGCGTTTATTTCATTACACTTGCGAGTGAGGACACCCAGTTTCCCTCTACGTGATGCGATTAATTGATAGAGTTGTTTTTCCCTCGCAATCATCTCCTCGTCTCCTTTATTCTCCATATTAAACACCTTTTCTATACAACCTGAACAAAATAGGCTGTTGTTTTCATATTCTACATTTAGATTATACTTAGTTTGTTTACAGTCATATATATTAAACTCACCAACTGCCAAATAATTCCGGAACACTCACCACCAATTGTTCTATGTGGTGTCTACCTAGCAACAGGACTATGATTGGTTACAAAATGAAATATATATATATATATATATATGAATGCAGGGTCAAATTCAAGGACCCCACACGGCATAGTTTGAGACAGATCTAGATGAGAATTTATATAATAGGAACTATCTGCTCACAGACAACAATTAAATAGAGAGGCTAATATTTTTATTACAGCTTCCAGAATGAATTCAAGTGAGAAAGCAAGCCCTGTGTGTCCATTGTCACTGACCATATGACCACCATTACTTCTACACCCATTTAGAATATGGCACAAAAGCTTTATTTTCTAAGTTTCTACAAATCTATACTATACTGTATGTGTTTACATTTAATAAAAAGTAGGGTATCAAACAATTACCTCAAGAATTTTATTTCACAATTGAATCTTCTAAAACCAAACGATCAACATCAACATAGTAAGTAAATACGAATAACAATGTGTTCATACAAACATTTAATGAATGTTTAACTAACTGGATTTCTAATAATGGGAGAGAGACTGGAGCCATTGGAGAATAATGGGAAAAACTGTATAATCTAAACTTCAATGTGACAGCATCTACTTAAAGGTAGGCCTACAAACAGTATAATGTATCTGTAATTTCAAGAACTAAAATGTATCTAATATACCATAAAATAAACATAAAACCTCACTCTGAAACAATTTTTTTACAAGATCATTAAAAATGGCAAATAAGACAGAGGTTAAGCTAGTGCAGTGTTGTAAGGATGAGTAGACCCTCTCTGTAGCAGCAACATGACATTGCAAGACAACAGTCCCAACATGCTAACCTATGATTTGAGCTGAAGCGCAAGTTAGCAGTTTTATGACTGCATCCCTAAAGAGAAAACAGAAAAAAGGTGGAATCAGGCATAGAACATCAAAGTGTTTAATATTTCAATAAAACGTGTTCTTATTGATGATGGCATTCAAATTATTATTCCTCGAGAAGACAAGGAATTTAATTAATTAATAAGAGTTTGTGTCCCAAGTTTGTTATTTTCTATTAGTTCCATCTCTGTCCCTTCTTCACATTCTACCTGGTCCTGCTCTTTCTCCTCACCCCTCTCCTCATCCCTCACCTCATCCCTTCCCACCAGGCTCTCCATCCTCACTAAGCATCAGGAACCACGGCCTGACATCCTGGTCTGACTCAGCCGTGTGTGACGAGGAAGGGCAGGGGGAGTTCATGGTCAGTTCTTCCAGAATCAATCCAGTGCCAATAAGTGGAAGCAGCTGGGGGGGGTCCCCCATCAAGCCCTCCCTCTGCCATCCCTTCATTTTCTTCACCCAACTCCATGGGCGCTTCATCTTCAGTGTGCTTGCCATTTTCCAGTGGTAGGAGGAGCTGGGGTGGGGATGGCGCAGAGCACCGGGGGGGGAGAGTAGTGTGGAGAAACCCCAGTTGCTGTCGATCACTGTTTTTCATTGTCATTCTGGCCCTGAACACCTTCCTCTGGGGTTCCTCCGCCACAGCATCATCCATGCTTGGCATCTTAATGCTGCCCTTGTTCATCTTCAATATCCGGCCCACAGCCTCCATGTATGTTTTGGGTACTGTTGTGTTCATGCGCAGGGTTGTGGGGGAGGTGTCACCAGTATCACATTGGCTGGGGCAGGGTGGTCGTGTTCCGGTCAATGTCAGTGGTTGTTATCAGGTTGGGGTTAACCTGTGTTTCCTCCTCTGGTCTGCTCTGGTTCCTCACCCGTCTGTCCCGCCGAGAGAACACCGCAGAGCTGACATGTTTGGTACACATCATATTATTATCTACTAATAGGCTATTTACCTTGTTCATAGTTTATGAAGCTCTGAGTGCACATGGTTGTTGTGGTTGTGTTCATAGCAGTTTTGGTTGGGGAGCTGTGAGTGGTTAGGCTTTCCGTCCAAAGACGTGTGGTCAGACCCGCCACTGGTGTTCTGAGTGGTCACAGAGTTTGTGTCCCAAGTTTGTTATTTTCTATTAGTTCCATCTCTGTCCCTTCTTCACATTCTACCTGGTCCTGCTCTTTCTCCTCATCCCTCACCTCATCCCTTCCCACCAGGCTCTCTTCATCCTCACTAAGCATCAGGAACCACCTGAAGCACCTGACATCCTGGTCTGACTCAGCCGTGTGTGACGAGGAAGGGCAGGGGGAGTTCATGGTCAGTTCTTCCAGAATCAATCCAGTGCCAATAAGTGGAAGCAGCTGGGGGGGGTCCCCCATCAAGCCCTCCCTGTTATGTTGTAACTAGGAAAAGAGTCAAGTGTGGCAGAACCCCAGAACAGACGGACACAAGAGGCAAATAACAATAAAAGGATTTATTAACAAATGGACAAAATAATAAACCTACTCTAACGGGACCTAAGTGGGGGGAATGTGTGGATGCCAGAGAACTAGAAAATGTAAATGAGGTGTGAGTGGGACTGTACTCTATGTGTCTGAGTGTGAGTGTCTAGCGTGCAAGAGCTAGTGTGGTGTAGATATGTAGATGAGTGAAGTGTTGAAATATGTATGTGTACTAACCAGTCCAGAGCAGAGAGGGGGAATAGTCAGCAGGCAGGCAAGGGGGGGTTAGGCAGGAGAGGATGTCGGCAGGCAGACGGGGGCGGGGGGTTAGGCAGGGGGATTAGTCGGCAGGCAGGCTGGGGGTTAGGCAGGAGGAGTAGTCGGCAGGCAGGCTGGGGCATAGGCAGGAGACGTAGTCGATAGGCAGGCAGGGGTCTAGGCAGGGAAGGCAGGTTCCTTTGGGGAGCGAGGGTAAACAAAGAAAACAACTAGAGTTAACAAAATAACAAACAAACAAAACTCGGAAGTGAAACTTACTAGAACTAGAATAGCCAACAGGGAGAGCCAAACAACTAACCACATGGGTCAAAATAATCAAGCGTTGGAGGAAGGTTTCTGGGGCTCTTTATAGGGCTGCCTCTTCCTGAGTTGATAGCCACCTGCTGTGGAAGGTCCAGCTGTCTCCACTTGAGCCTGATGAGGCTCAACGAGCGCCAACGAGGCAGGAGGGGGCGGAGCCGAAGAGGGATTCACAACACTCCCTCTGCCATCCCTTCATTTTCTTCACCCAACTCCATGGGCGCTTCATCTTCAGTGTGCTTGCCATTTTCCAGTGGTAGGAGCTGGGGTGGGGATGGCGCAGAGCACCGGGGGGGGAGAGTAGTGTGGAGAAACCCCAGTTGCTGTCGATCACTGTTTTTCATTGTCATTCTGGCCCTGAACACCTTCCTCGGGGGTTCCTCCGCCACAGCATCATCCATGCTTGGCATCTTAATGCTGCCCTTGTTCATCTTCAATATCCGGCCCACAGCCTCCATGTATGTTTTGGGTACTGTTGTGTTCATGCGCAGGGTTGTGGGGGAGGTGTCACCAGTATCACATTGGCTGGGGCAGGGTGGTCGTGTTCCGGTCAATGTCAGTGGTTGTTATCAGGTTGGGGTTAACCTGTGTTTCCTCCTCTGGTCTGCTCTGGTTCCTCACCCGGCTGTCCCGCCGAGAGAACACCGCAGAGCTGACATGTTTGGTACACATCATATTATTATCTACTAATAGGCTATTTACCTTGTTCATAGTTTATGAAGCTCTGAGTGCACATGGTTGTTGTGGTTGTGTTCATAGCAGTTTTGGTTGGGGAGCTGTGAGTGGTTAGGCTTTCCGTCCAAAGACGTGTGGTCAGACCCGCCACTGGTGTTCTGGTGTTCTGAGTGGTCACAGAGTTTGTGTCCCAAGTTTGTTATTTTCTATTAGTTCCATCTCTGTCCCTTCTTCACATTCTACCTGGTCCTGCTCTTTCTCCTCATCCCTCACCTCATCCCTTCCCACCAGGCTCTCTTCATCCTCACTAAGCATCAGGAACCACCTGAAGCACCTGACATCCTGGTCTGACTCAGCCGTGTGTGACGAGGAAGGGCAGGGGGAGTTCATGGTCAGTTCTTCCAGAATCAATCCAGTGCCAATAAGTGGAAGCAGCTGGGGGGGGTCCCCCATCAAGCCCTCCCTGTTATGTTGTAACTAGGAAAAGAGTCAAGTGTGGCAGAACCCCAGAACAGACGGACACAAGAGGCAAATAACAATAAAAGGATTTTGTTATATCCTGAGGACTATGAACCTCACCTGTATAACATGTACTACTCAGACAACGGTTGTAACTTGAGTATTTATTGTTCTCTACTGTGGAGCCCCACATTAGATTCAACTCACAGAACAACATGGCATCTTAAATACCCAGCATGCATAGCGTATACCCAGGATGCATAGCGTTAACAAAACCATAGCAACAGTGAATACATCACATCTCCTCCCCCCTTACAATAAATGTCCCATTTAACATCAGCTAGAAAATCTTCAAAAACACCGGTTTGCTTTCAGGCTTTACATGTAGCTTTACTGTAATGTCCTTCATGCTTCAACTCACAGAACAACATGGCATCTTAAATACCCAGCATGCATAGCGTATACCCAGGATGCATAGCGTTAACAAAACCATAGCAACAGTGAATACATCACATCTCCTCCCCCCTTACAATAAATGTCCCATTTAACATCAGCTAGAAAATCTTCAAATAACACCATAACTATATAGATGCCTGTAACAAAAACAATAACAATCCTGGGGTGAGGGTAGACCACCTCAAACCCCTGACTATACCCATGGAGATTATTCTGCTCCAGTTGAATTGGGTAAGTCAAGCTATAAGACCAAACGATCAGGAGGCCGCCGCTGTCTTTCAGGATATCGCCGTGCAGCTGGAACCTCAGGGTCTCTGTGTCTCTGTAGTGGGCTCGGACCAGAGGCAGAATCAGGCGGAGGTGTTAGTCTCTTTGATTGGAGAGTCAGGTGCTGCGGCAGCAACCTCAGGCTCAGGCATAGAAGAATCTGAAACTTCTGCAGGTAGATCAAGAGGCGGTGTATCGAGAGGGTCCTTGGCAAGCAGCGGGGTGTGTGTTGGAGCTTGCAATAGCTGGTCGATGTGCCTTCTCCAGACGATGTCAGTAGCAGTTTGAACCGTATATGATACCGGTCCAGTCTGTGCAATGATGGTGGCAGGAATCCACTTAGGTCCACTGCAGTAATTCCTTGCCAACACAGATTCACCTGGAGTGAAAACTCTGAACTTGGTTTGTCCTCTTTGTTGGATTTGTTTCTTCTGCTGCTGTGAAACTGTCTCTTTCACTGATGTTGGCTTCAGGAGGTCAAAGTTGGATCTAAGCTCTTTTTGTAGCAACAAGCTGGCAGGTGATACTTTTGTAGTTGCATGTGACGTGTTGCGATACGTCAGTAGGAATCTGTGCAGCCGCTGATGGAGGGTTCCCTGCCCTTGTGATGCCTTTAATGCATTTTTCATCGTTTGCACAAACCTTTCAGCGAGGCCATTCGATGACGGGTGATAAGGTGCTGATCTTATGTGCTGTATGCCATTTGCTTGCACGAAAGCAGCCATTTCCTGGGACACAAACTGTGGTCCATTGTCAGAGACGAGTTGAACGGGACATCCAAAACGGCTGAACATTTCTCCCAGCTTCTCAATTGTCTTTCCTGTTGTGGTGGATCTCATGATAGCCACTTCAGGCCATTTACTGTGTGCATCCACAGCGACAAGTAGCATTCTGTCCTCAAAAGGTCCTGCGAAATCAATATGCACACGATGCCATGGCCTTTCTGGAAAGCTCCAGGGGTGCAGAGGAGCTAGTTGAGGATTGTTCCTGATTTTCTGACATGAGGAACAGGCTTTTGCTATCTCCTCTATCTGTCCATCCATATTTGGCCACCAAAAGTAGCTTCTTGCTATTTCCTTCATCCTTACTATTCCACTGTGTCCTGAGTGGAGTTGCTGCAACACTGGTTTGCGTAGTGTTGGTGGTATAACCACTCTCCTTCCCCACAGCAAACATCCAGACTGCACCGTCAGTTCCGCCCTCCTCGCGAGGTAAGGTTTCAAAGCACCGTCGTTGCTGCCAGAGTGGCCCTTTACAACAATGTCCAAGACAGCTGACAAGACCGGGTCATTGCGTGTGGCCTTCTTCACTTGTTCAGCTGAAACTGGCGCATCATCCACCTGACTGAAATAGGCAACGTGCTCATTGTGCCACTCTGGTTTGGTGACAGGGAGTGGCAACCTTGATAAGCCATCGGCGTTGCAATGTGAGTCTGCTTTACGATACTTTATGACATATGAATGCCCAGACAACAGCAGCGCCCATCGTTGCAGACGGCTTGCGGCGAGAGACGGTATCCCGGTATGTGGTCCAAGGATGGTTGTAAGAGGTCGGTGATCGGTAAGGAGTGTAAATTTCCGTCCATATAAGTACTGATGGAATTTACGAACGCCAAAAATGATGCTTAACGCTTCCCTCTCCAGCTGAGCATAATTGGCTTCGGCTTTGTTTAAAGTCCTTGAAGCAAAGGCAATGGGCCTTTCATCCCCATTTGGCATTATGTGTGAGATAACTGCACCCACCCCGTATGGAGATGCATCACAGGCCAGCTGGATTTGGAGTGACGGGTCATAATGGGTTAGGACCTCTGACCCCACTAACACATCCTTTGATTTCTGAAAAGCCTCCTGGCATGCTTTATTCCATTCCCACGCCTTGTCCTGGCGGAGTAAGTCATGTAGTGGCTTTAGTAGCGATGATAGATTTGGGATGAAACGACCGTAGTAGTTGAGCAGCCCTAGGAACGAACGCAACTGACTGACGTTCTGGGGTGGCGGTGCATCCATGATGGCTGCGACCTTGGATGGGGCCGTGTGTAGGCCCTCGGCACTAATGACATGTCCCAAGTACTCCACAGAAGAGCGGAAAAAGTCACATTTTTCCTTGCGAACCCTGAGTCCATATTCCTTTAGTCTTTGAAGAGTGGCGTCCAGATTATGAAGGTGCTCGGAATCGCTGGCCCCTGTGCAAAGGATATCGTCTAAATAGCACTGAACACCAGGCAGGCCACTGAGGATTTGATCCATAGCACGTTGAAACAGTGCTGGTGCTGATGTGATTCCGAAAGGTAATCGGCGGTACCTGAAGAGGCCCTTGTGCGTTGTGATAGTTAGCAGCTCCTGTGAGTCTTCATGCACATGCATTTGCAAATAAGCTTGATTAAGGTCTATTTTACTGAACTTTTGACCCCCACTAAGTCCAGCAAACAGGTCCTCAATATGAGGGAGTGGATACTGCTCTACAGATAGCACAGGGTTAACTGTTACCTTAAAATCCCCACAGGTCCGGATTCCTCCATCCTTCTTAGGCACTGGCACTATCGGTGTCGCCCAATCACTGGTAGTGACTGGCTCCAGTACTCCACTCTTCACAAGAGCATCCAAATCAGCTTCCACCTTGTCTCTTATAGCATATGGTACCGATCTAGCTTTCAAAAACACCGGTTTGCTTTCAGGCTTTACATGTAGCTTTACTGTAATGTCCTTCATGCTTCCTAACTCGTTCCGGAAAACCTCTGTGTGTTTTTCCAAGACAGCCTGTAGGCCTGTGGAGCCGTTTGCTATCATGCGTACTGCTTGCCAGTCCAGCCTTATTTTGTCTAGCCACAGACGTCCCATCAATGCTTGATAATCTCCATTAGTTATGTAAACAGGGAGCTTTTCAATTTGTCCATTACACTGGACAGTCACATCCGTCATACCCCTCATCGGAACGGGCTCTCCTGTATATGTTCGAAACTTGGTGTCTGATGCTCGTAATGGGAGGTGCTTCATGAATTTCTTGTAGACTCTATTTGAGATGATTGAAGCCCTTGACCCAGTGTCGATCTGCATTTTCACTGGAAGTCCTTCCAGCTCAGGGGTAGCCCAGTAGCAATCGGCGCCCTCATCCATGTTTAGTACTCTGAGAAAACTTATTCTCTCCTCCTCCTCTGAAGAGTCACTAGCTGTCTTTCCCTGCTCGACGGTACGGACATGTCTTTTCTTTTTGTCATAATCAGTGTTTTTCTTGTATCCAGACTTTGTTGACCTTTCAGCGCTCTTTTTGTTTCTACAAGCCCGCTCTACATGCCCTTTCTTTCCACAATGATGGCAGTCCTGGTCCTTACACCAGCACGTAGATGCAAGATGTCCTGTTCTCCCACAACGAAAACATGGACCCTGGCCCCTTTGCTCCTCACTACTGACCTTATGCACTCGGCTCGTTGTATGTAACTGCTGGGCTTCCTTTTCTGCCATTTCCATAGTCACACTGATATTGACAGCTTTCTCCAGCGTCAGATCACTGACTGTCAGTAGCCTCTTTTGTGCCGATTCATTACTCAAACCGCACACAAGACGATCTCTCAATGTGTCATTTAATGTTTGTTTGAAATCACAATGTTCAGCTAGCTTCCGTAAAGCTGCAACATACAGGGTAACAGACTCGCCTTCTTCCTGGCTGCGTCGGTGGAACCTAAACCTCTCAGCAATAACTAAAGGCTTCGGTGAAAAATGGAGGGCTAGGATATCAACTATTTCCTCATATGTCTTGGTACCTGGCTTTGTCGGCTGTAGCAGGTTACGTAACAAATTGAATGTCTTAGGGCCCATAATAGTCAGGAATGTTGGAACTATCTTGTCATCATCAATGTCATTTGCTATGGTGAAGTAGTCAAAGCGCTCTGTATAGCTAGACCACTGTTCAATACTCTCATCAAAAGGTCCAATATTACCAATAATTCCAGCCATCTTCTTATTTTTCCTTAACTGTACCTTGATATCTTGGTCGCTCCCCTCCTCTTGCTGCTCCATACACAGCGAGCGGGACGCACTTTACCGTTGCTCCAGGTGCAGGCTAATAGCATTGGTGGCTAACGAAGCTAGCCCAGCAACCGAGCAAAACACACGCCGAAACTTCTTCCGGTCGCGCACACGTCGTGGATTCAGACGTCCTCGTCGCCAATTTATGTTATATCCTGAGGACTATGAACCTCACCTGTATAACATGTACTACTCAGACAACGGTTGTAACTTGAGTATTTATTGTTCTCTACTGTGGAGCCCCACATTAGATTCAACTCACAGAACAACATGGCATCTTAAATACCCAGCATGCATAGCGTATACCCAGGATGCATAGCGTTAACAAAACCATAGCAACAGTGAATACATCACAGATTTATTAACAAATGGACAAAATAATAAACCTACTCTAACGGGACCTAAGTGGGGGGAATGTGTGGATGCCAGAGAACTAGAAAATGTAAATGAGGTGTGAGTGGGACTGTACTCTATGTGTCTGAGTGTGAGTGTCTAGCGTGCAAGAGCTAGTGTGGTGTAGATATGTAGATGAGTGAAGTGTTGAAATATGTATGTGTACTAACCAGTCCAGAGCAGAGAGGGGGAATAGTCAGCAGGCAGGCAAGGGGGGGTTAGGCAGGAGAGGATGTCGGCAGGCAGACGGGGGGGGGGGGGGGTTAGGCAGGGGGATTAGTCGGCAGGCAGGCTGGGGGTTAGGCAGGAGGAGTAGTCGGCAGGCAGGCTGGGGCATAGGCAGGAGACGTAGTCGATAGGCAGGCAGGGGTCTAGGCAGGGAAGGCAGGTTCCTTTGGGGAGCGAGGGTAAACAAAGAAAACAACTAGAGTTAACAAAATAACAAACAAACAAAACTCGGAAGTGAAACTTACTAGAACTAGAATAGCCAACAGGGAGAGCCAAACAACTAACCACATGGGTCAAAACAATCAAGCGTCGGAGGAAGGTTTCTGGGGCTCTTTATAGGGCTGCCTCTTCCTGAGTTGATAGCCACCTGCTGTGGAAGGTCCAGCTGTCTCCACTTGAGCCTGATGAGGCTCAACGAGCGCCAACGAGGCAGGAGGGGGCGGAGCCGAAGAGGGATTCACAACACTCCCTCTGCCATCCCTTCATTTTCTTCACCCAACTCCATGGGCGCTTCATCTTCAGTGTGCTTGCCATTTTCCAGTGGTAGGAGCTGGGGTGGGGATGGCGCAGAGCACCGGGGGGGGAGAGTAGTGTGGAGAAACCCCAGTTGCTGTCGATCACTGTTTTTCATTGTCATTCTGGCCCTGAACACCTTCCTCTGGGGTTCCTCCGCCACAGCATCATCCATGCTTGGCATCTTAATGCTGCCCTTGTTCATCTTCAATATCCGTCCCACAGCCTCCATGTATGTTTTGGGTACTGTTGTGTTCATGCGCAGGGTTGTGGGGGAGGTGTCACCAGTATCACATTGGCTGGGGCAGGGTGGTCGTGTTCCGGTCAATGTCAGTGGTTGTTATCAGGTTGGGGTTAACCTGTGTTTCCTCCTCTGGTCTGCTGGATGGTGACATTACACACCGACAGACAGGACGGGTGCAGCACTGTGTAGTCTCTCGTCCGCCCACGCCCAGCCGGCTTGCTGTTCTGGGTGCTGTTGGGCTTGAGCAGGCCAGCACCGGGCCCACTGCTGCTGGCTGTGCTGGTACTAGAGCTGGTACTGGTAGTGTCCGAGGCCTTGCCCCCTTTGTTGGCCCGCCGGTAGGTCCGGCAGTTTGAAGCCCTGAGGAGAGACTGTGAGTGGTCCTCTGTTTCGAAAAATATAGTATTTTATGAGCCTCTGATACGACAGGCCACATGGTTCTTTTTTCAATACATCATGGTCTTCAATATCCGGCCCACAGCCTCCATGTATGTTTTGGGTACTGTTGTGTTCATGCGCAGGGTTGTGGGGGAGGTGTCACCAGTATCACATTGGCTGGGGCAGGGTGGTCGTGTTCCGGTCAATGTCAGTGGTTGTTATCAGGTTGGGGTTAACCTGTGTTTCCTCCTCTGGAGTCCTGGATGGTGACATTACACACCGACAGACAGGACGGGTGCAGCACTGTGTAGTCTCTCGTCCGCCCACGCCCAGCCGGCTTGCTGTTCTGGGTGCTGTTGGGCTTGAGCGGGCCAGCACCGGGCCCACTGCTGCTGGCTGTGCTGGTACTAGAGCTGGTACTGGTAGTGTCCGAGGCCTTGCCCCCTTTGTTGGCCCGCCGGTAGGTCCGGCAGTTTGAAGCCCTGAGGAGAGACTGTGAGTGGTCCTCTGTTTCGAAAAATATAGTATTTTATGAGCCTCTGATACGACAGGCCACATGGTTCTTTTTTCAATACATCATGGTCTTCAATATCCGGCCCACAGCCTCCATGTATGTTTTGGGTACTGTTGTGTTCATGCGCAGGGTTGTGGGGGAGGTGTCACCAGTATCACATTGGCTGGGGCAGGGTGGTCGTGTTCCGGTCAATGTCAGTGGTTGTTATCAGGTTGGGGTTAACCTGTGTTTCCTCCTCTGGAGTCCTGGATGGTGACATTACACACCGACAGACAGGACGGGTGCAGCACTGTGTAGTCTCTCGTCCGCCCACGCCCAGCCGGCTTGCTGTTCTGGGTGCTGTTGGGCTTGAGCGGGCCAGCACCGGGCCCACTGCTGCTGGCTGTGCTGGTACTAGAGCTGGTACTGGTAGTGTCCGAGGCCTTGCCCCCTTTGTTGGCCCGCCGGTAGGTCCGGCAGTTTGAAGCCCTGAGGAGAGACTGTGAGTGGTCCTCTGTTTCGAAAAATATAGTATTTTATGAGCCTCTGATACGACAGGCCACATGGTTCTTTTTTCAATACATCATGGTCTTCAATATCCGGCCCACAGCCTCCATGTATGTTTTGGGTACTGTTGTGTTCATGCGCAGGGTTGTGGGGGAGGTGTCACCAGTATCACATTGGCTGGGGCAGGGTGGTCGTGTTCCGGTCAATGTCAGTGGTTGTTATCAGGTTGGGGTTAACCTGTGTTTCCTCCTCTGGAGTCCTGGATGGTGACATTACACACCGACAGACAGGACGGGTGCAGCACTGTGTAGTCTCTCGTCCGCCCACGCCCAGCCGGCTTGCTGTTCTGGGTGCTGTTGGGCTTGAGCGGGCCAGCACCGGGCCCACTGCTGCTGGCTGTGCTGGTACTAGAGCTGGTACTGGTAGTGTCCGAGGCCTTGCCCCCTAACTAATAACAGTTGCCACAGTAGGCCCTGTTCAACCTGCGACAGTCCATCACAGTTCCCCTGCCACACCTCCCTCACGACTGAGACCCTCTCTCCGTCTTCTTCCCCCCCCTTACCAGTGGGCGCAGCGGGTGTGGGGTGCGGTTGCGCCTCTGTGGTGGTGGGTGGGGTATGGGGCAGTATCGGGTGTCTATCCGGGACGCCGCCGGAAGTCGTGTTGGCCGCTGTCTCAGTTGTCAGTACTGCAACGGTGGGGGTCGGGGAACGTTTCGGCGGGGTGGGTTGTCTAGTCATCTGCACTACGTGTCCGTCTGGGAATGTGAGTGTCCCCCTCCGGGTGCTAATCACACAGTCCAGTCTTTCGAGCACGTCCAGTCCCAATATGCAGTCTTCTAGATCCGCTACCCATACTGGGCAGTGAACTCTCTCCCTCCCGACCCCCACAGTCTCAAATGCCTCCCCCACCATGGGTGCCCTGTCCCCAGTTACTGTCTGTAATCTCACCGTGGTGGGTAAAACTGTGGTCCCGCTCCCCACCGCGTCGGGTCTCACCAGGGTGGCCGATGATCCCGTGTCGACGAGGGCGGAGCAGCATATCCCCCCAAATGTCACCGGGGTGTACCAGCAGTTTCCCGTCCCCGTCCGGCCCAGCATGACGACCTGCACCTGCTGGCCGCCTCCACCCTCCCCTGTTTGTAATGTCCCCACCTGGTTGTGTCGTGTTGTCTCCCCGCCTGTGCGGGGTCGGGACGCCGCCCCGGGGAGTCGCACCGTCCCGGTTATGCGTTCCCCATACTGTTTCCCGGTCTCTCCGCCGTGTTGGTGCACTCTCTGGCCAGGTGGCCGGGTTTTCCGCATGCCCAGCAGAGTCTCGGTCCCATCCGTGGCCGCTGTTGTCCACTCAGCGAGGCAGCCCGTACCAGCTGTGTTAGCTCCACCGCCCAGGCCGGCGCCGCTTCACTCCTCTCCGACACGACAGCAGCCCTCACCCTCGGTGCGTCCTCCAACGTAGCGGCGGGGTTGCCAGCGCCCAGCATCTCCCTCTCCGAGGCTAGCTCCAACGCCTCCAGGAGAGATTTAGGATGAGCCAGCAGCGTCTGGACACGCAGATCACTCGGCAGTAGTGCCTGTAGGAAGTGGTCTCGAGCTAATTCACTCAGGATGGACGGGGGCATGTGAGCATAGGCACGGTGAACGAGCCTCTCCACTTCATTTGCGAGATCTCTCAACGGCTCCCCGGGCCGCCTCTTCCGACTGCACAGTTCAGAACGAAGCAAGCTGTCCGCTGAACATTGTCCAAAACGCCTCTTTAATGCCCCCACTAAAGCATCATAGTCACTTCTATCATCCGGGGTCAGTAACAGCAGGCTGAAACGGACTGAGTTCTAGTGGGTTAAATCTTTCAACTAGGCCGTCGGTTATGTGGGAGGTCGGGGTTCGACTCCCGCATGGGGCGAGTTACACTACCAGTTCCCGTTCGCTACAATGGTTAGCGCGGTCGTCGGTTATGCGGGAGATCGGGGTTCGATTCCCGCATGGGGCGAGTTACACTACCAAGTCTCCGTTCGCTACACTATGTCAAGTCCCTCACGTGGACACACCTCTCCGATGGCCTTCTAAAACGGTCTAAACCGTTAAGTTAACTCTCTTGGTCTAATGGTTAGCGCGGCCATCGGTTATGCGGGAGATCGGGGTTCGATTCCCGCATGGGGCGAGTTGCACTACCAGTTCCCGTTCGCTACAATAATATGGAACTTTAACATACACATGTATATGTTATGTATATAATGTATATATAATTGTATATAAACAAAACACTTTCAAATGTCCAAAAATAAATAAACACTTTCGAAAGTAAAAGTGCACTTTAGCCTTGACAGCTGGTAGCCCGTATACAAACAGGAGGAAAACAAATTCACACTACAAAAGTAACACTTTCCACATAGCGTTCCAACATGTCATGTGTTGTATTCCAACGAGTTGCGACATCGTGGATTAATTTGTGTTTTGGTAAGTCTAACATATCTTGTTTAATTGTCAGAATATGGTGGGCTGTGGTGCTTTTGTGGAAGAAAGTGACTGCATGTCTGATCTTACCCAGGAGGCGGGACACCGGGGTTATTGCCCCTGCTTTCTTGGCGGCGAGATTTACGACGTGCGCAAAGCAGCCGATCTGTGGCCCCAGTCCACCAGCTTCATGGATCACATTTACGATATTTGCTGCGTTGTCTGTTGTTACGGGAATTGTTATGTTTGGCCTCTCCAACTTCCACTCAGTCACTGCATTTGTTAGTTCCTCTGCCAGGTGCGCGCTGGTATGGCTTTCGTATAGTGGACGAGTTTGCAGTACTGCGCTCTTCATCTCCCAATCCGGTGACATGTAGTGGACCGTGACAGTGAGGTAACTCTCCGTTGCCCGGGAGGTCCAACCCGCCGTAGTCAGTGCAAAGCTCTGTGTTTTTGCCAAATCGTCTTCAATGCCTCTGCGCGTTGTTTGGTAAATACAGGGGATTATTTTGGTGCTGAATGATGTACGGGAGGGGACACTGTAACGGGGCTCGAGAGTTTTTATCAGATTTCCCAAATCTCCAACCACCGAAAAGGGCTGCAAATCCTTTGCAATGAACATCCCCACTGCATTGGTTATTTTTTTGTGTTTCTCTGAAGTGGTAGTGTACGTCTGTCCGAACGCATCAGAGAGAGACTGCTGTCTGCTCACTGACGCTACCTGACTGGCTTTCCTGCTCCCAGTCAGTGTTATCGTTGAGTGGTAGCGGCGAATATGCTGGTTCATGTTAGAGGTGCAACCATTTGCATATGGCACACGCTTTAAGCAGAGCTTGCAGACAGTAATATTTCTGTCCACTGTTTCCCCCCCCTTATTGTCGTATTCAACGGGAAAAGCGAAATGACCCCACACCGCAGACTTGTAGGAATCCGGGGCTTCCTCAAACTGTTGCGGCGCTCTCAGAGCTCATTTACGAACGCAGCCAAATCGCAGCATAAACCGGAAACCGTCACGGTTCACTAGTGAATTGAGCCGTGGAACGCAAACCGTACCGTCCGTAAAAAAAACGAGAACCGTTGCACCCCTACAATCCAACACTTGATATTTCGTACTTACAACATTGCTTTGTGTAAATCTGCATTGGATGTTGGATGATGAATGGAGAACACACATAACGTCTCGGTCTCTCTCTGGCAAAGGATGAACTCCCAAACCGGAAGTAGATTTGCGGTAAACCGGAAGTGGTGTCACTACATCAAATACCCCCTCTAGAATATCATGCATTATGTCTACAGAAAAATGATTGGCCGTGTTGAAATACTGAAGTGAATTCAACAGACAACTGTGTTTCACACCTTATACATGAGATAGTGTAGGCAGGGGCGCCGCTAGAGATTCTGGGCCCCATGACAGAATATCATTTTGGGCCCCCCCCCACCTAAACCACCCATCAACCTAGACAACCCGGCGGGCCTTGCATGGTAGCTTGCCACCATTGGTAGGTGAATGGGTGAATGAGATGCCATTGTAAAGTGCTTTGGAATAAGGCGCTATAGAAGTCAATCCATTTAGAACTCTTTCCTATCTGAATCCTATCGATATTTCAGGATATTTTTGACTCGGAGCCTGAATGTCAACAGTTTCCAAGTCAACTCATACATGCATGCTTTGAGGATATACAAGCTCAAGGTCACTAATCTGTTGAATCACCTAAACCACCCATCATCCTAGACAACCCAGTTGAAGTTGATGAACTATTGATGCACTGCAAGAAATCCAATGATGGCCATCTTTTGTAAATTTAATGGAAAATTACAGTTAATACTTTTCAAGACACCGCGGATACCCTGTAAAGAGACAGATGATGAAATACATAGCATGTAGCTACAGAATTACTGCAGGTTAACATCTTTCGCCACGATTGTTGTTGGGATGTAGAGGTAAGCTGATGTGGTAGTGCTACAAGGCCCTGCACACTGAGTTTTTTCAGAGGCACACTCCAAATGTAGTTACGTGAAATCTCCCAGAATGCCTTGCGAATCATCACCTATAGCCTAGGACCTGTTCACATGTGTCGATGAGGGCCTTCTTGCAGCTTTCCCAATGTTCCTCAACATCTCCCATTTCTGCTAATGCTTGGAATCTGTTTCTACGTGTAAGCCCTGCTTCCTGTCTAACCTGGTGATCCCCTAGTTTCCTGATGTTGATTTATTTTTATTTTTTTATTTTTTTTGCAATGTCCCAAGTATTACCTACATCTCCTCTGTGGAAAACTCTAATCCCGACGCAGCAGTTATTGTGCTCGGCGATTTTAATCACACCAACAGAACTTCCCAATTACAAACAACAGGTGTCATGCCCCAGCAGAGGAGCTAACATACTAGACCACTGCTACGTTACTATCAACGAGGCTTACCGTTCGTTCCCGAGGGCACTGCTGGGAAGGTCCGACCATGCCATGCGGCTCCTCGTCCCGAAATATAGAGAGAAACTTAAATCCTGCAATACGACACCCAGCCATGCAGTTTCGTATCGCTCATAGCCACTGCTAGCTTCAGCAATGTTTGAAGTGTCTGGGACATCTTTTTTCTTGAAAAATCCATCCATCTGTCGCTGTTTTCGTTTAATTTTTCGAAGTTATTTAACGTGATATCTTATTTGTGCACCTAGCTAGCTAGATCAGCTTTTTGTATCTTTTAGATGGTACTACCGGTGACTTTTAGCCCGTTATTTGCGAGGAGAAAACACAGGCGCCCGAGCATTTCGGAAGGTAGCGGGGATGGTTGAGTCTGCACGGTTCTCATGCCGGTTCACATTTAGACCAATCAGGAGTAGCCCTTGTGTCACGTCGTCAACTGAATGTCATTAATCTGATTTTGGATCAGCGGTTAGAGAGAGATGGGTGTGGATTTAGGTGCACTTTTAGTCAACATCCATTATAGCGCTGATCTAGGATCAGATATATTTTAATCAGCTAAAATGTTCAGAGGTGGATTTTTTTATTTTTGTTTTTTTAGTTTTTTTTTGTGGACTGAATCAATTAGTGGCGGAGGAAATTCATTCGTGGCGGCCCGCCACCAATAAATGCATATAGAGGAAACACTGGGTGTATCCTCCCATTGTATGACTCATCTTGCATGGATTTAGCTGGAAGCCGCGGTATGCACCTATTGCGGTGAAATCGCCCCTGATCTCGTCATGTGTGATGGTAGCCTGTTTACTGGACTGATACACAAACTCCCGGTCCTGGAATTTATGGAACCGGATGATGACTGCTCGTTTCTGGTTGTGTCTCGGCGGGGCCAAGGTCCCAATTTAATATTAATCAAAGAGGAATTAAAGATTGGGGGGGAATTTCTTAATGTAAAATATATAGCACCTAATTTATGTAAGCCCTTTTTAGAGCCCAAGGGATTTGCCGTTTCAAAGTCGTCATAAAACAGCTGAATCTGCAAGGCATCTTTTTCTACAGAAAATAGGGGACTTTCTTTCAAATAGGTGGCATCTCTTAAATCTGCATACACACCTTCCTTGTGAATGTGCCTGGGCTTGAACATGTCTGCACGTTCTGGATTTTGAAAAATGTTCTTAAGTGTTTCCAAAATGGGAACATATGCAAACTTATCAGTTACAATAACCTGGTCATATGTTCTTGTAGTTCTGTTTCTTCTACTGTCAAATCGTGTGCCAAGCACCTTTTCAATAGGTACAACACTTCCCCATTTTCCTTTTAAGTGTTTGTTTCTTTTAGCTTCAGAATTTAAAGGTGTGAATGGGTTTTCCATTTTTTTTAAAGGATTGTTCTATTTTTTCTTTACTATCTGTGTCCTGTGAGGATACGCACTGTAAAGCTGCATCTTTAGCCTGACTATGAAGAGTTCTTCTGGGAAATCCTACCACTCTCCTTGATAGGAAGAATAGAAAGTATAAGAATGAATATTTTACCAAGGTTGCTATTCCTCTTCCAATCACTACCTATTTATGTTCCTGTTTCCACCTTCTCTGTATTGGATAAATGGTTGTCCAGGTTCATTTGGCAAGGCAAACGACCCAGACTTAAATTTAAAAGACTACTCTGCACAAATGAAAGAGGAGGTCTGCACCTACCTAGCCTGAAAAAATATTACTGGGCAGCCCAACTCAGAGCAATGATTGCATGGATATCCCAAGACACTGACACTATATGGGTGGGAATGGAGCAGAGTGAATGCCCAAATGTACCTTTACATACAATACCATTCTTAAACCAAGACATATGGGGGAAAAAGAAAGTTACAAATGTATGGAGCAAAAACACTTTACAAATATGGTCAACTGTGAGGAAAAAGCTACAACTTCCCATGGCCACTTCCAGAGCTATAATGATAGCAAACAACTGTGAGTTTCCTCCAGCTAGGTTAGACAAGGGATTCCTGAAATGGAAGGAAAGGGGTTTAGTGGTTCTGGACCAGCTATTTGACAAAGCAGTCCTCAAATCATTTGAACAACTCAAAGAGGAATATGACTTACCAAATCAAGACTTCTATAGATACTTGCAAATTAGACACTATTTACAACATCACCAAGAATGGGAACAGCTCTGCTCATTACCAACACAACTAGAACACCTCTTTATATTAACAACTAAAGGAACAGTGAAGACAAAGTTCATATCACGTATCTACAAGATATTGCAGGAAGAGTTAAAAGAAGATAACTTAGATATTAAAGAAAAATGGGAACTAGAAATGAACACAATCATTTCAGATGAGCAATGGGAGATTTCATGCAGTCAGGGACAAGGTAACCAATAGCCCAAACTGGAAGGAATTTGGATGGAAAATTAAAATGAGATACTTTTACACTCCACTTATAACATCGAAATGGAGCACCACCTCAGATCACTGCTGGAGGGGTTGTGACATGGTTGGAGATCACACGCATATATTTTGGGACTGCCCAAAGATATTAGAATACTGGCAAAATATACAAAGAGAAATTAAAAAATGTCTCTCTATAGATCTACCTCTAGAACAATCACATTTCATATTAGGGATACTCCCAGCTGATCTTGAAGAAAACAGCCAAACATACCAACTGAGAATCCTTCTCTTAATAGCTAACAAGGCAATCACAACCTCCTGGCTGAAGCCACACCCCCCAACAGTTATACAATGGAGGGAAAGAATCCAACAAGTCTACAACATGGAACGTACAACAGCACTATTGAAATTAAAATTAGACACATTCCATTACCACACACCATTAGATGGTCATCCATTGCACTACATTTTCATTTGATCTGACTGATATGCAGATGTGTTTATTTATATTTGTATTTTTATTTATTTTTTATTTATTTTTTCCCTTTCTTTTCTCTTACCATGGTTGGTTGTTGTTATTGTTACTGTTGTCACACTGCTGCTGTTGTTGATAATGGTGATAATGATTCTGTTTATTGGCTGTTGTGGTTGTTAATGCCAGCGAGGAAATTAGGGATTATTTTTGTTGTTGTTTGTTTTTTCTTCTTTTACTTCATTGTTATTATTTATTTTTAAGAAAGATATTCATGGACTGTTATTCCTTTGCGACTTACCCCTGACACCTTTATGTAACATCAATATGTTGTGAAATATTGTTTGACTGCACTTGATAAAAGAAAATGATAATAACAATTTAAAGTAAAAAAAAAAAAAAAGACTTCCATGGATGACACAAAACTATTTACACTAGACTGACTTAATCCACCTGCTTTGAGTTGTGCGACAGCAGTGGCACATATCTATGGTGCTCTTATTGGACTTTCTTAAAAGATAAGATGTCGACGTCTCAACTAGACCATCTGTCACCCCCTCTTCTACACTGCTTAAAGGAACATCAGTGTCAACCTGTTGGTCAAAATTATCAGTGTGTTTAGTGTTTAAAACCAGAAAAAGTACCAAACACACAGCTACATCCAGTGTGAACACATTTCTTAGCGCCCGGTGTTTCGCCCTTTCGGCTCTCCGTTGCCACATGACTTTCACCTGTGTGTGTTTGTCCCTCTTGGCTCTTTCCTCTGCCTGCTCTCCGGATTCCTCTGTCTCATTCCCTGCCAAGAGGGACAAACACACAGGTGAAATAGTCATGTGGATGATGGTTTGACTGGCGACACCTGCTGCCAATCATCCCATCATCCCCATTCCACTAAAGCTTAGCTCTACCTGCAGGCTAGAATGTGCCATGTCCCCCACAGTGCATTTGATGTGAATTTGTATATGATGGTATAATCTCCATCTTTTCATATTTTGGGCTCACATGGTTGGGAGCTGAAAATAAAGTTGTTGAATGCATTAATTTGTGTTAAGTTGTCATTTTTACTCACTTCATGGAATATTTGTAGTTAGACTTTTAAATGACCGGTAAGTGTAAAAATAACACCACACAGATTTTATTTAACAAATATTGGCAAGTTTCTTTGACACCATGCAGTGTTAATTGATGTTAAAATTCTACTCTATCAGAGTTGGTTTTTCACTGTAAGAGAGTAAATTATCAACACAGCAGTGTGTAAAATCAACACTTATCTGAGTCAACTGACCCTCCAGTGTTAACGTTTAATAACTCAATGCAGTGTTAATGAGCATAGGAATTTAACTCAATCAGAGTTGATTTGTTATCACAGAAGAGTGAATTATCAACACTACTGGGAGTGATATTAACACTCCACAGAGCTAATTAACCTGTAGTGTTAAGTTTAAACAACACAAAACAGTGTACACCAGTTACTTTTTTACTCTATTTAAAATGTTAACACTAGGGAAAGAGTCAGTTTAAATCCAATTTGGAGTAGGACCATATACACTCCGGAATAGTGTTAAATGTAACTCTTTAAGTGTTACTTTAGCACTGCAAGATTTACTGTGTAGTGCGTTCCACAACGGACCTTGGCCGGCCACGCGCTAAATTATACTGGATTTTCTCCGGTGTCTGGGAGTTCGCAAAGGGAGTGAGCAGCCATATAAGAATAAGACCACCTGATAAGAATAAGACCATTATATTATTACAGTATAAGCAGCACTCGAGTTGAGGGGGGATGGCATCCCCCCAGAAATAAAAACAGTCAAAATCGTCCCCCTCTTTCCATACTTTGTCATTTTATCAATGAACGTGGTATTACTGCTATTTCAAGGTGTGAGGGGGCACGCACACATGCAATGACATTTTTACCAAGTTACTGACACTGAAGTCACTGACGCTGAGGGGATGCTAAAATTGTCCTCATGATAAAATCCACCACCTCCCCTGATTTTCTTTTACAACTTGAGTACTGCCTAGATAGATCATTTTCGAGATGGAATTGAAAATCTTATATTCCTAAAAGAAACACAAGTGACAGTGTATATATATATATATACACATTATTAAATATTTTTTCTATATTTTTGTCAAACGAAATCAAATAAATACAGTAGAGATATCAATCCAAAATATAGGCTTTTATTGCAACCAACTAATTAAACTATGTTTGTGCATATGGTTCAATTTACTTCAAACAGTAAACCTGTGGGCATGGGCAACGCGTTGATGCAACCTAGGTCTAATGGGTTATTTAACACCATAACGCGACACTGGGGACTTTTTTTGTTGACGTTTTTTTTGCGCTCCGGGACCTTTCAGAGGCTTTGGTTGCCTCTGTCACCGGAGCACTTTTTGCTCCGGCACCTCCAGATTTACAAATTAAGCACTGCGTAACTGTGTTAGCTGGGAGATAGCCTTTCACTAGTATTTCTCTCATTTGCATATGGGCTATACCATCTTCCAATCATGGACGGAAACAACTTTAAATTTACTTCAATTTAGTAGTTAATTAGCCGGGGAACATAAGACCGGGGAACATAGGACCCTTTTTCGGGAGCGGGGAACATAGGACCCTTTTTCGGGAGCGGGGAACATAGGACCCTTTTTCGGGAGCGGGGAACATAGGACCCTTTTTCGGAAGCGGGGAACATAGGACCCTTTTTCGGAAGCGGGGAACATAGGACCCTTTTTCGGAAGCGGGGATCCAGGGAACATAGGATCCGGGGAACATAGGTACGCTCCCAGTCAAATGACTTCACAATCTTTCAAAAAGACTGCCACGCCACCCCCCCCCCCGGTGACCATACAGGAGAACAACAGCATGCTTGTCTCAGTGGGGTGGTGGTGGTCTCAGTGGGTGATAAATGAATACACACGGACACAACATTATTATTATGGACGATAATGATAAATGAATACACACGGACACAACATTATTATTATGACATTAGGCATGTGATACGGGGATGACGCTGTCAAAAAGCTTGTCCGTAACGTCCGGAACACTGCAGAGCTCCTGTAAACAGCTGGTGGGGAACAGCGCTGGACCTGAAGCTAATGAGCCGTATTAGTAGAAGTGAAGTGATTGTGCATGTAGTCTGATTATCATTATTCGTGATCGCAGAGAATTCAGCTACGTTTTCAATTATTAGTTCTATTCTGTCATGAGCATCTGACCAGGAAATCAAATTGCTTTCGATCTGATCTGCGAAATCCCAAATGACTTTTGCTAGTCCTGCCATTGAACATTGTCCTGCCCCCAGAGAATGACTGACAGGCCGGTAGAACATGAGAATGGGATAATTTGAATAATATATTCTAATATATTAGCCTATAGGCCTAAGCGTGTCCATGCAATTCATCAGAGCAACGCATCCGGGTACTTTGGCTCCCGTCATGTCCACGCCCCTTTTTGGGTGATAGAAGTGTAGAAGTTTGACTGGCGGTCAATGGACATTTCTGGTCTTTGCTACTTTAATCCGATAAAATAAGAAAACCGTAGTGCTTTTTAGATATTAGGAGCCCAAATCCGATGGCCAGTTAGGCAAACTATTATATAGTGTCATTGCCGATCAATGATCGACGTCGTTATATAGAGAAGATTAATGAAATAGGGGTTGATTCATCAGAGCAGTCATACGTCATCTCCTGTCATCAGGCATTTGTTGTTCTTCATTTGATTTACGCGGTCAACAAAAATACATCGCTCCCCTCTCTCTCCACTACCGCCATGCAAGGTGCGCAGGTGCTTAAATTACCTTGCAATATCACCCCCCATAACCATATGACTTCTCAATACGGTGATCTAGGCAATAAACAAACAATCAAAGTAAACTCACAATAAACCCATTAGCCTGTTATACTAAATACCCCCTAAATCATATTCTTACCTCCTACAACACCTCAGGCCTTTGGGTCGGGTGGTTCATCCACATGGATGGAGGCAGACTGAAAGGACACATCCATATAACGACGTCGATCATTGATCGGCAACGACACTATATACGGTAATTGTTTGCCTGACTGGCCATCGGATTTGGGCAGTCTGGGGATTTACACGGCAACGGAAATTCCCATTGACCGCCAGTCAAACTTCTACACTTCTATCACCCAAAAAGGGGCGTGATCATTCTGATGACAGGGAGATGACGCGCAATTGCTCTGATGAATGCCATTATTGCATGAAATGGTCAACGTTTGAATTTTGTCAGCATGTGTTTACTAGAACATGGAAATGCAAACGCTAATCACATTATTGCATTACAATTGTCATATTGACTCAAATAATGCAGGCAAAAGAGGATTTTTTTTTCTTCTTTTTTTCATTCAAACCTTTATTTAAACTTGTAAGTTACTGAGGTTGCCCTCATTTACAGCAGCAACGAGTGAACAAAAGAGAACCAACAATACAAGTCATAAACAGAATAAAAATCAAACCAAAATATAAAACAAACAAACAAACAAAAAACATTACTAAGAAATGTACAACATAATTTAAAAACAGTTACAAGAAGTGACACAGAGGGGAAAAACCAAGTTCTTAAAATCATTGAGTGATGGGAGAGTGACCAGTTTCAGAGAATTCTGAATAGAGTTCAAAGTGTTAGCAGCATCATAAGCGTAGGCTGTCCTACCCAGCTTAGTAGACATTTGAGGGACCGTACAAACCAACCACTCGCTGGAGCGTGTTTGATAGGAAGAAACATTCCAGTCCAACAGGGAAGTAATATAGGGGGGGAGTTTGCCTGAAATCCCCTTAAATATAAATTGATACCAGTGATAATCTCGGCGGGCTGCGAGAGATGTCCAGCCAACCTTATCATATAAGACACAGTGGTGAGTGTTATATTTGTCTTGAGTGATGAATCTGAGTGCAGAGTGGTATACCGAATCCAGAGCCTTTAAGGTAGTGACAGCCGCGTGACGATAGATCACGTCTCCATAGTCCAGTACAGACATAAAAACAGATTCAATTACTCTCTTTCTACAGCTCGGCGGGAAGTTACTGCGATTTCTGTAGAGAAAGCCAATCTTCTGACGTAGTTTTGAGGACAAAATATCAACATGATGTTTAAAAGTGAATTTTTCATCAATCCATAAACCAAGGTACTTATACTCCTTGACTCGCTCTAGTATGGAGCCATTTGATATGGAAATTTGGAAGCTATTAACATCAATATTTCTAGACTTAGTAAAAAACATGACTTTTGTTTTGCTAGCATTTAAAACCAATTTAAGTTCTTTAAACGCCTTTTGAAGATGATCAAAAGCTTGTTGCAATTTCAGATTAGCTGACTCAAGAGAATCCGCAGTACAATTGATTATCGTATCATCCGCGTAAAGGTGAGCCTTACATGAGTCGTCCAGAGCAGTTAAAATATTGTTTATATAGATTGTAAAAAGAACCGGACCCAATATTGAACCCTGCGGAACACCCTTAGTAAGGGGCAGGAACTCAGACCGGACAGTACCAACACTTACACACTGGCGCCTATCAGAAAAGTAATTAAGGAAAAAGTTTAAAGAAGTGTTATCCAAGCCTAAGCTAGCTAGACAATGCAGAAGTAGAGAATGATCTACTGTATCAAAGGCCTTAGACAGGTCAATGAACAGGGCTGCACAGTGTTTTCCCTGATCCAACGCTGTAACAATATCATTTACAACCAGAGTGGCAGCTGAGATTGTACTATGCTGGGCTCTGAAACCTGATTGAAATGGACTGAGCACAGAGAAGGTAAAAAGAAAGGATTTCACTTGGACATTTACTAATGACTCCAGCACTTTTGCTAAACAACATAAACGAGAGATTGGTCTGTAATTGTCCACATTATCCCTGTCACCTCCTTTGTGTAATGGCATCACCCTAGCGGACTTCCACTCAAGGGGGAGTTTCCCTTCAGAAACAGTGAGGTTTAAAATGTAAGTCAACTGTTCAACTATAACTGGGGCAGCTAATTTAATGAAGAAGGCCTCTAGGTCATCCTCACCAGTAGTACACTTCCGGTTAATAGACTGAAGTGCCCCAAGAACTTCCTCGTGCGTAAACGGAAGAAAAGAAAAGTTTGAGCGGGGAGAGGCTGTAGATGGTTTAAACACTGAAGAGTGGGTAGCAACTGTTGCAGCAGGATTTGACCCAGTATTAATCCTGTCGAACAGATGTCCTGCCTCAGCAAAGTGCCTGTTAAAAGCCAGACAGATTTCATTCTGATCAAAGATCTCGTTATTTTCAATTTTAATTCGAAGGGATAGAAGGATAGAAGGGAGTTGGAGAATTGTTTCTTGTTTATGTTTACTGATTTCCAAAATTCAGAGGGATTAGAATACACGTTTGTAACTAGATCTAGGAAATAATCAGATTTTGCCTTTCTTACAGCGCTAGTGCATCTGTTCCTGATTTGCCTGAATGTAGTCCAATGAAGAGGGTCTCCCGATCGCCTAGCGAGGGCCCAGGCTAGGTTTCTGTCCATAAACAACAAAGATAATTCTGAGCTAAACCAAGGGGTAACTCTATCCTTAATGCGAATCATCTTAAGTGGTGCATGTCTATTAACCACTGTGTTAAAACAGTCGATAAATGAATGTAAGGCTACCTGAGCGTCAGATTCAGTTAAGGCAATTGGGTGTAAAGTTCCTTCCAGATCATCTAAAAAAGCTTGAGCATCAAACAGTCTGAAGTTTCTCCTCAGTACAGCGAGAGGCTTAAATTTAGCAAGTTTCATTTTTCTTATACAAGCAATAGGACAATGGTCACTGATTCCCAGATCGAAAACACCACAGGCAGAAATCCTGTCCGGTTTATTAGAACAAATTAAGTCAATGAGTGTGGATTTGGAATAGTTTTTGGGGTTAGGTCTAGTAGGTTCTGCGACTAGCTGGGATAAGCCCAGGTTCCCAAAGACTTCCTTGAGTCCTTGAGAGTTATCACTCAACCAGTCAAGGTTCAGATCACCCAGCACAAGCAATTCAAAATCAGAGTAAGCAGAGAGCAATTCAGCAAGAATATTAAGAGAGTCAGTATTTGCCGAGGGGGGTCTATAAACACCAGCAACATAAATTGAGCTATTGGAGCCCAGGACAACCTTCAAAACAAGTAACTCAAAAGACTTTGGAAGAGTAACTGACTTGATTAGTGAAACAGCATACCTTGATTTGACATATATGGCGACACCCCCTCCTCTTCCAATTCTGTCAGCCCTAAACAAATTAAAATGTTGCAGTTCCACAGCTGAGTCACAAGCTGTGTTTCGTAACCATGTTTCAGATATAACCACAATGTCAGGGTTTGCTTCAGTAACAAGTATTCTCAGGTGGTCCATGTTATCATGCTGAAGAAGGCTTCTAGCATTTAAATGTATCAGCCCCAACCCTTTCCTATCCTTAAGGGATTGGGGGTTATTGAGAGGGGATGAAATGAAAATGCTATTGTGGGATTGCATAGTAATTTTCACTTTAGAATGAACTTTTGAATTTTGTCAGTTACAAAGCAGCGCATGATTTTGAAAATGAAATGTCAAATGGCTTTGCAGTATTGTTAGCTCTGATAGTATTTCACTGTTAGGTTTTAGTGGGATCTCTTTATAATATAAATCTGTGTGTCATTGCTCTATCACACCGTTCAGCTGTTGTCTGTCATGTTTAGAAGATGGTCTCTGCATCGGGCAGCCTGACTGGCAGTCGGTACAGAGTGTCTTGCGGGCTGGCGTCAGGCTGACTGATGTTGATTATTACGATGTGGCACGGTGTTCCAAGGCTTACCAGTATCTGACTCCCAGGGTATTTAAACCATCCTGGGCCAGAGGGTGATTGTTCATATGCTTGTACTTTACTGACGAAGTTACTCTGCTGTGGGCTTAATAAAATCTGTTAAGTACTCATTGGACCCGTGTTTGGAATATTCTCTTTCTTGTCAATCATGTATGCTGCACACCTAATCTATCTGAGATGACACAACGCATGTAAGATCACGAATCCTCAATAGATTGATCCATTCCATCATTTTACCGACAAGAAGATTCTTCAGTATCATTTTAATATTGACAGCGAATGTGCATACCAGGTACATGAAAATGAAAATGAAAATCATATGATTGCATTTGAATTTGAATATTGACTGAAAGAATGCATGCAAAAGTGGAACATGCAATTGCAATCTCAAATTGTATTAACATTTGAATTAAGTCCACTATATGCTTCCATACAGAACTTGCATCTTATGTTTGTGTGAGAAGAACAATACTTCCGTCTACCAAATACTTTTCACCTGGGACGTGCATACCAGACAGGTGGGAAAAAGGCACAGCAGCGCGCGCCTCTTTCACCTCAGGTGGTTGAAAAAGTTTGGCATGGGGTCTGAGACCCTGCGGGCCTTCTACAGAGGCACAACTGAAAGCATCCTGACTGGGTGCATCACTGCCTAGCATGGCAGCTGCACTGCCCTCAACCGCAGAGCGCTACAGAGGGTGGTGCGGACAGCCGAGCGCATCACTGGATGTGAGTTTCCCTCCATCCAGGATATATACGACAAACGGTGTCATCAAAGATCCCAGCCACCCCAAACCACAGCCTGTTCGAACAGTGTGTGTGTGTGTGTGTGTGTGTGTGTGTGTGTGTGTGTGACAGTTGTGAGTGTGTATCCAATGTATCCTCAGAACACTTAAGGAATGAAAGAAATTAAAACTTTTCAGATTTAAATAATTTGTATTTGTAATTTCATTCTTTACAAATGTTTACATACACTTAAAACGGCCAGCTAACACATGAACACACGGTACAGATGTCCTGTTATCAAACACATCACACCGCTTAAAACAGCAGTGGTACGGTCTCCTAGCTCTGGTACTGGGCGGGAGGGAGGGAGGAGGGGAGGAGAGGATAAAGGAGGGAGTAGGGGAAGGAAGAGGTAAGAAGGGAGGGAGAGAGGTGGGAGGGAAGAGGTAAGAAGGGAGGGAGAGAGGTGGGAGGGAAGAGGTAAGAAGGGAGGGAGAGAGGTGGGAGGGAAGAGGTAAGAAGGGAGAGAGAGAGGTGGGAGGGAGGGAGAGAGGTAGGAGGGAGGGAGAGAGGTAAAGAGGGAGAGAGGTGGGAGGGAGGGAGAGAGGTAAGGAGGGAGGGAGGAGAAGTCCATTCCTCTGAAGAACCGTTCAATCCAGCACTTCGTCCTGTGTGTGTGTGTGTGTGTGTACCAGATCTCCATGGCAACACACAGACAGCCACGGGAGGGTCGGTCCACCAGGGAGAAACAGCTTGTTGACTCCAGACAGTCTCTAGTCCAGTCAGCAGGGCCTGTTCCCATTGGTCGTTGTGGTCCAGTGGTCCTACCTGGTCTGGTCCAATCGGGTGTGAGGGAGCTGTGGGCCTTCCTCTTCCTGGTCCCTGTGACCCCCTGTGACCCCTGACCTCTGACCCCGGTCACTGGCCGGGCCAGGAGGCGCGGAGGTTGAGCAGGATGAGGACGTCGCAGGGTGCGAGGCGGAACACCCCCAGCTCGTTGAGGGCCGCCACGGGGGAGGGCTGCTGCTGTCCCTGGGGGGTGTCCCCCTCCTCCTCCCCCCCCCCCCCCTGCCTCAGCACGTCACGCAGCAGCAGGGCGGAACCCACGTTCAGACAGAGCAGGATGCAGGCCTCCTTCACACTGGAGGGGAGGAGGGGAGAGAAAGAGAGATAAGGCCTTCTATACACTTGGGGGGGGGGCATGGTGATACACAGAGAGAGAGAGACAGAGAGAGAGAGAGAGAGACAGAGAGAGAGACAGACAGAGAGAGGCACAGAGAGAAAGAAAGAGACAGACAGAGAGAGGCACAGAGAGAAAGAGACAGAGAGAGAGAGACAGAGAAACAGAGAGAGAGAGAGACAGAGAGAGAGAGAGATAGAGAGAGAGAGACAGAAAGACACTCACTGTTTGAAGAAGTTCTCGGGTCTCTTGCAGTAGTGTCCAAACAGAGGGAACAGGTTCCTGGTCATGTCAAACTGCAGTTGGGCTGCCCCGCCCTCGTTGAAATGGTTGTACAGGATCACCTGAGACACACACACACACACACACACACACACACACACACAATTAATGAGGTGTGTCACAAGGTGCATCACGCTGACACTCCCAGACAGACATCTCACTTGCTCACTTAATCAAATGTATCGATTGTAAGTCGCTTTGGAATAAGGCGTCTGCTAAATGCCAAAAATGTCAATGTCAATGTAAAATGTAATCTCCAGACGCAGACCGACAGACAGTCAGACAGACAGACAGACAGTCTTACGTCCTGGTAGAGGTAGAGGTCCAGGCGGTCGGCCAGGCCCTGCCAGGCGGAGTGGAAGAGCGGCAGGCAGAGCAGCTCCTGCAGGCGGAGCAGGTGGTCCCTCAGGCAGAGCATCATGGGACACGCGGAGCTGGACAGAGACATGGTGGCCTGGTCGCTCTGGGAGGGCAGGGACAGCCATCTGAGGGGGGGCGGAGGGGGAGGGAATACAGAGGGTTTACATCAGGTAAAATTGTCTATATCAACAACGTTTGCAGGAAAAGTGCTATACAAATAAAAGTTATTATTATCATTATCAATCAAATGAATAAACCTAACCCTAACCCTAACCTAATATTCATAACCGTAACCACTACCAGTACCCCCCCTCCTCCCTCCCAGACAGAAATTGCCTGCGTTCGTAAATTCGCTGTGGAATCTGATCAGCGCTCATGGAATGCCTCTTGTCCAAACAAATGACTTGGTCCCGTTTATGACTTTGAACCCAGTGTGTGCTCCGGCGCTCTCAGAGCAAATGTACAAACGCACTCGTGTCCAACTCCTGTAAGTACTGCAGCAGTAGCCAACAGGATGAGCTTCTACAGAAAACATCTTGACCGACCCACCCACACCCACACCCACACCCACACCCACACCCACACCCACACCCACACCCACACCCACACCCACACCCACACCCACCCTCACACCCCTACCCCCCCCCACCTGTCCCTGCAGTAGGGCTGGCTCTTCTTCTTCACTTCTCTCATGACGGCGTCCAGTAGCCGCCCCACCATGTCGCCCCTCAGCCTCTCCAGCAGACCCAGCAGACCCTCGAACAGAGACCCCTCCAGGGAGGCCAGGCGGCCCACCTCCAGCACCCCCAGCCCCCCCAGCACCTCCTCCTCCCCCAGGGACACCGCAGCCTGCTGCAGCTGCAGGAAGAACTGGAGGGGTGGGGAGGGGGGAGAGGAGGGGAGGGGAGGGGGGAGAGGAGGGGTGGGGAGGGGGGGGAGAGGAAGGGAGAGGAGCATCAACACTGCTGCAACCTACTAATAAAAAAAGTAAACATTTTCTGAAAAGGAAATCAAAATAAATATTCTCTCGAATAAATAAAAGAAATAAATATCCATTAAGGTGCGTTTGAAAGGGAACTTAGAGACTTAGAGAGTGCATCAATTAAGGCCACGCAGTCTGGCCCTTTAACCCCTAACCCTGCATAGGGAGGCTGTGTCCCAATAAAGCGTTCTCACCACGTTGTCCCCCCAGTCCCCCAGCACGGTGCTGATGTAGTTGGCAGCATTCAGCACGGCGCCGTAGCGAGCGCCCAGCGGACAGCGAGACTCCTCCTTCATCACCTGTCAGAGGGGCAGGGGTCAGAGGGTTAGGGTTAGGGTTAGGGTCGGGGTCAGAGGATAGTACGGTTAGATAGAGGGTCTAGTAACCTAGGGTTAGAGGTCAGAGGGTTAGGGTCAGGGGTTAGGGTCAGAGTTAGGGTCAGAGTTAGGGTCAGGGGTCACCTGGGTCAGACGGATCCGGAAGTCGTCCACCAGTTCTCGCTGCAGCGCCAGGAAGCTCAGCTGGGCCCGCGGGGACGGGAGGGACCGGTACCTGTCTGGAGGGGGGGGGGGGGAGACAGGTAGGGAGAGAGAGAGGTAGAAAGAGAGAGAGAGAGGTAGAAAGAGAGAGAGAGAGGTAGAAAGAGAGAGAGAGAGAGGGACAGAGAGAGAGGTAGAGAGAGGGACAGAGAGAGAAAGGCAAAGCAAGTTTATTTGTATAGCACATTTCATACAACTATTGGGGCTTTTCCACTAGAGGGCTGACCCGGGTCAGCCCGGGCTGGCCTGCTTCTTTGGCGCTTTTCCATTTGTCGGCCTGGGTCGGGTCGGGTCGGGTCGGGTCGCTTCTTTAGCTACCCATCGATGGCAGGAACCTTTTTTGAGACCCGGAACCTTTTTGCCAGGCTGCGTGTGACGTGTGACGCTGCACACCGTTGATTGGTCAATGGAAATCGTCATCCCATGTTCATAGATTTCATCACTAACCGCCATTTTTAAATACCACAACAGATTTCGCTCTAGGAAAATGTCACTTACAGTTTCTGTAATAACGTATTAATAAAGATTTGAAAAAATATGATAACCATCGTATTATCTTAGTTTAATGTCATTTCAATGGCAAGGCAAGGCAAGTTTATTTGTATAGCACATTTCATACAACAGGGGCAATTCAAAGTGCTTTACATGCATTATTTAAAAATACAGCAAGAGGAGCATAATAAAAATAAAAATTACAATGAATAAAAGCAAATATAAGAAGTAAATAGATCAAACATTTAAAAAGACAATAGTTAATGGAAAAAAGACATTGATAGAAGTGTTTGTGTTTAATCATAACTGGTGCAAAACATGAAGGTTTTTAGCTTAGATTTAAATATTTTAAGGGTTTGGGCCTGTTTGATTTCTTCAGGGAGTTTGTTCCAGGAGCATGCAGCAGCGTGACTGAAAGCTGCTGCACCGTGTTTTGTTTTTACTCTTGGAATTATTAGCTGATTTGTCTCAGCTGACCTTAGGGACCTTGCGGGAATATAGGGTGGGAGGAGATCTGATATGTATTTTGGTCCAAGACCATTTTGTGATTTGTATGTAATTAGGAGGATTTTGAATTCAATTCTCTGAGAGACTGGTAGCCAGTGCAGGGATCTCAGGATTAGTGTAATGTGTTCACATTTCTTTGTTTTTGTTAGGACCCTAGCAGCGGCGTTTTGGATGAGCTGCAATTTACGAACAGCTCCTTTAGATAGGCTTGTTAGTAGACCATTACAATAATCAAGTCTACTCGAAACAAATGCATGGATGAGTTTTTCAAGGTCTTGCTTGGACATGAAACCTCTCATTCTTGGTATGTTTTTCAGGTGATAGTAGGCTGATTTAGTTATTGAGTTTATGTGGCTGTTGAAGTTTAGATCGGAGTCTAGAATTACACCAAGATTTCTGACCTGTTTTTTAGTGTGAAGAGAGAGAGAATCAAGTTTTGCACTGACTTTCGATCTTTTGTCAGGTGCACCGAATACAATTATCTCTGTTTTGTCCTTGTTTAGTTGGAGGAAGTTTTGTGTCATCCAGGCATTTATTTGCTCAATGCAATTACAGAGATTGTCAATGGGACGATAGTCGTTCGGTGAGAGGGCTATGTAGATTTGAGTGTCATCCGCATAGTTGTGGTAGGCAATTTTGTTCTTTTTTATGATGTGTCCCAATGGAAGCATGTAGAGATTGAATAGAAGGGGGCCAAGGATTGACCCTTGGGGAACCCCACATGTCATTTTAATTTGGTCAGATACAAAGTTGCCAATGGAGACATATTAGCTTCTGTCCTGTAGGTAGGATCTAAACCAGTTTAGGGAAGTGCCCGAAAGTCCTACCCAGGTACTGGTTGTTAAAATCCCTGAATATTTAGGGATTTTAACAACCAGTCCTATTAAGAATCCAGAATGTCATGGTCCACAGTGTCAAAGGCAGCACTAAGATCTAGTAGTATCAAAACTGAGATTTTCCCGGAGTCTGTGTTTACGCGAATGTCATTAAGGACCTTAATAAGGGCCGTTTCAGTGCTATGTAGGGGGCGAAAGCCTGATTGAAAGTCATCAAAGAGATCATTTAGGGTCAAATAATTGCTGTAATAAGTAATAAGTTGTTCGTGGGCAACCATTTCAATAATTTTTCCTGTACAGGGAAGGTTTGATATGGGTCTGTAGTTGTTTAGTACAAATGGGTCTAGGCCGTTCTTTTTTAGTAGAGGCTTAATAACTGCAGTTTTCAGGGCTTCAGGGAAGATTCCTGATGAAAGGGAGGTGTTAATTATTTGTATTAGTTCGCCTGCCATGCAGCTAAATATGTTTTTTAAAAAGCTTGTTGGCAGGACATCAAGGGCACAGGTGGATGGTTTAAGACGTGACATGATTTTATCTAGGGTCTTGTAATCAATGGTGTTAAATTGTGACATGGTTGTTATGTCCGCCCTATTTGGGGTTGTTAATGGGGACATGTTTTTCATGCCTGACACAGAAGACCTAATGCCTTGTCTAATGGTTTCTATTTTATTGTTAAAAAAGGATGCAAGCTCATTGCATTTACTAGTTGAGTGAAATTCCTGAGCAATGGGTGTTGGGGGATTTGTTAGTCTGTCAACAGTTCTGAAAAGGATGCGGGCATTATTGATGTTATTGTTTATGATCTTAGAGAAAAATGATTGCCTGGCACTTCTTATTTCTAAGTTATAGTTCTGAAGATTCTCCTTATAGATATCATAGTGGACTTGAAGGTTTGTTTTTCTCCATCTGCGCTCTGCTTTACGACATTCTCTTTTTTGGGTCTTTACGGATGGGGCAGTTCTCCAGTGAACTTTTTGCTTACCAGAGATGCATTTGGATCTAATGGGTGCAATATCATCAATGGTTTTTTGTGATTTGTAAGTTGAAATCGTGTAGAAGGTCATTTACAGGTCATTTACATTTGGAATAGAAGTTTGGGGGGGGGGGGCTAGGGAAAAGGCCTGTGTGAACAGTGCACTGGTCTTTTCATTGATATATCGTTTGGAAATAGTTTTAGACATAGTTTGAATAACAGGAAAGATAGATACGTCAAAGAATATGCAACAGTGGTCAGACAGGGCAATGTCAGTTACAACAACATTTGAAATATCTAGGCCTTTGGTGATGATAAGGTCCAGAGTGTGACCTCGATTATGATTAGGGAGGTTCACATGTTGTTGAAGTTCAAAAACATCTAACAGAACAGAGAGTTCTTTGGCTTTGTTGTCCTCTGAGTTATCTACATGAATATTGAAATCACCAGCAATGATCAGACCATTAAATTCAGTAGTAATGATGGAGAGAAGCTCTGTAAGTTCATTAAAGAAGCTAGTAGAGTATTGGGGTGGTCTGTATAAAATTATTTTTAAAAATCATTATAATAAGATATTCAAATGATAAAAATTCCCCGAAGGATTTCTGTTTGCAGTTAAAACTGTCTCGGAAGAAAGAGGCGATTCCACCACCTTTTTTGTGGGATCTAATGACATCTAAGGTTCTAAAATTGGGGGGTGCTGACTCAATAAGAATTGGTGTCTTGTTATCTTTATCTAACCAGGTCTCAGTGATAAATAAGAAATCTAGTTCATAGGAGCTAATCAAGTCGTTGATTAAGAGAGACTTATTAGCTAAGGATCTGGCATTGAAAAGTGCTAGCTTGAGTGGTTTTGTGTTTGGTCGCTGTGTGTGGCAGGGTATAGAAATTCAATTTGAGGGGTGTATAAAGCATTCAGACTTGCAATTAACTGTTCTGTTACTGATTTGAACAGGGATAGCAAGAGTTGAGAGTCCCAGCTTTATATCAGGAATGTCAATGGTATCAACTCTATGGAAGCAGGGACTGTTAGAGCATCAACTGATTATGGGTGTCATCCGGGGGAGGGGGATGGGTGTTGTAGATAGCATCCTGTGGCGTCGGGGTGGGGCGATGGGTATTGTTGATGAGGCTGGCATTGTTGATGAGGCTGGCGTCGCAGGGAGTGTGGGGCCAGGTGTTGTAGAATGGAGAGATGGAGCAGCTTTCGGGTGAGCTCTACTCCTGTCTTCACCATTTTCTCTAACCTAGCTGAGAAAGGCAGGAACGGCGTGAGTTGGAGGAAGGAGAGCTCAGTGGACTCAGTGGATGAGTGTCTCTGGGAGTTTGGGGTAGAGTGGTTTGGGGGCAGGGAGGGAGGGTGGGGGGAGAGAAAAGGGGCTGGACCGTCGCCTTAGTGGGGGTTCAACGAGTTGGCTAATGATTCGTTTTGCCCTGTCGACTGTGGAGCGCAGTTTCGGCAATTGCGATGGGGAGATTGATAAGTCATCTGCAGCACGCACTTCAGCCAGCTGTGATGAGTTTGGAGGGCCCTTTACTGTAGGCTGTGATGAGTCGCAGGACTGTGGGGAGAGTTTATCCACTGTGAGCAGTTCAGCTGCCTGTGCTGAGTCTGAAGAATCCTGCGCTGTAGGCCTTTCAGTTGGTTTAAGAGCATCGAGGGAAGGGGGAGCAGAGTTTATGAGGTTGAAGAGTATGTTGTTCATTAAATGGTATTCTCCCGATCTGTTTAAGTGGAGGCCATCTCTTTTGAATAGGTCTCTCTGCCTCCAGAATATGTTCCAGTGGTCAATGAATTTCAGCCTTTTAAGTTAACAGTACGTGTTAAGGCTTAGGAGCCGGCTGAATTCCAGGTTACCTCTGTCAACAGTGGGTAGCGGTCCACAGATGAATGTCTCAATCTTAAGCTTGTCAAGTCTATTGAAAAGTTCCATGAAATCACGTCTCAAGTCTACTGAGCCCATTTTACGTGAATCGGTTTGTCCACCGTAATACAAGACGCTTTGTGTCTGGTTTTTAGACAGTGTTTCTTCCAAATCTTTTGTTATTTCTGAGACCGTTAGGTTAGGAAGACAGTGGATATGTAATTTTTTACCTCTTACGTTTCTGATCGCCGAGTCTCCAATCAACAAAGTATCTTTTGGAGGTGAAGTCTGTTTCATCCGCTGCATGTCACACAGAGAAGTAGAAGAAGGAGGGGGTGACCTTGAACTCGTGTCTGCGGGCCGGGGAGTCACCGGGGGGGGGCCGGGGAGTCACGTGATTCCCAGGCCTGGGAAATCTTGGCGTGACTCTGATGTTCTTATCTCGGGCCTTGGGAGTCATGCCAGCTCGCTGCTCTGCGGGCCGGTGTCTCAGACTCCTATCTCGGCTCTGTTTAGTCATGCAAGCCCATGGCTCGGGCCTACCTGTTGCTAATGATGCTAACGAGGACTTCAGTTGGCTGCTTTTCAGTAGTTTCGGGGGATATTTCATCTGTCCAGTGAATTTTGCAGCTGTCACCTGCCTCGTTAGCTTTGGGAAGTGTGAATTTTGAGGCTTGCGTGGGTGGAGAACCATTAGCGTAGCGATTCTCGAGTGCGGAGAGTCGCCCCTGGAGAGTATATTCCAATAAGTCTACTCTCTTTGAAAGATCCACACAACCTTGACAGATAGCAGGCATCGTAGAAATAAAAGCTATATAAAAAAAGTGTTAAAACTATAAAAAAAAGAAGCAAGAAAAAAGCAGGAAAGCAGTGGTATGAGAGGAGCGAGGGAGAAACACGTCTAATCTACTCAGAAGCAGGAAGCATCATAGAACTTTTATTTACAACAAGCATAACCAAAAAATCGCTATTATGGCGATGTGCTGTGCCTATGCTGTCCCTCAGTCCAGAGCTTCATCATCCCCCTTCTAAAACTGCCATCTCCCCTTTCCATCCCCCTTTCCATCCCTGCTATTTTATCAATGAACATTGTATTACTGTTATTTCAACATTTAAGTCTCTTTCACACATAGTTCCCTGTAACTTCAATGGAATCCCAAGCTGTGCCGTCCAGCCATTTTCGCCGTTCACTCATGAGTCAAATGCCGGTAGATTCGCGTCTTGTCGGCGTTTCCCTGGTTGCGAGATCTAAACTACTAGAACTGAAATCGGCAGGTAACAGGCACGTAACATCCATATGCTGTATATATGAATACATATATTTGACTACCAGCAAGACACCGGAGCACTCTATAAACGCAGAGATTGGAGCCCCGCGTCAGTCAGCCTTTTCGTAGAAATACATCGCTTCCCAATCCCTGGTTGCGAGATCTAAACTACAAATCTACTAGAACTGAAAGCGGCAAGTAGGCTAACAGGCACGTAACATCCATATGCTGTATAAATAAATATATTTGACTACCAGCAAGACAGCGCTGCACTCGTATCTATCAGCCTGTCTGTATGTCATAATGATGTCGTGGAATGGTCATTGAATGCCGATGCTGAGATACTGTGCTGATGGACCATTCGCTGACTGTCTTATTAAATCAAGTACAGAGATTCCGACCCGTGTTGAACATCCTATTTCCTTGTCAAATCGTGTATGCTGTGCACCTAATCTATCCTGAGAAGACACAACGCATTTAAGATCACAATCCTCAATAGATTGATTCCATCGTTTTACCAACAAGAAGATTCTACAATCTATCAGCCTTTCTGTAGAAATACATCGCTCCCTGTATAACGTTATATATCTAACGTTACATGCATTAAGGCTGATCTGTGCATGATGGTGCTGCATTTTGACATAATTCTTATCGCATTTCCCCCCGTTGTGCTGTGCTGTGCCGTTCCATAGTCCAGAGCTTCATCATCCCCCTTCTAAAACTGCCATCACCCCTTTCCATCCCTGGCATCATTTTATCAATGAACGTGGTATTATACATATTTACATATTACATATTTGTTGTTATTTGTGTCCGGTTGCTGGAGGAACCAGGACGCCGGCTACACTGCACAGTTTAGCCCGAAATAGAGAGAGTGCTTTACACCCCGAGAAGTTATGCTTTTAACCGTAAACTCAATGAACCGGGAGTTCACCCGCTGCTGCTCGCAGCACCGCGCCAGCTGATTGAAACTCCCTTTGACAGCGGGGGGAGAGAAAAGTTTTAACAGGGAATTCGCTCCGCGCTGTGTCGACCGTGATAGCAGTGTCGTATCGACACCATTCAAATGGTTTTGGATTCCCTGTCCTCTCCCCTATCCGGACACGTTTGAGTTGTTATCCTAACCCACGGTAAACCGAAGTTATTAACCCGCAAAGGGTGCCTCCGGGCACCGTGTTTGTCCGTAAATAACACGGCACACAATGATACTACAGTTCATAAAGCAGACAAGTGAAGGCAGTGGTTTTAAGGGTTCAAAAAACATGACTTTATTATGTGTACATAGCTTCCTCTCTCTCTTTCTCTTTCTCTCCCAAAAAAATCACGGTTAATAATATACCACATGCCGAGGAAAAAGTATACATAGCTTCAAGTTCCTCCATGTTGCTATTGTTGTGGCTGTGTTGTGTCTCGTGAAAATATACGTCACCACCATGGCGCGCTTTTATGACGCGTAACTCCGCCTACTATCGCCTACTCCTCCTACTCGTTCCTGGTCTGTTGTGTATAGTGGAAAACCAGAACTGTTCAAAAGCGTGCCGAAGCGAGCCGACCCGACCCGAGCCGGGCCGATAGTGGAAAAGCGCCATATGTAGATTTGTGTGTCATCCATGTCAGCATGTCATAGTTGTGGTAGGCAATTTTGTTCTTTTTTATGATGTGTCCCAATGGAAGCATGTAGACATGAATAGAAGGGGGCCAAGGATTGATCCTTGGGGAACCTCACATGATTTTAATTTGTCGGACACAAAGTTGCCAATGGAGACATAGTAGTAGCTTCTGTCCTGTAGGTAGGATCTAAACCAGTTTAGGGCAGTGCCCGAAAAGAGTCAGAAAAGAAAGAGAGAGAGAGAGAGGTAGAGAGAGAGAAACAGGCGGAGAGAGACAGAGAGAGAGAGAGAGAGAGACAGAGACGGAGAGACAGAGACACAAGTCGGTGTGTGTGTTCCTACCAGTGATGACCAGTAACAGAGAGAGAGAGAGAGAGAGAGACAGACAGGTGTGTGTGTGTGTGTGTGTGTGTGTGTGTGTGTGTGTTCCTACCAGTGATGACCAGCAGGAGGGTCATGAAGGTCTCAGCACAGTCAGGAGCCTTCAGTTCGTCCATGTCGCTGATGTCTCTGTACTGGGAGCTCCACGCACCCTCAGACGACAGCATCGCATCCACCTTCTCCACCGCCACTACACACACACACACACACAGACACCCAGACACCCAGTTACAACCACACACACACACACACACAACCCCAAAAATATATCTTTCTTCTTTTAGCACGACGACTGCCAATGGCCCCGGGCCTGAGCTAGATTACTCTTCCTGCTACGACGTCGGCTAAATGCCAAAAATGTAAATGTAAACCAGACACACACACACACACACACACACACAGTCTCTTCCTCTGGCAAGCACACACACACACACACACACACACACACATACATACATACACACACAGACACGCTCCACTCACTCTTCCTCTCCACAGTGAGCCACTTCAGCAGCACGGCCTCGTCCAGCAGGATGTGCAGCGCCCCCTGCAGGGTGGGGGGGTAGGCGTGCGTGCTGCGCAGCTCCCGCTCGAACTGCAGCACCTCGTCCACCAGGTGGCAGAAGAGGGCGTCGTCGTAGAGCAGCCGCGGGGTGTCGGACGCCAGCTTCTCCGTGGCCAGGGTGAGCAGGCCGCGGCACAGCTCCACCTGGTGGTGGGGGGGAGTAACTGCATGAGATGTCTGGATTCTAGAACCATCTATTCTAACAGAACCACCTATTCTAGAACCATCTATTCTAGAACCACCTATCCTAGAGCCGTCCTCTGACCTTGGCGTTGACGTTGGCGCCAGCCCGGTCCAGGATGGGCTGGATCTTCTCCTCCATGAAGGCAGAGCTGTTACCCATCCACATGAGGACCTGGGTCAGGTACCACTCTGGCTGCACACACACACACACACACACACACACACACACACACACACACACACGGTCAGAACAGACAGACAGACAGACAGACAGACAGACAGACAGACAGACACACACACACACACACACACACACACACACGGTCAGAACAGACAGACACACACACACACACACACACACACATAACATTTAGGAGTGTGTGTGAGTGTCCTTTCTGACCTTGTATGACTGAGTAAGTGAGTGTGTGTGTGTGTGTGTGTGTGTGTGTGTGTGTGTCTGTCTGTTCTGACCTTGTGTGAGAGTGTGTGTGTCTGTGTGTATGTGTGTGTGTGTGTGTGTGTGTGTGTGTCTGTCTGTCTGTTCTGACCTTGTGTGAGAGTGTGTGTGTCTGTGTGTATGTGTGTGTGTGTGTGTGTGTGTGTGTGTCGGGGTGTGTGTGTGTGTGTGTGTGTGTGTGTGTGTGTGTGTCGGTGTGTGTGTGTGTGTGTCTGTGTGTGTGTACCTTGTTCAGAGAGTTGGTCTGCCGGTTGCCAGTGAAGTGGTAGCGGAACCTCTTGCTGAGGGGGAGGAGCATGATCTGGATGGGCAGCGAGAGGGGCGGAGTGAGCCGCTCGCCCAGGCGCGAGGGCGCCTCCTTCTCCGATATGAGGTCATCACTGAGAGACGGTCGTCAAGGAAACAGACCCGGTTTCTGTCTCAGTCAAATGTCACGTGACATCATCACATAGGTCATAGGTCAGAGTTCGTACAAACAACGTCCTCCCTAACAGAACTGTAACAAACGATATGTACATATTGTACACAGACACTATTATGTACATAGATACTTGGGCCTGGTTTCTGAAACATAAGTAAGCAGCCTTGAGAAGCGATGGTTCTGGAGCCTAACGGCCCTTTAGGGGGAGGAGCCTATCGCCAGTTTCCGTAGCGTGAGGCGGCTTGATGTACAAGTACACCCCCTGGACATGACGCTGGTATGTCGCAGGGTCTTACCCCCCCAATCCAACCCTTAATGCTGAGTGCCAAGCAGGGAGGCATCAGGTACCATGTTTATAGTCTTTGGTGGTACGACTCGGCCGGGGATCGAACTCACAACCTCCCGATCTCAGGGCAGAGGGACACTCTAACCACAAGGCCGCTGAGCTGGTACTGGTGGTTGGGTGGCTGTTTCTGGAACATAGATTAAAATAGATTTAAATGCATTTGTTTCCATGGAGATAATATGTTGAAAATGTACAGAACAAGGCTTGGTCTGTGTCCAGTGTCTGAAAACGTTTAATCTGGTTTCCCGTATACGACTCAAAAGCAGCCCGACGGGTCCAGATTAAAAGTGTTTAAATATTCACACAACAGATCTGAGCCGAGCTGAGAGCTTACCAGGTTTCTTCTGTCAATAACAAAAATGTAAATGTGAAATGAAAGGCTACATAGACAGCATGGTCCAGGTCGGCCCTGTCATGTGTAACCCCCCCCTCCCAGTACTTGTGTGTGTGTGTGTGTGTGCGTGTGTCTACGTGGAGGATACGAGGTCTGCAGGGACAGCAGCTGTGTGTGTGTGTGTGTGTGTGTGTGTGTGTGTGTGTGTGTGTGTGGAGGATACGAGGTCTGCAGTGACAGCAGTTGTGTGTGTGTGTGTGTGTAGGATACGAGGTCTTCAGTGACAGCAGCTGTGTGTGTGTGTGTGTGCGTGTGTGTGTGTGTGTGTGTGTGTGTGTGTGTAGGATACGAGGTCTGCAGTGACAGCAGCTGTGTGTGTGTGTGTGTGTGTGTGTGTGTGTGTGTGTGTGTGTGTCTGATTCAGTACAAAACATCTTACCATCTAGCGCAGCTATGTACAAGCATGCCGGAGTGTTACCAGAGTGGTTTGGTTTTGCCAATGATGTTTTTGCCAACATCCCAAATACACCTGATGTTGTCTTTGTTGACACCAGCCACAAGGAGGTGCTGATTGTAGAAGTAGGCTGCCCCTTTGACCTGTACATGGACCAGACTTTCCAGGACAAGTATATCAAATACCAACCACTGCTTGGTACGATAACCAGCTTTGGATACAAGTGCAAATTCAGCATACTTGTATTTGGAAGTCTGGGCCATGTATATAAATGCACCATGAGGGGTCTGAGAATTGCTGCAATGTCTAAAAGAAAGGCCAAACAGGTTGCCAAATTTTGCTCTGTCTCAGCTATTATTGGCAGCTTGGCCGTGTGGAGAAGGAGGTGTTATGTGTACCCTTAAGTGTTCAGTGCTGCTTAGCCCCGAAATATTTGATTCCCTGTTTGTATAATATAATTTGTGGAACCAAATAAAGTATTCAAATGTGTGGGGGGGGAGGATACGAGGTCTGCAGTGACAGCAGCTGTGTGTGTGTGTGTGTGTGTGTGTGTGTGTGTGTGTGTGTGTGTGTGTGTGTGTGTGTGTGTGTGTGTGTGTGTGTGTGTGTGTGTGTGTGTGTGGAGGATACGAGGTCTGCAGGGACAGCAGTTGGGCCACCAGTAGGTCCAGTTGGCTGCTGAGCTCCTGGGCGTTGGGGGGGGGGGACAGCGTCTGCAGGGGGGGGGAGATGAAGGGCCACTGGAGCTGAGTGAGGACCTTCTCAAAGTCACTGTGGAGGAGAGGAGGAGAGAAGGAGAGGAGGAGAGCAGGAGAGGAGGAGAGGAGGAGGAGAGGAGGGGAGGAGAGGAGGGAGAGGAGAGGAGGAGGAGGAGAGAAGGAGAGGAGGAGAGCAGGAGAGGAGGAGGAGGAGAGGAGGAGAGGAGGAGGAGAGGAGGGGAGGAGAGGAGGAGAGCAGGAGAGGAGGAGGAGGAGAGAAGGAGAGGAGGAGAGCAGGAGAGGAGGAGGAGGAGAGGAGGAGAGGAGGAGGAGAGGAGGAGAGGAGGAGAGGAGGAGGAGGAGAGGAGGAGAGGAAGAGGAGAGGAGGAGAGGAGGAGAGGAGGGGAGGAGAGGAGGAGAGGAGGGAGAGGAGAGGAGGAGAGAAGGAGGAGAGGAGAGGAGAGGAGGAGGAGAGGAGGAGGAGAGGAGGAGAGGAGGAGAAGAGGGGAGGAGAGGAGGGAGAGGAGAGGAGGAGAGAAGGAGGAGAGGAGAGGAGAGGAGGAGAGGAGAGGAGAGGAGGAGGAGAGGAGGAGAAGAGGAGAGGAGGAGGAGAGGAGAGGAGGAGAGGAGGAGAGAAGGAGAGGAGGAGAGGAGGAGGAGAGGAGGAGAGGAGGAGGAGAGGAGAGGAGGAGAGGAGAGGAGGAGGAGAAGAGGAGAGGAGAGGAGAGGAGGAGGAGGAGAAGGAGAGGAGGAGGAGGAGAGGAGAGGAAAGGAGAGGAGAGGAGAGGAGAGGAGGAGAGCAGGAGAAGAGGAGAGGAGGAGAGAAGGAGAGGAGGAGGTGGAGAGGAGAGGAGAGGAGGAGGAGGAGGAGAGGAGGAGAGGAGGAGAGGAGGAGGAGGAGAGGAGACAGGAGGGTTAAAACATGACTACAAGGGGGGTGTTCCATCAATGTTGCTAAAGGAAAATCCAGAACCGCTGCACTCCTAGTTAACACACCTGATCAACTAATCACCTGCTGTGACGATCCACACTTGAACCAATAGTGGGCGCTATACATCTGTTGTCATGTTGACCGTATCTCTTGGTTCCAGATGGGCACAGGTGGGGGTGATCATCCTAATTGTCCCAGGAACCATAAGAGTGGGTCAAATTGATGGACTCGCTCTCTTCCTTGTCGACCAGCAGCCGTTTTTGGTTGTCGTTACTATTTTCTTTATCATTATTTCAATTCTACATTATTTACGTTAATAAATCTCCTATTATTGTTATCCATGTGTCGTCTCCCTTTTTGTCACCTTGTCAAGAGCCAGGCAAGCGTAACACCTGCTCATTTTAAATATTGTGTCAGAAGCCCCCCCCCGGCCCCCCCAACGACACACACACACTCCAAACTCTCCTCCCCCTCCCCACACACACACCAACCACACACACTCCAAACTCTCCTCCCCCTCCACATACACACACCAACCACACACACTCCAAACTCTCCTCCCCCTCCCCACACACACACCAACCACACACACTCCAAACTCTCCTCCCCCTCCCCACACACACACCAACCACACACACTCAACACTAGGGTTGGGTACCGAAAATCGGTACCGGTAGGTACCGGTTACTTTACATTCGGTATCTACCGTACCGAATTGCAAAGGAGATTTCGGTACCTAATTTCGGTACTTTTCTATCTCGCCCCCTGGTGTCCGGTGTCATGCAACAGTCAACTGGTGACTCGTGACGTGACATCGCCTGTTAAATTTCCACTCAGTGCGTGTCGTGGTAGTGAGCTGAGCAGTTGTGTTACGAGTTAAGAAGAGTGAGTGAAAGCATATATACTAAATTATTATATTATCTGAATTGTATTATTGTTATTATTATTATTATTATTATTATTATTATTATTATCATCATCATATTATCGAATTTCGCTAGCTAGCCTAGCTACGAGGTCACCGAGAATGCCGAAGGCCCTAATGAAGCGTTCTAAAGTGAGGCTGCATTTCACCCGACTCGACGAAAACAATGCGAAGTGCTCAAAATGCTTAAAATCATTCGCGTGTAAAGCAGGGAACACATCTAACTTGATGAAACACCTGGCAACGCACGGGATACATTTAAGGGTAGAAGGGTGCACCGTGTTTGACAGCTTGCGCAACCCTTCGGCAAGCACCTCAAGCAGTCCCGGAGAGGGGGAGGGGGAGACCGCCATTCCCATTGAGGATGATGACAGCAGCATTTCCTCAGGTTAGTAATGTTTCCGTTTATTTCCGTTTATTTATTTAAAGAGGGGGACAGTGGACATTAATCAACAAGTCTGTTTCTAATCTTTCTATCAATGTAAATGCACTAGAGCAGGGGTGCCCAATACGTCGATCGCGATCGACCGGTCGATCGCAAAGGTAGTATGGGTAGATCGCATGGCATTGAACAAAACCCAAAAAAAAACGGAAAAAAAAAAAACGGAAAAAAAAAAACGGAAAAAAAACGGAAAAAAAACCGAAAACGACAAAAAAGTTCGCCTATCATCCATCCTCACTATGGCTTTTGCCACTTGATTGACGTACAGGTAAGCCAGTCTGAGATCTGATCTTTTCACCTACACCTAACACACGGTTCACCACGCATGCGCAGTCAACAGCACCAACTACAAAATACAAAATACCGGCGGGACTAATTACCTAGTTAGCCTTCCAATTTCTACTATTTACTATATAATACTAAATAAAGGCTATACAAATGAGTGGGGAAGCTGGACCAAGTAAGAAACCAATAACGTATAACTTCCATCCAGAATGGGAGGAGGACTTTTTTACACGATGTGATATTGGAAATGCGTCTGTCTGATCAGCAAATCTACGATGGCTATTTCGAAGAAGGGAAATGTGGCAAAAGAGCGAAAACGTACGGCTGCAACGATAGCTTCTTATCGCGTCAGTCACGTTCTTGTTAAACACAAGAAGTCATTCAAAGACGGCGAAATTGTGAAAAAAGTTTCTCGAGGCTGCAGATTGCCTTTTCGATGACAGATCCACAGTGGCTGATGACACCTTGCAACCAGCTCCTACAGCCCTGACTATTAGAAACTAGCTGCCTCCTCCCAGTGCCAGGTCTCCCACTAAGGTAGAGAAATGCATTTATTTCCTCCTTTCAAACTACCTGTTTTGTATCTGGTTTACTTTTCTGTTTGTTGGATCAGTAGTTGGCTATGGTACTGCAGACTGGCTGTCAGTGTGTGAGTGAGAGAAAGTGTGTGTGTGTGTGTGTGTGTGTGTGTGTGTGTGTGTGTGTGTGTGTGTGTGTGTGTGTGTGTGTGTGTGTGTGTGTGTGTGTGTAAGAGAGTGAGAGAGAGAGAGAGGGAGAGAGAGAGGGAGGGTTTGTGCTATGGCTCCCTATGCAGACTGGCAAATGTGTGTGTGTGTGTGTGTGTGTGTGTGTGTGTGTGTGTGTGTGTGTGTTTGTAGTACGTGCATGTACGTTTGCGATGTTGAAACTAGACTGGTAGATCTTGGCAGACTGGCTACTTGAAAAGTAGATCTTGGTTCCAAAAAGTGTGAGCACCCCTGCACTAGAGTTAGCCTAAGCTAGTTTTCATCGGCAGTCCCAATGTAGCCTAACCGTTGATCGCAAATCCTGCGTTTATTAAGTAGGCTATTCGCCCTCTATTAAATTATTTCTTGTTTTGTTTTATTTAACCAGGAAAGGGGGGGGGGATTGAGAGATTAAACACATCTTATTCAAGAGGGTCCTATCCAAGACAGGCAGCAGCAAATATTTAGCTACAGTAACATTATTTAACCTATGTTTATATTGTTGGCTCTCCAGCTACAGCATCAGAGACGCCATTCACCTTGGCAAAGAAGGGAACTTTGACCAAAGACAAGGTGGAGGAAATTCACAGGGCTGTTACCAGGTTTGTGGTCAAGGGACTGCATTCCTTTTCCACTGTGGAATCTCCCTGTTTCAGGTAAAGTGACGTGAAAACAATATTTGTTTACTTTATGTTTATAAATCTGTGCCATTAGACAATTATGTCAAAACAAAACAAAAGTCAAAATGACAATAAAAAAGTCAAGAGAGGTGTCGTATTTTGCCAGAGAAGGCAGATATGCTGATCTTTTTGCAAAAGAATTGCTGAGGTGGGAGTTTTATTTTTATTTATTTTAATTTGAGTGTATATTTCACTGTAATATTATATGTATATTGTGCCTCAGTCAGCAGGAGTTTTATTTTAATTTATTTTAATTTGAGTGTATATTTAACAAATATATATTGTGCCTCAGCAATAAAAAAGTGAAAAGCTGTTTAATGTTGTCGACCGTGTTATTATTATATATATACAGTGGGGAGAACAAGTATTTGATACACTGCTGATTTTGCAGGTTTTCCCACTTAGAAATAATGTAGAGGTCTGTAATTGTTATCATAGGTACACTTCAACTGTGAGAGACGGAATCTAAAACAAAAATCCAGAAAATCACATTGTATGACTTTTAAATAATTAATTTGCATTTTATTGTATGAAATAAGTATTTTATCACCTACCAACCAGTAATAATTCCGTCTCTCACAGACCTGTTAGTTTTTCTTTAAGAAGCCCTCCTATTCTCCACTCATTACCTGTATTAACTGCACCTGTTTGAACTCGTTACCTTTATAAAAGACACCTCTCCACACACTCAATCAATCAGACCCCAACCTCTCCACAATGGGCAAGACCAAAGAGCTTTCTAAGGACATCAGGGACAAAATTGTAGACCTGCACAAGGCTGGGATGGGCTACAGGACAATAGGGAAGCAGCTTGGTGAGAAGGCAACAACTGTTGGCGCAATTATTAGAAAATGGAAGAAATTTAAGATGACGGTCAATCTCCCTCGGTCTGGGGCTCCATGCAAGATCTCACCTCGTGGGGCATCAATGATCATAAGAAAGGTGAGGGATCAGCCCAGAACTACACGGCAGGACCTGGTCAATGACCTGAAGAGAGCTGGGACCACAGTCTCAAAGAAAACTATCAGTAACACACTACGCCGTCAGGGATTAAAATCCTGTAGCGCACGCAAGGTCCCCCTGCTCAAGCCAGCGCATGTCCAGGCCCGTCTGAGGTTTGCCAATGATCATCTGGATGATCCAGAGGAGGAATGGGAGAAGGTCATGTGGTCTGATGAGACCAAAATAGAGCTTTTTGGCATAAACTCCACTCGCCGTGTTTGGAGGAAGAAGAAGGATGAGTACAACCCCAAGAACACCATCCCAACCGTGAAGCATGGAGGTGGAAACATCATTCTTTGGGGATGCTTTTCTGCAAAGGGGACAGGACGAATGCACCGTATTGAGGGGAGGATGGATGGGGCCAAGTATCGCGAGATCTTGGCCAATAACCTCCTTCCCTCAGTAAGAGCATTGAAGATGGGTCGTGGCTGGGTCTTCCAGCATGACAACGACCCGAAACACACAGCCAGGGCAACTAAGGAGTGGCTCCGTAAGAAGCATCTCAAGGTCCTGGAGTGGCCTAGCCAGTCTCCAGATCTGAACCCAATAGAAAATCTTTGGAGGGAGCTGAAAGTCCGTGTTGCCCAGCGACAGCCCCGAAACCTGAAGGATCTGGAGAAGATCTGTATGGAGGAGTGGGCCCAAATCCCTGCTGCAGTGTATCAAATACTTGTTCTCCCCACTGTATATGTCATTTAAAAAAATCTAAAGTACCGAATTAAGTACCGTTTCGGTACCGGTACCGTTTTTAAAGTATATACCGGTACCGGATAAAACCCAAACGATACCCAACCCTACTCAACACACACAAACTCTTCCCCATACACACCCCCCCCCCCCACCTGGCCAGGCGGTCCTTGAGTATCTTGTGCCAGAAGCGCAGCGTGTCCCTGAGGAAGGTCTGCACCCCACCCACCCACCCACCCTAATGTTTTGTATTAGTATACATACATACATAGGAGATATTGGCAGGCTTAACACGTGTGTCTGTGTGTGTGGGGGGGGGTAATACTCTGCCTCACAGATGCATATGGGATCAAAGACGCAGACGTTGTTGCCGTGTTCATAGCAGCAGCCGTGGGAACCGTTACTCTGATGGGCGTCGTCTATTGCATCTACAACAGGTTCTACACCAAACACCCCTACCTGCACACTCAGCTGCGTGACGACTCAGGTAATACTACTGACATAATTCTATTCTATATACAAAGTTATTCTAAGTTTGGAATCTTTCTAGTGACATTAAATATATTGTCCTGGAAATGTTGCATATGACCGTAGACACTGAAGGTTCCAGGGGAGGCTGGTGGAGGTAGAAATCAGAGGACGGCCTCGTTGTAATGCATGGAATGGTACCAAACACACATGTTCTCCGGCATCGACCTCCACCAGCCTCCCCTCTGGTATGTTCTCTGATATTACTGGAACCAGTAAGTACTGTTATTTCTCACTTGTCGTTTTTCCCTCTGTTTCTGTCTGTCTGTCTGTCTGTCTGTTTCTCTAGAATTAATCCTCGATCTCCCGGAACCCCCGACCGTTGCCTTCTACGGCTCTGTAGGAGCGTTTGATAGAGAGAGAGAAATGTGGAAGAGAGCTGAGGATGATACCCCCTCTGTGATCACAGCGCCCCCCCTGCTTGTCCCCTCCTCCCTCCGTGGGGCCCTACCCTCCTCTCTTCCTCTCATCCTACCATTTCAGGACCATATCTGCACGAGATCTGGAGAGGAGCTTCCTTTGATGTCACACACTGAAGCCAAAGACTTGGGAGGGACTAAGGCAATTATGAAGATGATCATTAAGAGTTATCATCATGCTCAATCACCATCATTTAAATCAATCAAAAAGGAGAGTCAAGTGTTGTTTTGTAGAAATTAGTGATAGTAGTGCATAAATTAATATACAGCTATTACAAACATGCAGATGATGGTACTATGACACATGCATACATTAATTAACATTACATCAATATACCTGGGCCAGAGTTGTAGGCTATATCATAAATGTCTTTAAATGCCTGTGATTATATTGTAAAATCCGCTGAGGAAACCAACCATCACACGTTATGAATGCATAATAAACTGAATGTCAACCCTTGTTGTCCCATTATGCCTTTCCTCTTTCCGGTGCACATCCATCACGTTGTGTTATTGGGGACATACAGAAGACGATAGAAATGTACCATAATATAAATTAGCTATAAGCGCTTGTGCAACTGCAGGCTGTTCTATAGGTCCGTGTTATGGGGGCAGTTTGGGGTCTCCCCCCGACCTACCCCCACTAGAGGTATTAACCGATGAAGCAATAGGATAGGTGCCTACTGTACCCTTTACTGTGCAAGTCTTGAATTAGTATAACACTAGTTGTTACAAACAAGTTGTTCAGTATGATTTTGAGTCCTGTTGCTCTTTTTTTCCATCACCAACAAATATTTGTCTAGACCTGCGTCAGTTGGCCTTCTGTGACTAAACATGGCCTTGAAGAGCTGATTTGACAGGAATGCAAAGAAAGTCTGGTTCCTACAACCTCAACTTGTTTCCCACATCCATGTCTCAAACATGTAAGTCCTAATTATAACTGCTTTTGTGAATATTTGTTTTTATTTGCTTTTGTTTTACCTCAAGAGAACAGATGACTTAAACAAAATGATTGCCATTTGCTTAACCAATGCCCTCCCATTTATAGCCTTATAATAATATACTGTGTATATGATAAATGTTTATCAGTTTATTTGGTGGTTCACCATTTGTGCAGTCATTGAATACTGACATCGAATACATTTGCCAAGATAGCTTACATGGTTCATATCATATATAATAAATAGGAGAGTGAGAGGACATTGCAATGCTGTTTGCCTCTTGCAGTCAAACTGACACTCACTGGCTGAAGTGGTGCGCACATCTCACCACATCTCACCTAGCCTCCGTTTTTATTGACTGCTTTGTGACCTGAATGACACCACCTAGGCCACAGCCAGGCAACTGCCCCTGCCCCCAGCAGGATGCCCCCCCCCTCCCCCCTGCAATATTGACTAACTACAGCACCTTATATTTATGATAGATGTTAGTATATTTAGTAGTATATTAATAGTATATTATATATATATATTTATAAAACTGTACATATTGATTTGTAAATTGACCTGTACACACTGTTGCATCTCTATATAGTCCAACCTAATAGTATCGTTTTTACCCAACCTGCAAATGTCATCTGTGCATACCCCCCCCTGTGTGATTTGAGTGTGATTTTGTGTGATTTGAAACCTGCTCGTGTAATTTGTACATTTGTGTAGCACTTCTTAGGAGCCGGCAGTAACATTTCACTGTACATTGTACCTGTACGATATACACGTGACAAATAAAATTAACTTTGAACTTTGAACTTTGTACAAGTTCTACTCAACCACAACCAAAGATCAAAGCCTTTTTCATTATAAGAAAATATGTATCATTTTACATGCCTGTCTTGTCCACTCAACAGCTGAACAATATTTTTGGAGACAAAATTAATTATGCTTCTGACGAATGTTGTAGTCACGTTGTTTGTAGTAGGACGGTTACGTTCTAGGGTGCACAGCACGTGTTGCCTTGATCAGTCACGTGTTGCCTTGATCAGACACGTGTTGCCTTGATCAGTCACGTGTTGCCTTGATCAGTCACGTGGGGATTGGTGTGTATGAATGATGGGAGAGGTACTAGATATAAGAGTGCTCAAAATAAGGAGAGTGCAATAGATTTAACACTGGCTTCAATGGGAATTGCAGGTATCACAAATTGGGAAGTATTAAGGGAGTCTACAGTGGGGAGTGATCATTACCCTATAAGTATTATGCTTGGAGTAGAAGTAAATCAAGAAGAGGACATTAAGATACCGAGATGGAAGTTGGATAAAGCTGACTGGGAGAACTTTCAGCAAATTAGTTGGGTCAAGGTTGAACCGTTACTTAGAGAGGAAATATTAGATGTGGATGAGTTTAATGAGAAGTTGGTGTCAGCCATTATAGAGTCAGTACAGGAAACAATACCGATGAGTAAAGGGTGTAAAGATAGGAAGAATGTACCTTGGTGGGATAAAGAGTGTTGGCAAGCAGTTAAGCATAGGAATAGTTCATTTAGACAGTTGAAAAAACATCATTCTCTGGAATCATTAATTCAATATAAAAGGGCACAAGCAGTAGTTAGGAAAACTATAAAAACAGCTAAACGAACATACTGGAGGAAATATTGTAATACGATAGGAAGAGAGACTAAGCTGTCTGATATATGGGGAATGATCCGAAGAATGAGTGGAATTAAAAGGAATTATGTAATACCAGTGTTGACAGGTAGCAATAAATCAGCAGTCAGTAATAAAGATAAGGCAGAACTTCTGGCAGAAACACTAGTGAAAGTTCACAGTTCAGGAAATTTAACAGTAAATGCTAGACACCGTAGGGATACAATTCTTGCTCAGAATATAGATGTTAATGTAAAGAAGAGTGCAACAAGGGATAGTTTAGATTTACCTTTTACATTGCTTGAATTAAAAAGGGCTGTAAATGTGAGGAGGCAATCATCACCAGGGAAGTATGGTATTTGCTATAGTATGTTAGCTCATATGAAGGATCATGCATTAGATTTAGTATTAAAGTTGTTTAATAAAGTGTGGGAATCAGGTAAAATTCCAAACAAATGGAAACACTCAATCATTGTATTTTAAAACCAGGTAAAGACCCATCAGATCCATCAAGCTATAGACCAATAGCACTTACATCACAGTTAGGGAAAACTATGGAGCGAATGATTACAGAAAGGCTAACATACTATTTAGAAAGTAAAGAGTTGTTCTCTCCTTTTCAAAGTGGGTTCCGTAGAGGAAGAAATACTATGGATTCCATTTTACGTCTTGAGTCAGAAATTAGGAAAGCTCAAACTAACAAAGAAATGGTGTTAGCTGTCTTTTTCGATGTTGAGAAAGCTTATGATATGTTGTGGAAGGAAGGATTGCTAATCAAATTAAGTAAACTGGGGGTAGATGGTAGGTTATATAACTGGGTGTTAGATTTTCTTTTTGGCAGGACAATACAGATAAGGGTAGGGACAGAACATTCAAAGGAATACAGGGTTGAGAATGGGACTCCACAGGGGAGTGTTTGTAGTCCAGTATTATTCAATGTCATGATTAATGACATCTTTGAACAAATAGAAAAAGGAATAGGGAAGTCTTTGTATGCAGATGACGGGACCTTATGGATAAGGGGGCGGAATCTGAGATACATAGAGAAGAAAATGCAGATTGCAATTGAGAAGGTGGAACAATGGGCAAATGAGTGGGGGTTCAAATTATCTATACCTAAAACACAGGTAATAGTTTTTTCTAAACGACCGAGAGAAGTGTCATTGAAATTATATGGGCATACTTTAGAACAGGTTAATGTAATTAGATTCCTTGGTGTTTTATTTGATGAAAAGTTGACCTGGAAACAGCACACGGATAAAGTAAAAGATAAATGTAAAAAGGTCAATAACCTGTTAAGATGCCTGTCAGGGAGAGATTGGGGAGCAAGCAGAGCAGCATTGTTTAATGTGTATCAGGCTTCTCTAGATTATGGATGTTTAGGATACATGTCAGCAGCAGTAAGCCATCTTAAAAAGTTGGATGTGCAACAAACACAAGGACTTAGAATATGTAGTGGAGCTTTTAAAACATCCCCAGTAGCAGCAATACAAGTTGAAGTTGGGGAACAGCCACTGTGGATACGCAGAATTAAACTTTTGTTAGCTTACTGGGTTAATCTCCAAGGTCAGAATAGTTCACATCCAACTAGGTCTATTGTACAAGATTGTTGGGAGCATAATAAGACTCATTATATGAGTTTTGGATGGATAGGGAATACAATAGCAAAAAGATATGATTTAGATAAATTGCGGTATAGTCCAGTAATCCCGCATTCAATTATTCCACCCTGGTTATATGTGAATCCATTAGTAGATTTAGATATACAACAAGAACTACGAAAGAAATCCAAACATGCCCATCCTGGGAATGTGGTACAAAACTATATTGGTCAGCACTATACAGGCAAGTTCTTAATTTTTACAGATGGCTCAAAAGACCCAGAGACAGGACGTACAGGAGCTGCAGTATTCTTCCCTGTTACGATGGGGTAATGTGTTTGGACCCAGGCGCAGAGTAGAACAGAGTAGACGGAAGCCGGAGTAAAATAATAACGGTACTCTTTATTTTGAGTAAACGGAACAAATAATAACCGCACAGTAAGCGAATAAACAAAAGAGGAGAAAACAAGTCTCCGATAAACGTTTTAAATAATAACAGGAACAAGGCAGAGCAATGTACTTACAATCGTCAACTATACTTATTTCCTAATCCGGCGAGGAACAATAAGGCTAAGAAGAATCGTATACATATAACAAACGCAACATGAAGTGAACAACCGACAACCAGAGGGGAAACAGAGGGATCTAAATAGCCACAGCCAAACAACACACACCAGGTACAAATCAGTTAATTAGGACAGACAAATGCATACATAAAACACCAGAGGGCGCCAAAGGGTCGCTCCACAATAAGGTCGCTTCCCCAACCCTTACAGTATCCCCCCCCGACGAACGGCACCTGCCGTTCACCTGGGTGCCTCAGGATGTAGTTGGCGGAAGTCTGTAATTAGTTTTGGGTCCAATATGTCCCTCTGAGGCACCCAGGACCGTTCCTCCGGCCCATACCCCTCCCAATCCACCAAAAACTGTAAGCCCCTACCCCTCCGCCGGCAATCCATAAGATAAATAAAGTGCCAATAGATATGACATAAGTGAGAGAATTGGACAAGTGACAAGTACTAGTCTGCTAAATGGCTAAAATGTAAAAATGCATCCTATCTATTCTATTCAGCTAATACCATTGCATTCCCACATTAATGAGAGATCACTGAGAGATCACAGCCATTTGTCCCATTGGGGGAAGGGTCATTTGAAGATAGGGGGGGCAGAACTGAGTACTGTATCTTATAGCTCATGGCGTTCTATAAACGCAGCACCCTCCCTGATGTTTTTGTCCAGGGGCTGTAGAGCCCGACAGCCCCAGGGATGCTGAGCAGGGTGACGGTCTGAACCCCTCCAGCCAGGGGTACTACTTCAGCTCTGGGGAGTCGCCCTGGGAGGGGCGCAGAGAGGAGGAGGACGGGGAGGACCCTGCCGACTTGATGTCAGAGACAGACCTCCGCATCGCCACCACGACGTTCCAACAAGTGAGAGACGAGACCCGTCTTGTGACGTTAGAATTATAAGGTTCTATCTACATGTTTGGTCAAAATTGCATTTTTACATAATCTGATCCATTAGGTGTTTATTAATGCCTGTGTGGTGTTATGTCTGTACATCTTCTTTGGTGATTGTTAAATGTTCAAGGACAACCCCATTCAATCCACAAGAAGTCTCTTTGTGGTGACAATAAAAACGTGTGCGTGTGTGTATACACGCACATTCATGTGTGTGTGTGTGTGTTTGTGGACACTCATGGCTGTGTGTTTCTACCCCCTCTAGGTGGTGGCCATGTTCCCTGCCGTGCAGGTACGGTGTATGGCAGGTATGGTTCCTCTCGACGCCCTGCGGGGCCAGCGCCTGAGGGCCCCCACGCCCAGGGACCCTGGGGAGGTGATCGCTGTGCTGGTGGAGCATGTGGAGTCACCCAGCAACTTCTACATCCGCTTCCACGAGACCCAGGAGGCCCGCGCCCTGGAGAGCATGATGGTGGAGATGAGGTGAGGAGACGGTGCCGCTTAGACCGGGGAGGAAACATGATTGAATCAGAATCAGAAGACTTTATTGCCATGACATGTAAACATGTTAGGAATTTGGTTTGGGACAGTAGAGCGCAGTTTACGACAGGACAGGTGCAAGACAGGACAAGACAATGCAAACCAACATCATTCAGGGGTGCAAACTTGTCACCTTTCTGCTAAATTAGCCGTTTTTATCTCAAAATAGGTCATCCATGTGAATTGTGTAGATCTGCAAAAAAAAAAGTTTTGGGTGTGGTGGGGGGGGGGGGGGGGGGGTGTCTAAGGCCCAATCCCGATTCTCTTTTCTACCACTTCGGCTCGTTTTGGAGTCACTCGCTTTTGGAGCCAAGGCCTCCGAACAGAGCCACAAGCCGTAGTGGTTCCCCTAAGAAATGGGACAACCCTTCACGACTGAAACGTCATTCGCGTCATCGCGATTCATTCACAACTTGAATGAACTTGAACGCTATCAATCGATCAAACAAGTCATCAAATAAAAAAGAACAATGCTTCATTATCAGACCATGACAGAATAAGCTCTAACCTGTATGAAACCTGTGCTCCTATCCTGCCAGTCTGCACTGATTTAGGACAACAGTGCAACAACTTCGCGGCTGAACTTTAGTTACATTTACGGCGTCATATGCCATCAAAGGGAAACATGGAAAAATGCATGACTTACAGATTTAATTTTATGACGTTACGAAATCCGATGTGACAGGAACGCTGGAGAAACAGCCGCTGTCCACTGCATTAGTTAACTACATATATAATAGTAATAACAACTGCTTGGATTAGATTGCCGGTTGTTTTGGTATAATAACAACTATATAGCGTCATATACCACCAAGGGGGGGAAATTCGCGCCTATCATGCTGTCAAACACCACAGGTAATAATTTATTTCTAAATAAACATGATTGTACATCTCTGAAATGGAAATCGTGCTGTGCTTGACACTTCCATGGGACTGGCGTCGGGGCAGCGGAACACGGTGACTGTCAGCCTGTGACAAACGCGCAGATATGAGTGCTCCGGTCTGTTCTGCTGGCTCCGGTGTCCTGGCCGCTGTCCTGAGCGCGCTGGACTGTGGAACTTTCTATGTTAAGCATTTTGTTATGCTTGTTATAAAGAAAAGGTCTATAATGCATTGAAATGACATTAGTAGCCTACATCAGACATTAGACATGGAAATATGTCAATGCGCGGCTGTCATGCACAAATCAGCTTGTAACGTTAGACACACAGCACATCGGCATAATAACGGTTTGTTGTTGTTGTGCTTGTTATAAAGAAAAGGTCTATAATGTATTTAAATGAATGATACAACCCATTAATAATATTACCTAATAACAACTGCTCGGATAGGATTGCGGGTTGTTTTGGTTTAATACGTGCCATAGCTGTAAATAAAACATGGACATAGGTCATGCGCGTCTATCATGCACACATCAGCCTAACGTTAGATAGATAACTTCACATTAAATACGTCTCATCATCCGCTGTCAAACGCCACAGGTAATCTTTTATTTCTAAACAGGAATGTACATCTCGATGTGAATCGCGCTCCTTATATTATTATAGAATATATTATATTATGGGAAGGCTGTGCTTGACGCTTCCATGGGGCGCTCCTGCATAGGCACAATAGCGGCATAATAGCGATCTTTTTGTGTTATGCTTGTTGTAAAGAAAAGGTCTATAATACATTGAAATGACATTAAACTAAGATAATACGATGGTTATCATAATTTTTCAAGTCTTTAATTACAAGTAATTCCAGAAAAGGTAAATGGCTTCCTGAGAGGAAGCCGGAAGCCAGGGTACTAAGTACCTTCTCTTCCAGTTGTTTGTAGTGTTGCTGCTGTCTTCTCAAGTCACTCCGGTCTACTGAGTGCGCTTAGCTAGTGCTAGTTCTGTTGGTTCCTTAGCCCTCTTCCCCTCTACAGACTTTTGCCACAATGTGCTTTCTCCCTATCCCTGTTCTTCTGACACTCAGGAGGACACCTAGATGCTACATCCCCCCTCGCAAACCTTCCAATCTCATCTACCCACCTCTTTCTACTGACCATGACTTTATCGCCGCAGGCGGTCTCTGGAATTGCCAGTCGGCGGTCCGGAAAGCTGACGCTATCTCAGCTTATGCATCTCTTATGGCCCTCAATTTCCTTGCTCTCACTGAGACCTGGATCACACCAGAAAACACAGCTACACCGGCAGCCCTCTCTGCCGCCTACTCCTTTTCTCATTCCCCTAGACCCTCTGGTCGAGGGGGAGGCACAGGACTCCTCATCTCGCCCAAGTGGTCACACACTGTCCTTCCCCTGGCACACTTGTCTACATCCTCCTTTGAATTTCATGCTGCTTTTGTCTCTTCCCCGGTCAAACTCCACATTGTCGTCATCTATCGCCCCCCAGGCCAACTCGGTGACTTCCTAGGCGAGATGTATGGCCTTCTCAGCTCTTTCCCTGATGATGGCACTCCGCTCGTACTACTAGGTGACTTCAATTTCCAATCTGAGAAGCTTCTCTCATCTGGAGTACTTGACCTTCTCCTCTCCTTCGGCCTTACCCTGTCCCCCTCTCCTCCGACTCATAAGGCAGGCAATCAGCTCGACCTTGTCTTCACCAGATCTTCCCACACTTCCAACCTTACCGTTACCCCTCTTCCAGTTTCTGATCACCACTTTATATCCTTCTCCCTTCCCCTCAAAACTTCCTCTTCCCTCTCAGCCTCTAACCACTTAAGACCCTCTCGTCGTAACCTACGTACCCTGTCCCCCAGCGCCCTCTCTTCTTCTGTCCTATCCTCCCTACCCTCTGTCGAATCCTTCTCCCTTCTATCCACTGATGCGGCATCCTCAACCCTTCTGTCCGCTCTCACCTCATCCTTCGACACCCTCTGTCCACTAACCTTGAAGCCAGCTCGATCCTCTCCTCGAGCTCCCTGGCTCTCTGAAACGCTACATGCTTGTAGACTAGAGCTCAGAGCAGCTGAGAGGAAATGGAGAAAAACTGGCCTTTCTGATGACCTTAACCTCTATCACTCTCTCCTTGCCAACTACGCCTCCTCGGCATCAGCTGCTAAAACATCCTACTATCATTCAAAAATACATTCTTCTGCCTCTAATCCTAGAAAACTGTTCTCCACTTTCTCTTCACTCCTTAATCCACCTCCTCCCCCTCCTCCTTCCTCCCTGTCCGCCGATGACTTTGTCACCTACTTTGAAAAAAAGGTGGACGACATCAGCAGCACCTTTCTCCCCCCACCGCTCCCTCCTCCCACTAACAATGCTAACACTGTTCCCACTAACAATGCTAACACCCCTTCCAAACTCCCCCCTCGACACTCGATCTCTGGATTGTCATCTTTTTCCCCCCTCTCCCCCGATGAGATTCTCACACTTATCACATCAAAGCGGGCAACCACATGCCCTCTTGACCCCATCCCCTCCCCCCTTCTCCAATCCATTTCCGCCGACATCCTTCCTTACCTTACCACCCTAATCAACTCCTCCCTATCCACTGGATCTGTCCCAGCGGCCTTCAAAATAGCCAGAGTCAAGCCTCTCCTCAAGAAACCTACCCTTGACCCATCATCTGTCCACAATTACAGACCGGTATCCCTTCTCTCCTTCCCTTCCAAAACCCTTGAACGCGCGGCATCTAAACAACTGACTGACTATCTCCGGAAGATGGATCACTTAGACCCCCACCAATCCGGCTTCAAGGCTGGGCATTCCACTGAGACTGCGCTCCTTGCTGTCACGGAAGCCCTCCACTCTGCCCAAGCTTCCTCCCTCTCCTCTGTTCTCATTCTCCTTGACCTGTCTGCTGCCTTCGACACAGTCAATCACCAGATCCTTCTCTCCGTCCTCTCAGACCTGGGCATCTCTGGCACCGCACACTCCCGGTTTTCTTCCTACCTGGCGGGCCGCTCCTACCAGGTGACCTGGAGAGAATCGCTATCTTCTCCACGAACCCTCTCCACTGGAGTTCCCCAGGGTTCCGTCCTAGGGCCCCTACTCTTCTCCCTCTACACCAAGTCTCTTGGCTCGGTAATCTCTTCACATGGGCTCTCCTACCACAGCTACGCAGACGACACTCAACTCTTCCTGTCCTTCCCCCCGTCTGATGTACACGTGGCAACCCGTATCTCAGCATGTCTCGCTGACATTTCAACTTGGATGGCTGACCACCATCTCAAGCTCAATCTTAACAAGACTGAGCTCCTCTTCATCCCCGGGAAAGCCTGCCCTCTCCAAGACTTCTCCATCACAGTGGAGAACTCTACTGTAACCCCCTCCCTGACAGCCAAGAACCTTGGAGTGATCCTGGATAACCGACTATCCTGTGCGGAGAACATTGCAGCAACGGCTCGCTCCTGCAGATTCCTCCTCTACAACATCAGAAGGATACGACCATTCCTTACCAGAGAGGCAGCGCAACTCTTGATCCAGGCACTGGTCATCTCCCGCCTGGATTACTGCAATGCACTCCTGGCGGGGCTCCCCGCTTCAGCCATTAGACCTCTGCAGCTCATCCAGAATGCTGCTGCCCGGCTGGTATTCAACCTCCCCAAATACTCGCATGTCACCCCTCTCCTTCGCACCCTGCAATGGCTCCCGATAGCAGCTCGCATCAGATTCAAGACCCTGGTGCTTGCATACCAGGCAGCTAAAGGGACAGCCCCTGCCTACCTGAAGAAAATGGTAACCCTCCAAACCCCTGCCCGCTCACTCCGCTCCTCCACCTCGGCTGGCCGACTGGCCCCTCCTCCTCTACACAGCAGTCGGGCTGCCCGATCACGTCTCTTCACAACACTGGCTCCCCGCTGGTGGAATGAGCTCCCCACGGCTGTCAGAACGGCAGAGTCACTACCCATCTTCCGTCGTAGACTGAAGACCCATCTCTTCAGGTTACATCTTAACTGCTCCTCCTGAGACATCTTCCGACCCTCACCTCTACGTCTCCTAAAGACACCCGCTTTCCCCTCTACTGTGTCCCTAGAACTTCTATTGCCCCCCTTGTACTGTTTCTCAGTTTCTCCAGTAAAAAAAAAAAAAAAAGTTTTAGTGGAAGGCGATAATAGGGAGAAGGTTTTTCCTTCTATCAGTGGCCCCCGGCCCGAGCTAGAGTACTCTTCCTGCAACGAATGGTGGACTGCTGATTCACATGCTTAGTATTCAAATGTATTGATTGTAAGTCGCTTTGGAATAAGGCGTCTGCTAAATGCCAAAAATGTAAATGTAAATTTCAGGCTCGCTTCCGTATTACGAGAGTGAAAAGAACATTTCTGTAGATGTTTCGCAATGCATGCCGGAAGGGAGTGTCATGGCTCCGAATCGAACGTGGGTCTAGATTTTCTCCAAACGGAGCCATGGAAAACCCTAACCCTAACCCTAAATGAGTAATGAATTGGGACGCCACTACGACTACACGTGAACGCGCAAAAGGGAGATTAGGGTTGAAAACGGAGCCAGAGTGGTGAATCGGGATTGGGCCTAAGTCTCATCCATGTCACATGATGCACAAGCTAGCTAATCTCCCTGTCTGCTAAACTCTGCTGCAGTTGAAATAACGTTTAGCTTCAGGGAGCTAGGTACAGTTGGAATGGAATGGAATGGAATGGACTTTATTTGTCATTGCTACAGTACAGGTACCAAACAACGAAATTTAGGAGGGGTGGCTCCCCTGGTGTTAGGAAAGGAAAAAGAAAACTCATTTTAGAAAAAACATAGATGCATAAAATCACAAGAAGGTAAGGAGCTGGTTTACATCAATAAAGGCTATGTACACAATCCACTGTACTATACTGCACAGATAGTCAACTAGGGTTGTCATATTGCACAAAGAGTATTTTTTCACATTATTTTAAAGTGTCACAGTTTGCAGGCTTGAAAATGTACATGTTTGTGCCTCAGCACTAGCTGCCATACAATCCGTCCGGACTGTCCTGGGCCCAGAACTTAGGCCTTTTCTGTGTTCAGGGCCTTGACGGCCCTGTGGTAGAAGCAGTCCTTCAGTCTGTTTGTCTTAGCGGCCGGGGTCCTGTACCTCCTGTTCGAGGGCAGCTTGACAAAGTGTACGTGCAGTTCCAGACAGCATAGAGAACACAGTCACGGTAAACTGTTTTAGAAGTAATTCTGCAGGTGTTGAGGTCAGGGCTGCTGCTACTTACACACGCATCATTGTTAGACCACCGTTAGTGCTAGCGATATCTATTTAACACCATTAGTGCTAGCGCTATCCCCCCCCCCCCCTAAGGTTAGCCACAAAAAAATGTGTCACCTTTTTGGGCCATCACCTGTTTGCACCCCTGTATTATGTATAAACCACTTTCTCACAGATCCAGTTCAGTGTCACTCTACATGGGTAGTCATACCATTGATTAAGTTTACTTCCATAATTAAATATGCAAACACAGTCATCATCCCTATAACTATTTGGCTGATTGTGACCCCAGTACGCTGTGTTGAGAGGTGTGCCATCCACCCATTTCCAGGTCCCCTCTGTGTCTCTCTGTCAGACCAATCCAGACAAATTTCTTATTCAAATCAATGATAAAGTCCTGTTTCTCTCTGCTGTTGATGACCACCAGGTCTGCTCCTCTGTCTCTGCAGTCCTGTCTGCTCCTCTGTCTCTGCAGTCCTGTCTGCTCTCATCCCAGGTTCTAGTCTCAGTGGAGAGGAAGTAGCAATTGCAGCCAAACTTCATCCATCCTTCTGCACAACCGGTTTTCAGTTTCCTCTGAAGGTCGTCTCTCTCTTTAGTCAGGTTGTTGTAACTGGTCTGTAACCAGTCTGTGTGATCATTCTCATATTTGTCTGAGAGACAGGAGAAGCTGTGGTTAGGTTGACAGCCTGGCGGTTTATAACTTGTTCTCACCATCAGGTTCTACTGAACTGATTCAGTTCATAAGAATTACGACCATGTGACATTCAGTTTGGTGGTTTCTCTTTATAGAGCTCTCTGTTAGGGCTTTCACACCGGCAAAGAACCGTGCCGGTTCGCGTTCGGGAACCTCCGAACATTGGTGCTGTCTGGCGAACGAGCCCGCGTTCATACCAGTGTAACCAGAACCATCAGGGGTCATACCAGTGTAACCAGAACCATCAGGGTTCATACCAGTGTAACACAGAGACAGACAGAGACACAGACACACACACAGACACACTATGATTAGCAGCGCGACCCTTAACTCGGCCTGTCATCTATCGCAATATGTGCTACTGTTTTAGTGTACCATGGCACTGGTGTGCGTGTGTGTGTGTGTGTGAACTCCAGACATCCACGTGAACACAGCGTCGTCGTGTCAGTTAAGACATGAAGAAGGGCCGTGTTCAGAACCAGAACCGGAACCGCTTTTATCACATGGACGTACGGATACAAGAAGTACAATTCTCGGGGAACAGGTTCAATCAGGCTTTGGGGCGTCGCAGTAGAGATACAGAAAAATGTGTTCTGAAAGTCTTCCGAGAGCCCCAGACTCACACAGGCTGGCCGTACATGTGGATGAACCCAGGCAGCAGGTAGGCCAGGGTCTTGCCCGTGCCCGTCTGGGCGATGCCAATCAGGTCCTCCCCTGTCAGCACCACGGGCCACGCCTGGCACTGGGGAGGGGGGCACACACACACACACACACACACACGGGACACATAAACACAGGACACAGACACAAACACAGTCACACACGGGACACACACGACACACACACACGACACACACACACGACACAAACACACACACACACTCTTAGATTTAGTAGACACCTAAACTCAATCCCCCCCCCCCCCCCCCCCCCCCCCCCCGGTTTTAATAGGAGATGGTAACTGTCAAAAGTGACTTTTGTTTTGTTTTGTTTTACGGACAACCTAAAAGTGACCCGGTTTGACCAGCAGGGGGCGGCAGGTGGCCGGTACCTGGATGGGCGTGGGCCTGGTGAAGCCGACCCGGACGATGTTGTCCATGATCCCCGGGTAGTGCTCGAAGCACTCCAGGAACGTGCGCACAGGGTTGGGAACGGTGCGCTTCTCTGCCCCCTCTGTCAGGTCGTCCACAAAGATGTCATTGTTCTGCTTCCTGGGAAGAGGGAGGGAGGGGAGAGAGGAGGAGGAGAGAGGAGGGAGGGGAGAGAGGAGGAGGGAGGAGAGGAGAGAGGAGGAGGGAGAGGAGAGAGGAGAGGAGAGGAGAGGAGGAGGGAGAGGAGAGAGGAGGAGAGGAGGGGAGAGAGAAGAGAGGAGAGGAGGGGAGAGGAGAGAAGAGGAGAGGAGGGAGAGGTGAGAGGAGGAGGGGAGAGAGGAGGAGGGGGGGGAGAGGAGGAGGAGGGAGGGGAGAGAGGAGGAGGGAGAGGAGAGGAGAGAAGAGGAGGGAGAGGAGAGGAGAGAAGAGGAGGGAGAGGAGAGGAGAGAGAATGATCCCGTTTCTTTCTGTTACAGATCCAGGATCAGATCCAGCTGGCTCATTTCTCTCTCTACGACTCAAAACCCAGCCAGATATGATCTGACCCTGGATCTGCAACAGAAAGAACGGGGATCATTCTGATCCAGATGAGACGTGTTGAAACACCCGGGGGCCCCTGGAGTGAAGACGCAGCCGGGGGGGGGGGGAAGCTTCCTTTACCTCCATTCTTTGACGTCCTCGTCGCTGCAGCGGGTCACACTCTCCGCCTCTATGTAGAAGTTCTTCTTCAGAGGCGGGAGGTCTGGCCAAGGGCCAACAAAATCAAACTGGGATTGACATGGGAATCTCTCCGCCACACTTTGACACCGTCAATTGACGGTTCGCAAACAAAATGTAAAGCGAGCTGCTCGGTGAGGGAATGTCTGGATAGTGAGGTGAAATAGTGTGTGTGTAGTAGTTTGTTTACCCTGCCACTTCATCTCTTCGTACTTCTGGCGGTTCTCTCTGATGGAGCTCCAGTCGATGGAGGGCTGGGGGGGCGCGGCCTCTGAGGCCTGAATCTGCTCCGCCGTCCAATAGGAGCTGCTCTGGCCTCCCCCTTTATACCCTCCCCCTCCCCCTCCACCTCCACCTCCATACCCCCCACCACCACCTCCCCCTCCATACCCACCTCCACCTCCACCTTCATACCCCCCCCCACCACCACCACCACCACCTCCCCCTCCATACCCACCACCCCTCCCAGGACCTGAAAGAACAGACAGGGAGAACGAAAAAAATAAACCAAAGCCAGTCAGACAGACAGCGGTGCAGTTAGCATGAGGAACCTTTGGCAAGAGTGTTCTCTGTCTTGGATATTTGACTGTACAGGTGTTACCACAAGTTATTCTATTGACGTCGGACAATTCTAAAACATCTCAAACAAAGAAATGTAACCCCCCCCCCCCGCCCCATCTCTCTCTTTCTCCGTCACATTGCAACTGGATGAGGTGATTTCCCCCATAACGTGTCTAGAAAAAGGCTCTGTTCATCCAAACAAGCATTGTTATCGATGTTTATCTCACCGTTGTGGAACCCGGGGCCGCTGTCTGTCACCAGCGCCTCGATCATCTCCTTGGCTCTCTGCTGGACCTCCGGTGTCCCGAAGATGACCACCTCCCCCTCATACTCCCCCTTGTTGATCTACCAGTACATCACCCAACATCAGTCAGACATGTATATCCTCCAGGAGTGCGCCATCCCATTCAAGGAGATGGACGCCACCCTGGAGGAGGAATGGACACGGGGGGACTCTCTCTGGTCAGGCTCAAACATTGATAGAGCTGATGGGGTCGGCATTTTGGTGGCCAACCCTTTTCTGCAGACCAAAAAGGGGGAGGTTGTAGAGAGCGGGCGAATCCTGGTTCTGGACCTAGAGATCCAGGGTTCGCCGCTGAGGGTCATCAATGTGTACGGCCCAACCAACGTGGCCAAGAGAGTCTCCCTTTTCAAGAAACTTCGGTCTCTCCTCCTCATCCCCACACCAGTCCTAGTGGGGGGAGATTTCAACTGTGCCCTCCGGGATGAGGACCGCAGCAGGCCCAGGAGAGACCGATCCACTACAGAACTTCAGTCCATCATAGACGACTTCCAACTGGTAGACGCCGGTGGCACCTCCCCGCCGACACACACAAGGGTGAGTTCCTCCGGGAATTCTTCCTCCAGGATAGACATGTTCTTGCTCTCGCCAGGTCTGAGGATGGGAACCCTGACCAGCCAGGCGGCCCACTTCTCGGACCACAGGATGTTGACAGTGTCCCTGGAATGGGATGGCCAAACAAGAGCGGGTAGGGGTACCTGGAGGATGAATACATCGATCCTTCAGGACCCAACAGTGGTGCATTCCTTCTCCAGGCGCTACCTGGAGTGGAGGACCCTAAAAGAACTGTTCGACTCCCCGATAGAGTGGTGGGAGATGGTTAAGGCCAGGACAAAGGGCTACTTCGGGTCAGTCGGAAGGAGGAAAGCGGCAGAACAGAGGGCCAGGTTTCAACACCACAACGCGGCCCTCCAACGCCTAAGTCTCCTACAACTGGGTGGTCTGGATGTGGCCCGAGAACTGGCTGAGACCAAACAACACCTTGCCACCCTCTACCGGGAGCAACAACAAAAGAAACAGTTCAGGGAAAAACTCCAGGGCCTGGAGGAGGAGGAGAAATGCACACGCCACTTCTTCCGCAAGGCACGGTCAAAACACAAGCCTATCCTGTCCCTATACGACACCAATGGGGACACCGTGTCAGACAGAGGCAACATCCCGGGGGTGGCAAGAGAGTTCTACGAGAGTCTCTACAACATCAAGACAACCGACGAGACTCTCATGGCCACCTTCCTGGATGGTCTGGACCGGGTCCCCGAGGGTGGTGAGAGTGAGAACCCAGAGCTGACCACGGAGGAGCTCACCCGGGCCGTGCACTCCTTGAATACACACAAGGCCCCTGGACCGGATGGGATCCCAGCAGAGTTCTACAAGACTCTCTGGGATCTCCTCAAGGAGGACTTGGCGGAGGTCTTCAAAGCCGTCTACAGGGAAGGGAGGCTTGGAGAGTCAATGAGACAGAGTACGGTCACACTGATCCCCAAGAAAGGGGACCTCAAGGACCTCCGGAACTGGCGCCCCATCAATCTCCTCCCAGTGGACTATAAAATCATGACAAAAGCCCTCACCCAACGGTTTCAAACCCTCCTCCCCTCAGTTATAGCCCCTGACCAGACCTGTAGCGTCCCCGGTAGGTCCATCAACGACAACCTGCTCCTGGTGAGAGACCTCATCCTGCACTCCCAGGAGCGGAGGTCCCCTTTAGGCCTTCTCAGCCTGGATCAGGAGAAGGCCTTTGACAGGGTTAACCATGGTTTCCTGCAGAGGGTGCTGAGAGGCATGAACTTCCCCCAGCACCTGCTCAACTGGACCGAACTCTGCTACAACAACATCACGAGCAGAGTTCGGATCAACAACCAGTTGACAGACCCCTTCCCCATCAAAGCTGGAGTACGGCAGGGATGCCCCTTGGCCCCTCTACTGTACGTCATCTACCTGGAGCCGTTCCTACGGAAGATCAGGAGCTCCCCCAACATCATGGGCTACCCTCTACCAGGGGCCCGGGGGGAGAGGCTCAAGGTGGTGGCGTACATGGACGACATTACCATCGTCGGCACGGATAGTCGCTCCATTTCCACAGCAACGAAAGTGGTGGAGGACTACTGTGCAGCCACGGGCGCCCTGATCAATAGGGGTAAGTGTGAGCTGTTTCTGTCGCAGCACTGGCAGGAGAACCTGGCAACCTCCTTCCCTGTAAAGACGGAAAACATTAAGCTGCTGGGGATCACCTACCAGAAAGATGGAGGAGCCTCCGGCAGCTGGAAGGAGACCATCCGCCAGGTCCAAAAGAAGATCTGTGAGTGGAGTGCACGGCCTCTCACAATGACAGGCAAGATCCTGGTCCTGAAGGCTATTGTTCTTCCCATTCTCCTTTACCTGGGCAGGGTGTTTCCCCCAGACAGAGCAGTATCCAAAACCATCGAAAGGATCATGTTTACCTTTGTCTGGGGGAGCCAGATGGAAAAACTAAAACGCACCACCCTGTACAAAACAGTGGAGAATGGGGGGAAAGGGGTCCCAGACATCCTAAACATCATTAGGGCACAGGGACTCTCCAACCTCATCAACAACATCAACAACAAAGATAGGAAAGCCAGGTTCTTTGAAATATACTATGCCACACCCATCCTCCGGACACTCAGGGTGACCGCATCAATAAATCACACTGTGCCCTACAGCTGGGACCCCCCTCCTGTCTACAAGATATGGAGGGACTTTGCCTTCAAGACAGGATTGTCCGCGGCTGGGCTGGCTCTCATGGAAATACAAAGACATTATGACCTTCATAAGGTCGAAGGAAACCATTACTCACCCCAAGGCCAGCACAGCCGTGGACTCCAAACAGGTATGGAAAAACATTAATCATAAATGTACTAACAATAAACAAAAAGACATTGCCTGGATGGCTGCTCATGGTTGTCTCCCCACTAGGGAATTCTTGCATAGGCGGCACATCGCAACGACTGAGAAATGCCCCCACGGATGCACGGACACAGAACACATTAACCACCTGTTCTGTGAGTGCTCCGTGGCCAGGCGGGTCTGGGCCCTGTTTGTTCCCTCTGTCTCCCTAAACAGCCTGCTGACCCTGCCCCGCTTGACGGGCGAGAACATCCTGTATGGTCCTCCCGGGGGGTGCACAACCCCCCAACTACAACAACAGTGGAGGATCATCAGCGCCGTCAAGCAGGTACTCTGGGAGACGAGGAACATCAGGGTCTATCAGAAACAGAGCGTCCACCTGACAACCCTGAGGAGGAGAATCACCCTCTGCCTCAGGGACCATGCTATTGTTGACTTTAAAAATAACCCGGATCAAGCAAGAGCGGTGTGGGGGGTGGAGAGATGGAAGGACGTCATCCTCTAAACCCCCCCCCATGCCGCGCCGCATCGACCAACCCCCCCCCACCCCGGGCCTACCTCACTACACCACCAGTTCCTGCACTATCACCTTCACCACCGTTCCAGCACAAGCCCTGGTCAGCAGTATCACCATCACAAGGACCAGGAGAGGAGCAGCGCACAACACCAACAGGGAAGTTTACTGCACCTTCCACCACCTACACATGTACACAGCACTGACCCACTTCCTACCCTCACCAGAATATCACCACACACAACCCACAGCCGAACCAGCCGTCTCTGCCAGCACCACCAGCACCAGGATGACCAACGCCACTGGGTCACAGGGAAGTACTGATCACCCGCCTGACACCAAAATGCACACTACACAAACCATGCACACCTCCCTTCTCTCACTCCTGTATCTTTTCAGGCACATGTCATATCCAGCTCTGACACCTACCCAGGCTTCCAGACCCAGGAGCAGAGACCGGCGGGAACCACCACGTCACCCCAGCACCAACCCCAGGTTCCAACTCAGCGACCCCAAACCCCCTGTTCCGGGCCCCCCCCCCCAACTCCAGGCCCCCAGCTACAGGCCCAGTCCCCTACCCGCCAACCCCCAACCCCCAGCCCGGAACAAGCTGAGAAGAGCCAGGGAGCTTTTTCCCTGGATAAGCTGTGTACAGGTTTTTCGCCTCTGCTTGCCTGCCATGCGCCGAGCTCTCTGGGCCTCTCCTCAGGGGCCTCCGGTCGGCCTGCGTGCTCGATCTGCTCCGCCGCTGGGGCGCCTGGTCCGGCTAGCCTCGTGAAGGGCTACAGGAGTCTGAGCCTGGTGGGCTGGGCCGGATGCGCCGGTGGTGGGGCGGGTCGGGTGAGTCGGGTGTGTGGGGTCCCTCGGGGGAGGGAGGTGGGGGAGCCACGGCTTTGCACTGGTGGGCAAACTGGATAGTAGTCGCTCTACAACTAGAGGGCTGCAGGGGAATTTTTTTCCCGGATGCACAGCGAACAGGTTTTTTACCCCTGCCTCCTACCGACACTGGAACCTGGACACTGAACACTGAACACTGAACATTACACTACACTGGACAATACACTGAACACTGAGCACTTTAGTTAGTTTAATGTTGGTTGTTGTTGAATGTAATGTCTTAAATGTCTGATTGTTTGATTAATTGATTGTATACACGGTGTTGCGTTTTTATAAAAACCAATAAAAAACACCCTCATACTCCCCCTTGTTGATCTACACACAGCCACGCAGGGATGGACATTTCACCTCAATGGACATTCACAAATTAGTTCATTAGTTTGCCAATTTAAAGCAAAAATGGTTACACCAGTTTTATAGAAGATACAGAGATGAAGGCCATACATAGTCAGAGATGGTTACTGTGGTTTGATACGAAAATATTGGGATTTATTATTAATAATGTATGTATTTATATTTATAAAAACAGTATTCGTAGAATAGATAAATATTTATATATGACGTCGATGTTTATAAGCTGCATTTCCCCCGGTTACCTTTGCGCCGGTTTAGCTCAGTGGTTACTTCGTAAGAAATCCAAACTCACTCCACCCTGGTCGGGGCAACCTGACCGGGGTCCAATCACGGGCGCTGTCCAGCGTTTTCCTACTTGTAGCAGTCCTGAGAGGACGTGGGCGTTCAGGGGGAAATGTTTTAGGATAAAATGACAGTTCAGATGCACGGAGAGACAACATGAAACATAAAATGACAGTTCAAATGCACGGAGAGACAACATGAAACGTGAACTCTGGTCGTCACACACGTAGTCCTGCATAGCCTGCTGTTATAGGTAGCTTTCTGTTCCCTTTTTAACACTAGTGTGTGCGGTTGAAGTTAGTCTTTAGCTAAAACATGTAGGCAATTATGGATACATTTGACTTTGAGTAACAGAAATCCCATCACAAGGTTTGTTACTTATGTCTTGTCATGTTTGTTCGCTGTCCTCTATAGAAGTTTCCCATGGCGTGTTGTAACAACAGGACACTTTGATGTCAATACAGAACCATTCATTTGGAACTACCTGCAACTGACATATCAATAAACTGTCACTTAATATGAGTGATTTAATGTAATATTCTGCCACCAGAGGTGATTCAGGCAAAAGGCAAGTTTAAAAGCTTTAAACCACAGATCCAGAACAGTGTTGTATCACAGCGCCTCCCCTCTGTCTGAACAACGAATAACTTTATTTGTAGGCTGTACAAATGTGGGTTTGTTGTCAGGGGACCGTTGCGCCGGTTTAGCTCAGTGGTTACTTCGCCAGTGGTTGTATTTCTGTTACAGCTGGTTCTCCACCTCTAACCGGGTTCGATCCACGGGCGCTGTCCTGCGTTTTCCTACATGTCGGTTAATAATAATAATAATAATAATAATAATAATAATAATAATAATCGATTTTATTTGTATTGCACTTTTCCTTCAAAAGAACCTCAGAGACTATTGTCTTTGTTGTTTGGAGGCCTATCGCCTATGTCGAATTGACGTCACTGCTTTCTTCACGGTACCCAAAGCAAATCGGAATAATAATAATAATTATAATAATATAGCACTTTTCCTGCAAAAAAGATTGAAGTGTCGCTCAGTTATATATATATGGATGTTCTGCCACCAAAGGTTACTCAGGCAAAACGGGCTGAACTCAAAACGGACACAAAACAGTCGACTTCCCTCTGTATTAACATCAAATAACTGAACTGTATACGGATGTGAGTCGGCTATGTGTGTAAGTATTATTGTTGTCTTTTGGTGCCTTGACAATAATGTCTAGACGTCCGTCTGCTAGCCGATGATCCGGCTCCTTCGCTGATGGCCGGCAGGTGCATGCATTCCTTTCGGTTTTTTCAGTTAAACTTGTTTTTTTCAGTTGAGTAAACTTTTACAGTTGTTCCTCAATTGCTTACACACTAACACTGGAACGCGATGACCAACGCCTGAGACTCATGTACCTTATGGGTGAAAGTACGCTGCCAACATCAAGTGAAAAATGTTATAGTTACTGTAAAGTAAAATCATGTCGTGTTTTTGTCATACTTCTTATAGCCTTGTTATACTTCTTGTGACGTCATAATGTCTCCAAGCCGTTATGACACAACATAATATGTCATAAAATCAACTTCATACACATACATATTTGAAACTAACTGATGAATTTGTTATTTATCTAATGGTCATCTGAATGCAATGGTCAGTCGACCATTATGGTGATTGTTTTATTTCACCAATCATCATAATTTACCATGGACGACTCGCAGGTGCTGCAGAAACGAGGATATACTTTAGGCATCAGTGTAGGGGAGGGATCCTACGCCAAAGTAAAATCCGCTTATTCCGAGCGTCTGAAGACAACTGTTGCGGTGAAGATTATGAACAAAAAAAAATCAACAGCGGATTTCTTGGAGAAATTCTTGCCCCGGGAACTGGAGATCCTTGCATCCCTAAGCCACCCCAACATCATTAAGATCTTCGAGATTTTCGAGACGTCGGAAGGAAATTTGGTGTTCATGATTATGGAGCTTGGTGCGCAAGGGGACTTACTGGACTTCATTAAAACCAGAGGTGGGTGTGCTTTACCCGAGGATTTCTCCAATAAACTATTCGGACAGCTGTCACGCGCAATGAAATATGCACACGACAAAGACGTTGTCCACAGAGACTTAAAATGCGAAAACCTACTCTTGGACAAGGACTTCAACCTCAAAGTGACAGACTTTGGCTTCGCCAGGAGAATCAGTTACCATGATGATGGACAAATGATCCTCAGTAAAACTTTCTGCGGCTCCGCAGCCTATGCAGCACCAGAGGTTTTAGAGGGAATCCCGTACAACCCCAAAGTGTATGACGTGTGGAGCATGGGCGTGGTTCTGTTCATCATGCTCTGTGGATGTATGCCATATGACGACTCCAACATTAAGAAGATGCTGAAGATGCAGAAAAAACATTCTGTTCATTTCCCGCGAAGCAAGAGTGTACCGTCAGAATGCAAAGACCTGATCCATCGGATGCTTAACCCCGACGTGACCCAGCGAATTGAGATTGATGTCATTCTCGAGCATGCATGGATGCAGGGTAAATGCAAGTCACATCAAGGGAATAAGAAATATGGGCCTTCCACGTCTAAAGGGGCTAATGCTGAGGAATCGGATCCCAAACCCACGGAGAGCAAAGATATTGCTGGACCATCCGAGAGGGTCAAGGAAAAGGCAGCCTCCCCTGTTACAAATCAAGACGTACCTGCAGATTCATGACTCAATTAGACCAAACTAGTGCATAATAAACGGAGCATACATCATTGTGAATATCGCCCATCTCAACATTAACTTTTTCAGATGTTGAGTCTGCTGTGTCTAAAGGCAAGTATTTTCTATGCTCAATATTTCAGTTTTACAAACAAATCACTCTTACACATTACAAGTAAAAATTAAGCCATGAAAGATTATATTGCAGAAAGAGGCATACAAAACAGAGGCTAACATTGTTAGCATTATATTTACAAAGAACTAAAACCTTCAGCAAAGCCTCATTATAACATTCAACATGATTGTAATTATATCTGTCTATGTACAATTATGGGATCTTTCTGGAGGGTTTCAGATACTATGATACCATCCAACAACTTAGGAACAATTATGAACTCCCAAATATTCCTGAACAGAGTTTATTCAGCCTCTTTCCCCATCTCTATGCACATACCGTTCTACCAGGTTTTCATAAAACATTGTGAGGGCGTGAGCTGGGGGATTGAACAAATAGTCATTTTCTTGACAACTTGCTTGAAAGCATGGAGTCTGCTTTCCCCAAAATCCAACTGTTCTCTCTTAGTTTTGGTTCCCCCCCCCCCCATCAGAAGAAGTCTGTTCTCTCTCGGTTTTGGTCCCCCCCCCCCATCAGAAGAAGTCTGTTCTCTCTCAGTTTTGGTCCCCCATCATCAGAAGAAGTCTGTACTCTCTCGGTTTTGGTTCCCCCCCCATCAGAAGAAGTCTGTTCTCTCTCAGTTTTGGTCCCCCCCCCCCCCCCCCCATCAGAAGAAGAAGTCTGTTCTCTCTCAGTTTTGGTCCCCCCCCATCAGAAGAAGTCTGAGGCTTTCCTCCTCTTGGGAAGCTGCAGAAGGTCGTCTGTGATGGAGGCTGGGTCCTGAGATGCAGGGGTCCCGGCCTTGCTTGGTGTCGGAGTACCAGAGAGACTGGACCCCAGGGGAGTCTTGCAGCCTGCTCCTCTGTGTGAGGGTGAGGGGGTATAGCTTGCCCTTAGAGCTTTGTCTGTGTATTTGCTGGACGTCCGGTTTACAAGCCTCTGAAGGGCAGGAGTCAGTGCTGGGCTCAGGCCTTTCGGGGTGAGACTGCAAGACAGACATTAGGGTTATTTCCTCAGCAACCAGTGCAAATAACAGCAGAGCACATGCAATGGTACATTGAGTGGCATCCAAAATAGTGCCTGATAAAGGGTTCGCATGGGACAGACAACTGTTGGCGTTTTGCCAAATACAATGATAAATGTCAACAGTAGGCTGTGGGGATAAACAGAAGCATTAGTTGTATTGATTGTCCAGAAATGTCCTCTACCTTGCAAGGTTCTCTGTGACCTTTCTCAATGCTTCTAGCTTCTTTGCCCGGTTTTTGGCTGCAGCTTCATTAGCCATTTTCAAACCCAACCTCTCTCTTCTTCCTGTTTCTGGAATCTGTAAAATAATGTCTATTACCTACTGCTCTGAACGAACAATTTAAAAACCAAAATAGGACATATAGATCAAGAGAAATGTAGATAGTACAAGGGCAGTCATTAGATTATACCTTAAATGATGGGCCATGCTTTCTCTCATACGGTGTGTCAGACCCATCCAGGCGGAAGGGGGTGCTCTCTATCTCACCCCAGGTCATCAGAGGAGAGTCAGCCACACCTGCATAGACAACATCATTTTAGGGGACTCTTCTACAGAGTGCCCTCTAAAGGCACAGTGTTGAATCTATTGTGCATTGTTATATTAATACACATTATACAAGTGTACAGTAAACATGTTGTTCCCCCCTGGAAAGTAATTGAATGAAGCAAGACATTCATTGCTAAACTGTTTACTAAGACACAGTGGTTTTATAGTGCAGTGTCCCCAATAGGATTAGACAAAGAGACAAATTAAATTACATGCACACAGTTCTACATTATTAGAATGTGAGGTTACACAAGTGTTGGTTTTCGTATTGATATATGCCAAGTGTCGGTGTTAAATTATGCTGCATAACAGACTTCACTCACAAAATATTATTCACAAATTCATTAGGCTATAGGCCTAGTGCATTAAGCTACACACCTGCAGCTGCATTTTTAGTCAGACTGAAGAATTACCGGAATGTAGCCTACTGCATTAGGCTACACACTCCTAACTCTCCACTTTGGATAACGTTTTTAATGACGAATCGGCTTAGGCCCGAAATGCCTTAACAATCTCTATGGCTCTAATTTTGTAATTGTTGCATCTCTATGACAACGCCCATCATTCACTCAAGTTTCATTAGAATTGTCCCAGTGGTGTCGGAGAAAACGCATGTGACGAACAGACAGAGACCAAGTCATAGTCCCCTCTCCGATCTCATCGGGAGGAGACAGTAATATAAATGTTTCTCATTGCTATTCTATTGTAGAGTATTTTGAAAGTAATATATACTTGTCTTGAACATAACCATGCTACTTGCCAGGTGCAGGGGAGGGAGCTCCTTCAAAGCCATATCCATTCACTGTTGGACCCTCTTGGGGGATGAGCTCTTTTCCATCTGGGCCTACTTTACCCTGTTTGAACTGGAGATAAATATTTGGGAAGATCAGCTACATCATTCAGGATTAAACAATTTAATTTTATATTTTGATCTGGTCGTAACTATAGAAACCCTTGACAACAGGTAAGACGCTACCACCATTATATCCAAACCAATTAATATAATTGTATTGTTTCTTATAAAATGCCATCAGGCTGTGTGGCTACCACAAAATAAGATTCATAGACTACCATGTGGGATCCCATAGCAATGTTGAAAATAACTATCATTAGGCTATAGGCACACATCTAGAGGACTTCAGGTTATAGCAGTTTATTAAGGCACAGCCCATGTACGATATACAGTTTATTTAGACACAGCCCATGTACGATATACAGTCATGTCCCGCACAGAAAGGGATAGGCACTTTACCTGTGCATTGAGGGCAGCTGCCTGCTGAATCTGACATTTGTTGAGAGCTTTGCTGAAGGGGTCAGCCACAAAGCGAGTGTTCTTGTGAATCACCTCCCTGGGCTTCTTGAAGAGGTCATCGTCAGGGACACCTGATGACCAGATCATAGAGCTGTTAAACTTATTCTTACAACTTTCAAACACGATTCATTTTTATCCATTACATATGGTGTACTTGTATAAGAACATCCATCCTCACCCTCTGGATAATACATCAGCGCATTTTTTGCTTTGTATTCCCAAGTCTCCAGTCCAGCCTTAACACACTCAAGGGCCTGCTTCTCTGATGATGGTAGGGCGAGGTTTTGTTCATGACGCTACAGAAGAAACACAGCATCATATAGTAACTCTAAACAAGAAACACAGAATCATATAGTAACTCCCAACCAAAGGTAAATCTAATATTGAGTTCCAAGCAGGACAACATTACACTCCAGGATCATTACAAACGACAATATTTGATTGTGATCAAATTGAGAGATGTTAAAGGCAAGTGTACCTGTTTGTATTCAGCTTCTGCGTCATACAACCATGAATGCCTTAATTTTTCCTTGTCTTCTGCCAGCTCCATAATCTGCTCAAACGATGCATTGTCCTCACTTGTGTTCTTAGCCAGGAACCGATCCAGACAGGGCAGCTCCTTCTCCTCCTTAGCCTCCTTATTCACTACAAACACAATGCATCAACAAACACAGGGTTTCACAGGGAGTCTAATGGATGCCATTCAGTTCACTTTTGTCTATTGCAACATTTCTAACATTATTAGGAGGGATTTGTCAGTAACTGAGACAACAAGGGCTTACCCCCATCTGCCCCTTTCATCCCAGTCTTGTGTTTGCCAAGGATGGAACCGGGTGTTCCTGGTTGCCCCTCGGGTGTCTCGAAGGTAGCTGGAGTCAGATCTGAATAAACAAGTATTGGCATATTATTCTAACAGGGCTACATTAATCAGAGACAGCCTCGATCACATTGCGGAAACAACCGTTTATACAACAGTTCACTCAATCTTAATGGCGCAGAGCTGCGTGGTGTAGACCTGGCTAAAGAGGAGCCATATCTAATGGATATTTCCCTCATCTTCTGAAGATCCCCACAATCTTCGGCTTCAAGATATTCCTTCTGTGCTTGCAATTTGGTTACGTCTGGGAAGAAGTCCCTCTGTATGATCTTCTCTAAACTCTATTCAAAAGGTATAACAGGGAGGAGAAAATACAGTCACAATACAGTCACAAACACTGTTCATGTTAGCTAAAACATCCCACAGTCATACTAGCTATATCGTTAAACACCCAATCGTTTGCAGTCTGGGTCACACATAAACAAATCAAGATTAGCACAGCAAGCTGGCTAGCTCACTGGCCGGGATCTGATAGAACCATACCTCTATGTAGTCCTCTTCTTCGAGAACCTTTCGATTCGTGGTCTTCGTTTCCTCTGGTTGATACCATTCAGATACCATATAATACAGATACCGTACAGACACCATAGAGATACCATACAGATACCATTCAGATACCATATAATACAGATACCGTACAGACACCATAGAGATACCATACAGACACCATACAGATACCATTTAATACAGATACCGTACAGACACCTAGAGATACCATACAGATACCATACAGACACCATATAATACAGACACCATACAGATACCATTTAATACAGATACCGTACAGACACCATACAGATACCACACAGATACCATATAATACAGACACCATACAGATACCATATAATACAGACACCATACAGATACCACACAGACACCATATAATACAGATACCATACAGATACCATATAATACAGATACCATACAGACACCATACAGACACCATACAGATACCACACCCAAGCTCAGAATCTGTCACTTCAGGTACACAATTTGTTTCTAACATTTGCCTTAACTGGTCATTCAAAACAGTACATACAGTAGTTGGCATTGAACATGTTTAGAAGCAAAGAAATGCTAATTACCTCACAATGCTTCAAATAGGAGATTGTTCTTTGAGGTGAATGAAATCGCTGTGAGGGTTCCTTCTGTGTTCAAACTACTCATAAAAGAGGTAGGCTATTGTGTATCCTACTTCTCAAGATGTCTAAAACATACTGTTAATTGTCCATTTACTTCAATGTTAGAAATTGTATAGACAGCCATATAATACTGCTTGATAATCAGTCACTGTCATTCTCCTCAGGTCCTAAATCCCTTCTACATCTTCCAGCTCTTCAGTGTCATCCTCTGGAGCACTGAACAATATTACTACTATGCAGCTGCCATCGTCTTCATGTCTATCATATCAATAGCTACTTCGCTGTACACAGTCAAAAAGGTGGGTGCAGAGCATTTCCTCCCTGAATAAGTAAAACCAGTCATGCTTGTCTTTAGGTACCTAATGTCAGATCCCTACATTTCAGATCACTTACTTTCATAAACCATGAATTGATTACCTGTGTTTGTCTGCTAGAGATGTTGTATGATTTTGTGTATCATGATTGGAAATACTCTCTTTTTTATCTCAGCAATATGTTATGCTCCATGACATGGTGGCGGCCCACAGTATTGTACGTGTTTCAGTGTGTAGAGGAAATAAAGGTATGTCATTATATCATAAGGGAGCGGGGCAGACATGATAATGTTAGAGCACTATGTGTGCTCGCTTGGTAATGAATACGTTTGCATTCAATTGGTTACATTATCCTTTTTCTGTTGTTATGTTTGCCTTCTGAAGTACTATGCAAGTACAATGTAGTTTATCTGTACTAATATCATCTCTCATTCTTATGTTAGTAGTGCCTCTTTATTTCTTAGTGTAGACTGTTTATTTCTATTTATTTTGGAAACGTTCTTTTTTCTCTATATGCTAAGAACGCCTTGAACAGACAGACTGCTGGATGCAGTTGAGGACCAGTGGACCTCCATTGTTTTCAATGGGATATGATGTACATGATTACAACACAGCAGCTGCGTTGCATGCCGCACTCACACTCCGGTGGAAGTTGGTTTAGAAGTGACTTTGTGATATTGTACGCTAACTGCCAACACCACAACAACACTGGTTAGACTCCCAACAATGTTGGATTTTATTCAAATCCTGTTTTGGACTTTTAGATGCAGCCAAACAATTGTTGAATGATAGAAGTGCAAACCACCTTAAATCAAGCTCTCACTCACCATGCTATGCTATGTAGGGGGAAAACTAATGTACTAAAAATGCAGCATTTCTGCCAGATAGCAAACATGTTGTCTCGGTCTGTACAAAACATAACCAATTTGCAGGCACAGGTATGTTGACACAGTCGAAACATCTTAGGGTAATCTCTATTATTTTCCAGATTTTTAGCAATTAAATAATATTCATCACTTTGGCATTCATATTATGATAACATTCTAATCTAGATATTGTGCTGTAACAAACTTTGTGTGCCTCATGATGTGAATAAGTGTCCCACGGATCCTCCATTCTCAGGAGAGAGTGTCCCTGTCACGAAGACCAGCCTGCCTAGCTCTGGAGAGGAGGGGGACACAACCTACTGCGTGGAGGAACACAAGAGACACACACTATTTTGTGGTACCCACGTCATCCAGACTCGCTTCTACACAAGGGAACTTGTCAAGGCTGTGGTGGTTAGGACTGGTAAGACTGTTGTGTTCTTTTACATTTTTCACTCTGTACAGTGTGTGTGAATGAATGTTTTGAAGTGAGCTTTAAAACCCCCCAACTGTTAGAGGAATTCTGGACCTTTCATAGGATTAATGAACACAAACCCCCACTTAACCGTTTTACAGCCCACCCACTAACGGATTTAGAATCAAAAGTGGTCACAATTCAATTCCACAACGAGGTGATTCAGGAATATGATATTGAGGTGTGGCTACACCGTCATGCCACCCTTAAATCGGGGGCCCGGATGGTCCTGGATGAAGACGGAGTGTGGACGGGGGCCAAGAAATGGCTGGTGCAACTCCGTCCGGACCCGGAGGGGATAGGCGGAGTCCAACATATCCCCAGCACCATCAACCTGGGGAACAACAGGGGCTCCGTCTACTACTACGGTATGCCGAAGCTCTGCAGGAACTGCGGCCAATTGGGCCATCTGGCAGCGGCCTGCAAGGCCGTGGTATGTAAAATCTGCCGCCAAGACCACCCGACGTCGGAGTGCACCACGACCAGACCTTGCAACCTGTGCGGGGGACAGGGGCATCTTTACCGTGACTGCCCAAGTTCCTATGCAAGTAGAGCCCGGGGCTATAAATCCAACCAACCACCACCCCAACCCCCACCCCCACCCCAACCCACACCCCCACCCCCACCCCAACCCCCACCCCAACCCCCACCCCAACCCACACCCCAACCCACACCCAACATGGAGGAAGAGAAGGGAGAGACGGAGGAGGACCGGCGCCCGAGCGATGGAGGGGACGATCAGAGCTCGAGCGACGGAGAAGGAGAAGGAGAGGAACCAACCGTCCCAGCACCCCCTACAGACAACCTCAACACCCACCCCCTCCTAAACCCCATGGCCACCTCCACCCCCTGCAAAAACACCATGAAGGGGGAGCCGGCCTCTATTGAGATAGCCACCAGCAGCACACCGCAGATCCACCTCCCCTCCCAATCAGACAGTGAAAATGACTGGAGCTTGGCTCAACCAAAACGCAAAAGACCACAAAAAAAGGCAATCCGGAAAAAACCAGACAAAAAGACTACACCAGAACCCAAACCCCAACGCCATACAGGTAAGCCGGCTCCCCCCCCCAAACCCTCCTCCCCACCCTCTTCCTCTCTCCAGTCATCACATGCTCCTCACCCTGCACAGCCCACCAGCCACCCCCAGTCCATGCTCACCGGACCGTACGGGCCACCGAAAATCACCTCATCAACAACACAGATGAGGGGGCCACCAGGCAGTCAGAGGGGAGACAACCCCCACACCATGAGCAGCCAAGGGGAGGTACCACACTATCTGGCCCCCAACGACCCATTGGAGGGCCTCAACCTCATGTGCAATAGCTTAGCAAAAATTGGAACAAACCAAATCCAAGAACCATGAGGATAACAATCTCATCTCTCAACACCAGAAGCCTCCGGCAACCAGACAAACGGGAGGTCGTCTACCAGTACATCACCCAACATCAGTCAGACATGTATATCCTCCAGGAGTGCGCCATCCCATTCAAGGAGATGGACGCCACCCTGGAGGAGGAATGGACACGGGGGGACTCTCTCTGGTCAGGCTCAAACATTGATAGAGCTGATGGGGTCGGCATTTTGGTGGCCAACCCTTTTCTGCAGACCAAAAAGGGGGAGGTTGTAGAGAGCGGGCGAATCCTGGTTCTGGACCTAGAGATCCAGGGTTCGCCGCTGAGGGTCATCAATGTGTACGGCCCAACCAACGTGGCCAAGAGAGTCTCCCTTTTCAAGAAACTTCGGTCTCTCCTCCTCATCCCCACACCAGTCCTAGTGGGGGGAGATTTCAACTGTGCCCTCCGGGATGAGGACCGCAGCAGGCCCAGGAGAGACCGATCCACTACAGAACTTCAGTCCATCATAGACGACTTCCAACTGGTAGACGCCGGTGGCACCTCCCCGCCGACACACACAAGGGTGAGTTCCTCCGGGAATTCTTCCTCCAGGATAGACATGTTCTTGCTCTCGCCAGGTCTGAGGATGGGAACCCTGACCAGCCAGGCGGCCCACTTCTCGGACCACAGGATGTTGACAGTGTCCCTGGAATGGGATGGCCAAACAAGAGCGGGTAGGGGTACCTGGAGGATGAATACATCGATCCTTCAGGACCCAACAGTGGTGCATTCCTTCTCCAGGCGCTACCTGGAGTGGAGGACCCTAAAAGAACTGTTCGACTCCCCGATAGAGTGGTGGGAGATGGTTAAGGCCAGGACAAAGGGCTACTTCGGGTCAGTCGGAAGGAGGAAAGCGGCAGAACAGAGGGCCAGGTTTCAACACCACAACGCGGCCCTCCAACGCCTAAGTCTCCTACAACTGGGTGGTCTGGATGTGGCCCGAGAACTGGCTGAGACCAAACAACACCTTGCCACCCTCTACCGGGAGCAACAACAAAAGAAACAGTTCAGGGAAAAACTCCAGGGCCTGGAGGAGGAGGAGAAATGCACACGCCACTTCTTCCGCAAGGCACGGTCAAAACACAAGCCTATCCTGTCCCTATACGACACCAATGGGGACACCGTGTCAGACAGAGGCAACATCCCGGGGGTGGCAAGAGAGTTCTACGAGAGTCTCTACAACATCAAGACAACCGACGAGACTCTCATGGCCACCTTCCTGGATGGTCTGGACCGGGTCCCCGAGGGTGGTGAGAGTGAGAACCCAGAGCTGACCACGGAGGAGCTCACCCGGGCCGTGCACTCCTTGAATACACACAAGGCCCCTGGACCGGATGGGATCCCAGCAGAGTTCTACAAGACTCTCTGGGATCTCCTCAAGGAGGACTTGGCGGAGGTCTTCAAAGCCGTCTACAGGGAAGGGAGGCTTGGAGAGTCAATGAGACAGAGTACGGTCACACTGATCCCCAAGAAAGGGGACCTCAAGGACCTCCGGAACTGGCGCCCCATCAATCTCCTCCCAGTGGACTATAAAATCATGACAAAAGCCCTCACCCAACGGTTTCAAACCCTCCTCCCCTCAGTTATAGCCCCTGACCAGACCTGTAGCGTCCCCGGTAGGTCCATCAATGACAACCTGCTCCTGGTGAGAGACCTCATCCTGCACTCCCAGGAGCGGAGGTCCCCTTTAGGCCTTCTCAGCCTGGATCAGGAGAAGGCCTTTGACAGGGTTAGCCATGGTTTCCTGCAGAGGGTGCTGAGGGGCATGAACTTCCCCCAGCACCTGCTCAACTGGACCGAACTCTGCTACAACAACATCACGAGCAGAGTTCGGATCAACAACCAGTTGACAGACCCCTTCCCCATCAAAGCTGGAGTACGGCAGGGATGCCCCTTGGCCCCTCTACTGTACGTCATCTACCTGGAGCCGTTCCTACGGAAGATCAGGAGCTCCCCCAACATCATGGGCTACCCTCTACCAGGGGCCCGGGGGGAGAGGCTCAAGGTGGTGGCGTACATGGACGACATTACCATCGTCGGCACAGATAGTCGCTCCATTTCCACAGCAACGAAAGTGGTGGAGGACTACTGTGCAGCCACTGGCGCCCTGATCAATAGGGGTAAGTGTGAGCTGTTTCTGTCGCAGCACTGGCAGGAGAACCTGGCAACCTCCTTCCCTGTAAAGACGGAAAACATTAAGCTGCTGGGGATCACCTACCAGAAAGATGGAGGAGCCTCCGGCAGCTGGAAGGAGACCATCCGCCAGGTCCAAAAGAAGATCTGTGAGTGGAGTGCACGGCCTCTCACAATGACAGGCAAGATCCTGGTCCTGAAGGCTATTGTTCTTCCCATTCTCCTTTACCTGGGCAGGGTGTTTCCCCCAGACAGAGCAGTATCCAAAACCATCGAAAGGATCATGTTTACCTTTGTCTGGGGGAGCCAGATGGAAAAACTAAAACGCACCACCCTGTACAAAACAGTGGAGAATGGGGGGAAAGGGGTCCCAGACATCCTAAACATCATTAGGGCACAGGGACTCTCCAACCTCATCAACAACATCAACAACAAAGATAGGAAAGCCAGGTTCTTTGAAATATACTATGCCACACCCATCCTCCGGACACTCAGGGTGACCGCATCAATAAATCACACTGTGCCCTACAGCTGGGACCCCCCTCCAGTCTACAAGATATGGAGGGACTTTGCCTTCAAGACAGGATTGTCCGCGGCTGGGCTGGCCTCATGGAAATACAAAGACATTATGACCTTCATAAGGTCGAAGGAAACCATTACTCACCCCAAGGCCAGCACAGCCGTGGACTCCAAACAGGTATGGAAAAACATTAATCATAAATGTACTAACAATAAACAAAAAGACATTGCCTGGATGGCTGCTCATGGTTGTCTCCCCACTAGGGAATTCTTGCATAGGCGGCACATCGCAACGACTGAGAAATGCCCCCACGGATGCACGGACACAGAACACATTAACCACCTGTTCTGTGAGTGCTCCGTGGCCAGGCGGGTCTGGGCCCTGTTTGTTCCCTCTGTCTCCCTAAACAGCCTGCTGACCCTGCCCCGCTTGACGAGCGAGAACATCCTGTATGGTCCTCCCGGGGGGTGCACAACCCCCCAACTACAACAACAGTGGAGGATCATCAGCGCCGTCAAGCAGGTACTCTGGGAGACGAGGAACATCAGGGTCTATCAGAAACAGAGCGTCCACCTGACAACCCTGAGGAGGAGAATCACCCTCTGCCTCAGGGACCATGCTATTGTTGACTTTAAAAATAACCCGGATCAAGCAAGAGCGGTGTGGGGGGTGGAGAGATGGAAGGACGTCATCCTCTAAACCCCCCCCCATGCCGCGCCGCATCGCCCAACCCCCCCCCCACCCCGGGCCTACCTCACTACACCACCAGTTCCTGCACTATCACCTTCACCACCGTTCCAGCACAAGCCCTGGTCAGCAGTATCACCATCACAAGGACCAGGAGAGGAGCAGCGCACAACACCAACAGGGAAGTTTACTGCACCTTCCACCACCTACACATGTACACAGCACTGACCCACTTCCTACCCTCACCAGAATATCACCACACACAACCCACAGCCGAACCAGCCGTCTCTGCCAGCACCACCAGCACCAGGATGACCAACACCACTGGGTCACAGGGAAGTACTGATCACCCGCCTGACACCAAAATGCACACTACACAAACCATGCACACCTCCCTTCTCTCACTCCTGTATCTTTTCAGGCACATGTCATATCCAGCTCTGACACCTACCCAGGCTTCCAGACCCAGGAGCAGAGACCGGCGGGAACCACCACGTCACCCCAGCACCAACCCCAGGTTCCAACTCAGCGACCCCAAACCCCCTGTTCCGGGCCCCCCCCCCCCAACTCCAGGCCCCCAGCTACAGGCCCAGTCCCCTACCCGCCAACCCCCAACCCCCAGCCCGGAACAAGCTGAGAAGAGCCAGGGAGCTTTTTCCCTGGATAAGCTGTGTACAGGTTTTTCGCCTCTGCTTGCCTGCCATGCGCCGAGCTCTCTGGGCCTCTCCTCAGGGGCCTCCGGTCGGCCTGCGTGCTCGATCTGCTCCGCCGCTGGGGCGCCTGGTCCGGCTAGCCTCGTGAAGGGCTACAGGAGTCTGAGCCTGGTGGGCTGGGCCGGACGCGCCGGGGGTGGGGCGGGTCGGGTGAGTCGGGTGTGTGGGGTCCCTCGGGGGAGGGAGGTGGGGGAGCCACGGCTTTGCACTGGTGGGCAAACTGGATAGTAGTCGCTCTACAACTAGAGGGCTGCAGGGGAATTTTTTTCCCGGATGCACAGCGAACAGGTTTTTTACCCCTGCCTCCTACCGACACTGGAACCTGGACACTGAACACTGAACACTGAACATTACACTACACTGGACAATACACTGAACACTGAGCACTTTAGTTAGTTTAATGTTGGTTGTTGTTGAATGTAATGTCTTAAATGTCTGATTGTTTGATTAATTGATTGTATACACGGTGTTGCGTTTTTATAAAAACCAATAAAAAACACCTGTACAGTGTGTGTCCATCTGGACACTAGGGGGCAGCGGAGATTAACATTCAGGCACGCAGGTGCTTATTATTTCAATAGGACATTTCTATTTAAGTTGTGTGTTTTGTTATTCCTGTGCGGTAGCTTGAGTCTCGCCAGTGGTACGTTCTCTCATGGTCCACTAGGACGTGTTGTGATATATATACCTCTCTAATGGTTCATGTGGGAGGCCTCTAACTGCATATCATCACAAAAGGAACCACAATTTTCCTTTGAGGAACAATGGACAATCATCAATGGTGGAAAAAAAATGAACAGTCATTTCTATTCACCTGATTCATGCTCTGAAAAGAATATCTTACATAATCATCATGGATAGCGAGACCAGACACTTTAGAAACACATTTCCCAAGCATAAAACTATAGAAATGATCCCTGAAAGTATAGTCTTGGTGTGTCATTTAATGTACAAAGTGTGGAACGTCTTGAGAACAGCATTTGCATCGCGGTGTTCTATTGCAGCGTTTCTCAACCTTTTTTCAGTCACGGCACCCTTCAAAAGTCGATAAAATGTCAAGGCACCCCAGTCTAAAATATAGCTATTCAAAAACGACACTGCATCACCCAGACAGCCCCACACACACACACACACACACACACACACACACACACACACACACACACACACACACACACACACACACACACACACACACACACACACACACACACACACTCACTCAGCGGCTATTGATACAAATAAAAGTTGTATTATTATTATTATTATTATTATTGAGAGAGAGAGGAGGGAGTGAAAAAGGCAAGTGTGCATCAAAGGCATCAGGCACGTAACCGTGCTGTATAAACATGACACAGTGACCGAACAAACGCGGGAATTTATGGAACACATTCATTTTCATATTCCCACATTTGATTGGAAACACCTATCCAGTCCATTCAACGTAAACACCGGGGATGCAGAGTTATTAAGCCAGAAAATGCGTCTCTCTCTCCCGCTGCGCGCATCCTTGTCTGGATGTATTAAATTCATTGCATGAAAACGAAACTGTGCGTTATTTCCCGAACTTTCCAACCCTGCTTAGCTTCCGAAGTCGGACGAGAGAATAATGTCACCGATCATCCATATAGAACAACCACCTCCACACGCTGGCGGCGAGCGAGACTGCCCTGCCCGATCGGACCCTTTTTCGGGAGCGGGGAACATAGGATATCCGGTATTGACATTGTGACATGGGAAAGGGGCGCGCGAGACAGATTTTGATGATGTATTGCATTTATTTATTTATAGATTTATTCATTCATTCATATGAACGTCAGAATATAGAATTATTTGACAGCACCCCTGAAGATGCCAGGCGGCGCCCCAGTGTGCCGCGGCACCCCGGTTGAGAAACGCTGTTCTATTGCATTCTCAAGAGTCACCACTTGTTGTAATCAAATTATGTAAGTCATAGATCAACAATTTTCCAATTACCCTTCCCTCCATACTTGGAGAATATAATGGTACTGATTCCAAAAAGGAAATTGAACAGCATGCTATGACGGTTCTGCTAAACATAAATCATGAGAATTGTTCAAAACTGTCCTGATCAAATTCCCCCTAATTAATTAAACTTGCTTTTTATTTTTTAACAAATTACTTATTTCTGTGGCAGAAGTACCCACTCAGAACATATTCTTTCCACCCATGTGCCTTTGAGGAACAATGGACAATCATCAATGGTGGGAAAAAAATGAACAGTCATTTCTATTCACCTGATTCATGCTCTGAAAAGAATATCTTACATAATCATCATGGATAGCGAGACCAGACACTTTAGAAACACATTTCCCAAGCATAAAGGTGTTTTTTATTGGTTTTTATAAAAACACAACACCGTATATACAATCAATTAATCAAACAATCAGACATTTAAGACATTACATTCAACAACAACCAACATTAAACTAACTAAAGTGCTCAGTGTTCAGTGTATTGTCCAGTGTAGTGTAATGTTCAGTGTTCAGTGTTCAGTGTCCAGGTTTCAGTGTCGGTAGGAGGCAGGGGTAAAAAACCTGTTCGCTGTGCATCCGGGAAAAAAATTCCCCTGCAGCCCTCTAGTTGTAGAGCGACTACTATCCAGTTTGCCCACCAGTGCAAAGCCGTGGCTCCCCCACCTCCCTCCCCCGAGGGACCCCACACACCCGACTCACCCGACCCGCCCCACCACCGGCGCATCCGGCCCAGCCCACCAGGCTCAGACTCCTGTAGCCCTTCACGAGGCTAGCCGGACCAGGCGCCCCAGCGGCGGAGCAGATCGAGCACGCAGGCCGACCGGAGGCCCCCGAGGAGAGGCCCAGAGAGCTCGGCGCATGGCAGGCAAGCAGAGGCGAAAAACCTGTACACAGCTTATCCAGGGAAAAAGCTCCCTGGCTCTTCTCAGCTTGTTCCGGGCTGGGGGTTGGCGGGTAGGGGACTGGGCCTGTAGCTGGGGGCCTGGAGTTGGGGGGGGGGGGCCCGGAACAGGGGGTTTGGGGTCGCTGAGTTGGAACCTGGGGTTGGTGCTGGGGTGACGTGGTGGTTCCCGCCGGTCTCTGCTCCTGGGTCTGGAAGCCTGGGTAGGTGTCAGAGCTGGATATGACATGTGCCTGAAAAGATACAGGAGTGAGAGAAGGGAGGTGTGCATGGTTTGTGTAGTGTGCATTTTGGTGTCAGGCGGGTGATCAGTACTTCCCTGTGACCCAGTGGTGTTGGTCATCCTGGTGCTGGTGGTGCTGGCAGAGACGGCTGGTTCGGCTGTGGGTTGTGTGTGTTGATATTCTGGTGAGAGTAGGAAGTGGGTCAGTGCTGTGTACATGTGTAGGTGGTGGAAGGTGCAGTAAACTTCCCTGTTGGTGTTGTGCGCTGCTCCTCTCCTGGTCCTTGTGATGGTGATACTGCTGACCAGGGCTTGTGCTGGAACAGTGGTGAAGGTGATAGTGCAGGAACTGGTGGTGTAGTGAGGTAGGCCCGGGGTGGGGGGGGGTTGGTCGATGCGGCGCGGCATGGGGGGGGGTTTAGAGGATGACGTCCTTCCATCTCTCCACCCCCCACACCGCTCTTGCTTGATCCGGGTTATTTTTAAAGTCAACAATAGCATGGTCCCTGAGGCAGAGGGTGATTCTCCTCCTCAGGGTTGTCAGGTGGACGCTCTGTTTCTGATAGACCCTGATGTTCCTCGTCTCCCAGAGTACCTGCTTGACGGCGCTGATGATCCTCCACTGTTGTTGTAGTTGGGGGGTTGTGCACCCCCCGGGAGGACCATACAGGATGTTATCGCCCGTCAAGCGGGGCAGGGTCAGCAGGCTGTTTAGGGAGACAGAGGGAACAAACAGGGCCCAGACCCGCCTGGCCACGGAGCACTCACAGAACAGGTGGTTAATGTGTTCTGTGTCCGTGCATCCGTGGGGGCATTTATCAGTCGTTGCGATGTGCCGCCTATGCAAGAATTCCCTAGTGGGGAGACAACCATGAGCAGCCATCCAGGCAATGTCTTTTTGTTTATTGTTAGTACATTTATGATTAATGTTTTTCCATACCTGTTTGGAGTCCACGGCTGTGCTGGCCTTGGGGTGAGTAATGGTTTCCTTCGACCTTATGAAGGTCATAATGTCTTTGTGTTTCCATGAGGCCAGCCCAGCCGCGGACAATCCTGTCTTGAAGGCAAAGTCCCTCCATATCTTGTAGACAGGAGGGGGGTCCCAGCTGTAGGGCACAGTGTGATTTATTGATGCGGTCACCCTGAGTGTCCGGAGGATGGGTGTGGCATAGTATATTTCAAAGAACCTGGCTTTCCTATCTTTGTTGTTGATGTTGTTGATGAGGTTGGAGAGTCCCTGTGCCCTAATGATGTTTAGGATGTCTGGGACCCCCTTCCCCCCATTCTCCACTGTTTTGTACAGGGTGGTGCGTTTTAGTTTTTCCATCTGGCTCCCCCAGACAAAGGTAAACATGATCCTTTCGATGGTTTTGGATACTGCTCTGTCTGGGGGAAACACCCTGCCCAGGTAAAGGAGAATGGGAAGAACAATAGCCTTCAGGACCAGGATCTTGCCTGTCATTGTGAGAGGCCGTGCACTCCACTCACAGATCTTCTTTTGGACCTGGCGGATGGTCTCCTTCCAGCTGCCAGAGGCTCCTCCATCTTTCTGGTAGGTGATCCCCAGCAGCTTAATGTTTTCCGTCTTTACAGGGAAGGAGGTTGCCAGGTTCTCCTGCCAGTGCTGCGACAGAAACAGCTCACACTTACTCCTATTGATCAGGGCGCCAGTGGCTGCACAGTAGTCCTCCACCACTTTCGTTGCTGTGGAAATGGAGCGACTATCCGTGCCGACGATGGTAATGTCGTCCATGTACGCCACCACCTTGAGCCTCTCCCCCCGGGCCCCTGGTAGAGGGTAGCCCATGATGTTGGGGGAGCTCCTGATCTTCCGTAGGAACGGCTCCAGGTAGATGACGTACAGTAGAGGGGCCAAGGGGCATCCCTGCCGTACTCCAGCTTTGATGGGGAAGGGGTCTGTCAACTGGTTGTTGATCCGAACTCTGCTCGTGATGTTGTTGTAGCAGAGTTCGGTCCAGTTGAGCAGGTGCTGGGGGAAGTTCATGCCTCTCAGCACCCTCTGCAGGAAACCATGGTTAACCCTGTCAAAGGCCTTCTCCTGATCCAGGCTGAGAAGGCCTAAAGGGGACCTCCGCTCCTGGGAGTGCAGGATGAGGTCTCTCACCAGGAGCAGGTTGTCATTGATGGACCTACCGGGGACGCTACAGGTCTGGTCAGGGGCTATAACTGAGGGGAGGAGGGTTTGAAACCGTTGGGTGAGGGCTTTTGTCATAATTTTATAGTCCACTGGGAGGAGATTGATGGGGCGCCAGTTCCGGAGGTCCTTGAGGTCCCCTTTCTTGGGGATCAGTGTGACCGTACTCTGTCTCATTGACTCTCCAAGCCTCCCTTCCCTGTAGACGGCTTTGAAGACCTCCGCCAAGTCCTCCTTGAGGAGATCCCAGAGAGTCTTGTAGAACTCTGCTGGGATCCCATCCGGTCCAGGGGCCTTGTGTGTATTCAAGGAGTGCACGGCCCGGGTGAGCTCCTCCGTGGTCAGCTCTGGGTTCTCACTCTCACCACCCTCGGGGACCCGGTCCAGACCATCCAGGAAGGTGGCCATGAGAGTCTCGTCGGTTGTCTTGATGTTGTAGAGACTCTCGTAGAACTCTCTTGCCACCCCCGGGATGTTGCCTCTGTCTGACACGGTGTCCCCATTGGTGTCGTATAGGGACAGGATAGGCTTGTGTTTTGACCGTGCCTTGCGGAAGAAGTGGCGTGTGCATTTCTCCTCCTCCTCCAGGCCCTGGAGTTTTTCCCTGAACTGTTTCTTTTGTTGTTGCTCCCGGTAGAGGGTGGCAAGGTGTTGTTTGGTCTCAGCCAGTTCTCGGGCCACATCCAGACCACCCAGTTGTAGGAGACTTAGGCGTTGGAGGGCCGCGTTGTGGTGTTGAAACCTGGCCCTCTGTTCTGCCGCTTTCCTCCTTCCGACTGACCCGAAGTAGCCCTTTGTCCTGGCCTTAACCATCTCCCACCACTCTATCGGGGAGTCGAACAGTTCTTTTAGGGTCCTCCACTCCAGGTAGCGCCTGGAGAAGGAATGCACCACTGTTGGGTCCTGAAGGATCGATGTATTCATCCTCCAGGTACCCCTACCCGCTCTTGTTTGGCCATCCCATTCCAGGGACACTGTCAACATCCTGTGGTCCGAGAAGTGGGCCGCCTGGCTGGTCAGGGTTCCCATCCTCAGACCTGGCGAGAGCAAGAACATGTCTATCCTGGAGGAAGAATTCCCGGAGGAACTCACCCTTGTGTGTGTCGGCGGGGAGGTGCCACCGGCGTCTACCAGTTGGAAGTCGTCTATGATGGACTGAAGTTCTGTAGTGGATCGGTCTCTCCTGGGCCTGCTGCGGTCCTCATCCCGGAGGGCACAGTTGAAATCTCCCCCCACTAGGACTGGTGTGGGGATGAGGAGGAGAGACCGAAGTTTCTTGAAAAGGGAGACTCTCTTGGCCACGTTGGTTGGGCCGTACACATTGATGACCCTCAGCGGCGAACCCTGGATCTCTAGGTCCAGAACCAGGATTCGCCCGCTCTCTACAACCTCCCCCTTTTTGGTCTGCAGAAAAGGGTTGGCCACCAAAATGCCGACCCCATCAGCTCTATCAATGTTTGAGCCTGACCAGAGAGAGTCCCCCCGTGTCCATTCCTCCTCCAGGGTGGCGTCCATCTCCTTGAATGGGATGGCGCACTCCTGGAGGATATACATGTCTGACTGATGTTGGGTGATGTACTGGTAGACGACCTCCCGTTTGTCTGGTTGCCGGAGGCTTCTGGTGTTGAGAGATGAGATTGTTATCCTCATGGTTCTTGGATTTGGTTTGTTCCAATTTTTGCTAAACTATTGCACATGAGGTTGAGGCCCTCCAATGGGTCGTTGGGGGCCAGATAGTGTGGTACCTCCCCTTGGCTGCTCATGGTGTGGGGGTTGTCTCCCCTCTGACTGCCTGGTGGCCCCCTCATCTGTGTTGTTGATGAGGTGATTTTCGGTGGCCCGTACGGTCCGGTGAGCATGGACTGGGGGTGGCTGGTGGGCTGTGCAGGGTGAGGAGCATGTGATGACTGGAGAGAGGAAGAGGGTGGGGAGGAGGGTTTGGGGGGGGGGAGCCGGCTTACCTGTATGGCGTTGGGGTTTGGGTTCTGGAGTAGTCTTTTTGTCTGGTTTTTTCCGGATTGCCTTTTTTTGTGGTCTTTTGCGTTTTGGTTGAGCCAAGCTCCAGTCATTTTCACTGTCTGATTGGGAGGGGAGGTGGATCTGCGGTGTGCTGCTGGTGGCTATCTCAATAGAGGCCGGCTCCCCCTTCATGGTGTTTTTGCAGGGGGTGGAGGTGGCCATGGGGTTTAGGAGGGGGTGGGTGTTGAGGTTGTCTGTAGGGGGTGCTGGGACGGTTGGTTCCTCTCCTTCTCCTTCTCCGTCGCTCGAGCTCTGATCGTCCCCTCCATCGCTCGGGCGCCGGTCCTCCTCCGTCTCTCCCTTCTCTTCCTCCATGTTGGGTGTGGGTTGGGGTGTGGGTTGGGGTGGGGGTTGGGGTGGGGGTGGGGGTGGGGGTGGGGGTGTGGGTTGGGGTGGGGGTGGGGGTTGGGGTGGTGGTTGGTTGGATTTATAGCCCCGGGCTCTACTTGCATAGGAACTTGGGCAGTCACGGTAAAGATGCCCCTGTCCCCCGCACAGGTTGCAAGGTCTGGTCGTGGTGCACTCCGACGTCGGGTGGTCTTGGCGGCAGATTTTACATACCACGGCCTTGCAGGCCGCTGCCAGATGGCCCAATTGGCCGCAGTTCCTGCAGAGCTTCGGCATACCGTAGTAGTAGACGGAGCCCCTGTTGTTCCCCAGGTTGATGGTGCTGGGGATATGTTGGACTCCGCCTATCCCCTCCGGGTCCGGACGGAGTTGCACCAGCCATTTCTTGGCCCCCGTCCACACTCCGTCTTCATCCAGGACCATCCGGGCCCCCGATTTAAGGGTGGCATGACGGTGTAGCCACACCTCAATATCATATTCCTGAATCACCTCATTGTGGAATTGAATTGTGACCACTTTTGATTCTAAATCCGTTAGTGGGTGGGCTGTAAAACGGTTAAGTGGGGGTTTGTGTTCATTAATCCTATGAAAGGTCCAGAATTCCTCTAACAGTTGGGGGGTTTTAAAGCTAACTTCAAAACATTCATTCGGCCCAGGGGGCTTCACCAGGCAGTTTAGATCAGACGGCACAAAGCCCATACCTCTCTGTAGAACCGCCCTGCTGAATTCCAGGCGGGTCATCGTTGTTACTGGTCTGGCAGTCTTCTGTTGGGGGGCTCCATCCATGGCAGCCTCCTCAGTTGGGTTGAGCGTCAACCTGACGGCGTTGTAGCGCCGCATCGCTCCGGGGTTCATCGTTGGAGTGGGGTGGGGGGGGTGGGGGATCAGGGAGGAAGGAGGGAGAGGAATAGGGTTAGGGGGAGGTTGTAGATAATTTTTTTGGGGGGGGGAATAGGGTACTTGCCGTTAGGTTAGGGGTGTTGTTCCTCTCAGGTCCTCACGGCAGATTTTGGACTCTGGCTTGGGTCTGGAACTGGGTTCCCGTCTGGGGACAAAAGAGGGACACCTGAGAGCGAGTGGGGACACCAGGTGGCCAAAGACCTACGGTCTTGAAAGCACTCCCCTGTGTCCCTCTCGCTCGCTTTCCCAAGCATAAAACTATAGAAATGATCCCTGAAAGTATAGTCTTGGTGTGTCATTTAATGTACAAAGTGTGGAACGTCTTGAGAACAGCATTTGCATCGCGGTGTTCTATTGCATTCTCAAGAGTCAACACTTGTTGTAATAAAATTATGTAAGTCATAGATCAACAATTTTCCAATTACCCTTCCCTCCATACTTGGAGAATATAATGGTACTGATTCCAAAAAGGAAATTGAACAGCATGCTATGACGGTTCTGCTAAACATAAATCATGAGAATTGTTCAAAACTGTCTTGATCAAATTCCCCCTAATTAATTGAACTTGCTTTTTATTTTTTATTTTTTAACAAATTACTTATTTCTGTGGCAGAAGTACCCACTCAGAACATATTCTTTCCACCCATGTGCCTTTGAGGAACAATGGACAATCATCAATGGTGGAAAAAAAATGAACAGTCATTTCTATTCACCTGATTCATGCTCTGAAAAGAATATCTTACATAATCATCATGGATAGCGAGACCAGACACTTTAGAAACACATTTCCCAAGCATAAAACTATAGAAATGATCCCTGAAAGTATAGTCTTGGTGTGTCATTTAATGTACAAAGTGTGGAACGTCTTGAGAACAGCATTTGCATCGCGGTGTTCTATTGCATTATCAAGAGTCACCACTTGTTGTAATCAAATTATGTAAGTCATAGATCAACAATTTTCCAATTACCCTTCCCTCCATACTTGGAGAATATAATGGTACTGATTCCAAAAAGGAAATTGAACAGCATGCTATGACGGTTCTGCTAAACATAAATCATGAGAATTGTTCAAAACTGTCTTGATCAAATTCCTCCTAATTAATTGAACTTGCTTTTTATTTTTTATTTTTTAACAAATTACTTATTTCTGTGGCAGAAGTACCCACTCAGAACATATTCTTTCCACCCATGTGCCTTTGAGGAACAATGGACAATCATCAATGGTGGGAAAAAAATGAACAGTCATTTCTATTCACCTGATTCATGCTCTGAAAAGAATATCTTACATAATCATCATGGATAGCGAGACCAGACACTTTAGAAACACATTTCCCAAGCATAAAGGTGTTTTTTATTGGTTTTTATAAAAACGCAACACCGTGTATACAATCAATTAATCAAACAATCAGACATTTAAGACATTACATTCAACAACAACCAACATTAAACTAACTAAAGTGCTCAGTGTTCAGTGTATTGTCCAGTGTAGTGTAATGTTCAGTGTTCAGTGTTCAGTGTCCAGGTTCCAGTGTCGGTAGGAGGCAGGGGTAAAAAACCTGTTCGCTGTGCATCCGGGAAAAAATTCCCCTGCAGCCCTCTAGTTGTAGAGCGACTACTATCCAGTTTGCCCACCAGTGCAAAGCCGTGGCTCCCCCACCTCCCTCCCCCGAGGGACCCCACACACCCGACTCACCCGACCCGCCCCACCACCGGCGCGTCCGGCCCAGCCCACCAGGCTCAGACTCCTGTAGCCCTTCACGAGGCTAGCCGGACCAGGCGCCCCAGCGGCGGAGCAGATCGAGCACGCAGGCCGACCGGAGGCCCCTGAGGAGAGGCCCAGAGAGCTCGGCGCATGGCAGGCAAGCAGAGGCGAAAAACCTGTACACAGCTTATCCAGGGAAAAAGCTCCCTGGCTCTTCTCAGCTTGTTCCGGGCTGGGGGTTGGGGGTTGGCGGGTAGGGGACTGGGCCTGTAGCTGGGGGCCTGGAGTTGGGGGGGGGGGCCCGGAACAGGGGGTTTGGGGTCGCTGAGTTGGAACCTGGGGTTGGTGCTGGGGTGACGTGGTGGTTCCCGCCGGTCTCTGCTCCTGGGTCTGGAAGCCTGGGTAGGTGTCAGAGCTGGATATGACATGTGCCTGAAAAGATACAGGAGTGAGAGAAGGGAGGTGTGCATGGTTTGTGTAGTGTGCATTTTGGTGTCAGGCGGGTGATCAGTACTTCCCTGTGACCCAGTGGTGTTGGTCATCCTGGTGCTGGTGGTGCTGGCAGAGACGGCTGGTTCGGCTGTGGGTTGTGTGTGTTGATATTCTGGTGAGAGTAGGAAGTGGGTCAGTGCTGTGTACATGTGTAGGTGGTGGAAGGTGCAGTAAACTTCCCTGTTGGTGTTGTGCGCTGCTCCTCTCCTGGTCCTTGTGATGGTGATACTGCTGACCAGGGCTTGTGCTGGAACAGTGGTGAAGGTGATAGTGCAGGAACTGGTGGTGTAGTGAGGTAGGCCCGGGGTGGGGGGGGGTTGGTCGATGCGGCGCGGCATGGGGGGGGGTTTAGAGGATGACGTCCTTCCATCTCTCCACCCCCCACACCGCTCTTGCTTGATCCGGGTTATTTTTAAAGTCAACAATAGCATGGTCCCTGAGGCAGAGGGTGATTCTCCTCCTCAGGGTTGTCAGGTGGACGCTCTGTTTCTGATAGACCCTGATGTTCCTCGTCTCCCAGAGTACCTGCTTGACGGCGCTGATGATCCTCCACTGTTGTTGTAGTTGGGGGGTTGTGCACCCCCCGGGAGGACCATACAGGATGTTATCGCCCGTCAAGCGGGGCAGGGTCAGCAGGCTGTTTAGGGAGACAGAGGGGACAAACAGGGCCCAGACCCGCCTGGCCACGGAGCACTCACAGAACAGGTGGTTAATGTGTTCTGTGTCCGTGCATCCGTGGGGGCATTTGTCAGTCGTTGCGATGTGCCGCCTATGCAAGAATTCCCTAGTGGGGAGACAACCATGAGCAGCCATCCAGGCAATGTCTTTTTGTTTATTGTTAGTACATTTATGATTAATGTTTTTCCATACCTGTTTGGAGTCCACGGCTGTGCTGGCCTTGGGGTGAGTAATGGTTTCCTTCGACCTTATGAAGGTCATAATGTCTTTGTATTTCCATGAGGCCAGCCCAGCCGCGGACAATCCTGTCTTGAAGGCAAAGTCCCTCCATATCTTGTAGACAGGAGGGGGGTCCCAGCTGTAGGGCACAGTGTGATTTATTGATGCGGTCACCCTGAGTGTCCGGAGGATGGGTGTGGCATAGTATATTTCAAAGAACCTGGCTTTCCTATCTTTGTTGTTGATGTTGTTGATGAGGTTGGAGAGTCCCTGTGCCCTAATGATGTTTAGGATGTCTGGGACCCCTTTCCCCCCATTCTCCACTGTTTTGTACAGGGTGGTGCGTTTTAGTTTTTCCATCTGGCTCCCCCAGACAAAGGTAAACATGATCCTTTCGATGGTTTTGGATACTGCTCTGTCTGGGGGAAACACCCTGCCCAGGTAAAGGAGAATGGGAAGAACAATAGCCTTCAGGACCAGGATCTTGCCTGTCATTGTGAGAGGCCGTGCACTCCACTCACAGATCTTCTTTTGGACCTGGCGGATGGTCTCCTTCCAGCTGCCGGAGGCTCCTCCATCTTTCTGGTAGGTGATCCCCAGCAGCTTAATGTTTTCCGTCTTTACAGGGAAGGAGGTTGCCAGGTTCTCCTGCCAGTGCTGCGACAGAAACAGCTCACACTTACCCCTATTGATCAGGGCGCCAGTGGCTGCACAGTAGTCCTCCACCACTTTCGTTGCTGTGGAAATGGAGCGACTATCCGTGCCGACGATGGTAATGTCGTCCATGTACGCCACCACCTTGAGCCTCTCCCCCCGGGCCCCTGGTAGAGGGTAGCCCATGATGTTGGGGGAGCTCCTGATCTTCCGTAGGAACGGCTCCAGGTAGATGACGTACAGTAGAGGGGCCAAGGGGCATCCCTGCCGTACTCCAGCTTTGATGGGGAAGGGGTCTGTCAACTGGTTGTTGATCCGAACTCTGCTCGTGATGTTGTTGTAGCAGAGTTCGGTCCAGTTGAGCAGGTGCTGGGGGAAGTTCATGCCTCTCAGCACCCTCTGCAGGAAACCATGGTTAACCCTGTCAAAGGCCTTCTCCTGATCCAGGCTGAGAAGGCCTAAAGGGGACCTCCGCTCCTGGGAGTGCAGGATGAGGTCTCTCACCAGGAGCAGGTTGTCATTGATGGACCTACCGGGGACGCTACAGGTCTGGTCAGGGGCTATAACTGAGGGGAGGAGGGTTTGAAACCGTTGGGTGAGGGCTTTTGTCATGATTTTATAGTCCACTGGGAGGAGATTGATGGGGCGCCAGTTCCGGAGGTCCTTGAGGTCCCCTTTCTTGGGGATCAGTGTGACCGTACTCTGTCTCATTGACTCTCCAAGCCTCCCTTCCCTGTAGACGGCTTTGAAGACCTCCGCCAAGTCCTCCTTGAGGAGATCCCAGAGAGTCTTGTAGAACTCTGCTGGGATCCCATCCGGTCCAGGGGCCTTGTGTGTATTCAAGGAGTGCACGGCCCGGGTGAGCTCCTCCGTGGTCAGCTCTGGGTTCTCACTCTCACCACCCTCGGGGACCCGGTCCAGACCATCCAGGAAGGTGGCCATGAGAGTCTCGTCGGTTGTCTTGATGTTGTAGAGACTCAAGGGCAGATGTTGTAGAGACTCATGACATTCTCAAGAGTCACCACTTGTTGTAATCCAGTTATGTAAGTCATAGATCAACAATTTTCCAATTACCCTTCCCTCCATACTTGGAGAATATAATGGTACTGATTCCAAAAAGGAAATTGAACAGCATGCTATGACGGTTCTGCTAAACATAAATCATGAGAATTGTTCAAAACTGTCTTGATCAAATTCCCCCCAATTAATTGAACTTGCTTTTTATTTTTTAACAAATTACTTATTTCTGTGGCAGAAGTACCCACTCAGAACATATTCTTTCCACCCATGTGCCTTTGAGGAACAATGGACAATCATCAATGGTGGAAAAAAAATGAACAGTCATTTCTATTCACCTGATTCATGCTCTGAAAAGAATATCTTACATAATCATCATGGATAGCGAGACCAGACACTTTAGAAACACATTTCCCAAGCATAAAACTATAGAAATGATCCCTGAAAGTATAGTCTTGGTGTGTCATTTAATGTACAAAGTGTGGAACGTCTTGAGAACAGCATTTGCATCGCGGTGTTCTATTGCATTATCAAGAGTCACCACTTGTTGTAATCAAATTATGTAAGTCATAGATCAACAATTTTCCAATTACCCTTCCCTCCATACTTGGAGAATATAATGGTACTGATTCCAAAAAGGAAATTGAACAGCATGCTATGACGGTTCTGCTAAACATAAATCATGAGAATTGTTCAAAACTGTCTTGATCAAATTCCTCCTAATTAATTGAACTTGCTTTTTATTTTTTATTTTTTAACAAATTACTTATTTCTGTGGCAGAAGTACCCACTCAGAACATATTCTTTCCACCCATGTGCCTTTGAGGAACAATGGACAATCATCAATGGTGGAAAAAAAATGAACAGTCATTTCTATTCACCTGATTCATGCTCTGAAAAGAATATCTTACATAATCATCATGGATAGCGAGACCAGACACTTTAGAAACACATTTCCCAAGCATAAAACTATAGAAATGATCCCTGAAAGTATAGTCTTGGTGTGTCATTTAATGTACAAAGTGTGGAACGTCTTGAGAACAGCATTTGCATCGCGGTGTTCTATTGCATTATCAAGAGTCACCACTTGTTGTAATCAAATTATGTAAGTCATAGATCAACAATTTTCCAATTACCCTTCCCTCCATACTTGGAGAATATAATGGTACTGATTCCAAAAAGGAAATTGAACAGCATGCTATGACGGTTCTGCTAAACATAAATCATGAGAATTGTTCAAAACTGTCTTGATCAAATTCCTCCTAATTAATTGAACTTGCTTTTTATTTTTTATTTTTTAACAAATTACTTATTTCTGTGGCAGAAGTACCCACTCAGAACATATTCTTTCCACCCATGTGCCTTTGAGGAACAATGGACAATCATCAATGGTGGAAAAAAAATGAACAGTCATTTCTATTCACCTGATTCATGCTCTGAAAAGAATATCTTACATAATCATCATGGATAGCGAGACCAGACACTTTAGAAACACATTTCCCAAGCATAAAACTATAGAAATGATCCCTGAAAGTATAGTCTTGGTGTGTCATTTAATGTACAAAGTGTGGAACGTCTTGAGAACAGCATTTGCATCGCGGTGTTCTATTGCATTATCAAGAGTCACCACTTGTTGTAATCAAATTATGTAAGTCATAGATCAACAATTTTCCAATTACCCTTCCCTCCATACTTGGAGAATATAATGGTACTGATTCCAAAAAGGAAATTGAACAGCATGCTATGACGGTTCTGCTAAACATAAATCATGAGAATTGTTCAAAACTGTCTTGATCAAATTCCTCCTAATTAATTGAACTTGCTTTTTATTTTTTATTTTTTAACAAATTACTTATTTCTGTGGCAGAAGTACCCACTCAGAACATATTCTTTCCACCCATGTGCCTTTGAGGAACAATGGACAATCATCAATGGTGGAAAAAAAATGAACAGTCATTTCTATTCACCTGATTCATGCTCTGAAAAGAATATCTTACATAATCATCATGGATAGCGAGACCAGACACTTTAGAAACACATTTCCCAAGCATAAAACTATAGAAATGATCCCTGAAAGTATAGTCTTGGTGTGTCATTTAATGTACAAAGTGTGGAACGTCTTGAGAACAGCATTTGCATCGCGGTGTTCTATTGCATTATCAAGAGTCACCACTTGTTGTAATCAAATTATGTAAGTCATAGATCAACAATTTTCCAATTACCCTTCCCTCCATACTTGGAGAATATAATGGTACTGATTCCAAAAAGGAAATTGAACAGCATGCTATGACGGTTCTGCTAAACATAAATCATGAGAATTGTTCAAAACTGTCTTGATCAAATTCCTCCTAATTAATTGAACTTGCTTTTTATTTTTTATTTTTTAACAAATTACTTATTTCTGTGGCAGAAGTACCCACTCAGAACATATTCTTTCCACCCATGTGCCTTTGAGGAACAATGGACAATCATCAATGGTGGAAAAAAAATGAACAGTCATTTCTATTCACCTGATTCATGCTCTGAAAAGAATATCTTACATAATCATCATGGATAGCGAGACCAGACACTTTAGAAACACATTTCCCAAGCATAAAACTATAGAAATGATCCCTGAAAGTATAGTCTTGGTGTGTCATTTAATGTACAAAGTGTGGAACGTCTTGAGAACAGCATTTGCATCGCGGTGTTCTATTGCATTATCAAGAGTCACCACTTGTTGTAATCAAATTATGTAAGTCATAGATCAACAATTTTCCAATTACCCTTCCCTCCATACTTGGAGAATATAATGGTACTGATTCCAAAAAGGAAATTGAACAGCATGCTATGACGGTTCTGCTAAACATAAATCATGAGAATTGTTCAAAACTGTCTTGATCAAATTCCTCCTAATTAATTGAACTTGCTTTTTATTTTTTATTTTTTAACAAATTACTTATTTCTGTGGCAGAAGTACCCACTCAGAACATATTCTTTCCACCCATGTGCCTTTGAGGAACAATGGACAATCATCAATGGTGGAAAAAAAATGAACAGTCATTTCTATTCACCTGATTCATGCTCTGAAAAGAATATCTTACATAATCATCATGGATAGCGAGACCAGACACTTTAGAAACACATTTCCCAAGCATAAAACTATAGAAATGATCCCTGAAAGTATAGTCTTGGTGTGTCATTTAATGTACAAAGTGTGGAACGTCTTGAGAACAGCATTTGCATCGCGGTGTTCTATTGCATTATCAAGAGTCACCACTTGTTGTAATCAAATTATGTAAGTCATAGATCAACAATTTTCCAATTACCCTTCCCTCCATACTTGGAGAATATAATGGTACTGATTCCAAAAAGGAAATTGAACAGCATGCTATGACGGTTCTGCTAAACATAAATCATGAGAATTGTTCAAAACTGTCTTGATCAAATTCCTCCTAATTAATTGAACTTGCTTTTTATTTTTTATTTTTTAACAAATTACTTATTTCTGTGGCAGAAGTACCCACTCAGAACATATTCTTTCCACCCATGTGCCTTTGAGGAACAATGGACAATCATCAATGGTGGAAAAAAAATGAACAGTCATTTCTATTCACCTGATTCATGCTCTGAAAAGAATATCTTACATAATCATCATGGATAGCGAGACCAGACACTTTAGAAACACATTTCCCAAGCATAAAACTATAGAAATGATCCCTGAAAGTATAGTCTTGGTGTGTCATTTAATGTACAAAGTGTGGAACGTCTTGAGAACAGCATTTGCATCGCGGTGTTCTATTGCATTATCAAGAGTCACCACTTGTTGTAATCAAATTATGTAAGTCATAGATCAACAATTTTCCAATTACCCTTCCCTCCATACTTGGAGAATATAATGGTACTGATTCCAAAAAGGAAATTGAACAGCATGCTATGACGGTTCTGCTAAACATAAATCATGAGAATTGTTCAAAACTGTCTTGATCAAATTCCTCCTAATTAATTGAACTTGCTTTTTATTTTTTATTTTTTAACAAATTACTTATTTCTGTGGCAGAAGTACCCACTCAGAACATATTCTTTCCACCCATGTGCCTTTGAGGAACAATGGACAATCATCAATGGTGGAAAAAAAATGAACAGTCATTTCTATTCACCTGATTCATGCTCTGAAAAGAATATCTTACATAATCATCATGGATAGCGAGACCAGACACTTTAGAAACACATTTCCCAAGCATAAAACTATAGAAATGATCCCTGAAAGTATAGTCTTGGTGTGTCATTTAATGTACAAAGTGTGGAACGTCTTGAGAACAGCATTTGCATCGCGGTGTTCTATTGCATTATCAAGAGTCACCACTTGTTGTAATCAAATTATGTAAGTCATAGATCAACAATTTTCCAATTACCCTTCCCTCCATACTTGGAGAATATAATGGTACTGATTCCAAAAAGGAAATTGAACAGCATGCTATGACGGTTCTGCTAAACATAAATCATGAGAATTGTTCAAAACTGTCTTGATCAAATTCCTCCTAATTAATTGAACTTGCTTTTTATTTTTTATTTTTTAACAAATTACTTATTTCTGTGGCAGAAGTACCCACTCAGAACATATTCTTTCCACCCATGTGCCTTTGAGGAACAATGGACAATCATCAATGGTGGAAAAAAAATGAACAGTCATTTCTATTCACCTGATTCATGCTCTGAAAAGAATATCTTACATAATCATCATGGATAGCGAGACCAGACACTTTAGAAACACATTTCCCAAGCATAAAACTATAGAAATGATCCCTGAAAGTATAGTCTTGGTGTGTCATTTAATGTACAAAGTGTGGAACGTCTTGAGAACAGCATTTGCATCGCGGTGTTCTATTGCATTATCAAGAGTCACCACTTGTTGTAATCAAATTATGTAAGTCATAGATCAACAATTTTCCAATTACCCTTCCCTCCATACTTGGAGAATATAATGGTACTGATTCCAAAAAGGAAATTGAACAGCATGCTATGACGGTTCTGCTAAACATAAATCATGAGAATTGTTCAAAACTGTCTTGATCAAATTCCTCCTAATTAATTGAACTTGCTTTTTATTTTTTATTTTTTAACAAATTACTTATTTCTGTGGCAGAAGTACCCACTCAGAACATATTCTTTCCACCCATGTGCCTTTGAGGAACAATGGACAATCATCAATGGTGGAAAAAAAATGAACAGTCATTTCTATTCACCTGATTCATGCTCTGAAAAGAATATCTTACATAATCATCATGGATAGCGAGACCAGACACTTTAGAAACACATTTCCCAAGCATAAAACTATAGAAATGATCCCTGAAAGTATAGTCTTGGTGTGTCATTTAATGTACAAAGTGTGGAACGTCTTGAGAACAGCATTTGCATCGCGGTGTTCTATTGCATTATCAAGAGTCACCACTTGTTGTAATCAAATTATGTAAGTCATAGATCAACAATTTTCCAATTACCCTTCCCTCCATACTTGGAGAATATAATGGTACTGATTCCAAAAAGGAAATTGAACAGCATGCTATGACGGTTCTGCTAAACATAAATCATGAGAATTGTTCAAAACTGTCTTGATCAAATTCCTCCTAATTAATTGAACTTGCTTTTTATTTTTTATTTTTTAACAAATTACTTATTTCTGTGGCAGAAGTACCCACTCAGAACATATTCTTTCCACCCATGTGCCTTTGAGGAACAATGGACAATCATCAATGGTGGGAAAAAAATGAACAGTCATTTCTGTTCACCTGATTCATGCTCTGAAAAGAATATCTTACATAATCATCATGGATAGCGAGACCAGACACTTTAGAAACACATTTCCCAAGCATAAAACTATAGAAACGATCCCTGAAAGTATAGTCTTGGTGTGTCATTTAATGTACAAAGTGTGGAACGTCTTGAGAACAGCATTTGCATCGCGGTGTTCTATTGCATTCTCAAGAGTCAACACTTGTTGTAATCAAATTATGTAAGTCATAGATCAACAATTTTCCAATTACCCTTCCCTCCATACTTGGAGAATATAATGGTACTGATTCCAAAAAGGAAATTGAACAGCATGCTATGACGGTTCTGCTAAACATAAATCATGAGAATTGTTCAAAACTGTCTTGATCAAATTCCCCCTAATTAATTGAACTTGCTTTTTATTTTTTAACAAATTACTTATTTCTGTGGCAGAAGTACCCACTCAGAACATATTCTTTCCACCCATGTGCCTTTGAGGAACAATGGACAATCATCAATGGTGGGAAAAAAATGAACAGTCATTTCTATTCACCTGATTCATGCTCTGAAAAGAATATCTTACATAATCATCATGGATAGCGAGACCAGACACTTTAGAAACACATTTCCCAAGCATAAAACTATAGAAACGATCCCTGAAAGTATAGTCTTGGTGTGTCATTTAATGTACAAAGTGTGGAACGTCTTGAGAACAGCATTTGCATCGCGGTGTTCTATTGCATTCTCAAGAGTCAACACTTGTTGTAATCAAATTATGTAAGTCATAGATCAACAATTTTCCAATTACCCTTCCCTCCATACTTGGAGAATATAATGGTACTGATTCCAAAAAGGAAATTGAACAGCATGCTATGACGGTTCTGCTAAACATAAATCATGAGAATTGTTCAAAACTGTCTTGATCAAATTCCCCCCAATTAATTGAACTTGCTTTTTATTTTTTATTTTTTAACAAATTACTTATTTCTGTGGCAGAAGTACCCACTCAGAACATATTCTTTCCACCCATGTGCCTTTGAGGAACAATGGACAATCATCAATGGTGGAAAAAAAATGAACAGTCATTTCTATTCACCTGATTCATGCTCTGAAAAGAATATCTTACATAATCATCATGGATAGCGAGACCAGACACTTTAGAAACACATTTCCCAAGCATAAAGGTGTTTTTTATTGGTTTTTATAAAAACGCAACACCGTGTATACAATCAATTAATCAAACAATCAGACATTTAAGACATTACATTCAACAACAACCAACATTAAAGTAACTAAAGTGCTCAGTGTTCAGTGTATTGTCCAGTGTAGTGTAATGTTCAGTGTTCAGTGTTCAGTGTCCAGGTTCCAGTGTCGGTAGGAGGCAGGGGTAAAAAACCTGTTCGCTGTGCATCCGGGAAAAAAATTCCCCTGCAGCCCTCTAGTTGTAGAGCGACTACTATCCAGTTTGCCCACCAGTGCAAAGCCGTGGCTCCCCCACCTCCCTCCCCCGAGGGACCCCACACACCCGACTCACCCGACCCACCACCGGCGCATCCGGCCCCGCCCACCAGGCTCAGACTCCTGTAGCCCTTCACGAGGCTAGCCGGACCAGGCGCCCCAGCGGCGGAGCAGATCGAGCACGCAGGCCGACCGGAAGCCCCCGAGGAGAGGCCCAGAGAGCTCGGCGCATGGCAGGCAAGCAGAGGCGAAAAACCTGTACACAGCTTATCCAGGGAAAAAGCTCCCTGGCTCTTCTCAGCTTGTTCCGGGCTGGGGGTTGGGGGTTGGCGGGTAGGGGACTGGGCCTGTAGCTGGGGGCCTGGAGTTGGGGGGGGGGGGGCCCGGAACAGGGGGTTTGGGGTCGCTGAGTTGGAACCTGGGGTTGGTGCTGGGGTGACGTGGTGGTTCCCGCCGGTCTCTGCTCCTGGGTCTGGAAGCCTGGGTAGGTGTCAGAGCTGGATATGACATGTGCCTGAAAAGATACAGGAGTGAGAGAAGGGAGGTGTGCATGGTTTGTGTAGTGTGCATTTTGGTGTCAGGCGGGTGATCAGTACTTCCCTGTGACCCAGTGGTGTTGGTCATCCTGGTGCTGGTGGTGCTGGCAGAGACGGCTGGTTCGGCTGTGGGTTGTGTGTGGTGATATTCTGGTGAGGGTAGGAAGTGGGTCAGTGCTGTGTACATGTGTAGGTGGTGGAAGGTGCAGTAAACTTCCCTGTTGGTGTTGTGCGCTGCTCCTCTCCTGGTCCTTGTGATGGTGATACTGCTGACCAGGGCTTGTGCTGGAACGGTGGTGAAGGTGATAGTGCAGGAACTGGTGGTGTAGTGAGGTAGGCCCGGGGTGGGGGGGGGTTGGGCGATGCGGCGCGGCATGGGGGGGGGTTTAGAGGATGACGTCTTTCCATCTCTCCACCCCCCACACCGCTCTTGCTTGATCCGGGTTATTTTTAAAGTCAACCATAGCATGGTCCCTGAGGAAGAGGGTGATTCTCCTCCTCAGGGTTGTCAGGTGGACGCTCTGTTTCTGATAGACCCTGATGTTCCTCGTCTCCCAGAGTACCTGCTTGACGGCGCTGATGATCCTCCACTGTTGTTGTAGTTGGGGGGTTGTGCACCCCCCGGGAGGACCATACAGGATGTTCTCGCCCGTCAAGCGGGGCAGGGTCAGCAGGCTGTTTAGGGAGACAGAGGGAACAAACAGGGCCCAGACCCGCCTGGCCACGGAGCACTCACAGAACAGGTGGTTAATGTGTTCTGTGTCCGTGCATCCGTGGGGGCATTTCTCAGTCGTTGCGATGTGCCGCCTATGCAAGAATTCCCTAGTGGGGAGACAACCATGAGCAGCCATCCAGGCAATGTCTTTTTGTTTATTGTTAGTACATTTATGATTAATGTTTTTCCATACCTGTTTGGAGTCCACGGCTGTGCTGGCCTTGGGGTGAGTAATGGTTTCCTTCGACCTTATGAAGGTCATAATGTCTTTGTATTTCCATGAGGCCAGCCCAGCCGCGGACAATCCTGTCTTGAAGGCAAAGTCCCTCCATATCTTGTAGACTGGAGGGGGGTCCCAGCTGTAGGGCACAGTGTGATTTATTGATGCGGTCACCCTGAGTGTCCGGAGGATGGGTGTGGCATAGTATATTTCAAAGAACCTGGCTTTCCTATCTTTGTTGTTGATGTTGTTGATGAGGTTGGAGAGTCCCTGTGCCCTAATGATGTTTAGGATGTCTGGGACCCCTTTCCCCCCATTCTCCACTGTTTTGTACAGGGTGGTGCGTTTTAGTTTTTCCATCTGGCTCCCCCAGACAAAGGTAAACATGATCCTTTCGATGGTTTTGGATACTGCTCTGTCTGGGGGAAACACCCTGCCCAGGTAAAGGAGAATGGGAAGAACAATAGCCTTCAGGACCAGGATCTTGCCTGTCATTGTGAGAGGCCGTGCACTCCACTCACAGATCTTCTTTTGGACCTGGCGGATGGTCTCCTTCCAGCTGCCGGAGGCTCCTCCATCTTTCTGGTAGGTGATCCCCAGCAGCTTAATGTTTTCCGTCTTTACAGGGAAGGAGGTTGCCAGGTTCTCCTGCCAGTGCTGCGACAGAAACAGCTCACACTTACCCCTATTGATCAGGGCGCCAGTGGCTGCACAGTAGTCCTCCACCACTTTCGTTGCTGTGGAAATGGAGCGACTATCTGTGCCGACGATGGTAATGTCGTCCATGTACGCCACCACCTTGAGCCTCTCCCCCCGGGCCCCTGGTAGAGGGTAGCCCATGATGTTGGGGGAGCTCCTGATCTTCCGTAGGAACGGCTCCAGGTAGATGACGTACAGTAGAGGGGCCAAGGGGCATCCCTGCCGTACTCCAGCTTTGATGGGGAAGGGGTCTGTCAACTGGTTGTTGATCCGAACTCTGCTCGTGATGTTGTTGTAGCAGAGTTCGGTCCAGTTAAGCAGGTGCTGGGGGAAGTTCATGCCTCTCAGCACCCTCCGCAGGAAACCATGGCTAACCCTGTCAAAGGCCTTCTCCTGATCCAGGCTGAGAAGGCCTAAAGGGGACCTCCGCTCCTGGGAGTGCAGGATGAGGTCTCTCACCAGGAGCAGGTTGTCGTTGATGGACCTACCGGGGACGCTACAGGTTTGGTCAGGGGCTATAACTGAGGGGAGGAGGGTTTGAAACCGTTGGGTGAGGGCTTTTGTCATGATTTTATAGTCCACTGGGAGGAGATTAATGGGGCGCCAGTTCCGGAGGTCCTTGAGGTCCCCTTTCTTGGGGATCAGTGTGACCGTACTCTGTCTCATTGACTCTCCAAGCCTCCCTTCCCTGTAGACGGCTTTGAAGACCTCCGCCAAGTCCTCCTTGAGGAGATCCCAGAGAGTCTTGTAGAACTCTGCTGGGATCCCATCCGGTCCAGGGGCCTTGTGTGTATTCAAGGAGTGCACGGCCCGGGTGAGCTCCTCCGTGGTCAGCTCTGGGTTCTCACTCTCACCACCCTCGGGGACCCGGTCCAGACCATCCAGGAAGGTGGCCATGAGAGTCTCGTCGGTTGTCTTGATGTTGTAGAGACTCAAGGGCAGATGTTGTAGAGACTCATGACATTCTCAAGAGTCACCACTTGTTGTAATCCAGTTATGTAAGTCATAGATCAACAATTTTCCAATTACCCTTCCCTCCATACTTGGAGAATATAATGGTACTGATTCCAAAAAGGAAATTGAACAGCATGCTATGACGGTTCTGCTAAACATAAATCATGAGAATTGTTCAAAACTGTCTTGATCAAATTCCCCCCAATTAATTGAACTTGCTTTTTATTTTTTAACAAATTACTTATTTCTGTGGCAGAAGTACCCACTCAGAACATATTCTTTCCACCCATGTGCCTTTGAGGAACAATGGACAATCATCAATGGTGGAAAAAAAATGAACAGTCATTTCTATTCACCTGATTCATGCTCTGAAAAGAATATCTTACATAATCATCATGGATAGCGAGACCAGACACTTTAGAAACACATTTCCCAAGCATAAAACTATAGAAATGATCCCTGAAAGTATAGTCTTGGTGTGTCATTTAATGTACAAAGTGTGGAACGTCTTGAGAACAGCATTTGCATCGCGGTGTTCTATTGCATTATCAAGAGTCACCACTTGTTGTAATCAAATTATGTAAGTCATAGATCAACAATTTTCCAATTACCCTTCCCTCCATACTTGGAGAATATAATGGTACTGATTCCAAAAAGGAAATTGAACAGCATGCTATGACGGTTCTGCTAAACATAAATCATGAGAATTGTTCAAAACTGTCTTGATCAAATTCCTCCTAATTAATTGAACTTGCTTTTTATTTTTTATTTTTTAACAAATTACTTATTTCTGTGGCAGAAGTACCCACTCAGAACATATTCTTTCCACCCATGTGCCTTTGAGGAACAATGGACAATCATCAATGGTGGAAAAAAAATGAACAGTCATTTCTATTCACCTGATTCATGCTCTGAAAAGAATATCTTACATAATCATCATGGATAGCGAGACCAGACACTTTAGAAACACATTTCCCAAGCATAAAACTATAGAAATGATCCCTGAAAGTATAGTCTTGGTGTGTCATTTAATGTACAAAGTGTGGAACGTCTTGAGAACAGCATTTGCATCGCGGTGTTCTATTGCATTATCAAGAGTCACCACTTGTTGTAATCAAATTATGTAAGTCATAGATCAACAATTTTCCAATTACCCTTCCCTCCATACTTGGAGAATATAATGGTACTGATTCCAAAAAGGAAATTGAACAGCATGCTATGACGGTTCTGCTAAACATAAATCATGAGAATTGTTCAAAACTGTCTTGATCAAATTCCTCCCAATTAATTGAACTTGCTTTTTATTTTTTATTTTTTAACAAATTACTTATTTCTGTGGCAGAAGTACCCACTCAGAACATATTCTTTCCACCCATGTGCCTTTGAGGAACAATGGACAATCATCAATGGTGGAAAAAAAATGAACAGTCATTTCTATTCACCTGATTCATGCTCTGAAAAGAATATCTTACATAATCATCATGGATAGCGAGACCAGACACTTTAGAAACACATTTCCCAAGCATAAAGGTGTTTTTTATTGGTTTTTATAAAAACGCAACACCGTGTATACAATCAATTAATCAAACAATCAGACATTTAAGACATTACATTCAACAACAACCAACATTAAACTAACTAAAGTGCTCAGTGTTCAGTGTATTGTCCAGTGTAGTGTAATGTTCAGTGTTCAGTGTTCAGTGTCCAGGTTCCAGTGTCGGTAGGAGGCAGGGGTAAAAAACCTGTTCGCTGTGCATCCGGGAAAAAAATTCCCCTGCAGCCCTCTAGTTGTAGAGCGACTACTATCCAGTTTGCCCACCAGTGCAAAGCCGTGGCTCCCCCACCTCCCTCCCCCGAGGGACCCCACACACCCGACTCACCCGACCCGCCCCACCACCGGCGCGTCCGGCCCAGCCCACCAGGCTCAGACTCCTGTAGCCCTTCACGAGGCTAGCCGGACCAGGCGCCCCAGCGGCGGAGCAGATCGAGCACGCAGGCCGACCGGAGGCCCCTGAGGAGAGGCCCAGAGAGCTCGGCGCATGGCAGGCAAGCAGAGGCGAAAAACCTGTACACAGCTTATCCAGGGAAAAAGCTCCCTGGCTCTTCTCAGCTTGTTCCGGGCTGGGGGTTGGGGGTTGGCGGGTAGGGGACTGGGCCTGTAGCTGGGGGCCTGGAGTTGGGGGGGGGGGGCCCGGAACAGGGGGTTTGGGGTCGCTGAGTTGGAACCTGGGGTTGGTGCTGGGGTGACGTGGTGGTTCCCGCCGGTCTCTGCTCCTGGGTCTGGAAGCCTGGGTAGGTGTCAGAGCTGGATATGACATGTGCCTGAAAAGATACAGGAGTGAGAGAAGGGAGGTGTGCATGGTTTGTGTAGTGTGCATTTTGGTGTCAGTGTTTTTTATTGGTTTTTATAAAAACGCAACACCGTGTATACAATCAATTAATCAAACAATCAGACATTTAAGACATTACATTCAACAACAACCAACATTAAACTAACTAAAGTGCTCAGTGTTCAGTGTATTGTCCAGTGTAGTGTAATGTTCAGTGTTCAGTGTTCAGTGTCCAGGTTCCAGTGTCGGTAGGAGGCAGGGGTAAAAAACCTGTTCGCTGTGCATCCGGGAAAAAATTCCCCTGCAGCCCTCTAGTTGTAGAGCGACTACTATCCAGTTTGCCCACCAGTGCAAAGCCGTGGCTCCCCCACCTCCCTCCCCCGAGGGACCCCACACACCCGACTCACCCGACCCACCACCGGCGCGTCCGGCCCAGCCCACCAGGCTCAGACTCCTGTAGCCCTTCACGAGGCTAGCCGGACCAGGTGCCCCAGCGGCGGAGCAGATCGAGCACGCAGGCCGACCGGAGGCCCCTGAGGAGAGGCCCAGAGAGCTCGGCGCATGGCAGGCAAGCAGAGGCGAAAAACCTGTACACAGCTTATCCAGGGAAAAAGCTCCCTGGCTCTTCTCAACTTGTTCCGGGCTGGGGGTTGGGGGTTGGCGGGTAGGGGACTGGGCCTGTAGCTGGGGGCCTGGAGTTGGGGGGGGGGGGCCCGGAACAGGGGGTTTGGGGTCGCTGAGTTGGAACCTGGGGTTGGTGCTGGGGTGACGTGGTGGTTCCCGCCGGTCTCTGCTCCTGGGTCTGGAAGCCTGGGTAGGTGTCAGAGCTGGATATGACATGTGCCTGAAAAGATACAGGAGTGAGAGAAGGGAGGTGTGCATGGTTTGTGTAGTGTGCATTTTGGTGTCAGGCGGGTGATCAGTACTTCCCTGTGACCCAGTGGTGTTGGTCATCCTGGTGCTGGTGGTGCTGGCAGAGACGGCTGGTTCGGCTGTGGGTTGTGTGTGTTGATATTCTGGTGAGAGTAGGAAGTGGGTCAGTGCTGTGTACATGTGTAGGTGGTGGAAGGTGCAGTAAACTTCCCTGTTGGTGTTGTGCGCTGCTCCTCTCCTGGTCCTTGTGATGGTGATACTGCTGACCAGGGCTTGTGCTGGAACAGTGGTGAAGGTGATAGTGCAGGAACTGGTGGTGTAGTGAGGTAGGCCCGGGGTGGGGGGGGGTTGGTCGATGCGGCGCGGCATGGGGGGGGGTTTAGAGGATGACGTCCTTCCATCTCTCCACCCCCCACACCGCTCTTGCTTGATCCGGGTTATTTTTAAAGTCAACAATAGCATGGTCCCTGAGGCAGAGGGTGATTCTCCTCCTCAGGGTTGTCAGGTGGACGCTCTGTTTCTGATAGACCCTGATGTTCCTCGTCTCCCAGAGTACCTGCTTGACGGCGCTGATGATCCTCCACTGTTGTTGTAGTTGGGGGGTTGTGCACCCCCCGGGAGGACCATACAGGATGTTATCGCCCGTCAAGCGGGGCAGGGTCAGCAGGCTGTTTAGGGAGACAGAGGGAACAAACAGGGCCCAGACCCGCCTGGCCACGGAGCACTCACAGAACAGGTGGTTAATGTGTTCTGTGTCCGTGCATCCGTGGGGGCATTTATCAGTCGTTGCGATGTGCCGCCTATGCAAGAATTCCCTAGTGGGGAGACAACCATGAGCAGCCATCCAGGCAATGTCTTTTTGTTTATTGTTAGTACATTTATGATTAATGTTTTTCCATACCTGTTTGGAGTCCACGGCTGTGCTGGCCTTGGGGTGAGTAATGGTTTCCTTCAACCTTATGAAGGTCATAATGTCTTTGTATTTCCATGAGGCCAGCCCAGCCGCGGACAATCCTGTCTTGAAGGCAAAGTCCCTCCATATCTTGTAGACAGGAGGGGGGTCCCAGCTGTAGGGCACAGTGTGATTTATTGATGCGGTCACCCTGAGTGTCCGGAGGATGGGTGTGGCATAGTATATTTCAAAGAACCTGGCTTTCCTATCTTTGTTGTTGATGTTGTTGATGAGGTTGGAGAGTCCCTGTGCCCTAATGATGTTTAGGATGTCTGGGACCCCTTTCCCCCCATTCTCCACTGTTTTGTACAGGGTGGTGCGTTTTAGTTTTTCCATCTGGCTCCCCCAGACAAAGGTAAACATGATCCTTTCGATGGTTTTGGATACTGCTCTGTCTGGGGGAAACACCCTGCCCAGGTAAAGGAGAATGGGAAGAACAATAGCCTTCAGGACCAGGATCTTGCCTGTCATTGTGAGAGGCCGTGCACTCCACTCACAGATCTTCTTTTGGACCTGGCGGATGGTCTCCTTCCAGCTGCCGGAGGCTCCTCCATCTTTCTGGTAGGTGATCCCCAGCAGCTTAATGTTTTCCGTCTTTACAGGGAAGGAGGTTGCCAGGTTCTCCTGCCAGTGCTGCGACAGAAACAGCTCACACTTACTCCTATTGATCAGGGCGCCAGTGGCTGCACAGTAGTCCTCCACCACTTTCGTTGCTGTGGAAATGGAGCGACTATCCGTGCCGACGATGGTAATGTCGTCCATGTACGCCACCACCTTGAGCCTCTCCCCCCGGGCCCCTGGTAGAGGGTAGCCCATGATGTTGGGGGAGCTCCTGATCTTCCGTAGGAACGGCTCCAGGTAGATGACGTACAGTAGAGGGGCCAAGGGGCATCCCTGCCGTACTCCAGCTTTGATGGGGAAGGGGTCTGTCAACTGGTTGTTGATCCGAACTCTGCTCGTGATGTTGTTGTAGCAGAGTTCGGTCCAGTTGAGCAGGTGCTGGGGGAAGTTCATGCCTCTCAGCACCCTCTGCAGGAAACCATGGTTAACCCTGTCAAAGGCCTTCTCCTGATCCAGGCTGAGAAGGCCTAAAGGGGACCTCCGCTCCTGGGAGTGCAGGATGAGGTCTCTCACCAGGAGCAGGTTGTCATTGATGGACCTACCGGGGACGCTACAGGTCTGGTCAGGGGCTATAACTGAGGGGAGGAGGGTTTGAAACCGTTGGGTGAGGGCTTTTGTCATAATTTTATAGTCCACTGGGAGGAGATTGATGGGGCGCCAGTTCCGGAGGTCCTTGAGGTCCCCTTTCTTGGGGATCAGTGTGACCGTACTCTGTCTCATTGACTCTCCAAGCCTCCCTTCCCTGTAGACGGCTTTGAAGACCTCCGCCAAGTCCTCCTTGAGGAGATCCCAGAGAGTCTTGTAGAACTCTGCTGGGATCCCATCCGGTCCAGGGGCCTTGTGTGTATTCAAGGAGTGCACGGCCCGGGTGAGCTCCTCCGTGGTCAGCTCTGGGTTCTCACTCTCACCACCCTCGGGGACCCGGTCCAGACCATCCAGGAAGGTGGCCATGAGAGTCTCGTCGGTTGTCTTGATGTTGTAGAGACTCTCGTAGAACTCTCTTGCCACCCCCGGGATGTTGCCTCTGTCTGACACGGTGTCCCCATTGGTGTCGTATAGGGACAGGATAGGCTTGTGTTTTGACCGTGCCTTGCGGAAGAAGTGGCGTGTGCATTTCTCCTCCTCCTCCAGGCCCTGGAGTTTTTCCCTGAACTGTTTCTTTTGTTGTTGCTCCCGGTAGAGGGTGGCAAGGTGTTGTTTGGTCTCAGCCAGTTCTCGGGCCACATCCAGACCACCCAGTTGTAGGAGACTTAGGCGTTGGAGGGCCGCGTTGTGGTGTTGAAACCTGGCCCTCTGTTCTGCCGCTTTCCTCCTTCCGACTGACCCGAAGTAGCCCTTTGTCCTGGCCTTAACCATCTCCCACCACTCTATCGGGGAGTCGAACAGTTCTTTTAGGGTCCTCCACTCCAGGTAGCGCCTGGAGAAGGAATGCACCACTGTTGGGTCCTGAAGGATCGATGTATTCATCCTCCAGGTACCCCTACCCGCTCTTGTTTGGCCATCCCATTCCAGGGACACTGTCAACATCCTGTGGTCCGAGAAGTGGGCCGCCTGGCTGGTCAGGGTTCCCATCCTCAGACCTGGCGAGAGCAAGAACATGTCTATCCTGGAGGAAGAATTCCCGGAGGAACTCACCCTTGTGTGTGTCGGCGGGGAGGTGCCACCGGCGTCTACCAGTTGGAAGTCGTCTATGATGGACTGAAGTTCTGTAGTGGATCGGTCTCTCCTGGGCCTGCTGCGGTCCTCATCCCGGAGGGCACAGTTGAAATCTCCCCCCACTAGGACTGGTGTGGGGATGAGGAGGAGAGACCGAAGTTTCTTGAAAAGGGAGACTCTCTTGGCCACGTTGGTTGGGCCGTACACATTGATGACCCTCAGCGGCGAACCCTGGATCTCTAGGTCCAGAACCAGGATTCGCCCGCTCTCTACAACCTCCCCCTTTTTGGTCTGCAGAAAAGGGTTGGCCACCAAAATGCCGACCCCATCAGCTCTATCAATGTTTGAGCCTGACCAGAGAGAGTCCCCCCGTGTCCATTCCTCCTCCAGGGTGGCGTCCATCTCCTTGAATGGGATGGCGCACTCCTGGAGGATATACATGTCTGACTGATGTTGGGTGATGTACTGGTAGACGACCTCCCGTTTGTCTGGTTGCCGGAGGCTTCTGGTGTTGAGAGATGAGATTGTTATCCTCATGGTTCTTGGATTTGGTTTGTTCCAATTTTTGCTAAGCTATTGCACATGAGGTTGAGGCCCTCCAATGGGTCGTTGGGGGCCAGATAGTGTGGTACCTCCCCTTGGCTGCTCATGGTGTGGGGGTTGTCTCCCCTCTGACTGCCTGGTGGCCCCCTCATCTGTGTTGTTGATGAGGTGATTTTCGGTGGCCCGTACGGTCCGGTGAGCATGGACTGGGGGTGGCTGGTGGGCTGTGCAGGGTGAGGAGCATGTGATGACTGGAGAGAGGAAGAGGGTGGGGAGGAGGGTTTGGGGGGGGGAGCCGGCTTACCTGTATGGCGTTGGGGTTTGGGTTCTGGAGTAGTCTTTTTGTCTGGTTTTTTCCGGATTGCCTTTTTTTGTGGTCTTTTGCGTTTTGGTTGAGCCAAGCTCCAGTCATTTTCACTGTCTGATTGGGAGGGGAGGTGGATCTGCGGTGTGCTGCTGGTGGCTATCTCAATAGAGGCCGGCTCCCCCTTCATGGTGTTTTTGCAGGGGGTGGAGGTGGCCATGGGGTTTAGGAGGGGGTGGGTGTTGAGGTTGTCTGTAGGGGGTGCTGGGACGGTTGGTTCCTCTCCTTCTCCTTCTCCGTCGCTCGAGCTCTGATCGTCCCCTCCATCGCTCGGGCGCCGGTCCTCCTCCGTCTCTCCCTTCTCTTCCTCCATGTTGGGTGTGGGTTGGGGTGTGGGTTGGGGTGGGGGTTGGGGTGGGGGTGGGGGTTGGGGTGGTGGTTGGTTGGATTTATAGCCCCGGGCTCTACTTGCATAGGAACTTGGGCAGTCACGGTAAAGATGCCCCTGTCCCCCGCACAGGTTGCAAGGTCTGGTCGTGGTGCACTCCGACGTCGGGTGGTCTTGGCGGCAGATTTTACATACCACGGCCTTGCAGGCCGCTGCCAGATGGCCCAATTGGCCGCAGTTCCTGCAGAGCTTCGGCATACCGTAGTAGTAGACGGAGCCCCTGTTGTTCCCCAGGTTGATGGTGCTGGGGATATGTTGGACTCCGCCTATCCCCTCCGGGTCCGGACGGAGTTGCACCAGCCATTTCTTGGCCCCCGTCCACACTCCGTCTTCATCCAGGACCATCCGGGCCCCCGATTTAAGGGTGGCATGACGGTGTAGCCACACCTCAATATCATATTCCTGAATCACCTCATTTAGTGCAGCAGATTAAATCAATATTTCATAAGAATCGTTCACTTGGTGATACAAGCACCAAATTTGGCACAAATGATGTCCAGGATGTACTTTCTAAGAAAAGTACGGTTTCCAGCTGAAAATCCAAGATGGCTGCCACTTTTCAAGATGGCCGCCTCATCAGATGCAAAATAACGTTTTTTGGAGTAGAACTTGAATGAACAGAAATGAATCAAAATCAAAATGAATGTATCCTTACTGGAACTCAATTGTGTCAATTGGCGTCTTTGGAGCAAACTCATCCTCAGGTTTTCCATGAATTTCAGCTTGGAAAGTTTGTGGTCCACAAGACTCACAGGGAGTTCTCAGGCTTACCCATTGACCAAGCTCACGAGCAGGCCAATGCAGTTGTTAAAGGTGATGGTGGTGCCATTGGCCTTACAGAGGATCCATCTGCATTGAGGCGGTGGATGGTGTCTGGACCAGAAGTTAGCCAGTTAGTCAACCAGTATGAGTTGGCATCTCAAGTCAAAGAAGCAAACAAAGATGTCAGGCATCATGAGCAGACCAGTCAGTCTCAGAAGTCCTTCACTGACAAGGTCCAAAAGTTGTTTGATGTGATGAAGGATCTGGGCAATCCTTTCCAGGAAGAGTCCAAAGATCTGCTCACATTGGACACAAAAACCATCGCACATCCCAGTGCTGCTGAGCTTGTAAGAACTCACTTTGAGAAAGGTCAAGCTGCCTTCAGAGACTTTTTCAATGGTCTGGGGGATGAGGGTTCCTTCTATAAGCCCATTAAAAAGAACAAAGCCGACTTCTTTCGCCAAGAGGCAGCTGCAGCTTCCAGTGACATGAAGAAGCAGGTACTCAAAGATGACTGTCGTCTGTTCTCGCAGCTTTTTATATCGTGCCAATCACGAGAGTGTGACCTGCTTGAGTTCTTTAAGCATGAGAATCAACCTTTCCCTGCTGCACTGAGTGACACAGGGAAACTCCACTCTGGCCAGAAGTCTCAGCTTTCAAAAATTCTGGAAGCTACCATTTCTCCTCCTGACAAACAACCAGAATGTGATGCCATTATCATTGATGGTTCCTCTCTTGTGCATTCATTGTCTCCTACGACATCAAAGACCTTTGAGGAATATGCTGTCCAGGATGTAGTTCCAAAAATCCAGACCTACTCATCAAAGTATGAGCGAACAGATGTCATTTTTGATGTCTACTGGACTTCAAGCCTGAAGGCTGAAACTAGGTCAAACAGAGGTATGGGAGGTCGACGAAGAGTGACAGACAAAAACAAACTGCCACCCAACTGGAAAAGCTTCCTGCGAGACAGCAACAACAAGACTGAGCTCTTCATGTTCCTAGCCGACAAGATAGTGACCCTGTGTCTCAACAATGTCATAGTTGTGACCAAAGGGGAGCAGGCTCTATCAAACAAGCCCATCAGCCTTGAAGGCTTAAGTCCATGTAACCATGAGGAAGCTGACTCCAGAATCTTCATACATACTCTTCATGCAGCCAAGCAACAGATGAAGTCTGTGTTGATCAAGGCATGCGACACAGATATTCTTGTTGTTGCAGTCAATGTTTTTGCGACTCTTCAGGATGCAGGCTTAGTAAGGCTTTGGGTAGAATTTGGCCAAGGTCAGTCCATTAAGTGGTTGCCTATCCATGACATGGTGCTTTCTCTTGGCCCAGAGAAATCCAGTGGCATGCTGTTCTTTCACGCCTTCACTGGCTGTGATGTTGTGTCAGCTTTTCGTGGCAAAGGCAAAAAAACGGCATGGCAAGCATGGGAGGTTTGCCCTGAAGTGAGCCCTGTCTTCAAAAAGCTCAGTCAGTACCCACCTATCATAGAAGATGCAGACCTCAACATCCTTGAGAAGTTTGTCATCACCATGTATGACAAGCAGAGCACTACAGGCAAGGTTGATGAGGCAAGACTAGAATTATTTGCGCGGAAGCAAAGGTCTTATGATGCCATTCCACCGACAAGCGCATCCCTCGTTCAGCATGTGAAACGGTCTGCCTTCCAAGCTGCCTGCATATGGGGCCAGGCAACAGTGTGCAAAATGCAAATTGAAAGCCCTGCCAACTGGGGCTGGAAAAAAGATGGTGAGGTCTGGCAAGTGGTCTGGACAACCCTTCCACCGATTGTTCAGACGTGTGAGCAGTTGACGAAATGCGGCTGCAAGACTGAATGCAGAGGACGATGCAAATGTTATCGATTCGGCCTGAAGTGTACCCAGTTGTGTGCCTGTGAATGTGAGGACTAAAAGAAGAAACAGCCATGATTGCCAGCCATGTTTTGCTCAGAATTGTACAATGCAGCCTATGCTTGGACATGTTTTCTGTGTTTCCGCTAACTACAGTATAAATGAAAAAAATAATATAATAATAATAATAATAATACAAAATACAACAACAACAAATTGGGGGGGAGACAAAGACAGCCTCTACGTGGCCTTCCCTACAAGTAGCTTACAGGTCCAATAGCCAAAAGTGAAACTAATGTCTTTAATGCATCTTTTAGGAAATTGCTCAATCATTCTGGTTATTTTGTGTCCTTTTTGAAATGAGAAAAAAAAAAAAATTGTAGCACTGCTTAAATGCAATATGCGTATGTTGCGTATCGGAAACAACACCAAGAGAGTGTTTTTAGTTTAATTCCCATTTTATCACCATAATATTCAATAATTTTGATATTCTAAATGCAGAATTGGATTTCTCACACTCAAAAACATATATTTCAATGTATAGGCCATCAAAATAGGATTATTCAGTCAAAAACGCTGTTTGAATCCATTTCGAATGGCGGCCATCTTGAAAAATGGTGGCCATTTTGTTTTATCAAGTGGAAACCGTACTTTTCTGAGAGAGTAGGTCCCAAAGCACTTGTGTGCCAAATTTGGTGCTTGTATCACCAAGCGAACGATTATTTCATTAATCTGCTGCACTAATTGTGGAATTGAATTGTGACCACTTTTGATTCTAAATCCGTTAGTGGGTGGGCTGTAAAACGGTTAAGTGGGGGTTTGTGTTCATTAATCCTATGAAAGGTCCAGAATTCCTCTAACAGTTGGGGGGTTTTAAAGCTAACTTCAAAACATTCATTCGGCCCAGGGGGCTTCACCAGGCAGTTTAGATCAGACGGCACAAAGCCCATACCTCTCTGTAGAACCGCCCTGCTGAATTCCAGGCGGGTCATCGTTGTTACTGGTCTGGCAGTCTTCTGTTGGGGGGCTCCATCCCTGGCAGCCTCCTCAGTTGGGTTGAGCGTCAACCTGACGGCGTTGTAGCGCCGCATCGCTCCGGGGTTCATCGTTGGAGTGGGGTGGGGGGGGTGGGGGATCAGGGAGGAAGGAGGGAGAGGAGAGCATTTGCATCGCGGTGTTCTATTGCATTCTCAAGAGTCACCACTTGTTGTAATCCAGTTATGTAAGTCATAGATCAACAATTTTCCAATTACCCTTCCCTCCATACTTGGAGAATATAATGGTACTGATTCCAAAAAGGAAATTGAACAGCATGCTATGACGGTTGTGCTAAACATAAATCATGAGAATTGTTCAAAACTGTCTTGATCAAATTCCCCCTAATTAATTGAACTTGCTTTTTATTTTTTATTTTTTAACAAATTACTTATTTCTGTGGCAGAAGTACCCACTCAGAACATATTCTTTCCACCCATGTGCCTTTGAGGAACAATGGACAATCATCAATGGTGGAAAAAAAATGAACAGTAATTTCTATTCACCTGATTCATGCTCTGAAAAGAATATCTTACATAATCATCATGGATAGCGAGACCAGACACTTTAGAAACACATTTCCCAAGCATAAAACTATAGAAATGATCCCTGAAAGTATAGTCTTGGTGTGTCATTTAATGTACAAAGTGTGGAACGTCTTGAGAACAGCATTTGCATCGCGGTGTTCTATTGCATTCTCAAGAGTCACCACTTGTTGTAATCAAATTATGTAAGTCATAGATCAACAATTTTCCAATTACCCTTCCCTCCATACTTGGAGAATATAATGGTACTGATTCCAAAAAGGAAATTGAACAGCATGCTATGACGGTTCTGCTAAACATAAATCATGAGAATTGTTCAAAACTGTCCTGATCAAATTCCCCCTAATTAATTAAACTTGCTTTTTATTTTTTAACAAATTACTTATTTCTGTGGCAGAAGTACCCACTCAGAACATATTCTTTCCACCCATGTGCCTTTGAGGAACAATGGACAATCATCAATGGTGGGAAAAAAATGAACAGTCATTTCTATTCACCTGATTCATGCTCTGAAAAGAATATCTTACATAATCATCATGGATAGCGAGACCAGACACTTTAGAAACACATTTCCCAAGCATAAAACTATAGAAATGATCCCTGAAAGTATAGTCTTGGTGTGTCATTTAATGTACAAAGTGTGGAACGTCTTGAGAACAGCATTTGCATCGCGGTGTTCTATTGCATTCTCAAGAGTCACCACTTGTTGTAATCAAATTATGTAAGTCATAGATCAACAATTTTCCAATTACCCTTCCCTCCATACTTGGAGAATATAATGGTACTGATTCCAAAAAGGAAATTGAACAGCATGCTATGACGGTTGTGCTAAACATAAATCATGAGAATTGTTCAAAACTGTCTTGATCAAATTCCTCCTAATTAATTGAACTTGCTTTTTATTTTTTATTTTTTAACAAATTACTTATTTCTGTGGCAGAAGTACCCACTCAGAACATATTCTTTCCACCCATGTGCCTTTGAGGAACAATGGACAATCATCAATGGTGGAAAAAAAATGAACAGTCATTTCTATTCACCTGATTCATGCTCTGAAAAGAATATCTTACATAATCATCATGGATAGCGAGACCAGACACTTTAGAAACACATTTCCCAAGCATAAAACTATAGAAATGATCCCTGAAAGTATAGTCTTGGTGTGTCATTTAATGTACAAAGTGTGGAACGTCTTGAGAACAGCATTTGCATCGCGGTGTTCTATTGCATTCTCAAGAGTCACCACTTGTTGTAATCCAGTTATGTAAGTCATAGATCAACAATTTTCCAATTACCCTTCCCTCCATACTTGGAGAATATAATGGTACTGATTCCAAAAAGGAAATTGAACAGCATGCTATGACGGTTGTGCTAAACATAAATCATGAGAATTGTTCAAAACTGTCTTGATCAAATTCCCCCTAATTAATTGAACTTGCTTTTTATTTTTTATTTTTTAACAAATTACTTATTTCTGTGGCAGAAGTACCCACTCAGAACATATTCTTTCCACCCATGTGCCTTTGAGGAACAATGGACAATCATCAATGGTGGAAAAAAAATGAACAGTAATTTCTATTCACCTGATTCATGCTCTGAAAAGAATATCTTACATAATCATCATGGATAGCGAGACCAGACACTTTAGAAACACATTTCCCAAGCATAAAACTATAGAAATGATCCCTGAAAGTATAGTCTTGGTGTGTCATTTAATGTACAAAGTGTGGAACGTCTTGAGAACAGCATTTGCATCGCGGTGTTCTATTGCATTCTCAAGAGTCAACACTTGTTGTAATAAAATTATGTAAGTCATAGATCAACAATTTTCCAATTACCCTTCCCTCCATACTTGGAGAATATAATGGTACTGATTCCAAAAAGGAAATTGAACAGCATGCTATGACGGTTCTGCTAAACATAAATCATGAGAATTGTTCAAAACTGTCTTGATCAAATTCCCCCTAATTAATTGAACTTGCTTTTTATTTTTTATTTTTTAACAAATTACTTATTTCTGTGGCAGAAGTACCCACTCAGAACATATTCTTTCCACCCATGTGCCTTTGAGGAACAATGGACAATCATCAATGGTGGAAAAAAAATGAACAGTCATTTCTATTCACCTGATTCATGCTCTGAAAAGAATATCTTACATAATCATCATGGATAGTTTCGTATATTTTGGTATCTGTTACTGCTAAAAATGAAGATGAGTTCTTGAGCAAATTTAAGAATGTTTATTCAAAAAAAACAGGTTACACAGCATGGCCCCTCAATGGAGCTGGTGGTCCGAATCGGTCACAGGATATGAAGTCAAAGATATGGATATGAAGAAAAAGATATGGATATGAAGAAAAAGAGATGGATATGAAGAAAAAGAGATGGATATGAAGAAAAAGAGAAAGAGCCAATCTGTGTACAGGATTTTATACCCCCCCCTGTCACTGTCGCTGAGCCAATCAAAACAGAGTCCACGTCATTTTAATTTGGTCAGATACAAAGTTTGCCAGTGAGGTCATCCTGTAAATAGGATGTTATTCCATCCTAAGGATCCTTTGCTGTGTATTATCTGCCATACCTGAAGGCAGATAATGTACTCTGCATTGGTTTAATGCAATTCACCCTATGGTCTAATACAATTCTAATGCAATTTATGCTATGGGCGTCTTGCTGGCTCGGGCCCTAATGCAATTATATCTACCCATGATGATATTACAGCCTCTGCACATGCTGGTCAAAAGGCCATTGTGTGTATTAGAGGGCCATTGCTATGGTTACAGAGCATGAAAATACACGACACAGCCCCCCTCGGAACACCCAGAGTGTGTTCCGAAACTAAACGACAGACAGAAAAACTACATCAACCCATCAACTACATCAACAACATCAACACATCAACACATCAACACATCAACACATCTCGGTAGAACCTCCACACAGACCAACCCAGGACCAGTACTATGAACCAAAGATAACACATACAAAAAATAGAAAACAACCAATAATAAAAAGAATCTTGTAAATAACAATCACAATTAAACCACACTCAGTTCATCATGCATAATACAAAAACTGAGATACAGAAATTTCCAACGACCGATGTTTCCCTCGTCCTCGAAGCGGCAGGGTCAGAGGTTGCTAGCACATGGCCCCAGTTGGAGAACAGCCTTTACCGCTGTCTCAGATTGATAACACTTTCATAGTCAGGAGCTTCCATTGTCGCGTAACCATTACATCACTTCACAACCGACATCAATCACATGATATAGAAAGAAACAAACAGGAACCGAAGCAAACAATCACAAAACATCACTTAATAAACAAATCATCAAAAGAGGAAACAAAATCAGAAAGCAAAACAGAATCCAGCTTTTGCTCATCAGCTATGTCGGCCATCATTAAAGCATTAACCGGAACATCAGAAATACACTTTCCAAAACATTTGATTAAAATACCAAGTAACATAATACAGATGATAATGACAACAAGAATAATAGCGACGGACCTGATCATATTACCAATACCTGAAAAAGCAGAATCAAAGAAATCCAATGTATTCCAACCGTGTTCTTTACGTAAATCCTCTATACCCTTCTTGTTAGATTCATGGAAATCATACAGAGCGTTACCAGAATCCGAAATATAACTGCAGCATTCACCGCCTATCAAAGCACAAGTACCACCCTGACTGGCCAAAATAATGTCCAAAGCCATTCTATTTTGGAGAGCTACATTCTTAGTTTCAGTCAATTCAGTAGCCAGGGCAGATACTACAGCATCCGAAGCATTAATGTGTTTTTCAAGAACGGATGACAGGGCACTTAATTCAGTCTGAGAGTTGTAGACACCATAACTTGGGAATATTAGGCCAAAAAACTTCTGAGCGGTAGATAACGCCCTACGACTACGATGGGTTGCTTGTTTGTGAAGTACAGACATCTCCTCCCGAGTAACTTTCCTAATCAAAGGTATCAGATGAGCTAAATAACAAAGACCCTCACTCAAAGCAGGAAGCTTAGAGAATGCATTATTATCACACACAAGAAACACACCCTCCGGGAGTTGAAGCTCCGTACCAGGATACAAGAAAATGACACCACCTATACAAGACGCGGCCCCTAGCTGACGAATCGCGCTGCCCTTGAGCCGAGATTGTATGTCAATACAGGTTGTAATATTTACGAGAGGCATGACTTTAAGCTGCGTGGTGCCTTTCTGCCGTCTGGTAGTATTGGTATCATGTAATTTCATTTGAGGCACCATAGCACAATCAACAACTTTACATTTCAATCCAGAAATAACAACTGAACCTCTCCACCGTGTAGAAGTCACACTCCCAGAACATGACAGATGAGGACTCAATGCAGTACCATTCAATTGAACGAACATAGCTTGGATAATATATATCTTCTTCGGACCTGTTGGTTGTGACAAATGTGTAAGCCTATCAATAATAACCTTCCCCACACCGCTAGGCCTATGGTGTTTGTTAACTGCTGCTGTCAGACGTTCCAACACACCAATATCCACACCTGCATAGGAAGAATTTAAAGGAACCAGAATCGTGCTGGGCTGACAAGAAGAGCTCTGGTTCTTGCCCTGTAAAACAAATTGGGCTAAACCCTGCCAATTATAATGAAACCATTCTGCTTTAGTTAACGGTATGGGGAAAAACATAGGAGCAGATGTACTTACAGGGACCTGTTGACAAATCCAGCAATCAGAATAATTCATTTTTGAAGCAAAATCTTTCATGATACTAGTGGCAGAATTAGGGTGGGACCGTGTCCCCAGGTGATTAGAATCATATAACAAATAATCGTCAGTAGCGACTACAATCGCCTTCGTAGAAGCCTTCACAGCAACATTTTCAACCTTTCCTGGTAACTCAACGTGAACATATTCATGCACAAATTTCTCACAGTCCAACGAATAGTAGTGTGGAAAGTCAGGAGTGTTCCTACAAACTTTGTCCTTGAAATTGTTGGATTTACTAGACACCTGTTCACCGATATTACGTCTAGCACACCAATACGAGTTCAACACCTTGTCAACATTAGTTAATGTCACACGAGTTTCTTGCGTGTTGCTTGAGTGTTGATTAAGTGTAACATATTTAGCATCCAGTAAATACCACTCGTCCGCTTCGGCGGTATAGATCAAACAATCATCAACAGTACAACGTGAATGTGGGCAAACAAAAGCTCTACCTGCTGTGATCATTCTTCTCTGACGTCCAGGCATAACAGTGTGTGAGTGAAGTGTAACATTGTCCAAGGAAGTCAATGGGGTAGGAACACTAAGGGGTATATTAGTCTCTGAAACGGCATGGCTTGAGTTTCCTCCTAATTGGCCTCGGTGTATCACGGGATCTGTCTGGTTGGGGTGTATCACTGACAGGTCTGTGTCTCTCAATGGTACCTTGGTCCGGGCAGCCGCCCGGGTTGCTGACATCTCCGTCTGGAGCATTGTCAGGGTCGGAAGGGGTGACAACAGGGGCAACACCAGGCTTGGTAGAACCCCCAAGAGGGGTGTCGCAGTCACTGGATCCTTCACGATCTCCATTGGCCCACTCATCTCTGGGCTGGACAGGGTCTGGGACGAGGCCCCCGGCATCATCTGCATCACGGCGCAGATACTCACCAACATCTTCGTCAGCCTGGATGTCCAAGCTGTGGACTTCCTCGTCCCCAGGGGTCTCCTCACCATCCTGCTGAGGCTCTCCCTCATCGTCCTCATTGGGTGCCTTGATGCAGTGATGAACGTGATACCAGGTGGGGGACCCCTTGATTTGGATGGCAGTCCCAGTGCACCGAACGACCTCGTATGGTCCTTCCCGTCGAGCCTCATGCCACTTCCGTCTGTAGACCTTCTGTTAAACGTTGGTTATTGCGTATTGGCTAAGACCATAACGATCGGACTACACACTGAACGGAGGAATCATACGCTGTCAGACAGGGTTCATGTTATCAAGGAAGCAACGTTTATTGTGGGAATGGTCACATATATAGGATCAGCTGGCTCAATCATTCATGTCACACAGCTGGTGTCAATCAACCAATTATGCCCCACTCACACTGGGATAGGGATGACTGGAGAGCACACTCATGTCAACACCCCCACTTGCTCTCACCTGACCAAGATGGAGAGAAAAATAAACAAATCAATAACAATCAGTAGCCTACAATTTCCATAACACTCTTTGGGGCTGTCATTCCATCAATCAAACAAACAAAAGCTGGCACTGATATTGTTCCTCTCCTGTGAAACAAGAATATACATCATCATCATCATTTACAAACAGTCTTCAGTTTTTCACTGGTATTCTCTTATAACACTTTGAAAAAATAAAGCAAGAAAACCAAAACAAAAATTGACCGCTTGGCTTACTCACACTGATGTGGTTTCTCTCCCAAACATAACCTTTGTGAACCTAACCAATTTGTCCTTAGTTACTGGTTTGGTAAACACATCAGCCACCATTTGATCTGTGGGACAATATTGCAAACAGATCTGTCCATTCTGTACTGTAGACCTGATGAAATGGTACTTTATATCTATGTGTTTGCATCTTTGTCTGCGGACTGGGTTCTTAGCTAATGCAATCGTTCCCTGATTGTCCTCATGGACAATGGGTGGTGCATACTTGCATGCATCCATATGTGTCAACAGTTGAGTCAGGTGTAAACACTCTTGGGTGGTTGCAGCTAATGCCATGTACTCCGCCTCACATGTGGACAACGCCACCGTTGGTTGCTTTTTGGTCTTCCATGAGACCAATGGACCATTCTCATGTAGACTAACACAGTAACCTGTTGTGCTACGACGGTCTGTGACATCTGCTGCCCAGTCAGCATCACTGAAAGCCTGTAATCTCAAATCAGAGTTACACCTTTTGTAACACAACATTTTATCACTGGTGCCCTTTAAGAACCTCAATACATGTTTGGCAGTGGCCCAATGCTCCTCGGTTGGTTTGGTAAAATACTGGGACAGTTTACTCACTATGAAACAAAGATCTGGCCTAGTACACATAGTCAGGTAGATGAGGCTACCGACGACCTCTCTGTACCGAGTGACATCACTCATTAATCCTGCTCCTTCAGTGTAATTGAGTGTCTGCTCACAAGGCGTCGATCTGGGTTTACAGTTCTGCATGTCAAACCTCTCTAGCATGTTCTTTACACACTGCTTTTGTGACATTGTTACACATCCATCACACTGTTCAAAATCGATTCCCAGGAAATGTGTCAATTTGCCCATATCTTTCATCTGAAATTTCTTTGAGAGCATCTCTTTTACAACATTCAGTGCATTCTCGTTACTGGCAGCAATAACCAAATCATCGACCCATATAATCATGATCACTTTCTCATGTTCCGTTTCTTTAGTATATACACAATGATCTGCAGGGTTTTGCACAAACTCATTCACCATTAGATAGTCGTGTAATAAATGGTTCCAATTTCGGCCAGACTGTTTTAGACCATACAGTGACTTCTCTAGTTTACACACCACTGTCTCTGTGCCAGATGTCTGCTCATAACCCTCTGGCTGTTCCATGTATATCTCACAATCTATCGGTGCATGAAGATAGGCAGTTTTGACATCCATTTGATGTAAAATCAAATTCTCCTGTGCTGCTTTTTGCATCAACACTCGAACACTGGTTAAATCGGCTGTGGGAGAAAAGGTCTCTTCATAGTCAACACCCCTTCTCTGACTGTAGCCTTTTGCAACATAGCGTGCTTTGTATTTTTCTGAACCATCTGCATTTTTCTTGATTGTATACACCCATCTACCCCCCACTGCAACTTTGCCCTGGGGTAAGTTAGTCAAAGTAAACGTACCATTCTCTCTCAATGATTGCATTTCGTCGTCCATAGCACTGACCCATTCTCTAGACTTGGGTGACTTCACTGCATCACTGTAGGTCAAAGGTACGTTACACAACATTCTGTAGCAGTAATCAATGTTTACCTGTGCCTGGTCCTGACTTCCTACTTCATAGACACGGTCCCCAAAATAATCAGGTCTCTTCCTCTCCCTGGGAGGATAGCGTGGAGACTCCTGTTTCTCCCTAGTCTGCACCTGTTCGGGCCTGGTCACAGGAATATGCTCTTCAGCTGTCTTTGGACTCGCGTCCCTTTGCTTAGTCGTGCTGGCCCTTTGTGGCACATCACAGTCCTCATCATCTATTGATATCTCAGTCTGTGTCTGCTGCTCACCCATCGTCTTTGGCATAAATCTGACCAGTCTGTGCTTCCTCACCTTTCCACTGTCAGGATAGAAAACCAGGTAAGCTGGGCTTTTCTTGTCATGCCCTACAAAGAAGCCCTTCTCACTCCTTGGGTCTAGCTTTTTCTTATCCTGTTTGTAGGCATAACACACCGTTCCAAACTTCTGCATCCTAGACATATTGGGACGTCTCCCTGTCAGCATCATGTAAGGTGTCTGTTTTGTGCGATTGTTAAAACACCTATTTCTCACTACAGATGCAGTCTGTACTGCATAAGGCCATAACACCTTGGGTAGCTTGCTCTCTAATAACATGCATCGAGCCATGTCAAAGAGAGTCCTAAACTGGCGTTCTGCAGTGCCATTCTGATGTGGCGAATATGGAGATGATGTCTCATGTCTGATACCATTTCTTCTCAGTAGCCCTTGGTACTCTTTCCCTGTAAATTCAGTACCATTATCTGACCTGATACGTCTGATCCTACCATACGGGGCGTTGTCAGCTATGAACTGCTCTGTCGCCTGTACAGTATCACTCTTGTGCTTAAGAAAGTAGAAAAACACAGTACTAGTATAGTCATCTGTGAACGAAAGTGCAAATCTATGTCCATCTATGGACACTGGGTCAATTGGACCCGCTAGGTCTGTGTGCACCAACTCTAGAGCATTTTTGGCCCTTCTATCAGGCTTCCTGTTGAAGCTCTGTACAAACTTTCCCCGAGTGCACACTTCACAGTTCAGGTTAGACTTATCAATTTTTCCCTTAATTGACATACCATCAACAACATTCTGGAGTTTCAGAACATCCTCAAAATTACAATGTCCTAGAATTTCATGCCATGTCTTTAGATCAAAACAGCTCTTACTTTGATCACATTGGTCATCCACTGTGGGCAAATAATATAGTCTATTATGCTCATGGATGTGAAATGCAGTACCGTCTCTGTGCTGTAGGATGTCTTCTCCTGTTCTGAAGATCACAGTTGCCCCAGTGTCTGTGGCTGCTCTCACAGAGAAGATGTCCTGGGGGAATGAGGGGATGTACAGCGCCCCTCGCAGCGTTGTAGTCAGTCGCCTCCCTCGGCTGTCTATCAAGCACACCTCCGCATCTCCTCTGCGCTCTGCGACCCCTTTGCTCCTCGTGCCGTCCGCCAGCTCCACGCAGTGCGTCTCGGCCTGGAAACCGTCATCGAACACCTTAAACCTGGCCAGGTCGGTGATAATATGCGCAGTCGCACCGGTGTCCACCATCAGACCCCTCGTAACACTGCGTCCTGGCTTGTCTTGCTCGGACACCCCTCGCGCGTCGTCCTGGTCCGGTCTCCTTCTGCAGGCGGCTCCTTGATGTGTGGAGCTCCTACAGTGGTTACACCACACCTTGCGTCGACAGGTCCTTTTGATATGTCCCTTTTGGCCACATTTGTAGCACACAATGTCTGTTCGCTGTGCGCTCTGGCTACGTGCGCTTTGGGCGTTCTGGGCACCCCGGTCAGAAAGGCTTTCCTCATCTCCGTCAAACGCTAGTCGAGACCAACGCGAACTTCTTTCCGATTGTCTCGCCATGGTAGCACTCTGGGCCCATAACCTGTTAAACGTTGGTTATTGCGTATTGGCTAAGACCATAACGATCGGACTACACACTGAACGGAGGAATCATACGCTGTCAGACAGGGTTCATGTTATCAAGGAAGCAACGTTTATTGTGGGAATGGTCACATATATAGGATCAGCTGGCTCAATCATTCATGTCACACAGCTGGTGTCAATCAACCAATTATGCCCCACTCACACTGGGATAGGGATGACTGGAGAGCACACTCATGTCAACACCTTCACGTATACTTTGTCACCCGGTTGCAACGCGTCCTTCCTCTCCTGTGCGTTCACCTCCTCTTCACGTTCCTGTTTGTGGAGCACATAAGAAGAGATACTCTTTTGCCGGTTAGTCATGTACTGTACATAGGCTTTCATGTCACTCTCCAAGAGAGCCAAACTTGGCCCTTTCCCACTGGTTCGTGCACAGGGAGCTGTCATTATTCTCCCCATAGCCAGTTCATGGGGAGTCAAGTGCAGCCCTCGAATCTCACTGGAACGACAGGCCATCAATGCAAGAGGGAGTCCTTCCACCCAATTAAGACCTGTATGCTGACAGACCTTAGAAAGACGGTTCTTAAGGACCCCGTTCATCCTCTCTACCATCCCCTGGCTTTGAGGTGAGTAAATACACCCAAATCTCTGCTTGATTCCCAACTTTTGTAGTATAAGCTTTACCGTCTTATCCACAAATTCCTTACCATTGTCTGACGCTATCCTATCTGGAATTCCAAACCTAGGTATGAATTCCCTGCATAGGAACTTTGCTACAGACTGAGCATCCTTTTTTCGAGTGGGGCATGCTTCTACCCATCTGCTGAACCTGTCCACTACAACTAACATGTACCTGTATCCTGCAACAGGACGAATCATGTCCACATAGTCAATCACCAAATGTTTCATTGGCCCGTTTGGGGTAGGGATATGCCCAGTTCCCACTGGTATTCCAGGTCTGATATTGTTTTTCAAACAGACCACACATTGACCAAGGATATGGTCTATTTGTTCCAATAAATATGGAGCCCAAAAACCATATTCCTTGGTGATCTTGCGTCTTACCTCCCCCCTGGCCACATGTGCTAATCCATGGGCTTCCTGTATCAGCATGCCTAATAAATCTGGGGGTGCCACAACCAGTCCCTCATGATTTCTCCATAGACCTGTGTCATCCTGACTAGCCCCCCTTGTTAACCATAGGTTTTTGTCTAGCGCATTTGCCCCACTCTGTAACATCAACAAATCCTCAAGCGTGACCATGCCCTGTAACTGTGCTTCATGTGTGACCAGCAGAACTTTACCTGCTTTGTCTGCTCCTGTAATGGCTTTGGCTGCATCATCTGCAGCCCTGTTACCTTGTGTGACATGTGATGAGTCAGATCTGTGTGCGGCACACTTCACTATGGCTAATTCCCTTGGTTTCATCATGGCTTGTAACAGCTTCATGATTTGAGCGTGGTGCTGAATAGGCGAACCATCAGTTTTCTTAAAACCCCGTCCCTTCCATACAGCTCCATGTAGATGACACACATTATGGGCGTAGGCAGAGTCGGTGTACACTGTCACTCTTCGTCCGGTTCCCAAGTTGCATGCTTCTGTGAGGGCAATCAACTCAGCCAACTGAGCTGAACAAGGCTGAGGAACAGCCTCGGCTTGTTCCACAATGAACCCTGAATTTTGGGATCGGACTATGGCATACCCAGCACGTAAACTTTCTCCTACCCGGTAACAAGATCCATCAGTCCAATACTCAACGTCAGCTTCCTTTAAAGGCAAAGCTAGTAGATCTGCTCTAAGCTTAGAGTACCTCATAGCTTCCTTCACACAATCGTGTGGTTCCCCATCTTCTGGGGTTGGCAAGGTCTCTGCTGGGTTAAGTGTGTTACATCTTAGTAATGTTACATCTTCCCTTTCCAACATCCTGTAATAATTCCTAATCCTAGGCATCGTCAAAGTATACTTGCCTTGATTCAAAAGATTCCTTAGACTGTGGTGGCAGAGAATGGTGATTGGGTACCCCATTGTTAAGGTTGTTGCCTTCTCGTACATAAGATATGCCCCGGCCATTGCTCTGTAGCATGGCGCGAAACCCATTTCTACCTCTGAATATGCGACAGAGTAATAGGCTATGGGCTGTGGACTAGGTCCAATGCCTGTTGGTTGCGTAAGAACAGCGCAGGCATACTTCCCTTTGGCTGAAGAAGAAACATACAATCCAAATTCTTTGGAATAATCTGGAAGCGCTAAAGCTGGCGCTTCTTGCAATTTGTGTTTAATTGTCTCAAACGCCAAATCAGCTTCCCTTGTCCAAGTAATGCAACATTGGAGTTTATCACTACCTGTTTCCTTAATCATCCCCCTCAATGGAGCGACCAGTCTAGTGTAATCCTCCACCCATGCTGAACTATACCCAGTAATGCCCAAAAACATCATCATTTCCCTAACCGTTCGTGGTTTTGGAGCCTTCTGAATAGCTTCCAAGTGTTCATTAGTGACACTGCGATGTCCCTGTGTAATAGATTGTCCTAAGTAAGTTACCTTTTCCTGGCAATACTGTAGCTTCTTTTTAGACACCTTGTGTCCCTTCTCCGCCAAAACCTTTAACAGTTTAACGGAATCCCTGTGACATGTTTCTTCATCTGGGGCACAAAGGAGTATGTCATCCATGTACTGAATGGCAGTACTACTTATCGTCTGCCCTAACCCGTCTAAGTCCTCCTTCAAGACCTGATTAAAAACATGAGGACTGTGTTTGTACCCTTGTGGCATTCTGGTATATTGATAATGTTGACCTTTGTAGGTAAACCCAAATAACCCTTGACTTTCTACACTAAGAGGTATAGAAAAGAAAGCCCCGCATAAATCAATCACTGTAAATACTTTGGCTGTAGATGGAATCTGAGTCAACAGCACATGAGGATCAGGAACTTCAGCTGGATAGCTGACAACTACCTCATTCACAGCCCGTAGGTCATGTACCAGACGATATGAACCATCAGGTTTCGTTACTGGCAGAAGAGGTGTGTTACTTAACGGATATTGAGTTATCTTCAAGACTCCTGCCTCTAACAATCCTTTGATCTGTGGCTCAATTCCATCAATTGCTTCCTGTTTCAATGGGTATTGGTTTTTCCAAGGGGGTTTTGCACCCGGTATGAGTTCAACTCTCAATGGACGAGCTGATTTCACAAATCCAATGTCTGTACTGTTCTTTGCCCACAGGTCTGCTGGCACATTCTGTATCATTTCTTCTCTGAGGTCTTTTTCAGGTTGTACAGGAAGGATTAGCTGGTTCATTAGCTTCACAGTCTGCGGATGTCCTATTCCTTGAGCAGAGATCATCAGTTTTGTGAACTGTCCATCAATGCTCCTCCAGATAGCAGGGTTTTCTTTTGTCGTTACAAATCTGGCTTTTTCTGAGTCTGCCATCATTGCCCCTAAATGCTTCTGTTTATAGTGTTCAGATATCATAAGTGTCACATGAGGGATGCTACCCTCAATCTTATGCTCCTGATCTAGATAAGTGTCACTGTTTATCTTCATAGCCACTCCCTGAGGGCCTAGGATTATACAACTTGTACTAAGCTGTACCTGTTTTGGCTGATGCTTCAGCCACTCATCTGGGTTTGCATCTGCAACTTCTCTAAAATACTGGAGTGTACAATGCAATGGATCAGTAGGCCTTCTGGCCTCTGACATGTGTGCCAGGATATAATTGTCCCACATCCTTGCTGGTTCCATTAGGTCTGGGCTAAGCCCTCCCACCCAATACACCATAGATGCGTTGTTGTCCATCATGACAGACAGCTGTCTGTTCTCTTGTGGCACTGTCACCCGACAGCCGTCAGGTGTGCATTTCACTGTACAGTTCAATTGGCATAGTGCATCTCTCCCTAGTAGCCCTATTGGCGTGTGTTCTGATACAAGTATTGACAGATCTGCTCTCTGTCCTTTGTACTCTAAGCTTACAAGCTCAGTAGTAGGGATCAGCTGTTTAATTCCCTCGAATCCGATTGTCTTCACATATTTCCCAGACATAGGAAGGTGCGTGGCATCTTCAGGCTTCAGACAGGTGTAGGCTGCTCCACTGTCCACCATCAATTCTAATGGACGTTGGTTGACCGACACCCATATGGTAGGTTCATCTTCAGGCCTGTTTGTCACCACCAGCTGGCACCCCCCTCTCGGATCTTCTGGGCACCCCTATAGCCCAGCTGCTGGGCCTCCGTAGGGGTTCACCACTCCTGGAGCCGGTGTAGCAGGGGGCCTATATCTTCCTTTTTGTTTCCCCCCTGCGCCCCCCTGGTTCTTCTTCCAGCAGGTACGGGCTAAGTGTCCATCCTGGCCGCATTGGAAACATGGTCCTAACATCTTCTTCCCGGCTGCGGTCCATCCCTCTTGTGGTGGTCCTTGGCCAGGCTGGTTGTATGGCTGGTACGGAACCACTTGCACCCCTGGTGGCCCCTGTGGGTATGGATACCCCCCTTGTGGCCCCTGTGGGTATGACTGGGGAGGGACAGTTTGCAGTTGCTGTGGCTGAGATGGGACCTGTAGGGCTATGGTCTGCACTCTCTCTCTGGTTTTCTTGCCTTCAGTCAATTGTACTTGAGTTAGTTTTCTGAGTGAGTCTTCGTCTTGTGCCTTCTGTATCTGAATCTTCTTTCTAAATAATTCTACTTGGTGTGCTACGTTGTCTATATAAACAGCCTTGTTCATGTGTCGTAGCCCCACCACTTCTGCTAACTTGTTCTTAACTGGGATAGGGAGACCTTGTTGAATCTTTTCCCTGATTATGGCTTTTTCTAACGGGTTATCTTCGGCATCCTTCCCTGTCACACTTCTCCATTGAGAGTGCACACGGGCTACAAAACCCCTGGGATTCTCATCTTCTCCCAGTGGCATCACAATGATATTGTCTGGGTGAATGTGAGTAGGGTATGTCTCTCTGATTGCCTTCCACAGCCTGCCTCTGTTTGCTGCGAAGAGCTCTGGGTCATAAACTGATGTACCGATATATTTATGAAGTCCTGCCTTCGTCAATATTTCCTGCATGGTGTCCAATCCTGTAATAAAGGCTAAGAGTCTTTTCAGGTCTCCCATTGCGGCCTGCGTCCCTGTCAGTCTCACGTCCATCTCGGTAGTCCATGGGTGACCCCCATCTTCTAGGACTGGGAGTTTTTCGATCACTTCAGACAGATCTGTATGACCCCAAGGACGATATTCTATCTTGTTATCTCGAATCAGCACCGGGAAGGTCCCCTGAATTTCCTCTTCCTCCGATGCCTTCCCTCTTGGTCTTAGGCCATAATTGCTTACTAGTGGCTTCGTTTTTTCGTCCCGCCTTGGTGTCGCTGTAGACCTTGGGAGGTTCGGCTGGGATGTATGATGTGATGTCACTTGAGCTACCTGTTCTAACAGTTCCTCTATCTGTCGTCTGTGACTTTCCTCCTCTCTTAGGCTTCTCTCTTGGAGTTTTCTTGCCCTCTTTCTTAACTCCTCCTTATCCTTTTTCACCCTTTCTTCCTCCTCTTCCTCCAACATCTTCTTCTTTTGCTTTAAGCTCTCTTTCTTCTTCTCTATCTTCAGAGACTCCTGCTCATCTTCAGAACCACTTTCTTCTTTTCCCTTTTTATAGCGTCTTGTCCTTCCCTGTTTTTCGGCCCTGGCTATTAGTTTTCTGATCTGAGCACTGTAACCTCCCTGTGCATTGCTGTCAGCACCTGAACATTCGCCATCACCTCCACTGCCATCTTCACTGTCATCTGTCTTGTTCTCTGGTTCGAAATCCATGGTCACTTTCGCTCTTCCCCTCTCTAGTACATTATCACCCTCATCTTTGATAGTGAAGGCTCCGTTCGTACTTAGGACGGGGACCTGAGGGTAGATCCGCTGAGAATTGTCCTCCAGTATCTTGGCATAGGGAGGAGGACTGGAGATTGGAGCTGTGTGTGAGAATGGAATGTTCACTTTCTCTTCCATTGCTTTGGCCAATTCATCTCTTTTTTCTGGATCCATGTGAGCTGTTTTCTCATTCCAAGCTAATGCTACTTTCTGCCCCTCTACCTTGAAGAGGTCTAAAATAGCTAACTCTAACCTGCGTTTCTCTGATCTAATCTTTCCTTTTTGATGCGCCTTATGTGCATTGATAAGTATCTCCAATGTTGCAATTAATTGTAAGTCAAAGGTGCCCTCTTCTGGCCATGGTTGTTCAATGTCTGCCCAACGAATATTCCATTTCGTTGACATTTTGCTAATCTCCTTAACAAGAGGATTCATTTTTTCCACTATAGCCACAGGGGATGAATTTGCTAATATTCCCTTATCTGTATTAACAGCCCTCACAATTTTACTGGGTTTGGCTCCCATGTCTGAAATATTTATACTGCTCAATATGCTGAAAGTATGCTATAAGGTGTACTTTTCTTACAACCCACCTTCTGTTGCCGTATCTGCTAAACAGATGCTAGTCCAACTTTTAACTGTGTCAACTGTCTACACAGAACATTACAATTCAGAACAACGGATTGTTTCAGTGGTATTGTGTATTATTGACTTAAATGTAATCTATGTGTGTGTGTTTTAATCTAAATGTTTTTCCCTTATTGTGTATGAATGTGTGTCACTTAATTGCTCAATCAATACTAATTATAGTTCAGGTCAACTTTAATTATTAAACTACAAAGGCTGTTCAACACAATTATCAAATTACAAAGGCAGGTCACGCTCTAAGTCTTTCTGATCCACAAACCCTTGATTGATCAATCCTCAGATAGAAACTGTTCTGCTATTCTTTAATCAAAAACTGTGAAAAAGAACTTAACTTGAAATAAAAAGATGTAAAACACGAATATTAATTACAACCTGTAAAGAAATCGATTTATTATTTGGAAGGAATAAAATGATTAATTATTAATTACAATCTGTAAAGAAATCGACTTGTTATTTGAAAGGAATGCATAATTAATTAGACTTAGTCATTGACACTTCATTGATGTAAACCTGTGAAAGAAAACGTTATCATTGGACTATTACAATCTGTCCACTAGATAATAAACATTACGTTCTAACATCTTATGTTCCAACAACAAGCAACCGACTTGTCTTATCGTGTTCCGTCCACTAGATGGCGGCAAGTTCCTTCCATAGATCTGATAGGTTCAGATGGAATCTGATTCTGCAAGCAACCGAAAATGTCTTATCGATTGCTTCAGACCACCCTGCCGTGATCTTCAAGTCACAACCTATTATTTTCTACAATCCATAAACAACTCAACTTTCAAGCGAAAGGAATGAACGATTAGTTAGAATTATTCATTATATAATCATACACATTGATTTAAAACTTGTGGAATCAATCAATTGTTTTGTGAAAACAGAAAATGAATGATCTGAATAATTAATTCAACCAATAAGCAATTAATTAAATCAACTAAAGTAATGTAATACTGAACAGTCATTCACAACATCAATCTATGCATCAACCTCCTAGATTCCTTCACCAACATTCTTTATTGCGGGGAAAGGTGAAAGGCAAGAAAGCAAAATGGAGGAAAAAAGAATCCGTGCTCAGAGACCCAGTCTCTGCTGGTCTACGCCCCTCTCCGCGCATGCGCCCGCTTTTCACCAGACTTGCGAATGAGACTCAGCAAATATCCCCAAACTACTTTAAAATACCCCAACGATCAACCCACTATCCTTATACCACTACAGTCTATGTGAAATGGATTCAACCTTATCCCATGAGATGAGCAATGCAATCGATCAAATTCAGCTTCCCTTGTAGTAGAAAGGATTTTCAGCTCTGTTGTGTGTTTTAGGGCGAAAAGCGCGTGTGTTTGAAATGAGACACGCAGAAAGGGAGGGGAGGGGCTCTACCCCACGGTTTTTCCTTGAAAAACCACGGTCTTTTTCACAACTTTTGTTTTCACAAACAAAGCACATTCACGACTCAACAATTTCAAGATTATCTTTCAATGCAGTTAAACTATTAGTTACCAATTTAATCTCATTCTAATATTTTCCAATGCCCATGCTTTCCACGTTTTCTCCCTCAAGAGGAATCTGAGCGCCTGCGGGCGTACAGCTCGTCTTGACGGCGCTAAAGCAATTAGCTCCGCTCACTGCTCTGCTCTGCTCTGCTCACAATGGTCCTTTTGTCTTATCAAACAGGAATTCTCATTCCTTTTACATACAATAACACAATTATCAGCTCTCTTCTGATTTATCACAAGATATCAGCCCACTGTGAGAACGTCTTCCACGCAGTATTCTACTGACAGCGCATTCGCAAAACGCGCACTGAAGCAATTCATTCTTTGCTCCACAACACACACACGATACTTCTACAATATCGTACAATTACACATTTATGTACAAATACAGATTTCTAAATCCGGCTCTTTAAATTCAATCCAATTGTAATTATCTTATATTTCTAACAGATACTCAACACAAATCTAAATTCTTTTGTTTATAGCTTAAGACCATTTATTACAAAATTACATCAAAGCTGGAAGTCTGAAGTCTGAAGTCTGGCAGAGAGAGAGAGACAGAGAGAGCAGGGAGGTGGAGCAGAGAGAGGAGGAGGGGGAGCAGAAGTCAATGGGTTACAGGCACAGAGAGAGAGAGAGAAAGAGAGAGAGGGGGGGAAATGGTACTTACCTCCAGGCGCTGAGAGAAGTGAAGAGATGCAAAAATTGACGGTCACTATAATCACTTATAAGCTATATATATTTACTCGTGGACTAGGCTCGCCATATATTTCGTATATTTTGGTATCTGTTACTGCTAAAAATGAAGAAGAGTTCTTGAGCAAATTTAAGAATGTTTATTCAAAAAAAACAGGTTACACAGCATGGCCCCTCAATGGAGCTGGTGGTCCGAATCGGTCACAGGATATGAAGTCAAAGATATGGATATGAAGAAAAAGATATGGATATGAAGAAAAAGAGATGGATATGAAGAAAAAGAGATGGATATGAAGAAAAAGAGAAAGAGCCAATCTGTGTACAGGATTTTATACCCCCCCCTGTCACTGTCGCTGAGCCAATCAAAACAGAGTCCACGTCATTTTAATTTGGTCAGATACAAAGTTTGCCAGTGAGGTCATCCTGTAAATAGGATGTTATTCCATCCTAAGGATCCTTTGCTGTGTATTATCTGCCATACCTGAAGGCAGATAATGTACTCTGCATTGGTTTAATGCAATTCACCCTATGGTCTAATACAATTCTAATGCAATTTATGCTATGGGCGTCTTGCTGGCTCAGGCCCTAATGCAATTATATCTACCCATGATGATATTACAGCCTCTGCACATGCTGGTCAAAAGGCCATTGTGTGTATTAGAGGGCCATTGCTATGGTTACAGAGCATGAAAATACACGACAATAGCGAGACCAGACACTTTAGAAACACATTTCCCAAGCATAAAGTGTTTTTTATTGGTTTTTATAAAAACGCAACACCGTGTATACAATCAATTAATCAAACAATCAGACATTTAAGACATTACATTCAACAACAACCAACATTAAACTAACTAAAGTGCTCAGTGTTCAGTGTATTGTCCAGTGTAGTGTAATGTTCAGTGTTCAGTGTTCAGTGTCCAGGTTCCAGTGTCGGTAGGAGGCAGGGGTAAAAAACCTGTTCGCTGTGCATCCGGGAAAAAAATTCCCCTGCAGCCCTCTAGTTGTAGAGCGACTACTATCCAGTTTGCCCACCAGTGCAAAGCCGTGGCTCCCCCACCTCCCTCCCCCGAGGGACCCCACACACCCGACTCACCCGACCCGCCCCACCACCGGCGCATCCGGCCCAGCCCACCAGGCTCAGACTCCTGTAGCCCTTCACGAGGCTAGCCGGACCAGGCGCCCCAGCGGCGGAGCAGATCGAGCACGCAGGCCGACCGGAGGCCCCTGAGGAGAGGCCCAGAGAGCTCGGCGCATGGCAGGCAAGCAGAGGCGAAAAACCTGTACACAGCTTATCCAGGGAAAAAGCTCCCTGGCTCTTCTCAGCTTGTTCCGGGCTGGGGGTTGGGGGTTGGCGGGTAGGGGACTGGGCCTGTAGCTGGGGGCCTGGAGTTGGGGGGGGGTGGCCCGGAACAGGGGGTTTGGGGTCGCTGAGTTGGAACCTGGGGTTGGTGCTGGGGTGACGTGGTGGTTCCCGCCGGTCTCTGCTCCTGGGTCTGGAAGCCTGGGTAGGTGTCAGAGCTGGATATGACATGTGCCTGAAAAGATACAGGAGTGAGAGAAGGGAGGTGTGCATGGTTTGTGTAGTGTGCATTTTGGTGTCAGGCGGGTGATCTGTACTTCCCTGTGACCCAGTGGTGTTGGTCATCCTGGTGCTGGTGGTGCTGGCAGAGACGGCTGGTTCGGCTGTGGGTTGTGTGTGGTGATATTCTGGTGAGGGTAGGAAGTGGGTCAGTGCTGTGTACATGTGTAGGTGGTGGAAGGTGCAGTAAACTTCCCTGTTGGTGTTGTGCGCTGCTCCTCTCCTGGTCCTTGTGATGGTGATACTGCTGACCAGGGCTTGTGCTGGAACGGTGGTGAAGGTGATAGTGCAGGAACTGGTGGTGTAGTGAGGTAGGCCCGGGGTGGGGGGGGGGTTGGGCGATGCGGCGCGGCATGGGGGGCGGTTTAGAGGATGACGTCCTTCCATCTCTCCACCCCCCACACCGCTCTTGCTTGATCCGGGTTATTTTTAAAGTCAACAATAGCATGGTCCCTGAGGAAGAGGGTGATTCTCCTCTTTTTCAAGTGCTATTCAAGCTCTTATCTTCCCATAAGGGGCATGTAGTGTCTTTCGCCTCATCAGTACAGAATTCTCTGATCTTGTCAAAAAGGTATTATAGGTCTATAACCTGGGGGGTATTCCATCAACATCGCTAAAGGAAAATCCAGGTTTAGTCTGACAAGTCTCGCGAGAGTTCCTAAAAACATCCAGGCATATTCTGACAAGTCTCGCGAGAGTTATCCAAAAAAGGCCGGGATTTTCCTTTAGCGACGTTGATGGAATACCCCCCAGGTCTCGCTGGTTGGGAAGGCATTTCGTTTAGCTGCCTGTCAAATCATACTTAATCGGACGGACTCGGGAGTATGACAATGAGGAGAACATAACTGTTTATTGAGAAACAATTGATAGGATACGTATATAAAGAAATACCACAATGTCTAGATGTATAACATTTTATTGAACAGTGCAAGCATGTAGGCTTCTGGCGTGACACGGCTAGCCTAATTTCCGTTCATATGCCTTTTATCAGATAAAATAAAATAGAATAAAACTCTTTGAAAATAAATAGGCTTTAAATTAACTTGCAATGCGTATAGGCTACTTTCCGTTCGATGTTACAGCCGGCCTATGCCTTTTCTCAGATAGATAGGGGATAGCCCTGTAAGCTCATACGGGTCTGTATGTCGTCCTGAAGACCGGCTGTTAGATCATATCGCTGAAGTTTGTCTCCATCTTAGTGTAAATGTTGTCCATTTCGTTTGTTATCCTTGTTATTGTGCGATAAAGTTAAGGCGCTCCGCTTCGGGCCACCATTTTCAGCTGAGCGCCGGGCACGCGCACACTCATGCACGCGCGGCGCTGCCCGGGAGGGAGGGACCCGCCCCCTTTGGTTAGCCTATAGGCTGGCTGGGGGGGGCGGGTCCTTCTCTCTCAGGCGGTGTTGTGTGTGTGTGGGTGTGTGTGTGTTTGGTGCTCAGCTGAAAATGGTGGCCCGAAGCCAATTTGAATACAATTCGCTACGAATTGTATTAAAATTGTGCTTAGAGAGAATTATTTTCACCGGACATTATGTCCGACGAGTTTTGAATTTGTCGGACTTCAACTAATTTTACCGGACAAAGACCGGTAATTACCGGTTAACGGAAACCCTGACTAGTATGAACTACTAGTTCGTATGATCTTACCGTTGTCATTCTTGCACTACTAGTCGATATGCCCTTGATCGGTTTGACAATGGAGATTCTCTCCGCGGTTGTGCAGCTGGAGAACCAGTTGCAGATGCCGTAGGTGAGGATGCTCTCCACTGCGCCGCGGTAGAAGGCCACCAGTATCTCCTGCTTGTTGTGTTCCTTCCTGAGGACTCTCAGGAAGTAGAGCCGCTGTTGTGCCTTCTTGATGGTGGCTGCTGTGTTGTTCTTCCAGGACAGGTCATCCTGTATGTGCACCCCCAGGAATCGGAGGGTTGAGACTCTCTCCACGCTCTCTCCGTCGATGAGCAAGGGCTGGACCTCAGATTTTTTCCTCCTGAAGTCCACGATGATTTCCTGGGTCTTTGACTTGTTCAGCAGCAGGTTGTTAACCTTGCACAGCTTGCTCAGCTGCTCTACCTCATCCCTGTACGCCGCCTCGTCCCCCCCCGAGATGCAGCCCACCACGGTGGTGTCGTCTGCAAACTTTACGATGGAGTTGCTGGGGTGGACGGGGGTGAAGTCGTAGGTGTAGAGGTTGTAGAGGATGGGGCTTAGCACGCAGCCCTGGGGGGACCCAGTGCTGAGTCTGAGGGCTGTGGAGGTGTGGGAGCCCACCCGCACCCTCTGGGGGCGGTCGGACAGGAAGTCCTTGATCCATGCACATATAGAGTGTGATAGTCCCAGGTCTAGTAGTTTGGTCACTAGCCTGTCTGTAAGGATGGTGTTGAAGGCAGAGCTGAAGTCCACAAAGAGCAGTCTCGCGTAGCTGTTTCCCCTCTCCAGGTGGGATAGAGTGGCGTGGAGAGTCGTCGCGATGGCGTCCTCTGTGGACCTGTGGGCTCTGTAGGCGAACTGGTATGGATCCAGGTTGGGCGGGAGGCGTGTGAGTATGTGGGCCCGGACTAGTTTCTCGAAGCACTTCATGATGATTGGTGTGAGTGCCACCGGGCGGTAGTCGTTTAGGCAGCTCACCGTGCTTTTCTTCGGGACTGGGATGATAGTTGAGGTTTTCAGGCAGGGTGGGATGGTGGCCTGGGACAGGGACTGGTTGAAGATGTTGGTGAAAACCTCGGCCAGCTGGTCGGCGCAGTCCCTCAGCACCCGTCCCAGGACGCCATCCGGCCCAGAGGCTTTCCTGGGGTCCACCGCCTTCAGCACGCGTCTCACTTCATGCTCTGTAAGGGTGAGGCTGCTGAGAGCTGGAGAGAGTGGTGTTTGTGTTGTGGTTACCTCCGTTCGCCCCTCGTCGAACCGGGCGTAGAAGGAGTTCAGCTGTTGATTAGGATGCACTGAAGTAGTGACAGTTCATGCAGGATTACCATTGTCTTGACCAATACATAAATCGTTTGCATGGCTTGGACTGGATTTTTGCCACTGAAGGATTTGTGGTCAGGTTGAGTCATTCAGTTTTGTGCATAAGATATGAAGTAAATGGGTCTTTGGGTACTGTTATCTGGTGGATCATGTACCGGTAGGCTGTTTATAGGTTTACCTTGCCTATAAACAGCCTACATGACCCAAATGAACCTTGACATGAACACCCTGTCATTAGTAATCATTAAAGAGCATTTTCTTAGTTGGTACTCTGCAGCGAGATGCAAAAGATAATGTATGAATTCTCTGTACTTAAGCGTACAGATGATGACATAGAGGTACCCTGCCCTTTTAACTTGGCAACATTAGCTCAGAAAAGGCAAGACATGGAAAGCTTCTTCAAGAAGGTCAATGGAGCATCCTGGGATGAAGGGTCAATCAAAATCACAAGTAAGAAACTGTGTTCCTTCTTTGAGGAGAGCCTTAGAGGAATAACTAATAGTCTTAAGGAAATCCTGAAAAAAGATTTCAAGATTGAATTAATTGTCTTAGTGGGAGGTTATGCCTCAAGTAAGATCCTGCAGAGTCACATTAAGAAGAAGTTTGGAAATCAGTGCAAAGTGCTCTGCCCTCTTGATCCCCAGGAGGTCATTGTCAAGGGAGCTGTCCTTTTTGGGGTAAACCCTAAGGTGATGTCAGCACGAGTAAGTGGCCTGACTTATGGGATTGCTGTTTCTGCCATCTTTGATGAATCTGCGCACAAACCTGCAAAGAAGTTCACAAATGAAGACGGAGAGTGGTGTAATGACATATTTGAGAAACTGGTTTATATGGATCAGTCAGTGGGTTGTGATGAAGTCAGGGAGCACAGCTTCTCTCCCATAAAAACAGATCAGACAGGAATGACCTTCACCTTTTACAGCACAGATAGACGCAATCCTAAATCTATCAAGTATGTAGATGAGTGGGGAATAGAACAGATTGGCTCCTTCACTGTTCCGATGCCTGACATCCTTGGGGGCAAGGCCCGCAAAGTCAGGTTAGAAATCAAGTTTGGCTCCACAGAAATGAAAGCCACAGCCACTGACATAACTTCAAATAAAACTGAGAATATCAAACTTGACTTCATGAGAAAATCATAATGTCAAAATTCACATTATGTTTCTAAATTGACAATCTTTCCTTTCCACGAGACTTAATCTACTGAAACACCTTAATGTAGGTACATTCAGTGAGACAACATCATTAGATTTTTGCTTATTATCTTATTGTTTCATACAGTATAATGTTATTGCACTATATGTTATACATTTAGATTTGTTAATTGATTTAATTTACTTACTCCTATATTTCCGATCTTTTAACACAATACATTGCACCTAGATCACTTAGATCGTCTGACCAACGGCTTTTAATTGTCCCACGGTCTAGGCTCAAAACAAAGGGTGGCCGAGCTTTTACTGTTGTCGCTCCAACATTATGGAATCGCCTCCCCCTCACTGTCAGTTTAGCTGGGTCTGTACCACTTTTTTAAAAAACATTTAAAAACCCAATTATTTTATATAAGTTGTTTTCTCGTTTTACTTCTTGATATCTGTATTGATTTTATCATTTTATCATTTGTTTCATTGCTTTTGTGAAGTGCTTGTTTACATTTTATGAATTATACAAATATATTTTATTTGTTGCCTGTTTACTTGCTGTGTTATGCTGTATACTACCAAATGTACTGTGAAGCACTTTGTGACTGCTGTCTTGATAAGTGCTATACAAATAAATAAAAGTAAAGTAAAGCAAAGTACTCTTAATACAGTAAATGTTGTACATAAACATACCAATGTGTTCTTTCCACAGCAAATAACCCACTGTGACACAGTGAAACTTCCCTTTTCCCTTTTCATGTAAATTCTTGTGTCATATATTTTTCAATTGTGCTGTGATGTTGATATTAATTAAACAACATGCATTGTAAATCATTCAGGGTAATAAGATTCTAATCATAAAAATGTTTTGTATTTGACTGTAGTTGGAGTATGAAGTTGCCTGTGATGAAAATATACAATAAACTGACACATACCATGCTCATAGTCTTTCTGTTTCAGTCACCTGACAACACCCAGGGAATCCATCTCTTATGCTAACCCACATGGTATTCACTTACATCAATAGACCAAAAACAAAAAGCAACCATCCCCATAGCATTCACAGTACAGTAACCTAAAACATCTCAAAGGATATAGTTGGGATAGAAGTTGGATTAGTGTTTTTAGCATGTGTTTTAAGCATCCAGTGTATAGTTCCCAAAGAACATTTTTTTTTATATCAATCAAACTTCAGAGAAATGCTTTGTCCTGAATTTGGCAGTACAATATGACTCTAAAGTGAGGTTTGCACCCAATCATCTCTGACAATGGTAAGGGTTTGCTGTAAGGTGTGGACACAGGTGCGGTGCAGAGGAAGAAGCAGGCGGTAGGCAGCGAATGCAAAATAAAAAATATCTTTACTGAGAAAAGGACAAGGGCAGAAATACAAAATATGGACTAACACGAAAACAAAGAAACTGTAAGATCAAGGTCTCAATACTTGCGTTAGGAACAGACTATCTTGACATGGAACACGTCACATGACAAGATACACAGAGCAGACTGAGCAGGGAGTGCAGAGGAGTGAGGGCATCAGTAACACAGGAGAGCAAACACACAGGTGCCCTACATTACATTAGTCCATAATGAGCTGAGACACACAGGTGCCCTACATTAGTCCATAATGAGCTGAGAGTGGAGGGGCTCCATGGGTCGGACATGGACACCTACTTCGAAAACAAGGTTGGTGACATTAGCAGCAACTTTCCCCCTCCTCCTACCAACGCTGCTAACACCCCTTCCAGACTCTCTGCTCGACACTCGGTCCCTGGCTTATCATTTCCCCCCCCCCTTTCCCTGATGAGATTCTCACACTGATCACATCCAAGCGGGCAACCACCTGCCCTCTCGATCCCATCCCCTCCCCTCTTCTCCATTTCCTCCGACATCCTTCCTTACCATACCACCGTAATCAACTCCTCCTCAACTTGTCGATGACCTGAATGGAGACTACTGACACTGTACATACTCTGTGTTTTGTCCCCCGCCCCCACCTGTGGTGTATGTCCCCACCTGTCCTACCCGCTGTACATACCTTATGTTTTGTTGTATTGTTCTTCCCATGTTGGATGTATGTTTATCTTGTAGATAGTACTAGTTATTTGTCTGTATTATCTTGTAGATAGTACTAGTTTTTTGTCTGTCTTACATGTAACGATGAATTGAGTATCAAGGACCCCAATTGAAATAAGCCAGTGGCTTTCTTGGGTTTTTATCCTGTTAGTTGACCTTGTATGTAATATGTACTTTCATGTACCTACTTCTGCAAATCTTCTAATAAAGTTCTCAATCAATCAATCAATCAATCCTTATACACAGGATCTGTCCCGGCTGCCTTCAAAATAGCCAGAGTCAAGCCTGTCCTCAAGAAACACACCCTTGACCTGTCCTCTGTCCACAACTACAGACCAGTATCCCTTCTCTCCTTCCCTTCCAAAACCCTTCAACGTGCTGCATCCAAGCAACTGATTATCTCCGGAAGATGGAACATCTGGACACCAACCAATCCAGCTTCAAGGCTGGGCATTGCACTGAGACTGCTCTCCTTGCTGTCACAGAGGCCCTCCACTCTGCTCAAGCTTCCTCCCTCTCCTCTGTTCTCATTCTCCTGGACCTGTCCGCTGCCTTCGACACAGTCAACCACCAGATCCTTCTCTCCATCCTCTCAGAACTGGGCATCTCTGGCACTGCACTCTCCTGGTTTGCTTCCCACCTGGTGGGTCGCTCCTACCAGGTGACTTGGAGAGAATCGTTGTCTTCTTCATGAACCCTCACCACTGGGGTCCCCCAGGGCTCTGTCCTAGGGCCCCTACTGTTCTCCCTCTATACCAGCGACTGGCAGAGACTATGTCTCCTAAGATTTCTACTTCCCCCCTTGTACTGTATCTCCTGTGTCCATTTCTTTCTTTTTTTAAATAAAAAAGTATTACTTCTTCTATCCCAATGACTGCCAATGGCCCCTGGCCTGAACTAGATTACTCTTTCTGCTACGACTGATGAATTGATGGTTCACTTGCTTAGCCAAATGTATCGATTGTAAGTCGCTTTGGAATAAGGCGTCTGCTAAATGCCAAAAATGTAATGTAAATGTAATTCATCTTCCTCATCAGAGACATCTACAATGTTGAGATATATCAAAGACTTGGAATACGTTCAAATCAGAATTTTCCACTGCAAAGATGAGGATGCTTTTTCTCTACAGCATTCTGTACAGATACCTTAATGCCAATCCTCCACACAACTATGTGTCTTATCAGTAAATTACATTCCTATTTTGAGCAGTGATGATAGTATCTCACAGATCACTAACTGGTACTTAGATAGTGGCATTGACACGACTTCCTTTAGCGAAAACGTCTTGAAGTGCAGTGTGAAAATACTTTATTGTGTGTGCCCTGATGGCCAGTATATTGCATAAACTAGAAAACGTGTTAGTCAGGGAGACACTGTTACGGTGGTGTCAGAGGGGAAGAGGACAACAATGTTGAGGTGCATGCCCAAGGTGTGGAACTTTATAAATAGGTAGAAATATAGCTGGCAACTTTGTACAGGTATTTACAAAACAATAAGCAGGACGATGACAGGACACTGAACATAAAGTGAAATGAGAGCTCTCTGTGGAGGGTCAGCACTAAGGTATCTGTACAGAATGCTGTAGAAAAAAAAATCTTGGGTCACTTGAATAGAATATTACAACAAATGCATCATGTGGTGTATAACAAAACAAACTATTACATCAATTTGGCCCGTTCTACACAACTTTATTATGTCTTGAAAGTAAAACAAGCAGAACAATCTTTATTCGCAAAATTCATCTAAAACCCATTGCAGACTAGATGTGTTGCTAGTTCTGTTGTATAAAAGTGTCTGCTAAATTGTAAAAGATCTTGCTCATATTGGTGGCAGCAGAATGAGTGTGTCATAACTGTCCTTGTGCTTGTTATACATTATCATAACTGTAAATATCAGGTTCAATTGTAACCCTCGGGTCAAGCAATTGGTGATATACGTATATAAGATATACCTGTGGGAGAGAGGTTCTCCCTTTTCACTCATCTCTTTCAGCGCTGTGCCATGGTGTCTGTGCCAGGGCTGTAGACTATTCCATTCTCTTCATCAATGATGAAAGTGGACACATCTGTAATACAGAACATGTTCAAATGAAACCACCTTCAAGCACAAAGCTCTTTTAGACGCCAACTATAGTATTCTTCAGATGAACAGAGGTGTCTTACAAAAAGGTGGCGACGGCACTGGATGAAGCTCTTTCATCATCTTGTCCAGTTTTTTCTTCATGCGTGTGTCATTTTCGGGGGTCAGCACGGGGTAGTCTTTTGGCTGCATAAAACAGTGTTGTGTTTGGAATATAATCAAACTTATAAAGACAAGCTTTGACTTTTGACTTCACACAACCATGTAGTTTTTTTTTTGTGCCAAACACACAACTAGTTGACAATGATTCCACCTTTATCACCAGTGTCTAATGTCTTTTCATAGGCCTAAAGACTACTTCTGTATTACCCGGCAGGATTCGACATTAACAGTTGCCCGATTGCCCGGGGCAAGTACAAAATGTGTGTGGAACTTTATAAATAGGTAGAAATATAGCTGGCAACTTTGTACAGGTATTTACAAAACAATAAGCAGGACGATGACAGGACACTGAACATAAACTGAAATGAGAGCTCTCTGTGGAGGGTCAGCACTAAGTACAGAATGCTGTAGAAAAAAAACCATCCTCATCCATCCAGAAAGACCAGTTTCTCTGGAACATTGCTGGCATACTCCAACCGTTAACTTAAGTGTGACATGTTTAATTTCTTCTTTCTATCACCTACAGATGTGCTTCACTTTATAACATTCCATCTATCCTGATGTTAATAAAGTTGTGTTTCACTGAATTGCCAATAAGTAGGCCAAATATTCAAATTCTAAAGATAAATATTTTCCAGTCTTTGCATCACTGAGATACCGTACTGGTACCGTACAAGGTAGTCATTCCAAACCTATGTGCCACTGTGTAAGAAATATAAAATCACATCTTAGGACACTTGAATAGAATATTACAACAAATGCATGTGATGTATAACAAACAAAAAAAACAATTACATCAATTTGGCCCGTTCTACAGAACTTTATTATGTCTTGAAAGTAAAACAAGCAGAACAATCTTTAATCGCAAAATTAATCTAAAACCCATTGCAGACTATAGATGTGTGATTAAAAGTGCCTGTAACATGACATCATTCACAATGGTGGGATTAACTGGCCTGATGCTTTGTTTCTAATAATACATATAAAGGCCAATGCACACGGCGTGCGATTTTGTCGCACACTTCGGTGGTGTGAATTGAGAATTGAATGTTGTCGTGCGACAAAATCGCACGCCGTGTGCATTGGCCTTAAGATTAAATCCATTCATAGGGCATGCTCTCTCTCATCCGTCCGTCCTGTCAATCTCAGAAATGCCCTAAAAACATAGTTTAGATTAAATCCATTCATTAATTCAACTGAAGATACTGCAGGGTGATGTGTTTATAATGATAGTAATTCACATCATTTTCATTGTGATGAGGTAGGACATTTGGACTTTCCTGCTGATCTAAAGCTTTACTGGCTTCTGTTCAACTGCATTTTGAGAGGTGTGGGATCTGTGTTGACAATGCTCTCTGTTTGGCAGGATCACAACAAGGCAATTCCTTGTTTCTGTTGGACTCCCAGGAGGTCTCCTTCACACTTTTTTTCTCTTGGCAGGGGCCAACATAGGCCCTGTGGTTTCACTCTTGCCCCTCTTTCTCTTCCCAGGGCTGGGTTCAAAGAGGATCTGAACCTTAGTCTTTGAGGGCAAGTTGAGCAAAAGAGGCCTTTGTGGGTTGTTAACTGGAGAAAAGTAGTCCTCAAACGCTCCATCATCTTCATTGGGACAGGAAGAAGCATTCACTGAGCCACTTGAGAGAGCAAAGGACCGTGCGGACAGATAGGGCTTACACACCGGCAGTTCCGAACGCCGGTTCGCGTTCGCGTGCCGAAACCTCTGAACGTTGGCGCTGTCTGGCGAACGATACACTGGTATGAACGCGGGCTCTTTCGTCAGACAGCGCCAACGTTCGGAGGTTTCGGCACGCGAACGCGAACCGGCGTTCGGAACTGCCGGTGTGAAAGAGGCCAGAGATGCAGAAATACTACAAGCATCTTTATTTGTGGTTGATTTACTTTCTATGGGGGACTGCACTGTATGTTTTTTGTTGACTGATGGTAATCCTTTTGCTTTGTTACTTCTGCTTGATCGTCTTGAGTTTCCTGGAACAGCCATGTCAAAGGTAAACACACTCTTGCTACCATCAGGACTCTCTGAAGAAATTTGTTTCTTGACTCCAGCTCTTTTGATTTTGGTCAACCTTGGCTTTTTGTCTTGTTTTATGCCTTCGTCTTCAGCTGATAAAGCAGGGAAAGGAATTGGATCTAATGATTTTGGTCTCGACACATCACTGCAAGGTGACAACCACTGGTCGTTCTTGTGCAGGGATTTTCCAGGACAGTTGTCACTAGTGTCTTCTTGTTGCTTCTTTCCATCTTTCTTCTTTGAGCAAGGCTGAGCACCAACATATGGGTCATCAGAATCCGTATCTGCATGGACAAAATATGAGAATAAGTGAAGTAATATAGGTTAATTCTAACCAGTCATTTTAATCAATCATCAAACTCATCTCCCATTAGGTAAGTATTACAGATTAGACCAAGAACAATCCAAAGCAGAGAATCAACAAAGGATTCCCAAGTCCTTACCCAGCTGGGAGATGTGTGATGGTGTATTCCCAAGAGAAGGCTCGAGTTCAGGTGATAATCTGGACTCTGCCATCTCTGAAGGTGTTTTTTATTGGTTTTTATAAAAACGCAACACCGTGTATACAATCAATTAATCAAACAATCAGACATTTAAGACATTTCATTCAACAACAACCAACATTAAACTAACTAAAGTGCTCAGTGTTCAGTGTATTGTCCAGTGTAGTGTAATGTTCAGTGTTCAGTGTTCAGTGTCCAGGTTCCAGTGTCGGTAGGAGGCAGGGGTAAAAAACCTGTTCGCTGTGCATCCGGGAAAAAAATTCCCCTGCAGCCCTCTAGTTGTAGAGCGACTACTATCCAGTTTGCCCACCAGTGCAAAGCCGTGGCTCCCCCACCTCCCTCCCCCGAGGGACCCCACACACCCGACTCACCCGACCCGCCCCACCACCGGCGCATCCGGCCCAGCCCACCAGGCTCAGACTCCTGTAGCCCTTCACGAGGCTAGCCGGACCAGGCGCCCCAGCGGCGGAGCAGATCGAGCACGCAGGCCGACCGGAGGCCCCTGAGGAGAGGCCCAGAGAGCTCGGCGCATGGCAGGCAAGCAGAGGCGAAAAACCTGTACACAGCTTATCCAGGGAAAAAGCTCCATCTCTGAAGCTGAGAGAATGCATTGATTAGAGTCACAGCAAGCAAACAGATTTCAACCCCAGCACGGTGAGCAGCAGCAGCAACAGCAGCACCACGGGCTGGGACCAGCTCAGCAAAACCAACCTGTACATCCGCGGGTTGCCCCCGGCAACCACCGACCTGGATCTAGTCAAACTCTGCCAGCCGTATGGCAAGATCGTATCGGCTAAGGCCATCCTTGATAAGACAACAAATAAATGTAAAGGCTATGGGTTTGTGGACTTTGACAGTCCAGCAGCAGCCCTGAAGGCAGTCCATGCCCTGAAGACGAGTGGAATACAAGCTCAGATGGCTAAGCAGCAGGAGCAGGACCCTACCAACCTCTACATCTCCAACCTGCCCCTGTCAGTGGACGAGCAGGAGCTGGAGAGCCTGCTGAGGCCCTTCGGCCAGGTCATCTCCACCCGCGTCCTCAGGGACTACAGTGGGAACAGCAGAGGGGTGGGCTTCGCCAGGATGGAGTCCACAGAGAAGTGCAACGCAGTGATCGCCCACTTCAATGGGAAGTTTATCAAGATGGTGCCAGGAACTTTGGCGCCCCCTGAGCCCCTGCTCTGTAAGTTTGCTGATGGTCAGAGGAAGAGGCACAGTCACAGTCCGTTTGTCCCCAACGGACGGACATGGCCCAGGGAGGCGGAGCTGCGACTGGGTGGGATGACTCTGGCCTATGATCCATCCTCAGCCGCTATGCAGAATGGGTATTACGCGTCTCCGTACACCCTGACTAACAGGATGATGGCTCAGACGGCCATGTCTCCTTATATGTCTCCTGTCTCCACCTACCAGGTGCAGAATCATTCTTGGATGGCCCATCAGCCTTACATTATGCAACACCCGGCAGCTGTGATGTCGCCCTCTGTGGACCACACCATCTCAATGCAGCCTACCGCCATGATGACACAGCAGATGGGCCATCTCTCACTGGGGAACAGCGGCGCGTACATTCCTGCTAACACAGCCATGCAAGGAGCCTACATCCCCCAGTATTCCCACATGCAGGCTGCTGCTGAAAACGGCACGCAGCAGCAGGTGGATTCGTCCAACAATTCCTCTCCATATAGTCAACAAAGCAAGTAATGAGCAGATGACCTCAGTGAGCCCTAATGGATGCTGTGGGCGATGACAGATGATGTCACATTGAGGGCAGTCTCAGCCGCTGTTGATGGACCAGACCCGGGACCCTCTTTTGCAGCTTCAACCAAACATCTGTGGAAGACGGAGTCAACAGAAACTACTACGGCGGAGGATGGAAAAAGGTGTAAATGGACTAAACGAATTATTCCCAAAAAAGAAAGATACAGAAAAATAGGTAGACGAAAGACGTGTATTTTCTACCAAGGATTCTCAAGTTGATGCAATGGGACACGTAGGCCTACCGCGTGATGTGATATTGAAAATGCATGCGATTGAAAGTTTGTTTTTTTCTATAAAAGATTTCAATGATTTTTACAGGTAGTTTATTAGTCAGATATATGAAAAAAAATATGTTGCTTGCAATGAGTGTTAATTTGGTGAGATGTTACTGGTTTTATTTTGGTCTTAAGCAACCAACCTGTACATCCGCGGGTTGCCCCCGGCAACCACCGACCTGGATCTAGTCAAACTCTGCCAGCCGTATGGCAAGATCGTATCGGCTAAGGCCATCCTTGATAAGACAACAAATAAATGTAAAGGCTATGGGTTTGTGGACTTTGACAGTCCAGCAGCAGCCCTGAAGGCAGTCCATGCCCTGAAGACGAGTGGAATAGTGAGTCCGTCGAGGTCGCCAGCTTGTAAGGTAACGTCTCTATGACCATATAAGGACAGACAGCAAGGTAACGTCTCTATGACCATAATATTATATTATAAGGACAGAAGACTTCCGACAGGGCCGTTTTGAGCAGCGCCGGTATCTCCACATTGGTGAAAACGCAGAAATATCCATCTCACAGCCCAGCTACCATGTCTGAAGCCAAGTCCACAGAGTCCCTGGGTTCACAGCAGGGTCCAGAGATGGTGGCAGTGAAGTTGGAGGACTGCAGTCAACCACTGGAACATAATGTGTTAGTGAAAGAGGAAGAAGAAGAAATGATGGTGGCTGGAAGAGAGGAAGAGGAGGAAAAAGCTATGATGGTGAAAGAAGAAATAGAAGAGGAAGTGGAGGAGAAAGATTGCCCCCGGCAACCACCGACCTGGATCTAGTCAAACTCTGCCAGCCGTATGGCAAGATCGTATCGGCTAAGGCCATCCTTGATAAGACAACAAATAAATGTAAAGGCTATGGGTTTGTGGACTTTGACAGTCCAGCAGCAGCCCTGAAGGCAGTCCATGCCCTGAAGACGAGTGGAATACAAGCTCAGATGGCTAAGCAGCAGGAGCAGGACCCTACCAACCTCTACATCTCCAACCTGCCCCTGTCAGTGGACGAGCAGGAGCTGGAGAGCCTGCTGAGGCCCTTCGGCCAGGTCATCTCCACCCGCGTCCTCAGGGACTACAGTGGGAACAGCAGAGGGGTGGGCTTCGCCAGGATGGAGTCCACAGAGAAGTGCAACGCAGTGATCTCCCACTTCAATGGGAAGTTTATCAAGATGGTGCCAGGAACTTTGGCGCCCCCTGAGCCCCTGCTCTGTAAGTTTGCTGATGGTCAGAGGAAGAGGCACAGTCACAGTCCGTTTGTCCCCAACGGACGGACATGGCCCAGGGAGGCGGAGCTGCGACTGGGTGGGATGACTCTGGCCTATGATCCATCCTCAGCCGCTATGCAGAATGGGTATTACGCGTCTCCGTACACCCTGACTAACAGGATGATGGCTCAGACGGCCATGTCTCCTTATATGTCTCCTGTCTCCACCTACCAGGTGCAGAATCATTCTTGGATGGCCCATCAGCCTTACATTATGCAACACCCGGCAGCTGTGATGTCGCCCTCTGTGGACCACACCATGTCAATGCAGCCTACCGCCATGATGACACAGCAGATGGGCCATCTCTCACTGGGGAACAGCGGCGCGTACATTCCTGCTAACACAGCCATGCAAGGAGCCTACATCCCCCAGTATTCCCACATGCAGGCTGCTGCTGAAAACGGCACGCAGCAGCAGGTGGATTCGTCCAACAATTCCTCTCCATATAGTCAACAAAGCAAGTAATGAGCAGATGACCTCAGTGAGCCCTAATGGATGCTGTGGGCGATGACAGATGATGTCACATTGAGGGCAGTCTCAGCCGCTGTTGATGGACCAGACCCGGGACCCTCTTTTGCAGCTTCAACCAAACATCTGTGGAAGACGGAGTCAACAGAAACTACTACGGCGGAGGATGGAAAAAGGTGTAAATGGACTAAACGAATTATTCCCAAAAAAGAAAGATACAGAAAAATAGGTAGACGAAAGACGTGTATTTTCTACCAAGGATTCTCAAGTTGATGCAATGGGACACGTAGGCCTACCGCGTGATGTGATATTGAAAATGCATGCGATTGAAAGTTTGTTTTTTTCTATAAAAGATTTCAATGATTTTTACAGGTAGTTTATTAGTCAGATATATGAAAAAAAATATGTTGCTTGCAATGAGTGTTCATTTGGTGAGATGTTACTGGTTTTATTTTGGTCTTAAGCAACCAACCTGTACATCCGCGGGTTGCCCCCGGCAACCACCGACCTGGATCTAGTCAAACTCTGCCAGCCGTATGGCAAGATCGTATCGGCTAAGGCCATCCTTGATAAGACAACAAATAAATGTAAAGGCTATGGGTTTGTGGACTTTGACAGTCCAGCAGCAGCCCTGAAGGCAGTCCATGCCCTGAAGACGAGTGGAATAGTGAGTCCGTCGAGGTCGCCAGCTTGTAAGGTAACGTCTCTATGACCATATAAGGACAGACAGCAAGGTAACGTCTCTATGACCATAATATTATATTATAAGGACAGAAGACTTCCCACAGGGCCGTTTTGAGCAACGCCGGTATCTCCACATTGGTGAAAACGCAGAAATATCCATCTCACAGCCCAGCTACCATGTCTGAAGCCAAGTCCACAGAGTCCCTGGGTTCACAGCAGGGTCCAGAGATGGTGGCAGTGAAGTTGGAGGACTGCAGTCAACCTTTAACAGTTAGTGCCAGCCTTGATATAGCACTTGGATGTTGTCTAGATAATGGGGCCTTGTCAATTATGGTTTGGCTCATTTAACCCTACTAACTGTTCCTCAACATAATCATTAAGTGTCCCAGTGAACTCTCCATTTTGCCATGTTGAAAGTGCAATTTTTCCAGTTTAGAAAAACAACCATAAACATTTGATGACAGGACTTGAAATAGGAAATGCAAAATCATAACATTGCAATCTGAAATATTAAACCTGTTTAGTGCTGTAACAGTATATCTGCATGAGCACACTGCCCCCAGGAGTAGATAGAATGACTAATAATTAACTAATAAAAGCAATGGCCTGTGGAAAATCTAATGTCCACACACCTATCCTGTAAACAACCTTGGGTAACATGCCTTAAAATGCTGAGTTTTCATGATGCCCAACGTTTTATTTTCATCTTGTGGGTGACTCCAACCATGCCAATCTGCCCATGGTTGCCATAGCTGGTGAATGATTTATGATACCAGGATTTTATATAAATACGGATCACTTTGGGGTTAAAAGGGGGAGCCATGGAGTGGTGGTTATAGCTTTGGCCGAGGGAGCAGCTGTTCCAGTTGTGCCAGAGACTGTATGTGAGGCCAACCCCAGATGGACTTCATTCACAGCAGTGAGGTGTTGGTGATCCAGCATCTCCAGCACAACTACAGGGACTACCATGACTTCCTCAACTTCATGTCATCTGTGGGAGACCCTCATAACATTTTTTCTGTCTATTTCCCTCTCTGGTTCCAGCTCAGCCATTTTGTCGGCACTAAGATGATATGGGTTGCAGTTATCGGAGACTGGTTCAACCTAATTTTCAAATGGTAAACCTGTAATTAGTTGGATTAGAGGTTAGAGAGAGGGAGAGATAGATAGATAGAGAGAATGTGAATTATGTTTATGCGTACAATTTGGAATACGGTAGCTGTTAAAGTGATCTGTATGACAATTGCATGAATCCTTTGATCCAATGCCCAGCATCAATCATTTATTTGAATGTCATTTGAATGCCACTCATTTGTTTTTGTTTTTAATGTTCAACTGACTCCATCTTGTTTTCAGGATTCTGTTTGGTCACCGGCCTTACTGGTGGGTGCAGGAAACTCACTATTACCAGAATCACTCACTCCCTCACCTGGAACAGTTTCACATCACCTGTGAGACAGGACCAGGTCAGTGGCAGTGTGTTTGTAGCATAATGACAATAATTTCCATACTGTTATTGCACAGACACTGCTGTCAATCTAATGTACTGCAGCTAGCTAGTGATATATCAATATATCAATAATATATCAATAGTTTTAACCTGAGACAGAAATGAACATGATATAACGATTATATCTGAATTTCTTCAACACGTCTGTATAATAGTTGGCAAAAAGCAAAACTGCTTTATGTATTTGTTGTGTCAGTCAGGCAGGAAACCTAAAGAGTCACCAGAGAATACACACAGGAGAGAAGCCATTCTGCTGCTCCCAGTGTGGGCAGAGTTTCAGTGAGGCAGGACACCTAAAGACACACCAGAGAATACACACAGGAGAGAAGCCATTCTACTGCTCCCAGTGTGGGAAGAGTTTCAGACACGCAGACGTTCTAAAGAGTCATCAGAGAATACACACAGGAGAGAAGCCATTCTGCTGCTCCCAGTGTGGGCTGAGTTTCAGTGGGGCAGGAAACCTAAAGACACACCAGAGAATACATACAGGAGAGAAGCCATATCACTGCTCCCAGTGTGGGCAGAGTTTCAGTGGGGCAGGAAACCTAAAGACACACCAGAGAATACACACAGGAGAGAAGCCATTCTTCTGCTCCCAGTGTGGGAAGAGTTTCAGTCATGCAGGATCCCTAAAGAAACACCAGAGAACACACACACACTAGTTAACACGACTGCTCCCAGTGTGGGAGGTGTATAAAGGAGGCAGGAGCCCTAAAGAAGAAGGGGGGGGGGGGTCTTCTGGCTGCACCATCATCTACTGTATGTACATGTGCTTGTTGATCGGATCAGGGAGAAGGTTGTGTCATAACATTAGCCTTTTCTAGATTATTTTCTCTCAATTTCTCCCGTCCTCTCCTCCTACCCTCCCTTCCTCTCCCTCCTTCCTCCTCCCACCCTCTCCCCCCTTCCTCTCCTCCCTTCTTCTCATCTCCTCCTCTCCTCCCTTCCTCTCCCCCCTTCCTCTCCTCTCTTCCTCTCCCCCTTCCTCTCCTCCCTTCCTCTCATCTTCTCCCCTCCTCTCCCTCCTGGAGAGTGAAGGAGGAATCGAGGTCGTAGGAGTTGAGATGTCCTTGTCCCCTCCTGCGTCATGTCACCGCCCCTTCCACCCAGATGTGGCCTTGGTGTTTAGAAGCCAAGTGTGACTGAATACTGGTATGTTGTTAAGTTTGCAATAAATCCTCCTAACGTTTCAGCTGGAAGACTGAGATGTTGTACATCATATCACATTAAGATATACATCCTATCACTTCTCAGTTTTCTATTAGATCAGCTTATTTTCTGGACATACGCATGGAGGTGTTGAAGTAGGTTATTTAAGGTCTATATGGAGGTGTTGAAGTAGCTTATTTAAGGTCTATATGGAGGTGTTGAAGTAGGTTATTTAAGGTATATATGGAGGTGTTGAAGTAGCTTATTTAAGGTCTATATGGAGGTGTTGAAGTAGCTTATTTAAGGTCTATATGAAGGTGTTGAAGTAGCTTATTTAAGGTCTATATATGGAGGTGTTGTTGAATGCACTCACTGCAATGTAAGTTGCTTTGGATGAAAGTGTTTGCATATATTATTATTATTATTATTATTATTATTATTATTATTATTATTATTATTATTATTATTATAGTAAAAACGAAGACAGATTCATCCATGTATTTATAGTAACTTGTGGTCTTTGTTCACAGAACAGGAAGGTTGTGTCCTCTAATGGATTCTGTATTTGACCTCATTAGAAATATTGTAATAACCAACACATGGTCCTCAGTGTTAGGAGTTAAGTGTAGGAGTAGGGTTGGAGTATCGGACTGTTTAGTGGTCACAGATATCATGGCTTTTAACGGGATGGTTCAACCTATTTTCATGATTAGATAAAAATGAATCTTATTTCACTATTGTCCTCATAGTGAAATCCTATCCAGGAAACATTCTTGTGGTGAAGGAAGTGCAATTGCAGGTGCAAATTACTGAGTGGCAGACATTGTATATACTTCTGATTTGTTTTTACCTGTTATTTCTGCAATTTCAAGGTTTGGTTTTATTGTATTTTTGATTATATTTTCTGTTTCATATTTCAAAGTTTGCTTTCATTATTCATATTATTTCATATTGCCTATCCAATATATGTTTTTTGGTTGAAATAGTATTGTGTGATGTCTGTCTTTCTAAAATTACAGTTAAATGAAGCTTGATTCTTGAGTCTATGGATAAACATTTTGGGATGCATATTGTAATTCTGTATATTCTTCGGATGGTACTGAGATGAGGAGGTACTGCAAGAGGTGCAAGGACGCTGGCAAAGACAGGGTCAAGACACCTGTATACTGCAGGAAGGGCCAGGTCCCTCTGTGCCTCACATTAAAAAGGAGCTGTTTTGAAGAGTGGCATGTTGCACTATAGGAACTGTTTTGAGGAGAGTTAGTGCAAAATAAATGCAGGTGCAAATGACTGAGTGGCAGACATTGTATATACTTCTGATGTGTTTTTACCTGTTATTTCTGCAATTTCAAGGTTTGTTTTCATTGCATGTTTGATTATATTTTCTGTTTAATATTTCAATGTTTGCTTTCATTGTAATTCTGTATATTCTCACTTTGACAATAAATCTGAGCCAGCTCCACCACAAGGCTCCTGAGGGCAGTAGGGATCAGAGGACAGGCCCAACGGAAGGCAATCAGAGAACTGTCCACTGCAGCAGAACGGAGCAGTCACTGGCTGTGGCTGAAACGTAGGGACCCAACATGGGCTCCCAAATGACCACGTGGTGCCACTGTGCGACACATACCCAGGCCTGATCAGCCTGTGGTGGGCCAACCTCGGCAGAGGGTGTCTTGTGATAACTGGCCGAAACACCCAATGAGGTCGGGGACCACAACTGAAGATGTGTCGTACTGGTGGCACCACGTGATCATTGCCAAATTCCACTCCACCCAAGAGGACATCTCCAACTCCACTCAATTGTTGTGCTGAATATTTAGGGATTTTAACAACCAGTCCTATTAAGAATCCTGTCAACTGAGCAATATGTTTATGAAGATGTTATGATGTCTAATGCTTGTATGACAGCGAAGCTGTGTTTGTTTGTACAGGTAGTCCATCTGGTCATGCCATGGGTTCCTCATGTGTGTGGTATGTGATGATCACCTCAGCCCTCAACTTAACCAGATCCCCCAGTGACACCTCAATACAGGGCTGCCAGAGGTAACTATTAGCAATCTGTTATATTGCCTTGTAAAAAAAAGTTGTGCATCTTTATAATGTCATAATTGCCTCAATTCCCCCATCCTTTTAGGTTCCGTCTTGTATGGCCCTTTTTGTGGATGACCTTCTGGGTCATCCAAGTTAGTGTTTGCATCTCCAGGGTGTTTATCGCCACACACTTCCCTCACCAGGTCATCCTTGGTGTTTTAGCAGGTAAGACCAAAAATGAGTTTGCAAATAATAGTAGACATTGCTACTATACTACCAGTGTTACACTTGTATCTTTTTTTAAATTCTATTCTCAGGTATGCTGGTTGCTGAGGCATTTGAGCATATTCCCTCAATCCACACAGCAAGTTTAAAAGTCTACCTTCAAACTAGCCTCTTTATGTTCTCCTTCGCCGTCAGCTTTTACTTGCTCCTAAAAATGATAGACATTGACTTATTGTGGTCGATACCGAAAGCCAAAAAATGGTGTGCCAATCCTGACTGGATCCACCTCGACACTACGCCCTTCGCAGGTCTGGTGAGGAACCTAGGAGCCTTGTTTGGACTGGGCCTGGCCATCAACTCTCAGATGTTCATACAGGGCTGCAAGGGGAAGAACAGCTACAAGACCAGTTTCAAACTAATGTGTGTGACAGCCACTCTGACCTCTCTGCAGCTCTATGATTTTATTAAAGTCCCCACCCACACAGAGCTCTTGTTCTATACGCTCTCCTTCTGTAAGAGTGCAGCAGTGCCTCTCAGTGTGGTTGCCATCGTCCCCTACTGTGTTCACTTGTTGATAGGGAACGAGGATGAGGAGAGGAAATTGGATTAGATGTTTGTACTGGTTGCTGTGACGTACAGCATAGAATACACATTAGTACTGTAGATTGGCTGACCTGTACTGTACTGTATATCCATTTCTTTATGTGGTGCTGTAGTTGATTGTTGATAAGCTCATCTATATTTCATGTTAGTCAATGTGTATGTAGTTCATTGCACATTTGTTACATTACATGTACAATGTGAAACAAGAGAAGGATATTGTTCCATGAATATGTATGAAAGTCAATTGTAAATAAAATGTGTTCTAGTACTGTACTTCTGTGTAAATAAACCTCTAATGAATGTTCTTCCTTGAGAAAGGGCTTCTAATAAAAACACTATTATCAAATATCCCTTGAGAAGTCTTGAATTGCTCTATCAGTAGTTGGTTCTGGGTGAGTGTTTTCTTAAATAATGATGTATCTTGTAGACCATTTGTGAATGAATAGGTAAATATGTAATTGCCGGGCTTATAGTATAATATTCTTCTGCCAACCGAAAACACTGTTACTTTCTTCACTCCCACCTATATTAAAGATTGCACTCCTTTGCAGTGTCCTGGATAATCCTAATTTCACAAACCTTACTGGGGTCAAATTTAAAAAGTGAGTTTCTATTAATAGAAATATCTGGTAAATGTCTATCTTGGACTAGAAACTCTTCACTGTATACGCTGTTGGATCATTTTGGCATACTCTACTTTTAAAAAGGGATGCATTTGTAATGGCAGGAAAGTATCTTTAACATTACTTATGAAATACAGTACATTGCATTCACAGCACAATATCCTTTCCAGGATCTTTATAGAATCCATGTAAATTAGTCCTCACCTCATGCCCATATCATGTTGGCATGTAGCCAGTGAATGTACCAAAGAGTGACATTGTTCATATGAATATGCATAGTTGATTGATTGAGTTGTTCCTCTTAGTGAACACTTTGTTGTTTAATGTCACATTCAAGTCATTATCTATGAATCACTCAGTTTATACAAGGCAATTCGGATGTTGACCTACAGATACTGTGTTGATACTGTCACGGCCAGGCTCATGACCATGACAAAAGACGGGAGACACACACGATCTTAAAGTAATGAAAATAAATGTTTTATTATAAACTAAATGAGGCTAATAACAATAATAAGATGAGGTGTGGTAGTCAGTAAATCAGTGGTGTAATGTGAGTGTAGTGGAAAGTGGTGAGGTGAGTGTTGCATGGTGTGAAACAAGGAACAAACAAATAAGAAAATAATGGTGCCTAGAAGGAGGCCTCCATACTGAGGCCTGCATGGGTCTCTTATGCCCTGGATCCTGGAACCAGGTGGGGCACAATCAGCTGTCCACCAGCTGACCTGTATTCTACTGATTAGTAACCCTGTCCAGCAGGAGGCCTCTCTGCAGACAGGGAAACAGATATTAGTACAGGCCAGGACAATATATGGGGCCAGGGCCGTCACAATACTATCTTATACTCTTGGAATATGTATGTTTTCGTGTATGTCACTTTACATGACATATCCCCCAACATCTGTTGTTGTTGATGATACAATATAACTGTCCGCTCGTCTAGTCATGCCTGTAGAGACATCTGTGATCATTCAGTCTGTTGTTATGGCTCAGTGCTGATGGTAGAGGGAAATGGAGGGTTCAGCAGAGAGTCACATTACTCATAAATCAGCAGCAGGATTCAGTATACAGTATACCTATTCATCACACATGTAAGTGTGCCACAGGTATGCATGTAGACCTACTGCATAGTGTACTCACCAAACATGATAAATTGTTCACAAAGGCTTGGTGTTATGTGAGGGATCTTAATTCATATATTGGCTCAGCACTCCTCATGAAGGGAGGTGTTGGATGGCTTTTCAAAGAAAGAAAGAGAGCCACACACTCTTGCTCTGATGCTAATTATTTATTGGACCAACATTTTGGCAGCAAGCTGCCTTCTTCAGCGTTTCAATCGATGATGGCATTTCAAAACCTCAGATTAATAATCAAGTCAAATATGTCAGGAAGAATGAGGAATTTATTGTATTATTGTATGTACATATCAAGTTGATGATTTGCCTTTGGGTGTTGTCTGTGGCTTCATCAGGAAAAAGGAAAGACAACATTGCAATAAGAGCTCTGAATATAGTGGGACCTTACAGAAAACAAACCACAGCGAGACCTTATCAGTTCTTTAAAGTGTCCTAAGCAATACACACTATCAACAATATTATACACTGTCATTATCATGGTCAGAATGATCATGGAGCTCATCCGTAATCGCAGCTTTACCCTCACCACCGGTTGCGGACAGCTAAGCAGGCTTCGACGCCTCAAGAACGGTGTCCCTCAGGGATCGGTCCTGGCCCCCCTCCTCTATAATATCTACACCTATGACCTGGCCAACACACTCTCGCGGAAGTACGCCTATGCAGACGACCTCGCAGTGGTGTACTCTGCTGGAAATTGGCAGTCTGTGGAGGGGATTCTGAGCCAGGACATGCAAACATAATGTGTTAGTGAAAGAGGTTGTCAGTGGACGAGCAGGAGCTGGAGAGCCTGCTGAGGCCCTTCGGCCAGGTCATCTCCACCCGCGTCCTCAGGGACTACAGTGGGAACAGCAGAGGGGTGGGCTTCGCCAGGATGGAGTCCACAGAGAAGTGCAACGCAGTGATCTCCCACTTCAATGGGAAGTTTATCAAGATGGTGCCAGGAACTTTGGCGCCCCCTGAGCCCCTGCTCTGTAAGTTTGCTGATGGTCAGAGGAAGAGGCACAGTCACAGTCCGTTTGTCCCCAACGGACGGACATGGCCCAGGGAGGCGGAGCTGCGACTGGGTGGGATGACTCTGGCCTATGATCCATCCTCAGCCGCTATGCAGAATGGGTATTACGCGTCTCCGTACACCCTGACTAACAGGATGATGGCTCAGACGGCCATGTCTCCTTATATGTCTCCTGTCTCCTGTCTCCACCTACCAGGTGCAGAATCATTCTTGGATGGCCCATCAGCCTTACACTATGCAACACCCGGCAGCTGTGATGTCGCCCTCTGTGGACCACACCATGTCAATGCAGCCTACCGCCATGATGACACAGCAGATGGGCCATCTCTCACTGGGGAACAGCGGCGCGTACATTCCTGCTAACACAGCCATGCAAGGAGCCTACATCCCCCAGTATTCCCACATGCAGGCTGCTGCTGAAAACGGCACGCAGCAGCAGGTGGATTCGTCCAACAATTCCTCTCCATATAGTCAACAAAGCAAGTAATGAGCAGATGACCTCAGTGAGCCCTAATGGATGCTGTGGGCGATGACAGATGATGTCACATTGAGGGCAGTCTCAGCCGCTGTTGATGGACCAAACCCGGGACCCTCTTTTGCAGCTTCAACCAAACATCTGTGGAAGACGGAGTCAACAGAAACTACTACGGCGGAGGATGGAAAAAGGTGTAAATGGACTAAACGAATTATTCCCAAAAAAGAAAGATACAGAAAAATAGGTAGACGAAAGACGTGTATTTTCCACCAAGGATTCTCAAGTTGATGCAATGGGACACGTAGGCCTACCGCGTGATGTGATATTGAAAATGCATGCGATTGAAAGTTTGTTTTTTTCTATAAAAGATTTCAATGATTTTTACAGGTAGTTTATTAGTCAGATATATGAAAAAAAATATGTTGCTTGCAATGAGTGTTCATTTGGTGAGATGTTACTGGTTTTTATTTTTAGGAGAGTTGTTTTCGCGTTACCTGAGAGAAGGTATGCCCCCCTGCCTCCATTCCCAAGTGCTGCTGGAGTTAATGTCAGTGGATGGAGGAGCGACTTCACCCTGCTGCTCTGGGAGAGAGCTCTCTACGGCCGGGGAGGGAGGGGGGAGAGAGCTCTCTACGGCCGGGGAGGGAGGGGGGAGAGAGCTCTCTACGCCCGGGGAGGGAGGGGGGAGAGAGCTCTCTACGACCGGGGAGGGAGGGGGGAGAGAGCTCTCTACGACCGGGGAGGGAGGGGGGAGAGAGCTCTCTAAGGCCGGGGAGGGAGGGGGGAGAGAGCTCTCTACGGCCGGGGAGGGAGGGGGGAGAGAGCTCTCTACGTCCGGGGAGGGAGGGGGGAGAGAGCTCTCTACGCCCGGGGAGGAAGGGGGGAGAGAGCTCTCTTCCACACGCGCATATATTAACTTCCACAAGCACAGATATAAATTCCACACTCGCAGATATTAACTTCGCAAGTTTCACACGGTCATAAATCCACCTCGCAGGCGCGGGCGCGCATACATTTATTTTGCGTGCGCGCAGTTAAGTTTTGCGCGCGCGAGTTTCTCTCTGCCTCCCGCAGTCAATTTTTTACACATTTTTGTATACATTTATTTCGGTCAACTTTGTTACGCGAGGGGTTCATTTCTGCTCGAGGAGATCACGTGACTTTGGACAATTTGGGGCGGATACCTAGATACCGAGATACCAGTAGATACCATGTTATGATTGGTCACTGTCAACGCGAACCACACCCACACGGACGTCATCGTGGCTTGATTGACAGCTGTCGTGAAGAGTGAATGAGGTGTTGAACAGAAGACAAGAACAGAAGAGAAGAGAGCTAGCGTATCTGGGTTGCCAGCTAGTGCATCGGTGATCACTGGAGGGATATGGACAGTCCTGAAGGTGACGACAGGCCTCCGGAAGGAGCTTCTCCTGCTCCGAGCTGCCTGTCCATGAAAAGTGACGACTCCATGGATCGACCAATAACATTTACAGACGGACATGTCAGGCCTCCGGAAGGAGCTTCTCCTGCTCTGAGCTGCCTGTCCATGAAAAGTGACGACTCCCTGGATCGACCAATAACATTTACAGACGGACATGTCAGGCCTCCGGAAGGAGCTTCTCCTGCTCCGAGCTGCCTGTCCATGAAAAGTGACCACTCCCTGGATCGACCAATAACATTTACAGACGGACATGTCAGGCCCCTGAATTCAGCATCTCCTGCTCCTAGCGGTCTCTCCATGAAAAGTGACCACTCCATGGATCAACCAATACTATTTAAAAACGGAGATCTCAGTGTCAAACAGGAAAGGTTATCGCCTGGTCTGTCCGTGAAGAGTGACCTGGACAAGCCAGTCACATCTGGAAAAGAAGCCTTCTCTCCAGGTCCCAGCGAGCTGACAGACAGTCTGCTGACAGACGATCACTTCAGATGCTCGTTGTGCACTGAGGTTCTGAAAGACCCAGTCTCCATCCCCTGTGGTCACAGTTACTGCAGGAGGTGCATTGGGACTCACTGGAAGAACACAGACAAGCCAGAGGACTACTCCTGTCCCCAGTGCAGAAAGAGATTCAGAACACGCCCAACTCTCTACACAAACTCAGCCTTGGAAAGGGTGATCCAGAAGCTCCAGCAGGCAGGCTTCAAGGTTCCTGCCTTGCCTTATCGCTGCTACGCTGGACCCGGAGATGTGGCCTGTGACCTCTGCCTGCCTGAGAAAAAGCTCAAAGCTGTGAAGCTCTGTCTGACCTGCACTGCCTCCTACTGTGAGGCCCATGTTAGGCAGCACTACACCTTATCAGCACTGCAGAGACACAAACTGGTGGAGGTGACTGGAGACCTGGAGGAGAAACTCTGCAAGCTGCACCGCAGAGCTCTGGAGGTCTTCTGTAAGACAGACCAGGTTTTGGTTTGTCTCGAATGTGCATTAGAGGAGCACAGAAGCCATGACGTCGTATCAGTCAAACAGGAAAGAGATCGTGAACAGATTCAACAGACCGTGAAAAATGCTACCACTGAGTTAACCCGTCAAGCAAAACGTTTCTGCAGAGGATTTGAGGAGGACGTCCCCAGAGATTGTCCAGCAGATTATGTCATGGTTGCTGCCCTTGGTCGCCCCCTAGATCTTGGGATGTTGTATGACTGCCACAATGACTCTTTTTGCTCAGACGTGTGCCTGTGGGATGACAGCACCATTTCCTCTATGCGTCTGTCTCTGCCTCGGCCTCACACATACGTCAGGTGCATCGAAGGAGACTCCCTGCAGGACAGATTCACAGCTCTGGATGTAACCCTTCCCCTGAGGGCTAGCGTCCTCTCTGGGTTGGTGGAGGTCGGTGGGGCTGCTGGATATGTAAACCACCCTGCCCAGTCCAAACTTCTGGAGCGGGTCACCCTACAGTACAGATCCTCTACCAGGCTGGACATGCTTAGCCATAGAATATTTGACGAGGAGGAGAGTGTTGGAGAACGTCGGAAGGCAACGCACGTGGTAATGGCTGTTCTATATGGAGCTCAGGCATTCTTCGTCTTCGATAGCGAACCTAGTAACATCAAAGAAAGAAGTACGCGAGTCCAAAAGAACATGCTCATAAATGTGATCGAGAAGATGACAACCACCTTCCCTTCAGAGGACATTCCCTCAAGTCTAACAGACTCAGAGAAACTCAGCAGTCTGTCGTATCACTGCACCCTCTACAGTGATGTTGATGAAACCAACACAATGGATTATGCTGCAGCCGTGGAAGTGTACAAGTCCCTCCCGAGTCGCCTGGGACAACAAGGAGAAAAGGCTGTGCCTGTGCGCATCTGGCTGTACCCTCTAAAGAATCTGGACACTGAAGCGTCTTGTGTTACATTTGAAGTCAGCTTCGACCTGCTGATTAGGGCTGAGAATGTAATAGAACAACTGAGACAGGTCACAACAAGATGTCAGGACATGATGATGGACCCCACCAATGCCTATGTGATGAAATGGTTCCCGAGTACCAAAGAAAAACTGACACAGTTTTCAGAGTTGCTGCTACTGTACCAGACAGCGTTTCTGAAAGAGCTGGCCACAGCAACAGAGTTCATTCGAGAGAGTGGAGAATCAGGCGTGGAGGGACTGAAAGAGCTTCTTAAAGGCTACAGTCAGTCCCCATTTAGTCCCCAGGCTCTAAACGAGTGGCTTGACTACAAAGAGACAGAGGTGAAGGCTGTCAATGTCTACAAAACACGGAACCTCCCCATTGTGAAATCTCAGGAAGAGCTGGACAGAGTTCTCAGAGATTCACAGACAGATACGATGATAATAATTCCAACGTGTCCGGATAGAGTAGAAGACAGGGAATCCAACACTATTTGAATGGTGTTAATCCTCCACTCCTATCACCGTCGTGTATCTTGATAGTTCTTCATGGGTGAGGTGGTCTAAATAGTAGGCAGCCATGTTGAGCGATGTTGCTATGATACTTTTTGCCCGTCAGGTTGGTGGTTGCTAGGGAAGAAACCACGTGACTGAAAGCTATGAATAAGAGGCATGGGGAGTGGCCTTGGAAAGGGGGAGAACCCCACTGCATTCTGGGTGTTGTATTGTTTCTGCCATTTCTGTAAAAGGGCATTTTGCCACGTGGCATTGTTTTGACCAGGAACAAATGGTTAGGACCAGGTTTGCGTTCACAAAATGCTCTTCTCCACCTTTGTATATATTTTTATCACACACCTCTGACGACTCTCCCTCTGCTCTGGCCGAATCTGCTCAAATCTGGAACAAGGAGTCGTCCTCTCCTCTCATCCTCTCTCCTCTCCTCTCCAGAAACATCTGCTTCTGGATGACACAGGTGAGTTTATCATTATAAGGGTAAGGGAGAAAGCTTAGTTCTGTAGGTCGCGCACCAGCGAGAGGCGGGAATTACTCAGATTAGCTCACGCGCAACTCTGTTCCATAGTAACCTTAGCAGGTACAGCCAGACATTATCCGAGCTTCGGTGCAGCACCATAGAGATAGTTTTGCTCTAGATAAATATAACATTTTGTAGCCTATATAATGCGTCGGACTCGTTCGGATCGCTTGGACAACACTCCCCCCTGTTAAGAATAAGAGAACATACAGTTGGTAGGCTAGTAGTAGTAGGCCTATATTATTTTTAACATCTAAACTGTCTTGAGACATTCCAACGTTTATGTCTCAAGACAGACACTGACACTACTTCAATTTAAGACAAATTACTTTGAGATATGGTTTATTATCTATAAGTTGGCTGAGTGGGATCATTACAATGTTGCTGTCCACCTGTTGTGCTTTTCTTGTGTTGTGTCATGTTTGACGTTAGATTTATATATCTGAAGGGCATCCAACAAACCTTGCACTCCACAAAGTCCTCATTTGTTATGTTGAGTTTAGGGGATAAGCGTTTAACAGTTACTACTATATGGTAATGTCAAATTGGCATTGCCTCACTTGATCGAATTGGCTGTATTGGTATTAAGATTTGCCTTTGGGTAATGAATGTGTCAGTTTGTATGGAGAAAATGTCATCCCCAGCTTTATCAATCTAATCATAGGTGCCTACAGATTCTGTCTAGGCCTATTGATAAAATATTGCTTTTTGTGCCTTGCTTGCTAGTTCAGAGTGACAGGGAATCTGACTTTGATGACAATCATAACGGTCATGATGAAGAGCAAGAGGTGCCTCATTCAGAGGGGGAGATGGACAGTGATCAAGCCCCTGAGCCAGAGGAAGAGGAGGAGATGGACATTGGAAATGCTCATGACAATGGAGTGGTAAACTGAAACCCAAATGTTGTTTTAATTTAACTATTGGCAGTCTTATTGTTGTTGACTATTATGGTTTTGATAGGGATGTGATCTGCTTGGGTGTCTCTACTCATCACTTATCTTGCCCCTTCAGCCAGATCCATATCCATGGAGATCTTTCACAGAAGCAGCCCTGAGCTTGTTTTTTGAAACCTCAGGAATTTCAGAGGCAACATTTTCAAGTTTACTTGAAATCATATCACATGAGAGTTTCAAGAAGGAGGACGTCCCACCTAATGTCAGTGCTCTCAAGGTAGGCTATAGTGATACAAGTTATTTTTCTATGCTAATGAAATAGCTATCACTATAAGACCATATACTGTATTTATGTAATTCCACTGCTATTCCTTATTTCAGAATATCAGAAAAAAACTGCCTACGGTGCCTATTAGTGTGCATGGAGAAGATTCTTCTTTTTATTATTTTGACATGGAGAAAACAGTGGCAAAAACTTTGGAGAACAACAAGCATATGGCAAAAATGACTTTTGTGCCAGTGACCGACTGCCATAGAGACGCCTGTAACTCCAGGCTATTTCATGAGAGCAAACTCTTTGGAATACAATGTATTGGCACCAATGTAGGGAAGGTAACTGCCCTTAAATGTGGTAAATAGCGCCCACCCAAAAAGATGCATGTCATCAGTTTGTGTAACTTGATTCATTTTTCATATTTCAAGGTAACTGCCCGTGACATAATCAAAATCAACATCGACCGCAGATCGCGTCTTGCAAGAGTGGAGTCCATAGCATTTGACAGCTCCATCCAGGATCTAGTGCTCAGGTGCAGAATACTTTTCCGTGGCCTTGAGATGAGGAATCATCAACAGTTCCACAGTCTAACACCTGTTAGAGAACAACTATTTATATCTGATGCATTTAAGTCCATCAAAGTGGATACTGTGGTTCAGAAAATACCTCAGATTCCACAGTTCACTGGCTACTACATATACAGCAACCACTCTGCCACTGCATTTGAAGAGCCAAGCAGCAGATACATCAAAGATGTAGCAACTCTCCCTGCTCATTGTAGTGAAGGGCAGCCAGAAAGAGAACTACCCACAGGTAGGCTAAAAAGCTTACCATGATATTGCACTACTGCTTTTCATTGGCACTGTTAAGTCATAGTTTCATGGCTTATCAAATATGATAGGTTGCTGTGAGTAAGCTGAACAAGAACATGCATGAAGTAATGGTTGCCATAAAATTGTTTCGTTAAAGGGGTACCAGTTCTGCCACTCTACATCCATTTATATTTTGATGGATTTGGGCTGTACAGGAGGAAGTACCATTCCACTAACGGAATGTACTTTTCAGTCGGTAACCTGCCCCGCTCTGAGGCGGCAAAAAGGGAGCACATGGGCATCATAGGCCTTGGAGAACCAGGTAGCATAATAATCAGCACATTTTAACAAATGGTTAATAATTTTAAAGTTTTTTAGTGTATTTTATCTATTTTAACTGTTGTTTTACCACTGCTTGTTTTACCAGTGTTTTCTCTTTTTATCTGTTCAGCACTTTTGGCGGCTGTTTGTGGTGTAAATGTGTGCTATATAAATAAACGTTACTTATATAAATAAATGTAACTTACGAAGAATGACATGTTTGTAGGGAGCTTTGCTGTCAAAGACACTTGTATTGTATAGCTGGCAAACGCGGTGGTGCAGCAGCGAGCGGCAGATGTGGCTGTCTCTCACCCTGACTTGGTAATCAGTCTATGACTTACAAAACATCAAACTCTTCGCAAACAGTATATGATGGAGTGCAGTCAGCGTACGTATCTGGAACTGGTATACAACAGAATTGTAGGAAGATCATTCTACTTATGCCGTGTCAGATTTCCTACAACACCTCCATGTTGGTCTCGACCAGGAGACATTTTTGGTGCTTTACCAAGAAGTTTTGTTTCTACTCAGCTGTTGTAGTATATTTTTGTACCATATTTTGTATGTGATTTGTATTTATTTGTATTCCTGGCGGATGGATGACAGACCCAGCCTGAACCAGCAGACACAAAGTGTTTTAAAGTGTTTTAAAGTGTTAAAGTGTTTTAAAGTGTTTTATCTTAAATTGTTTTATCTTAAAGTGTTTTATCTTAGAGAGTGTGTGTAGGATGTCTGAGGGCCAGACAGGAGAGGCGTCTCTCTCTCCTGATGTACCTGGCCCAGGGCGTCGCGGTCTGCGGGGGTCGCCTGATGTACCTGGCCCAGGGCGTCGCGGTCTAGGGGGGTCGCCTGGTGGCCAAACGCGGTGGTGCAGATGTGGCTGTCTCTCACCACCATGACCCGGGCGGACCGGACGGCCCTACTGAATGCTCCAATAGAGAGACAAGGGCTATTCGGTCCCGCCATACATGGACACCATGACGAAGCGCCTGGCCGTGATGGAGGAGGCTAAGAGGCACCATCTCACACAGTTATATCACTAACTTAAAATGTCTAAGTCATGGTTCATGTGAGATTGAGATATATCTTCTTTCCAAATCAGGGACATCACACCTTGACAAACATCACAACACATCCTAACATCCCAAAGCCCCACTTTTTTTTTTTAAACCGTCTAAAGTTTATCCCAGTTTACCCCCTATACTTATCTAACTAATAATTCTAATGCATAATCAAATTAATCTCTTAGTACTATGTTTCTTGCACTATCGTTACGTCTTAGCTAAGGCCTTCTGTTAGAAAGGTTCCAATGTTCTAGGTTATATTTGGTTATCATCTCCACCTTAAGAGCTAAGGTGCGTGATATCACCTGCCACCTTAAGTGCGCAGTGCATTCTGGGAATCTGGGCCGCATTGATTCAGATCGGAGAAGAAGTTGGAAGTACCACACAAGTGTCTCGTGTTACCAATTCAATCAGTTAGAAACATTGTGGAGGGTAAAATATTGGTATCGTGACAACACTAGCGGAGAAACCGGGAAACGGTACGGGGAACGTATAGCCGGGACGGTGCGACTCCCCGGGGTGGCGTCCCGACCCCGCACAGGCGGGAAGACAACACGACACGACCAGGTGGGGACATTACAAACAGGGGAGGGTGGGGGCGGCCAGCAGGTGCAGGTCGTCATTAGGGATGTCCCGATCCGATACTGATATCGGATATCGACCCGATATTGGTCCTGAATGCTGGATCGGGGATCGCACCAGAAAAAAAAAAGGCTCCGATCCGATCCTACTGTCATCCGCAGTCAAACTTATGTGTATAAGCGATGAGGGAATAAAAACAGTGAACAGAACGCGTGTCGCAGAAATGCTTCACGCGAGTCCTATATGCGCTTAAAATGCGCATAGCGCTTCACGCGAGTCCTATATGCGCTTAAAATGCGCATAGCGCTGCGCTGTGTGCTTCCGGTTTCATTACAAAGAGGTTAACCCTATATGTGCCTGACGTCTAACAACATTCAAATGACTCTAACTTCATATTTTTTCGGATTTCAATGTATGACACATCATTTGAAAGCTTATGATCCGTAGTTCCAATCCACAACACGTCGCATTTGTTGCTTTAATAAAGGCTGGCAGTCTTTAATTTAACTGTTGTTGGTGTGGACTATATACTGGGGAGGTATTTGTTATTATTCAGGGTTCAAAAAATGTATACAAATATCGGATCGGTATCGGTATCGCCGATACCCGAAGCCCAGGTATCGGTATCGGTATCGGTAGTGAAAAAGTGGGATCGGGACATCCCTAGTCGTCATGCTGGGGCGGACGGGGACGGGAAACTGCTGGTACACCCCGGTGACATTTGGGGGGATATGCTGCTCCGCCCTCGTCGACACGGGATCATCGGCCACCCTGGTGAGACCCGACGCGGTGGGGAGCGGGACCACAGTTTTACCCACCACGGTGAGATTACAGACAGTAACTGGGGACAGGGCACCCATGGTGGGGGAGGCATTGGAGACCGTGGGGGTCGGGAGGGAGAGAGTTCACTGCCCAGTATGGGTAGCGGATCTAGAAGACTGCATATTGGGACTGGATGTGCTCGAAAGACTGGACTGTGTGATTAGCACCCGGAGGGGGACACTCACATTCCCAGACGGACACGTAGTGCAGATGACTAGACAACCCACCCCGCCGAAACGTTCCCCGACCCCCACCGTTGCAGTGCTGACGACTGAGACAGCGGCCAACACGACTTCCGGCGGCGTCCCGGATAGACACCCGATACTACCCCATGCCCCACCCACCACCACAGAGGCGCAACCGCACCCCACACCCGCTGCGCCCGCTGGTAAGGGGGGGGGAGAAGACGGAGAGAGGGTCTCGGTCGTGAGGGAGGTGTGGCAGGGGAACTGTGATGGACTGTCGCATGTTGAACAGGGCCTACTGTGGCAACTGTTATTAGAGTTTAAGGACAGTTTTTCCCTGTCAGAGGACGACGTGGGACAGACCCACCTAGCCCAACACAGCATCGATACGAGGGATGCTCCACCCATCAGGATGAGACCCCGACGCCTGCCGATGGCTCGACAGGCAGCGGCAGAGAAGGCGTTACAGAACATGCAGCGTGCGGGTCTCATTGAACCCTCCACCAGCCCCTGGGCCGCCCCAATCGTCATGGTCCCCAAGAAAACAAAGGACGACTGGCGCTTCTGCGTGGACTTCAGACGCCTCAACGGCGTGACCAAAAGGGACGCCTATCCCTTCCCACGAGTCGACGAGTCCCTCGACGCGGTGGCGGGGTCCTCCTGGTTCACGTCGTTGGATCTACGCAGCGGATACTGGCAGGTCCCCCTCACCCCCGACGCCAGACCCAAAACCGCCTTCGTCACACACGGGGGCCTGTGGCAGTTCAAAGTTCTTCCCTTCGGCCTCTGCAATGCACCCGCCACATTCGAGAGACTAATGGACAACGTGCTCGCTGGGATCCCCCGCCAGGAGTGCGTCGTATATCTGGACGACATCCTGGCCCATGGAGAATCATTTGAGACGGCCCTCAGGGCGCTCAGACGCGTGCTGGAGAGGGTGGCTGCAGCGGGCCTGAAACTAAACCCCCAGAAATGCCACTTCATGAGACGGGAGGTCAACTTTCTGGGGCACAAGCTGGGGTCTGGCGGTATCAGCACCACACAGGAGAAGGTGCAAGCGGTGGAAGACTGGCCCACCCCCAACTCCAGTTCCGAAGTGAAAAGTTTCACAGGACTAGCCTCCTACTACAGGAGATTCGTGAGGGGCTTCTCCACCATAGCCGCGCCCCTGTTCCGGCTACAACGGCCCAGGGAGAAGTTCATCTGGACAGACGAGTGCCAGGGAGCATTCACCTCGTTGAAGAAGGCCCTCTTGGAGGCCCCCATCCTCACCCCCCCCGACCCCACCCTGCCCTTCATACTCGACACGGACGCCAGCAATGTCGGCGTGGGGGCGGTGCTGTCACAGGTGACCTCGGAGGGGGAGAAGGTGGTGGCGTACTACAGCGGATCACTCAACAAACATGAACGCCGCTACTGCGTCACCAGGCGGGAACTGCTCGCCGTGGTCAGGGCTGTCCAACATTTCAAGTACTACCTCGGGGGCCTCCACTTCACAGTCAGGAGTGACCACTCCGCCTTACAGTGGCTCATGACCTTCAGAGAGCCAGAGGGCCAGCTGGCACGCTGGATCGAGGAGCTACAGGCGTACGACTTCAACGTGATCCACCGTGCGGGTAGACAGCATGGAAACGCGGACGCGCTTTCCCGCCGGCCCTGCGCCACTGACGGCTGTACCTACTGTGAAAGAAGAGAGGTGCGGGAGGAGGAGCAGCTGCGACAAGGGGTGAGATGCGCCGCAGCGGCCCTAACAGCTATCGACGCGGGAGAGTGGAGACGCAAACAGGAAGAGGATGCTGACATCGGACCCGTGCTCACGTGGGTAGCGGCGCAACACCAACCCCGGTTGGAAGAGATCGGCCTGTGTTCAAGGGCTACGAAGGGGCTGTGGAGTATGTTTACCAACCTGCGCCTGTGTGACGGGGTACTGCAGAGGGGGTGGAAAGACGCGGCCACAGGAGAGACGCTGTGGCAGGTGGTCGTACCCAGGACCCTGCGGGAAACGGTGCTACAATCAGTCCACGGAGCCCCTGGATCTGGTCATTTCGGGGTCAGCAAAACGCTCCGCCGCCTTCGTCAGGGGTTCTACTGGGGCCAACATGGGCGGGACGTGGGGGACTACTGCCGCCGCTGTGACAGCTGCACAGCACGTAAAGGCCCCACGGGCACATCTCACGCCCAACTCCAACAGTTTCCCACAGGCTGTCCCATGGAGAGAGTGGGGATTGACGTGCTAGGGCCGTTTCCTCGCTCAGACAAAGGAAACCGCTACATCCTCACTGCCATGGATTATTTCATAAAGTGGCCGGAGGCGTACTGCCTGCCGGACCAAGAAGCAGAGACAATAGTGGATGCACTGGTGGAGGGGATGTTCAGCAGACTGGGGGTCCCTGAGGTCATTCACACCGACCAAGGCAGGAACTTTGAATCTCGCGTGTTTGCGGCCATGTGCGAAAAGCTTGGCTCCCACAAGACCCGCACCACACCCCTCCACCCACAAAGCGACGGACTAGTTGAAAGATTTAACCGCACGCTGGGACAGCAACTGGCCATAGTGACGGCTAAACACCAGCGAGACTGGGACGCGCATGTCCCCCTGGTGTTGATGGCGTACCGGTCTGCGACGCAAGACTCCACCTCCTGCTCCCCCGCACTTCTCATGCTGGGCAGGGAGATTAGGACCCCGGCTGAGATGATGTTGGGCAGACCGCCCGACCCCCCGGTGGACCCCCCGGGGCTGGAATATGCCCGAAAGCTGCAGGATCGACTGGAGTGCGCCCACGAGTTCGCCAGAAAACAACTGCGGAGTGCAGGGGCGAGACAGAAGAGGAACTACGACGTGCACACCAAAGGGCAGCATTTCACGGCCGGGGAGCTGGTCTGGGTTTACAACCCCCAGAGAAAGAAAGGCAGGTGCCCCAAACTAGACAGCAAGTGGATGGGGCCCTGCAGGGTCCTCGAGAGACTGAGCGAAGTCGTGTACAGGGTCCAGCTGCCGCCAAGAGGTAGGAGAGTCGCCCTGCATCGAGATTGCTATTCCAGAAAAAGTCGTCTTGGAATATATAAAAAGCTATATCCTTTATAATTATGTAATGTAATATCCTATATCGTATATCCTTTATGGCTCAGATGACAGCCTGATTGGTCTCCCCGAGCGGCGCTGAGGTGGAAGCGAGTGGAGCCGAAGCGGGATCCACAACAGAATGTATGCGCAGCGCGAGCAGACTCAGAGCGACTGAACGCTGAATGCCATGATTTCCATTGAAAATACATTCATCCAAGGACAGTTTTAGTTTGACAAAAAGGCCCTTTTTGTTTGGTGGCCCCAAGCAATTGCCTTGGTTGCCTCTATGGACGGGGCGCCTCTGTTCATACGGAGTGGAGTCGACTGGAGTTTTTGCTGGTGTGAGTTGTGAACGCGCTTTCACCTGTTCCTCTCAGCCCCGCGGCGGCGCGCAGCCGTTTGATGCCCTGACCTCCTCCAGCGCCACCCCGCCCCCCCCCCCCCCCCTCAGCACCGCCCGCCGGGGACAGCCCAGAGGGTAGCCCTCCGGTCACAGTGGCCCGGCCGCCCTCTCCTCCTCACACCCCGCCCTGCCTGCCCGCGCCCACACACCCATCCCCGCCGGGGGAAGCGGGCCACGCCGCCGATGCCAACGGGAGTGTCCGCTGACTCTTTGACCCTCCACTCCGTCCAACGGATTATAAACACAGACAGAGAACACTCTCCGTACTGTCGGACCGCCTCTGGCCGAGCGAGGGGACTGACTCCGGGCAAAGTTCCGTAGTGGAGGGGGGAAGCGATGTGGCCCCTTCTCCCCACGCTGGTTGTCTTATGTATCCAGATGTTGCTGGTGATGTGCAATCCGTTACAGCAGCAGGTGTTTGGCGTGGACGGGGTGAACTTCAGCGTGCACGTGGAGAACCAGACGCGTGTCCGGGACGCCATGAGCCGCCGGCACCACCGGGTCTACCAGCTCTACAGCCGCACCAGCGGGAAGCACGTCCAGGTGCTGGGCCGGCGGATCAGCGCCCGCGGGGAGGACGGAGACAAATATGCTCGTAGTGGAGGCCGATACCTTTGGTAGCCAGGTGAGAATCCGAGGCAAGGAGACCAACTTCTACCTGTGCATGAACCGCCGCGGCAAGCTGGTGGGGAAGAAGGCCAGTAACCGCAGTGCAGACTGCGTCTTCGTGGAGAAGGTCCTGGAGAACCACTACACGGCGCTGATGTCTGCGCGCTACTCCGGCTGGTACGTGGGCTTCACCAAGAGGGGGCGCCCTCGCCGCGGCCCCCACACCCTGCCCAACCAGCAGGATGTCCACTTCCGTCTGAGTTGGTTTATCCCCTCCGGAGCTCTGAAGTTCCCACAGGTACAGAGGCAGTCTGACAATCTTCCTGAGATATGGCTGAAAAGTCAAAACCCACCACCACAACCCAGAAACACAGCAACTTTGTGTCCGAGCCAATGGGAACAAAGTCTGTGAGAGATGTTCCAGGGATTGGGACAGGCCATGGCAGACAGCTGGAGAACAAGGGCTACCACACGGCCAGTGAGATGTTGGGTCAGCTCCTGGTGTCGAAGAGAGACCCGGTGGTGTTCAAAGGCTGGCTGGAGGATGCGACTGGGGCCAATTCCAGGACCCAGACACAAGCCTACAACGGTCTCAATGAGTGGGTCGACAACAACATGTAGACCAACATTTTTTTTTTGTAAACACTTTTTGTGTTCATTTCTGAATGTCTGTGTCGTTATCTTTTTTTGTTCAGCTTCTCTCTGCATTGCTATGACTGTTTGTAACCCATAACAGTTCTTGATGGCTATACCGTTCCTGTGTTTTGCCTAAAAGTTTTTTCTCTCCCCTTTTGACATAATTAATGTACGTTAATTAGTGATGTCTGCTGCCTGCTGTATTGACCAGACTGTTACTATAAAAGAGTGTTCTGTGTTTACCTACCTGGATAAATAAAATGCATTTTTTCTTTTGAAAAAAATAAATAAATAAAATAAAATAAAAAAAAAAAAAAAACGGGCTGGGTGCAGTGTTGGTACAACACACTGGACTCGGAACGGAAGAGGTCCTGGCCTTCGCCAGCCGCAGTTTGAATCATGCAGAGAGGAACTACTCAACCACAGAGCAGGAATGCCTGGCGGTAGTCTGGGCTCTGGAAAAGTGGAGGCATTACTTGGAAGGCAGGTTTTTCACTGTGGTAACAGACCACTCCTCCCTGGTGTGGGTCTTCAAAACCCAAAAACCCAGCACCCGACTCATCCGATGGGCTCTCCGACTACAGGAGTTCACCTTTACAGTGGAGTACAGGAAAGGGAAATATAACACAGTCCCCGACGCTCTATCCAGAGCCCCGGCAGACCCCTCCTGTCTGACCACACCCACCTGTGCCATCCTGCTGTCTGTCTCCTCCCATTGGGAAACTGGGAAGGACCTACATGTTTCTGATGAAACCATCTGGAAGGCCCAGCAAGCCGACCCAGTCATCCAGAGGCTGTATGAGAACATCACGAACACAGGCGAGGTTGAGGTAAACTCTACCACCAGATTCACCATCTTGGAGGATAACGTCTATAGAGTGGTCCACCTACCTCACAAGACCTTGTACCAGGTGTACATTCCTCCCCCTCTGCGACAACAGCTGCTGCAGACCTTCCACGAAGACCCCTTGGCTGGGCATCTGGGCAGGTTTAAGACCTACAAGAGGCTACAGGCTCTGGCTTACTGGCCAAACCTCAGTTTGGATGTCAAACAGCATGTCCAGCGTTGTCAAGTGTGCCAGCAGTATAAGCCTGAGAGCCGGAAGCCTGCCGGGAAGCTCCAGCAGACCGTAGTCCATCGGCCCTGGGAGATGTTAGGAGTCGACCTGATGGGCCCATTCCCTAGGAGTTCGAAGGGAAACATCTACCTCCTTGTGTTTGTGGACTATTACTCCCGGTGGGTGGAGCTCTTTGCCCTGCGGCGGGCCACTGCTGAAACAGTGTCAAAGGTCCTGACAGAGGAAATCCTGACCCGCTGGGGAGTCCCTGAGTACATCCTCTCCGACCAAGGGTCGCAGTTCGTCTCTTCGGTGTTTGAAGCCACTTGCAAACAGTGGAATGTGGCACAGAAGAGGACGACAGCGTACCACCCCCAGACCAATCTGACGGAGAGGATCAACAGAAACCTGAAGACTATGATAGCCTCATATGTCGGGGACAACCACAAAGGCTGGGACAAACACCTGCCGGAGTTTCGGTTTGCACTGAATTCAGCTGTCCATGAATCAACTGGTGTGACACCTGCCGAAGCTAATCTGTGCAGACCGATCCGAGGACCCATGGAGGTCATGCTGCTGCCAAGGACTTGCACCCCTGATGCCCCAGCCTACAAGAAGGAAAGTCAGCTCCGTGAATTGCATGACTATGTGGATGGCAAGCTGAAGCAGGCTCGACAGAAGCAGAAACAGCACTACGACAAACATCGGAGGGAGGTGGCGTACGTGGATAAAGACAGGGTGTGGATGCGCTCTCACCCCTATTCAAAAGCCGCACGGTCCTTCTCGGCCAAGATCGCACCACGTTGGAAGGGACCTTACCGTGTCATCCAGAAAGTGGGCCCTCTCCCGTATGAGGTTGTACTGGAAGAGACAGGAGAGGACCATCGAGTGGTCAATGTTGCCAGACTTAAACCCTGCTACCCGTCGGCTGCTGAAGTGGAGGAGGAAGAGCGTCGTCGGGTCCTTGAGTTTTTTGAGGACGGCAGTGATGAGGAGACCTTCATAGGTTTTCCATCCGAGGACTGTCCGCTACCAGACCATCCCTCCAGCACTGCTCTAAGCCACGTGAAGACTGACCGTCAGCGGGTTTTGGACATCTTCGCTGAGGAGAGTGAGGAGGAAGACTTCAAAGGTTTTCCATCCGAGGACTGTCCGCTACCAGACCATCCCTCCAGCACTGCTCTAAGCCACGTGAAGACTGACCGTCAGCGGGTTTTAGACATCTTCGCTGAGGAGAGTGAGGAGGAAGACTTCAAAGGTTTTGAGTGAAATACCATATCCAAAGTGGATTGGAGTACGCCTACCCCATGGTCCGGCTTTTTCTAAAGGGGAGGGAGTGTGGCGATTCTGCCATGTCTCCGCCGCCGACTGTCACTTCCACGTTTTTTTCACACGCCGTCACACGTCACACGCTGCCGGTATCCAGTCGTAAATCAGCCAATCCCCGTTCTCGACAGACGACGGGAAATGATAAGGTGTCTCTCACCGAGTGCTGAGGGCGGAATGATTCAAACAAACCAGGAAGTGGATTATTCCGTCCGTTCGTGTTTGTGCCGCAGTTCGCGTTCGCTGTCTGCGTCTCGGTATGTTTTAGCCTACTCGGACCGCGAAGAGCTGGATGATACTTTTTGATACAATGCCCCGTAAGGATACACCGTAAGGATACAGTTGGATATAAGGCCGTGGAATGTCATACGCTTACACCGGAGCTGGGGAGAGAGCAGTAGAGGCTCATCTTAAGCAGCGGGGGTAACCCGACACCACTAAGCTATCGGACTGACAGACTGTTAAAACTGTAAGTCTTGCGTTCGTTGTGTGGGAGCGGGGTGAGATACAATTGACGGTGATTGAGCTGAACTGAACTTTTGGGGTTGTGATGAACTGTTGAGTCGATGTTTTGAGAGTTCTTTGTTTATTGTGACAATACAGTACCACCTGAATTGCAACACATGTCCTTGTGTACTAATTTTCGTCTGTTGTGCAATGCTATAATATTACAATATCCTATTCACCTGTGTATAACAAAAAAGGGTTCATGTTTTGATGCATGTAGCGCTTGTAACGGTAACTTGACTAAAGACTGACTAAACCAACCCCACACTAACTAAAATTGTCAGGCCTCGCCCTGACTGGCACCCCGGACAACGAAGTCAACGAGTAAAACCATTACCCCCCCGGAGAGCAGCCTGACCTGCAGCCCTTCCGCTTCACCACCGTCAGCAAGAGGAGCAAGAGGGTGCGGGCCACTGGCCCCCGCTAACGGCTAACGCCAACCCGCCTTGCCCACCCCCTGTCTGTACCCGCTCATCTCTACACCCCCACACCACTCCCCCCACAGGACACCCCTCCCCCCACCCCCCACCTAACGCTTCCCTCTACTGGGATAAAAATGTACCTTCTTCCGGACCCTGACGAATGCTAACCGGGCTAGCGCTAGAACCGCTAAGTTGCCTGTAAGCCCTGCTAGCTGTCCCAGTTCCGCTTCCTTCTGTCCCTATCGTGTTCATTCACCGGGCATGCTAACCGTTAATGGCTAACCCTGCTATCAGACCCAGTCCATCACTGACAGCTCGTTGGCCTGGCCTACTCCCCTGCACAACCCAGGAACATTGACAGGTAGTAGTTATACCGTTAATCTCCTTGGTTCAGTGGTTAGCGCGGCCGGTGGTAATGCGGGAGATCGGGGTTCGACTCCCGCATGGAAGGAAGGAATTCTCCGCTACAAGAGCATAAAGAGTTCCCTCGTTAGCAGCTCCGCCAAGGGAGTTAACTCTCTTGGTCTAATGGTTAGCGCGGCCGTCGGTTATGTGGGAGGTCGGGGTTCAACTCCCGCATGGGGCGAGTTACACTAGAAGATTCCCGTTCGCTACACTGGAATAAAAAATATTTGCTTGTAGGAATGTAGTCATTTCTTGTGACACCAGTTGTGGTCCATTATCAGAAACCAGCTGAAGGGAAGACCCGAAACGGCTGAAGATCTCTCCAAGCTTTTTGTAATGTTATAAGATCCTGTATGAGGCCCCGTTAACAGCTCCTCCAAGGGAGTTAACTCTCTTGGTCTAATGGTTAGGGCGGCCGTCGGTTATGCGGGAGATCGGGGTTCGATTCCCGCATGGGGCGAGTTACACTACCAGTCTCCGTTCGCTACACTGGTGTCAGAAGTGGGATGGAAGGAAGGCCATCGGAGAGGCGTGTCCATGTGAGGGACTTGACATAGTGAAGCGTGAGGGCACGCTCTCCCGAACGGTGAGGGTAGTGTAACGATCCTGGATGAGGCCCGTTAACAGCTCCGCCAAGGGAGTTAACTCTCTTGGTCTAATGGTTAGCGCGGCCGTCTGTGATGCGGGAGATCGGGGTTCGACTCCCCGCATGGGGCGAGTTACACTACAAGTTCCCGTTCGCTACACTGGGAAAAAGCTTGAAGAGCTTGGAGAGATCTTCAGCCGTTTCGGGTCTTCCCTTCAGCTGGTTTCTGATAATGGACCACAACTGGTGTCACAAGAAATGACTACATTCCTACAAGCAAATGGCATCCAACACATCCGATCGGCACCGTTCCATCCTGCGACCAATGGCTTGGCTGAAAGGTTTGTTCAGACCTTGAAGAAAGCACTAAAGACATCTCAAGGCAAAGGAACACTACATCAGAGATTGCATAGATTCCTGTTAAACTATCGCAACACGCCACATGCCACTACTAAAGTTTCACCCGCTGCCCTGATGTTCAAAAGAGATCTACGAACCAACTTCGACCTCTTAAAGCCGACAACAGTGAAAGATGTAGTTCAGCATCAGCAGGAGAAGCAGATCCAACAAAGGATGCTGCGGGCTAAAGAAAGAGCCTTCTCTCCAGATGAGTCAGTACTGGCCAGAAATTACAGTACTGGACCCAAGTGGGTTCCTGCAACCATCGTCAAGCGGTCTGGTCCCGTCTCCTACACTGTCCAAACTGCTGCCGGACTAGTGTGGAAAAGACACGTCGATCAAATTCTGGCAGCATCGCCCAGAGACCAACCTTCGGTGGATGTCCCGGACGAGTCAGAGTTCAGAGCACCCCATCGCCCACCGTCACCACCTCCAGGTGCACCTGAACCCGATGGGGAGACTTCCGTGCCTGAATTCCCATTACAAGGGGCGGTGATGGATGTTCCTACACCTGCGGTTGTTCCAGAGTCCCCTCACAGAGACAGTAAGACTGAACATTCTGTTGAGCAGCGTTACCCGGGAAGAGATCGTCGTCCTCCAGAACGCCTGAACTTATAGACTCTAAGTTTAAGACCACCCAAACAACTGGGACAGAATAATTCCCATGGGTATGGTCACGGGATGAGGTAGTCTACCCTCATCTCGTAGTTAGGTTTGTGTTTGGAAAACAGACTGTTTGAAACGATATAACTATACAGTATATTGTTGTTCTTGTGCCTTAAGATTAGAAGTTTAAAGTTCAGTTGTAATTGTTGGGGGAGGGCCTCTGTTCTAAGGGGGTGGAGATGTTATGTATTTTGGTCTGTGCTGTTTGCCGTAGCTGGAAGTGCAATGCATGTTGGGAAACGGGGTTGTTGTCTTTGTATTGAAGTACCGAGTGGAAATAAAGACGCACTAACTGAAGCTCCGTGCTCCGACTACTTTATGGTTTTATGGCAGTCATAAACCTGTCTCCGTATATAACAAATTGGCTACTACACTGGTGTCAGAAAGTTGGGATGGAAGGAAGGCCATCGGAGAGGCGTGTCCACGTGAGGGACTTGACATAGTGAAGCGTGAGGGCACGCTCTCCCGAACGGTGAGGATAGTGTAACGATCCTGTATGAGGCCCGTTAACAGCTCCACCAAGGGAGTTAACTCTCTTGGTCTAATGGTTAGCGCGGCCGTCGGTTATGCGGGAGATCGGGGTTCGACTCCCGCATGGGGCGAGTTACACTAGAAGATTCCCGTTCGCTACACTTAATCTTGTGTATAATAAAGAATTTCGTTTTTCCATTGTTGTAGTGTTGGAGGTTTACTTGATTTCCAACTTCCAAGTATTAGTTTTTTAAATATAATTGATGAGTACATAATTATCCACCCCCTAGGGTATCTTACTGTGGCTACATCCTGGAAAAGACAGATTGAAGGATCAAATTTGAATCTTTCCTTATGTACCCCTGAGAGCCAATGTTCTATGTCAACCCAGGTTTTCTGTACTCTGGGACACTCCCAGAATGCGTGTATTAGTGAGTCTTTTTTTCCACACTTTAAACAGTTATCTGATACATTACTATAATACTTATGGATTTTATCTCGCGTGTGGTAGACTCTATACATTATTTTATATTGGATTAAACGTAGATTTTCATTAACTGTCATGTCATTTGTAGTATTCCAACACTCTTTCCATTTTAAACCTATATCTGTTCTTCCTAGTTCTCGATTCCACATCTCAATCCTACTTTCTAACAGTTTTTCAGCTACATAGGTCTTCTGTAGAGTTCTATAAATTTTACCTATCAAATTCTTATCAATTTCTCCATCAAATATGATATCCTCAATTGTACTCTGCTGCCCAAATGATTTTAAATTAAAATGTGTCAGTTGTCCTTTTCCTTTGCCGTTTCGGTAATGGCGGCGGCATTTTGAGACGGAGCGGCCGTTGTTCTGGACTTTCTCATCGGTATGTGACAGCCACGGAAGAACTTATCGACCAGGTGATCCCACCGTGTTGGCCGTTGCTATAGGAGACCGTTGGGGGAGTGTTAGAGGGTGTGTGTGTGTGTGTGTAGGTGTGTTGTGTGTGTGTGCGTGTGTGTGTCTGTGTAGGTGTGTGTGTGTGTGTGCGAGCGTGAGTGTGAACGTGAGTGTATGGTGGAGGGGGTCATTGTCGGCAGCCCCCCCCCACCTCTGCATACACATACACACAGCCCACAGTGGTGATGGTGGTGGTGGTGGTGGGGGGGGAGGGGGGGTACCCTGCTGACAGTGAGAGATGAATGGGAGGGAATGATCTACCCGCTAGGCCAGATAATTGCTCCATTTGGTCCGGGACTTGGAGAATGGGTTCTAATTAGCCCCCCCCCCCCCCCACACACACACACACACACACGCCCCCCACCCCCTAGAAAAACACTCTAACACATGTTGAAGGGCTGACCAACTGGGTTGCCTTGACGATATTCAAGATGAAGACGTGTAACCACAGTCGTCAACTGGCCAACAACAAGGATCACTGACGACCAAAATACTGAACATGAGAGCTTTATTTAGACTTTTTTCAGTACTTTTGAAGCCCTGAAAAAGGGGGAGCATGTTTTTTTTTGTTTTTTTAAATGGTCTTTCTAAATGGTGGAACCAATCTGAAAGCAACAACATTGAATTAAGGCTGAGAATCTCTACTTTGACTCCATAGTAACTGTTGGAGTGTAGAGCTAAAAGAAGATAACATGTTCCTCTTTCCCATACTTATGGAGGACAGGACACTTTGTTTTCCAGCTACACACTGAATAATATTGTGGCCACTAGCCTACGAATGAAAATATCAGATAGCCTAAAATATCAAAGCTTGTTTCCCAATACTGGCACGGATGTGGACACATATAATAGCATATTGATGTAGTCGAGAAATACAGCATGTGTCCTATTGATTTCCTGGGAAAAACATGGAGTGAGATAGTGAGATCTTTGTTGTCATAGAGAAATACACTCTTCAGAACAAAGTGGTGGCATTCTCTGCAGATAATACAAACACAAACTTTGGGGGCCTGAATAGGGCAGGGAGGGTCAATGTCCACACCAAAGTAAAAGATTCTCTGCAGCGGGAGGTGATTGGCTTGGGTTGTCCTGCCCACATCATCCATAATGCAACCAGAACAGCTTTGGTTGGCTCGTCAACCTGAACAGTTCTAAGAATTACTTTTAATACCACTTACAGTACACTGACACTAATGTTGAGAGGCACATTCCAGTTGTTACACTTGAGTATTCTTGCTTGAATGTGTATACATTGGTCAAAATAAGGTCAAAATAAATGAAACAGCAATTGTCCCCGTTTCTGTATTTCATCATGATAAAATGTATACATTTTTCCTAAAAAGTTGGAAATGTCCCCAGATTGCATCTGAGAAATCTGGTCACCTTACCTTAGGTGGATACAAGATAATTAAATAACATGCATACAGGCCTACTTGGGGATGATAGTCAATTGTCTACAGTGGGCCTGTTCATGTTCTTCACTGTATGGATATTGCAATCATTGGACTTATCGGGAATGTTACCCTTATAAAGTAGTAGAGGCACAAATATGTACATTTCTAGCCTGCAAACTGCGACACTTCAAATGTGCAATAACACTATGTGCAATATGACAACCCTAGTCGTCTATCTGTACAGTATAGTATAGTGGATAGTGTACATAGCCTTTATTTATGTAAACCAGCTCCTTCCCTTGTGTTTTTTTTTCTTTCCTAGCACCAGGGGAGCCATCCCTCCTAAATTTCGTTGTTTGGTACCTGTACTATAGCAATGACAATAAAGACCATTCATTCATTCAAAGACATACATTACTGTGAAGTCAATGCGGACGGTGGTCAACCTCGCGCTATACATGCAATGAATATGAATGTAAAAAGTAAATATATTTGCATGAATATCAATATGATATGAACAGTAAATATATATGTATATAGTGTGATGCGTATAGCACATGGACGAATACGATATGTGCAGTGTGCACGTATCCTTTGTGTGCACTCCTTCATAATAGCCTACGTGAGAGGCAATATTTCTTATGTCGGTGGAAATGGTATCCATTTCAAAGCGTTTCTCCTCTTTCACCCTTCGGCCAGCGGAGTCGCAGTTGCTCATTTCTGTCTGATGATGCATCGGTAACGTTAGCTACCGTAGCTAGCTAGCACCTGGTGGTAACATTAGCTACCGTAGCTGGCCGGCACCTGGTGGTAACGTTAGCTACCGTAGCTAGCTAGCACCTGGTGGTAACATTAGCTACCGTAGCTAGCTAGCACCTGGTGGTAACATTAGCTACCGTAGCTAGCTAGCACCTGGTGGTAACATTAGCTACCGTAGCTGGCCGGCACCTGGTGGTAACGTTAGCTACCGTAGCTAGCTAGCACCTGGTGGTAACATTAGCTACCGTAGCTAGCTAGCACCTGGTGGTAACATTAGCTACCTTAGTTAGCTAGCACCTGGTGGTAACGTTAGCCACCGTAGCTAGCCAGCACCTGGTGGTAACATTAGCTACCTTAGTTAACTAGCACCTGGTGGTAACATTAGCTACTGTCGTGTATTCTTATTGATTATGAATCAAAGAACAGTTAGTTTAAGATAATTTAATTAGTTACAGGCAGGTTTATACATTACATCTGTTCCCCGTGGATCCTGGGCTGCAAGAGAGCGCTTGTCGTGTCTCTCTCCCCGTTCCCCTCCAGAGGGGAGGGGCCAGCGTGCATGTGTGTCCCTGCCCACCCCCCAAAGGTCCCTGCTGGTCATCTGTGTCCCTGCATGCCCTGGCATGTGTGTGTGTCTAAAACATACCACATATTCATACATAGATCATACATACTACAGAAATATACTACACATCCCCCCTCGGACCACCCAGAGGGTGTTCCGAAACTAAACTACCATAAAACAAAAACAAAAACACAAAACCCCACAAAACATCCCAAAATTTTTTTTTTTTTTTTTTTGTAAAATAAAATTAAAAATTAAAAAATAAACAACAACAGACAGAAAAACTACACCAACACACAACACAAGAAGCACAATAACACAGACCAACCCAGGACCAGTATTAGGAACCAAAGATATCATAAACAAAAAATAGAAAACAATCAATAATAAAAAGAATTTTGAAAATAACAATCACAATTAAACTAAACACAGTTTATCATGCACAAATCAATACAGAAACTTCCAACGACCGATGTTTTCTTTGTCCTTGAAGCGTCGGGGTCAGAGGTTACTAGCACTTGTACCCAGTTGGAGAACAGCCTTTACCGCTGTCTCAGATTGATAACACTTCCATAGTCAGGGAGCTTTCCATTTTCGTTGCGCTAGGAACAGAACCTCTCTCCTAGCTTTGTATAACCACCACATCACTTCTCAACTGACCTCAAACACACGATATAGAAACAAACAAACAATACACAAATAATGACATTCAGTTATCATAACACATAATTTTCCAACAGTAAGCATAGGACAAAGGGAATGCATTAATGCATAGATCTTCACCTCAGGTGAGGACTAGTCTTCTGAAAAGTTCATTAACGTGGACTGAGTGACTGATTTTCCAAAAACAGTCAATGAGGCCCTGCCTCCTAAGAAAGTCAAAAATCATGTCTGCTATAATAGGTGCTCCTATCTTGGCAAAATAAGTTTCCCATGCCCCTAAGACCGTTTCCAGCCATGCTATCATCTGCTGTCCATTCCCGTCGTTCCCTTTGATCTGCTGCTTCACTACCCTATTCATAGTCTTTAATCTTTTCCTAACTGGTCGTCGTCCGTCAGTGTCATTGAGGTTAAGGCAGCCGCCTGGTCCCCTCCCACGCTGATCAAGGTCTGGGGAGTCGCCCTCAGCATCATCTGAAGCATGGTGCAGGCACTCGCCAGCATCCCCAGTAGCACAGGTGTCCAGGCTTTGGACACCCCCAGGCTGGACCTCCAGACTGTCAACACTCTCTGCTTCGTTGGTTTCTGGTTCATTGGCATCTGGACAGCTTTCCGCTGTACCCTCGGTTTCAGGCACTGCCGGTAATGTCACTGGCTGTAACACTGGCATTGCCACTGGCTCTGGCAACACCACAGCATCTCCTCGTAGCTCCTCCTTCTCAGGTTCTCTGGGGACCTCGGCACCTGTTGGCACAACATCCTGCCTACTCTGTACATCCACCCCCCTGTCCACCACCCGTGGCCCTATTGGGGTAGGGATATGCCCAGACACCACTGGTGTACCCACTCTGATGTTGTTTCTCCAACAGACCCCACATTGACCTAAAGCATGGTCAATCTGTTCCATCAAATATGGACTCCAAAACCCATATTTCTTGGTGATCTTGCGTCTCACCTCCCCCCTAGCCACATGTGCTAATCCATGAGCTTCCTGTATTAACATGCCTAATAAATCTGAGGGTGCTACAACCAACCCCTCATGATTCCTCCATAGACCTGTGTCATCCTGACTTGCCCCCCTTGCTAGCCAAACGCTCTTGTCTAACGTAGTTACTCTACTCTGTAACATCAATAAATCCTCAAGTGTGACCATGCCCTGTAATTGCTTTTCATGTGTGACCAGAAGACCTTTACCTGCCTTGTCTGCTCCTGTAATGGCTTTGGCTGCATCTTCTGCAGCCCTGTTACCTTGTGTGACATGTGATGAGTCAGACCTGTGTGTGGCACACTTCACTATAGCTAATTCCTTTGGCTTCATCATGGCTTGTAACAGCTTCATGATCTGTGCGTGATGCTGTATAGGCGTACCATCAGTTCTCTTAAAACCCCGCCCCCTCCATACAGCTCCATTAAAATGACAAACATTATGTGCATAGGCAGAGTCGGTGTATACTGTCACTCTCCGTCCGGTTCCCAAGTTGCATGCTTCTGTGAGGGCAATCAATTCAGCCAACTGAGCCGAGCAAGGCTGAGGAACTGCCTCAGCCTGTTCTACAATAAACTTTGAATTCTGTGCTTTAACTAAGGAATACCCAGCGCACAACGTTTCTCCTACCCCGTAACAAGACCCATCAACCCAATATTCTATATCAGCTCCCTTTAAAGGCAAAGCTTGTAGGTCTGTTCTATGCTTAATCACTTTGGCTGTCGATGGAACCTGAGCACCGCTGTCAGGTGTGCATTTTACTGTACAGTTCAATTGGCATAGAGCATCTCTCCCTAGCAGCCCTGTTGGCGTGTGTTCTGACACAAGTGTTGACAGAGTTGCTCTCTGTCCCTTGTACTCTAAGTCTACAAGCTCAGTTGTAGGAATCAGCTGTTTAATTCCCTCAAATCCGATTGTCTTCACATATTCTCTAGAGATAGGGAGGTGCGTGGCGCCTTCAGGCTTCTGTGTCACCACCAGCTGGCACCTCCCACTCGGATCTTGTGGGCACCCCTATAGGCCAGCTGCTGGGCCTCCGTAAGGGTTCATCACTCCTGGAGCAGGTGTAGTAGGGGGCCAATATCCTCCTCCTTGGCTCCCCCCTGCGCCCCCCTGGGGCCTGTTGCAGCAGGCACAGGCTAGATGTCCATTCTGGTCACATTGGCATGGTTCTAGCATCTCCTTCCCTGCTGCTGTCCATCCCCCTGGTGGTGGTCCTTGGCCAGGCTGTGTGTACATCTGGTAGGGAACCGCTTGCACCCCTGGTGGCCCTTGTGGGTATGGATACCCCCCTTGTGGCCCCTGTGGGTAGGACTGGTAAGTAGCAGGATACCCCCCTTGTGGCCCCTGTGAGTAGGACTGGTAAGTAGCAGTCTGCACTCCAGGTGGCTGTTGCTGTGGGGCTAAAGCCTGCACTCCCTCTATGTTCCTCTCGCTTTCAGTCAATTGCAAATGAGTCAATATTCTGAGGGATTCTTCGTCTCGTGCCTTCTGTATCTGAATGTTCTTTCGATATAACTCAACTTGATGAGATACGTGGTCTATATAAACAGCTTTGTTCATGTGTCGTAGCCCCACCACTTCTGCTAGCTTATCCTTAACTGGGGTAGGAAGCCCTTCTTGTATTTTTTCCCTGATTATGGATTTTTCTAAGGGGTTATCTTCAGCGTCTTTCCCTGTCACACTTCTCCATTGAGAGTGCATACGGGCAATATAACCCCTGGGATTCTCATCCCCCCCCAGTGGCTTCACAATGATATTGTCTGGGTGAATGTGAGTAGGGTAGATCTCCCTGATTGCTTTCCACAGTTTGCCTCTGTTTGCTGCGAAAAGCTCTGGATCATAAACTGATGTATTGATATATCTATGAAGTCCTGCCTTCATCAATATTTCCTGCATTGTATCCAATCCTGCAATAAAAGCTAAGAGTCTTTTCAGGTCTCCCATCGCGACCTGCGTTCCTATCAGTATCACGTCGACCTGTCGCGTCCACGAATGTCCTCCCTCTTGAAGAACTGGGAGTTTCTCGATCACTTCAGACAAATCTGTATGATGCCACGGATGATATTCCATCTTGTTACCCCGAATCAGCACTGGACAGTTCTTTAATGTATTTGATGACATTCGGTGACAATCTCCCTCTTTCTCCGGGCGTCTTCTCCCACCTTTCCTTTCGGCTGTGGCTATCATCTTCCTGACCTGCGAGTTGTAGCCTCCATCTGCATTGTCGTCATCACTTGAGTCTGCACTGCCATCTTCGCTGTCATCTTCCTCGTCACTCCTGTCGTCCCCTTTTCCCCTTGGCTCCTTCTTCTTCTTCTGGGAATGATCCTCCAGTGCCTTAGCATATGGAGGGGGACTGGGGGCAGGACACTGAGCTATTTTCTGTCCCTCTACCTTAAATAGATCTAAAATAGCTAACTCTAACTTGCGTTTCTCTGATCTAATCTTTCCTCTTTGATGTGCTTTGTGCCCATTGATAAGTATTTCCAATGTTGCAATTAATTGTAAATTAATGCTGCCCTCTTTCGGCCACGGCTGTTCAATGTATGCCCAACGGCTATTCCATTTCGTAGACATTTTGCTAATTTCCCTAACAAGAGGATTCATTTTTTCCACTACAGCCATAGGGGATAACGTAGCCAACATTCCACGATGTTCACTAATATCTTTTAACAGCTTCGTGGAATTCGACCCCATTCTACTTGGCTCAATATGCTGACAATATTCTATATTAGATAAGGTGTACGCTTCTTACAACCCACCTTATTTTGTCTTGTTTGCTAAACAAATGCTAGTCCAATATAACTGTATTGACCATCCCCACAAAAACCCTGCAACTTCAGAATAACAGACTTGCCTCTTGTGTATGTCAGTGCAGTATTAACTTAAATCTAATAGCTGTGTAAGTACTTTATACTTAAATGTGTTTCCTAATTGTTTATGAATGTGTCACTTAATTACTCATTCAATACTAATTACAGTTCTGGTCAACACAATTATTAAATCACAAAGGCTGATCAACACCTAAGTATTCACCGATCCACAAAAACCCTTTTACTGCTTCAACTATCAAATATGTACTATTCTGCTATTCCTTAATCAAACACTGTGGAAATGACCTAACTAAAATAAAAGATGTAAATTACAAATATTAATTATAACCTGTAGAGAAATCGACTTGTTATTTGGAAAAGAATGAATGATTAATTATTAATTACACACTTAAAGAAATCGACTTGTCATTTGGAAGGAATAAAATGATTAATTATTCATTACAATCTGTAAGGAAATCGACTTGCTACTCGGAAGGAATGCACAATTAACTAGACTTAGTCATTTACTTCATTGATGTAATCCTGTGGAAGAAAACGTCATCCCTAGACCACTATAAACCAATTGATCAAAGTTTTGTAAAAACTGAAAATGAAATAATCTGAATAATTAATTCAATCAATTTGTAATTACTTAAATTAATTGAAGTAACCATCCATTTATCATTGTAAAAGACTATTTCATCGACCTCAGCTGCATTTCCCTGAGGATTTAGTGTTTTAAAATGTATTGTCGTATTTCGACCAGCAGATGGAGCTGTGCTCCGGCTAACGCGCATCGATTGCGCATGCGCCAACTCTTAGCCAAGGCTATGAATGTTTTAACCGTAACTCTAAACTATTTAAAACACCCCGAGATCAATTCACTATATCTCTATCTTTTCTCTATAGTCTATGTAATGCAACAATCACACGCAATCCCCCTACGTGTCCGAAGCCTAAAGGCCAGAGGCAGATCTCATTCAAATATCCTACGTTCACGTTTCCCTCATAAAGATGGCGTCTAAGAATAGACTCTCTGACACACTGCAAATGGCGTCACGTTTCCCTCATAAAAATGGCGTCTAAACTCCGCTGCTCTGACACACTGCAAATGGCCGCCCACACAACGGCGTCCTCTCACACAGACAAAGAGTAATGGCGTACTCTCTGCTACAATACAAAATAGACTACCGAGTCCACCCACACTCCAACACATAAACACAACCTCACCGAATTTTACACAAACACACACGATATTCCAATACCGTACAAACAAACCTTACCATTAAACACTATATTTTACAAAAAACGGGCTTCCAAGTCCGGCTCTCACAATCCACCCATCAAAGATTTATGAAAAGTTTGCATCTATTCCAACAAGATTACCGTTACACAGATTCTTTTGACTATAACTTATCTGAGATTTACAGTTTATTTTAAACACACCAATCGACTAGAGAGAGATTTCTGCAGAAAATCTACCTTCTTTGTTAGATTGAAGTTCGCAAAATACTGTAAATTAAGTTACATTTATCTCCGTCGCTTGCTCGCCATTTACTGTCGTGTATTCTTATTGATTATGAATCAAAGAACAGTTAGTTTAAGATAATTTAATTAGTTACAGGCAGGTTTATACATTACATCTGTTCCCCGTGGATCCTGGGCTGCAAGAGAGCGCTTGTCGTGTCTCTCTCCCCGTTCCCCTCCAGAGGGGAGGGGCCAGCGTGCATGTGTGTCCCTGCCCACCCCCCAAAGGTCCCTGCTGGTCATCTGTGTCCCTGCATGCCCTGGCATGTGTGTGTGTCTAAAACATACCACATATTCATACATAGATCATACATACTACAGAAATATACTACACTACCTTAGTTAGCTAGCACCTGGTGGTAACGTTAGCCACCGTAGCTAGCCAGCACCTGGTGGTAACGTTAGCTACCGTAGCTAGCTAGCACCTGGTGGTAACGTTAGTGTAAGAGTCTCTAGGCACAGAGGGAGGTCGACACAAAGGAACAGCTGTACAAACGTGTTTGTTAATGTACAGCACGGCTCAGCAGGGCTAACACACACACATTGCACCGTCACTGACGGGCTAACACACACACACTGCACCGTCACTGACGGGCTAACACACACACACTGCACCGTCACTGACGGGCTAACACACACACACTGCACCGTCACTGACGGGCTAACACACACACACACTGCACCGTCACTGACGGGCTAACACACACACACACTGCACCGTCACTGACGGGCTGAGCGAGACGTTCAAAATAATCAGGAATAAAGTGCAGCGCGCGGCCGTCACTGCCGCTCAAACTTTCCATACAGTGTGTGTGTGTTGTGGTCGCTCGTATCTGTGGACTGTTTAGCTCTAGCCACCCGCACAGCTCCAGTGAGAAGACAGCAAAGGCTTTTGAATGCCGTGTGTACGTGTTATATAGGCGGAGGGTCCCGTCCCTCGTGACACAAGCGTCGCCTGGGCCAGCCAATGGGCTGGCGCAGTGTAATTCAGTTTCTGATGAGGACACGCAGGAGGCGTTCCCCAAACCAGTTGGTTACTGAGTAGTGAGTAACAGACTCAGTGAGTACTGTTTTTGTTTCTTGAATAAAGGCTGGCAGTCTTTAATAGCCAAATGTTGTGGACTATACTGGGGAAGTATTTGTTATTATTCAGGAGTAAAACAATAAATACAAATATCGGATTGATATCGGTATCGCAGATACCTGAAGCCCAGGTATCGGTAGTGAAAAAATGGGATCGGGACATCCCTACCTAATTTCATCCAATACAGGCCTTTCAATAACTTATTGATAATCACAACCTAGAGAAACAAGATTTCTACAGGTATTTACAACTGAGGCATTACTACTTCTATAAGAATATAAAGAATAATGAGGTTTCTGAAATGAGTCTCGTCAACATTTTTATTGATGCGTATAAGGGCAACACCCACAAGAAACTGGTGTCAAGAATTATACAGAAGAGTATACAGTCCACCAAGAATCACTCCACCTTATATGTTAGGGATAAGTGGGAGAAGGAAGCAAACATAGTCCTAACTGAGGAAGAATGGTTGAACATATGTAAAATACAATCCACCACCTCTAGCTCTGGACAATGGAGAGGATTTTCATGGAAGAACATTATTAGGTTTTTTATTACCCCACGAAGAAAATACTTACAGAATGGTACACCGGGAACTGGGAATTGCTGGAGAGAGTGCAACAATTCAATGGCTCATTTCTATCACATTTTTGGGGAATGCAGGGGTGCTGGCCCAAAAAGGTGACAAAATTATTTTCACTGAAAACGACGGAAATTATCATTGCGCGGCGCCCAGGCACCTTCCTATGATGCATGCTATAATTTTTCTATACAAGCTCTGTTCAAGGGACACATATAAAGCCTGTCAGTGTTATTCAGACCTATGAAGCAGCGGTAACAATAATGAAAACGCATCTATTAGAATTAGAAGAAAGATGTATTTATTTTGTAAATATATTTTGTTTGTTTTTGTTTTTTTGGTTTGTCACTTAAAACATTTATTCCCACATACATGAAACCACACATCAATCCCCAAAAAGAAAAGTCGCTTTGGATAAAGGCATCTGTTAAATGCCCAAAAATGTAAATGTATCATGAGACTTGTTAACCAAGGGCAGTGTGGTGAGTGGGAATGTAACGATGGACTATGTGCTGAGAGAACATTCCACAACAAACAGTATCAAAACTAAACTTCAAAATGGGAATTTCTTAACAAGGTTCCCATACGTAGGGACGTCTACAGCTCCATGTGGGCTTTTATTTCATTAATGCGTGACGCCTTCTTGTCGGTGGGGTTCTTGGAGCCGAAAGCCTTGTCCACCAGATCCTGCTTCTGCCTCTGAATCTTCACCATGTTCTCCTCCACAGAGTCCTTCACGATGAACTTGGTGATGAAGGCTTCTCTCTTCTGGCCCAGGCGGTGACAGCGATCCACACACTGGTCCTCTGCTGCAGGGTTCCACGCTGGATCCATGAGGAAAACACGGGAGGCGGCTGTCAGGTTGAGTCCCACCCCGCCAGCTTTGAGTGACAGCAGCATGATCGTGGGGCCGTCAGGAGCGGGGCTCTGGAACTCCTGGATGACCTGGGGCCGCCTCTTCTTTTTTTTTCTTCTTTTTTTTTTTTTCAAAGATTCAAACATTTTTACAATATAATTGAACACATTTTTTCTTGTTTCCCCGCCCCCTTGTATCCCCCCCCCCCACCCACCATTGTGCGGCAACGCCCAACGACAACACAACAAAAATATAATAATAATAAGACAAAACACACATGCCTACATACACACACACACACACACACACACAATAATACATTCATTAGGGATGCGCTATGATATTAACAGCAATTCACATCACCGTGCATCCCTACAAGAAACACTGTCCATCAAACAATAGTACCTGAAGCTGCCCTTCTTGCCATAAAATCTATATGTGGTTGCCATATTTTTACAAAGTCCTGACTCTTATGTCTTATATTATAGTATATTTTATCTAATGGAATGTAGCTAGAGATTTCATTTAACCAATGTGATATTGTAGGAGAGTAATCGGATTTCCAATGGATTGCAATACACTTCTTTGCAGCAATCAAAGCAAGATCAATATATATTTTTGGAAATTCATTCCAAGGATCCATATTGATTGTGCCTAAAAGACACAAGCGAGATGATTTTGCAATGTGAATATTTAAACATAATGCTATCGTGTCAATTACAAAGTTCCAAAATGTTAACAACAAATTACATGACCAAAACATATGGTAAAAGTCCCCTTTCTGTTTTTTGCAGCGCCAGCACAAAAAGGACATTTCATTATTCATTTTATAAAGTTTTGCAGGTGTATAATAAGTTCTATGCAAAATTTTAAAAAGAAGGAGTTTGTGCCTCATATTGTAAGAACATTTATGAACTTTAAGACAAAAGAAAGACCAGTCATCTTTACTTATATCCATGTCTAAATCCTTTTCCCATTTACACCTCGTAGCATCTGTACTTGTAGACAAGCATTCAAGCAGAGATAAATAAACTTGAGAAATACATTTAGAACTTTGAACCTCCTTATTGATAAGGCCTTCTATTTTGGAGGGCTTGGGTTCTTCAAGAGTGCCTTGAGTTGTCTGTATCATATGGCAGATTTGAAAAAATCGAAATAAATGTGTGGAAGATAAATTATATTTTGACTTTAACTGAAGGAAAGAAACAAATGTACCACTGTCGTAAAGATGTGTTATTTCCCTTATCCCCTTGTCGTACCAAGACTTGAAGGTGTCATCATTAAAACAAGATGTAAAATTGGGGTTTCTCCAGATAGGAGTATAGGGCGAAAGGTGTTCCTTGTGACCATACGTTTATGGGAGTTCTTCCATATTAGTAAACTGTTAATAATAATAGGATTATTTGTGATTTTTTTAACCTGTTGTAAACCAATATAAGGCAGGTATCTCAGTTCATATGGAAGAATGTCATAAGATTCCAGTCTTGACCATGCGCTAGATGAGCTAGAGAACCACTGCCTAATCTGGGTAAGTTGGGCAGCCAGAAAGTAAATGTTAAGGTTCGGTAGGTTTAAGCCACCATCATTATATGGAAGTTGTAAAACTTGTTGGCTAATCCTTGGTGACTTACTCTCCCAAATGAAAGAGGAGAAGATGATCTGTAAATATATTTTGAACATTTATTTTTGAACAAATAAAACCAATTCTGATGAAGTCCATCCCACCAAGCACATCACTTGTGCTTTTTTGCCTTCTTTGCCTGTACCAGCACTTCCAGTGCTTTTTTTTCTTTTTTGAGCAGCCATGTGCCTCACTGTGGCTTGCCTGTCATCCTCCACTGCAGTCTTCCTGCTTTGTGCAGCACTGGTTGTTGGCTGGCAACCAAACTCTTCCTGCCTCCCTTTTGTCTTCAACAGGGCCTGTTGTCTGCGAGCCTTGTCTTTTGAGCCTGCAGTGTGGATATTCCTGCATAGGACCTTGTCTACCTTTGAGAACTTGACATCCTCTCTCCTGAACATCTGTATTGCTGTCTGACCCCTGGACCTGAGGGCATACTTGGTTGTCTGGATTGGTTGTCCCTAAAGGTGTCCATGCTCATTCTGGTGCTTTTGCAGTCAATAATATCTCCCATGGCACTGAACGATGACTCCACCATTGGTCCTTGGAAAATGGAGAGCGCTGCTCGAACCACATGGTTGAGGCCTGGGTACCTTCCAGTGTCAATGACATTTGCCCACCAGTTAACCATGTTGTCCCCATCAGTGTACAGGGGAAGGGTGGAATTTGTGCTGAATTTGACAACTTTCAGTGGCACGTCAAATTGGGGTGTGGCACCAAGTGGCTCATCATCCCTGCCAGCCACTTCAGGAGGATGCCCGTCTCTGAGTGTCCCCTCACCAATGGGTCCAAGGCAGACAGTGACTGCAGGGTCCTGCTGTCCAGTGGCAGCTTTTTCTGCATATAGGCTGCTGTCGACATGTATGCAGTCTTCACTGTTTCGAGAAACTGCAGCACACTCTGTAAAACATTAAAACGATTGCAATTAAATCATTTTACCTGGAGAAATGTATAAATGTTTGATTTGCCGTTTTTAATACATTTACTAACCTGATTACGTGGATTTCCTGCCTTCAGTTTGTCCGCCACCTGTCCGACATACAGCTCACAGAGAGGCAGCATTTTGTCGTTGAAATCCAACTCCATGATATTCTTTGGGGTGGTATGCAGATTCTCAGCCTTGATAAAGCACCCCATGAAGGTTTTCACAACTTCAAGCTGCTTGTCATGCAGCTTGTGGACAAGGGTTTGGCTGCCCTGTGAATAATGGCATTATTATAAAATGCTACAACAATTCTATTACCATACACAGACATGCAGTTGAGGGTCTGTTTATATCACAATCTAACTGATGAGAGCATACAAGGATAGGCCTATTTAGTTTATCTATCAGAGATTGATAATTCACTAATTCATTAGTGTGAAAACACACACCTGGAACACCGTAACATACTCCTTCATGATCTGAAGGACGCCGAGGTAAATGCTCAGCTGGAGGTCTGTGTTGCGACTCTCAAACCAGAGCTTCTTCCACACCCTTTCTTTCCTGTCCTTCCCAACTTGCGTCATTCCTGGAAGAGAGAGATTAAATACAATATGTATTTTGGGCTACATACAGTATACAAGAGGATTAATCACATAAGATTGTTGGCGGCTGAGGCTCCCCTTTACAATATTAGATTAATTTAAATAATTTTTGGGGGGGTCCTGGTGGAAAAATTGTATCCTGGCCTTTGCCCGCTCACCAACACTGTGGTCCTTGTATATCTCCACTATATCACTGTGGATCTTGTATATCTCCAATTTTGCCGGCATTGTGGATGTGGTGGCAGGAATCTCCATCAACATCTAGGAGGTTCTGACAGTACTTGGACCTTATCCTGGTCTCCAGCCCGGACTTACTCCCTCGCATGACGTTGCAGGAGTCCATCATCATGCTAACCATGTTAGTAAATGGAATTGTGTGTTCCTTGAAAAAGGTCACTAGGGCCTTTTCCAGATGTTCAGCAGTGCCCTTTAGTACTTCAATGGAGCCAAGGTGCTCGACGACCACATGCTTCAGCTCCTGATTAAAGTAACCAACAAGGATTGACAGCACCTTCTTATTGGAGCTTGATGTGCTCTTATCCAGGTTGATGGAGAAAGGGCTTGACTGAATGCTCTCAAACGTCCTCTCTGAGAAGGTGTACATTGATTGCAGCTTGGCAAGAGCTTGTAGTAGATCTCAAACTTCTCCCGCGGGTCCTGGGGCGCATGCCCAAAGACGAACCAGTGCAGCTTGGCACTGATGCTCCACGCCTCTGAGTGTAGCTTGTCAAACACCACGGGCGTCTTGATGGTCAGTGACAGCTGATACATGGGCATCTTGATGGTCAGTGACAGCTGATACATGGGCATCTTGATGGTCAGTGACAGCTGATACATGGTCATCTTGATGGTCAGTGACAGCTGATACATGGGCATCTTGGTGCTGCGGCCACAGTCGGGGATGAGCCGGTGCTTGGGGTGCAGCTTGCCAGGCCCCACCCGGGAGTCAAAGTCCAGCAGGGCCTTGTTGAGCTGTGCCACCTTTCGTCCTCCTGGGCGAGGGAGAACAGGTCCACCTGGTCGCCTTTGGACTCCAGCATGGCCTCCAGCTCTTCCTTGCCTTTACAGATCATAATAAATAAATAAAAAAGCGTCTGCTGAATGTCAGAAATGTAAATATAAATCTCAGATCAAATCTGAATTGGGTATCAGAGTATTCTAATGGGCATCAGGGGCCTCATTTATAAAGCTTGCAAAAAAACAAGCAAAAAACAAAACGTGTGATGCATGATAAATCTACAACCCAAATCTGATGTTTTACATGAAGACCAATTTAATAAGTAATATGTCCTGAGCATCATGTCCTCTCAGTATTTATTCTATCTATCTCTGATGGCTAAAATGTTTTTTTTCCAAATCCAAAAGTGCTATTATCAAGAGGATGTACTGTTGAAGGAGACCTGGGAGGAAGGTAGGAGATGGCTGATCATGCAGACAGTCGGCAGCTGAGGGCAGTGGTCATGTTCAGCCACATACGCAGAGAGTGACCGTTTCTACGCGATGAGGCTTTCAATCATGTAGTGGTGTGTGTTCTAGTGGTGGAATGTTCAAAACTCCACACTTGGCAGTTGGGAATTTCATGTAGTGGTGTGTGTTCTAGTGGTGGAATGTTCAAAACTCCACACTTGGCAGTTGGGAATTTCCATTTCAAACCCATTTTCGACAACTTTTAAGGTACACAAAACATACAGATGTACATCTGGTTCCCAGGATTACTACGGTGTGACTTTCTAAGCTGTGACATTTATACGTTTTGAGACAGAGCTGGCTGAAGCTAATATCTATATTAACTTTTTTTTTGTGTGTGTGCAGTAACTCTACCCAATAGCAATACATTGATTGTCTAGCCACAGATCCATCACTGACAGACAAACGCTAGCAGTTGCAGCCACAAAAGCTCACTACCGTTATTTACATATTATACAACAGTTAGTTCCGACCAAGTAATTTGATTGGAGGAGAGGCATTCCATGAGTTACGATACAGTATAACAGCACTGGGACTTTTAACTATATGTATCACTCCGCCGCACAGGTGTTCTACTAAATGACCGTTAATTAGACTACATTGTTTGTTTTCAGGTTACTAGGCAACAGTCCATTTGAAGTTCAGTTGCGGAACTATTTTTTGTTTATTTTTATGATAAAATAAACAAACAAATCATAATCTGTTGTCGCTTATTACTGTTAACTAATAAATCGCGCTGTAGAACTGTTGTATAAAAGCAATATCACACTCGAGGTCGTGCTGTTATACTGAATATCACGGCTGTGATTGTCGTGCTGATATTCAGTATAACACACTCCCTCTCGTGTGATATTGCTTAATGATCAATGCTCTCGAAAAGAGAAAGGTTGAAAATCAACAAGCCAGAGTTGGTAGTTGGCTGACTGGCTACCCAGCTAGCTACCCAGCAAGACGGCTGCTTACTAGTGTGGTAGAAGCTAACACGTTAGCTAGCAAACCCTGAAAAAGCTGGCTAGCCAGACTATCATTTATTGGGTTAATGAAAGGGTAGTGTCAACGACTTTGGTATACTACTATATAATATATACTAGTATGAACTACTAGTTCATATGATCTTACCGTTGTCCTCAAGCTGCGTGTTCGTCGTCAGGTGAGCTGTTTTGTTATGGTTACGTGTGAGGCTCGCGGCTCCTTTTTAAACGGAGTACCCTGTCATTCCATTGGTCAATGCTCAACTCGTGGGTGAGTATTATTATTATTATTATTATTATTATTATTATATTATTATTATTATTATTATTATTATTATTATTATTATTAGGTCTGCAATTGCAGTACTTAATTTCTGTGTGAGTACTGCCATTAATCCTGCTGAGAGTAATATAATGCTTTGGGGTTATACCTGGTCACACCACTGGTGTGTGATTATGAATGAATGAATGAATGGTCTTTATTGTCATTGCTATAGTACAGGTACCAAACAACGAAATTTGGGAGGGGTGGCTCCCCTGGTGCTAGGAAAGAAAAAAAAAGAACTAAAAAAAACAAGAAGGGAAAGGAGCTGGTTTACATAAATAAAGGCTATGTACACTATCCACTATACTATACTGTACAGATAAGACGACTAGGGTTGTCATATTGCACATAGTGTTATTGCACATTCATTTAAAGTGTCGCAGTTTGCAGGCTTGAAATGTACACATTTGTGCCTCAGCACTACACCTGATTTTTTCAATCCAGCAGCTGCCATCAATCTGTCCAGACTGTCCAGGGCCCAGAACCTAGGTCTTTGCTGTGTTCAGGGCCTGGATGGCCCTGGGGTAGAAGCTGAGCTTCAGTCTGTTTGTCCTTGCGAACATGGTCCTGAACCGCCTGTTCGAGGGCAGCCGAGCAAAGTGTTCGTACCCAGGGTGGGATGGGTCTCTGGAGATCTTGGAGGCCTTCCTGAGGCAGCGTGTGTTGTACAGCTCTTCCAGAGAGGGGAGGGGGGCGCCGGTGATCTTCTGGGCCGATCTCACGACTCTCTGTAGCGCATTCCTCTCTGCGGCTGTGCAGCTGGAGAACCACACGCAGATGCAGTAGGTGAGGATGCTCTCCACTGCGCAGCGGTAGAAGGTCACCAGCATCTCCTGTCCGATGTGGTCTTTCCTGAGGACTCTCAGGAAGTAGAGCCGCTGTTGTGCCTTCTTGATGATGGCTGCTGTGTTGATCTTCCAGGACAGGTCATCCTGTATGTGCACCCCCAGGAATCGGAGGGTTGAGACTCTCTCCACGCTCCCTCCATCGACGAGCAGGGGCTGGACCTCAGATTTTTTCCTCCTGAAGTCCACGATGATTTCCTGGGTCTTTAACTGGTTCAGCAGCAGGTTGTTAACCTTGCTCAGCTGCTCTACCTCATCCCTGTACGCCGCCTCGTCCCCCCCCGAGATGCAGCCCACCACGGTGGTGTCGTCTGCAAACTTTACGATGGAGTTGCTGGGGTGGACGGGGGTGAAGTCGTAGGTGTAGAGGTTGTAGAGGATGGGGCTTAGCACGCAGCCCTGGGGGGACCCAGTGCTGAGTCTGAGGGCTGTGGAGGTGTGGGAGCCCACCCGCACCCTCTGGGGGCGGTCAGACAGGAAGTCCTTGATCCATGCACATATAGAGTGTGATAGTCCCAGGTCTAGTAGTTTGGTCACTAGCCTGTCTGGAAGGATGGTGTTGAAGGCAGAGCTGAAGTCCACAAAGAGCAGTCTCGCGTAGCTGTTTCCCCTCTCCAGGTGGGATAGAGTGGAGTGGAGAGTCGTCGCGATGGCGTCCTCTGTGGACCTGTGGGCTCTGTAGGCGAACTGGTATGGATCCAGGTTGGGCGGGAGGCGTGTGACTATGTGGGCCCGGACTAGTTTCTCGAAGCACTTCATGATGATTGGTGTGAGTGCCACCGGGCGGTAGTCGTTTAGGCAGCTCACCGTGCTTTTCTTCGGGACTGGGATGATAGTTGAGGTTTTCAGGCAGGGTGGGATGGCGGCCTGGGACAGGGACTGGTTGAAGATGTTGGTGAAAACCCCGGCCAGCTGGTCGGCGCAGTCCCTCAGCACCCGTCCCAGGACGCCATCCGGCCCTGAGGCTTTCCTGGGGTCCACCGCCTTCAGCACGCGTCTCCCTTCATGCTCTGTGAGGGTGAGGCTGCTGAGAGCTGGAGAGAGTGGTGTTTGTGTTGTGGTTACCTCCATTCGCCCCTCGTCGAACCGGGCGTAGAAGGAGTTCAGCTTTTCCGCCAGCAGGGGGTCGTCCTCCGCGGCTGTGAGCCTGTTGGCTCTGAAGTTTGTCATGTGCTGAACCCCCTGCCACACCCACCTGGAGTCGTTGCTCAGGAAGCATTCCTCAATCTTCTCTCTGTGGTCTGCCTTGGCCTCCCGGATGCCACGCTTTAGGTTAGCCCTGGTGGTGCTGTACAGCAGTGTGTCCTTCGCTGAGAAGGCGTTGTCCCTCTCATTGAGCAGTTTTTGGACCTTCCCAGTCATCCATGGCTTCGTGTTGGGGTAGACCCGGACCCGTTTGTCCACGGTGGCTGAGTTGGTGCAGTTCACTATGTGGTTCAGAACCGACGACGTGAACTGTTCCAGGTCCTCATGCTCATATTCCTGCCATGAGGTGTCATTCAGGCAGATCTGCAGTGGAGCGGACCCTGCTGGCCAGGTTCTGACAGTCTTAGTGGTGATGGGAGCACTTTTCCTCATGGGAGTGTAGGCTGGGATCAGGAGGATTGACACATGGTCAGACATGCCTAGATGAGCTAGCGGTCTAGCCTTGTAAGCAAGCTTGATGTTGGTGTATACCTTATCCAGTGTTTTTTCTCCTCTTGTTGCACATTTAACATGCTGATAGAACTTCGGTAGTACTACCTTCAGGTCAAAAAGAAAATGTCAACATTTATTTTTAAAATTTCAATTTCAATTTCAATGTTTAAATTGTCAACATTTTAAAAATAACACCACACAGGCATTAATAAACACCTAATGGATCAGATTATGTAAAAACCTCAATTTTGACCAAAAATGGAGATAGAACCTTATAATTCTAACGTCACAAAGTGTTACCATGCTGACCATAAGATCCATCCTGAAGTAAATAAGTGTTATTCAAACTTTTTTCAGTAAATCATCCACTGATGTCCAAACATGCAGCACATACTGTGCTGTACTGTAGCAGTATGCAGTGTTTTTATTAAGCACAATGGAACTGATGACAGAGACTAGACTGTGATTGTGATCAATTCTAAAAGTAGTCAATCATTGTTGAGGGTATTGTTTGATAAACGATAAGATGTGTAGGGTTCATTACTGCCATAAGAGTTTAAAGCGTTTACAAATGTGTTTCTCCTTTGCAGCCATGACTCAAACCAGCTTAACTACACAGAGGACACGCAGGATCAGGCGTGTTTAGATCATCTGCACAGAAGAGCTGTACAACACACGCTGCCTCAGGAAGGCCTCCAAGATCTCCAGAGACCCATCCCACCCTGGGAACGAACACTTTGTTCGGCTGCCCTCGGGCAGGCGGTTCAGGACCATGTCCGCAAGGACAAATAGACTGAAGCTCAGCTTCTACCCCAGGGCCATTCAGGCCCTGAACACAGCAAAGACCTAGGTTCATAGGCCCTGGACAATCTAGAAATTTTGATGGCAGCTACTAGATTGTAATCAAGTGCAATACTGAAACACAACTGTGAACATTTCAAACCTGCAAACTGCGACACTTTAAATGAATGTGCAATAACACTATGTGCAATATGACAACCCTCGGGTACATAAGGTTCAGAGATAGGAAATGTTAGAATAGGTATAGCATAGCATAGAGTACAGCACAGTGTTTTATTTGTATAGTATAGTATAGTGGATAGTGTACATAGCCTTTATTTATGTAAACCAGCTCTTTTCCCTTCTTGTTTTTAGTATTTTTTTCCTAGCACCAGGGGAGCCCCCCCTCCCAAATGTCGTTGTATGGTACCTGTACTATATCAATGACAATAAAGACCATTCATTCATTCATTGAGTAAGACCTGGGAACACCACCACTAGTGTGTCCTTGAGTAAGGCCTCAAAGTAAGGGGCCCCCCCTTTTTCCAGGTTAGAGCAATAGCCTCTCCAAATCTCTGTGCATCCCTGCCCCTAGCCTAGACTAATGTGGTGGTCATATGAAGCACAGTCACACTGCATGACTACTTCCTGTGTTTAACTCACCAACTGCCAAAGCGTTCCGGAACTCTCACCACATAGACTGTGTCCAGTGTTTTATGTGGTATCTACCTAGCAACAACACTTTGATTGGCTACAAAATGAAGCGTCATCATTTATGCATTTTCAGTGAGTAAAGTCACCCTTGGCAGTCTAGGATGTTGACAATGTGGGCGACTTTATTCACCTTCGGTGATAAATGAATTAATCACTCATTCACAGGTGTCAGGTAACAGGGACTTTATTCATCAGGTGTTGATGTTTGATATGCAGTGATGATAAAACCACCACAGAAACAGACCATTAGACAAACTTATAATATCATGTACAGAAGATGTGTATCATATTACAATCACAGTCACCCTTATTAAACAGTTTTGAAGCATATCTGATTCCCTTTGCAAGCCATTAAACCAATAACATTATTATCAAACATACATTCTGTTAAATGTAATTACGTCACACACATGCATGAGGGACAACTTGTGTTTTTGCTTTAATAAGACAGACAGCCAAGTCTGCTACCTCACCATCACCATTCTAAAGCTCTGGGACCTGTACTAGACTGATTATTAATGTGATCAATGGATTTTGATAAATTAAAGTGAATTTAATTGTCTGAACATCCTCAATTTCACTCTGTACACACCCAGTATTCATTACACTCAAAATCCCCAAAATGTAATTATACATTACAATAATAACTAGCTAATAATGAAATACAGTATTCTGAGAGCATCTGGTTTATAATAATTTTAACATCCTGAGAAGTCAAACAATGTCATTTATATAGAGTCATATCTTCTTATGAGGCTGGAGAAGCTGGGCTATATTTTACTTTGCTGCTGCATATTCACCATCTCTAGCAGATACACTGATAGCAAAAACTATATAACACACGATAACCAGTTCAGAAATGACTCTGTTTGGTAAATTATACCATAATCTTAGAAGATAATTCTGCGATTGACAGGATAGATGATCAGAGGGGCAGAGTTGTTACCAATAACATTCAGGTCAGGGGCCTCATTTATAAAAAAGTACTTGAACGTCATCTTTGACTTTCACGTAGGCTAAGCACATTTTTCTAAACGGACGTAAGCATTATTTATAAAACGGGCTGAGATGGTTTAAAGTTGCGTATGTGCTTCCTTCTATAAATACCAACGCAGGTAAAATGAACGCAGGTGAATGAGGTTTGTATTAACGCCTGTGATAGCGACTCAATTATAGCGGCTGAATTAAGACAAGTGCTATAATATAGGGTAGGCGTTCGTCTGGAAGTGGGAGAGGGCAGCGAAGGGTGGCTTAGTTAGTATTCGGCCCTTTTCTTTGATCTCGATTCCCTTTGATCTTTTTATGAGGGGGGGTCATAAAACATAAGATCTTTTACAGAAGGGGGGGTTTATTTCCCCCCCGCGTTGTGGTTTTATTAACCCCCGCCATTTGTTCAGAACACCCCCCAAACGGAGGGGTGGGCCAAAACGAAAGTTGACGCAGGTGTTTAGGAAGGGGGTGGCCCCAAATGACTGGCAAGGGTTGAAATGTAGCTGTCTAGCTGTGTTTAAATAACGAATATTGTTGTTAGAAAGAGACTTAGGGTTAGAAATGAAATTAGAGGAAAATGTGACGAGTGGGAGCGACATTCGGATATAATACGGACATTCGCATATAATACGCACATTATCATGTCCTTTCGGTCTTTCATGTGGACAGTGGATGTCATACAGTCTCCCCCCAAAAAAACTGCTCCTAAACAAACAAAACGTGTACATCTATGTATATCTATCTGATATACATCTTGATCTTTTGTACGCACACTCTTAAGAGAGTGAACGGGGGTTTCGTATCAGCAGTCAGATATGCGTTCAGACAGCCTCTGTTGATAGACAGACACATCGAGTTGCTTTTCCTGCCTCTCTGCTACTCCCACCCCTCTCTCTGAAGCGTCATTCTGACAGCAAGAGACAACAGGCTAGGGTAGACTACTGTTGGGTAATCTTGGTTACCAGAATGGTCCTAGAGTTTGCGTCGACATCGACTGCTCAAAATGGGGAACGTGTACAATCCTGTCAAACTTTGCCAAAAGGACATCCCCGCAAAAACACATCTAGAATGACAGGTTTGATCAACCTGAATGTGATACCTTCCAACCAGATGCATCCCAAAATACACTACATCCCAAAATTGCCATTGTAAATTACAGATAGACCTGTTAGAACATCAGTTGTCTTTTAGCGGACCTCTTGGACACCCCTAAACACTGGGGTTTAACTAGTAGTTATACCAATAGTAGTGACCAATAGTAGTGACTACCCCATCCCTGGCATATTACTTTTTCAGCTATCGCCAACATTCACAATGTTATCAACATGTTTATAGAAATAGACTGTCAATTGTAGTAATGGCAACAATTGTAATAATTATAATTACAAGAGAACCACAATGAATGAATCAAATGAATCAAAGTAATCGCGTTATTTCCAGATTGTAAGCTTTCAAATGATGTGTCATACATAGACATCGGGAAAAATGTAAGACAACATGAGTATTTGAAACTTGTTAACCCTGAAAACTAAATCCTGACGCACGGCTTACAAGATTTGTAGATGTTGCTTGACAGAAGAGACGCACCGGTAAGCTGGTAAAATTCATCATCCGTCTTTTTGAGAACGCACTAACGGTACCCAAATGCTTGGACGCACAGCCGAGTCCTGGCGAACGGGTGAACTTATAATACAGGGCAGAAAATACCCTTGTTGGTGATCGGCCCCTGTGAGTAGGCTACTCGGAATTCACTATTCTAGCCTATTTGTTCGGTTGGATATCAGCACGGTTGTCAACCGATTGTCAAGTCAAAAGGTAAACAGAACTGTATCATTTTACGCACGAAAATAAATCCTTAGCCTACCTCACTCAATGAGCTGACCCAGCTCCCCCAGGTGTCTCAGGAGACACTTTTCAGGAACCCGCTGCCTAATACCATCAATCATACTATCATATACCACATAAATTATTAGATTGGTGGTATTTTATGCTGTATATGATAGTGTGTTACAAGGGGGGTCAGCGAAGAGGACTCCCCATCGCCCCTACTGGTCGAAGAGCGACAGTGCTCCAGCCCTGGACTAATTATCGAATGATTGTTGTCACCTGTGTGTGTTTGTCAGTGTATATAGGTGTGTCCCATTTCCTTGTTACTTTGTCAGTCGATCACTTGTGTTACACCGTATGGAATGCTTCAGAACCCTGTGTATGTATTACCACTTCACGTATCCGTTACCCGGAACGTAATTTGAACTTTGACTTTGTTTGCTGGTTTGCAACTGTAGTATATTTTTACACATTAATAGCCTTCTTATATTCACGTATATTTTACACATATATTCACGTATATTTTACACATATTACACGTATATTTTTATTACTTCAAATACACTTTATTAAATACTTTTATTATTTCATTTACAAACGATCTCAATTGTCGCACATGCGCTGACACACACACACGAGTTGTCGCACATGCGCTGACACACACACACGAATTGTCGCACATGCGCAGTCACACACACACGCACATGCCGCTATAAAACCCTGTGCTCAGGGAGGAGCGGATTCTGTCTCTTGACTACCTCGATTCACGTTGTGACTGTTTAGTGTGCCTGTAATCTGAAGACCCAACCTTTTTTGAATAAATACTTTTAAAACTTTGGCCAGGAGTTTTCACCTCTTCTTTTATCACTGAAACAGAGAAATATTCGACATAAGTGGCGACCACGAAGGGACCCTTCCATAGCTCTGGATGATCGGTCGTTTTGCAACTCATCAGGGGAACAAAGGGTAAGTACAAGGCGAAGCTGTGCAAAATAGACTGTGTAAATCGAATGAGCTATATTTAAACCGAATCTTGAATTATATAACTGGGTAGAGGTTAGTCAGAGAGAGCCGGGTTGTAAAACCTGTATTGAGAAAAGTGTTTTAATTGTACGATTTTTATCGTGTGTGTGGGAATTGTGGTATAGCAGAGAAGAAGCTGCTGTAGTCTTGTTTTGAGAACAAGGTATTAGCACAAGCTAGGGGGAGACGTTTTTCTAGCGGGCTAATAACTGTGGTTTGTATCAGGCAATAGTCTGGTGGAGTGTAAAAGCTTGGTTAATGTGGGAAGTAGAGTGAGTGTTTGTCAGGAGAGCTCTATTCAAATGGTATGGAATTGGAATTCCTAGTTTGAAAGAGCAGAGTCCGTGCTAGTGAGCAGAAAATAGCGCTATTTTAGAGATATGCATTGTTAAATTACTTGGGAGCACGGAGGAAAAACGTGGCTAGTTGAAAAGGGCGCCATATTTTTTCTTTGTCTGAAACGCATGTCAGACCTGCGAACAAGGCCGCTAGTTGGAAAAGGGCGCCATATTTTTTCTTTGTGTGAATGCATGTCTGAATTGGCGCCAATTTTTTCCTTTGTGTGAATGGATGCAGACTCAGTAGACACACAGGGCCTAGTAGAAAGCATATGCCATTTTAGAAGTATTTGAATAAGATTATCTTGGCAAATAATACGTTGAACTGCATTGAAAGATATTCTTGAAAATTGCTGTGTCGTGGAGAATAATAATTATTGTGGAAAAGCAGTGTTGTGAAGATTAATCTTACAGTCTTGGCTTCTTTCCCCCTGACATCCATTTTTTTTCAAATACACACGCGCGGGTTTTGATAAATTTCAGTACTCATCTCTTAAAAGATAACGATAAAACCATACACATAGACTGGGATTGATAAAAATAGAGATATAGTGAATTGATCTCGGGGTATTTCAAATAAGTTTAAAGGTACGGTTACTCGGAAAACGGGAGGGAAAACAGGGGCCAGCACATTTTAAACACAGAGAGAGCATGCGGAGCCAATAGGCCCGCTTTATAGAATATTGGTGAAAGAATCTAAAAGGTTAATGCATATATTGATGTTGTGAATGACTTTTCAGTATCACATTGATTTAACTAATTACTTATCAGTTGAATTAATTATTCAGATCATTCATTTTCTGTTTCCCAAAACAATTGATTGATTCCATAAGTTTTAAATCAATGTATATGATGATATAGTGAATAATTCTAACTAATCATTCATTCCTTTCACTTAACAATTGATTTAGGTATAGATTGTAAAAGTAAAAAAGATAGATTGAGAGTTTTAGGTAAGATATAGTCATTCTGTAAGACATCTTCGGTGTGGCGGCCTCTACTGGTCGAAACAAGATAGGACGTTTTTAATTATTTACTGCCCTCTGGTGGATGAAACAAGATAGGACGTTTTTAATTGTGTACTGCCCTCTAGTGGATGAAACAATATAAGACATTTTTAATTGTTTGCTGCTCTCCAGTGGACGGAATACGATAAGACACTTTGGAACACTGGTCCTCCATCAGTGCATCCGCCTGAGGTCGACGACATAGTCTTTTACAATGATAAATGGATGGTTACTTCAATTAATTTAAGTAATTACAAATTGATTTAATTAATTATTCAGATTATTTCATTTTCAGTTTTCACAAAACTTTGATCAATTGGTTTATAGTGGTCTAGGGATGACGTTTTCTTCCACAGGATTACATCAATGAAGTGTAAATGACTAAGTCTAGTTGATTGTGCATTCCTTCCGAGTAGCAGGTCGATTTCCTTACAGATTGTAATTGATAATTGATCATTTTGTTCCTTTCAAATAACAAGTCGATTTCCTTACAGATTGTAATGAATAATTAATCATTTTATTCCTTCCCAATGACAAGTTGATTTCTTTACAGGTTGTGATTAATATTCGTGTTTTACATCTTTTTATTTGAAGTTAAGTTCTTTTTTCACAGTTCTTGATTAAAGAATAGCAGAACAGTTTCTATCTGAGGATTGATCAAGCAAGGGGTTGTGGATCAGAAAGACTTAGAGCGTGACCTGCTTTTTGTAATTTGATAATTGTGTTGAACAGCCTTTGTAGTTTAATAATTAAGTTGACCTGAACTATAATTAGTATTGATTGAGCAATTAACTGACACACCTTCATACATAATAAGGGAAAAAACATTTAGATTAAAACACATACACATAGATTACATTTAAGTCAATAATACACAATACCACTGAAACAATCCGTTGTTCCGGAGTTGTAGTGTTCTGTGTGGACAGTTGACACAGTTAAGAGTTGGACTAGCATCTGTTTAGCAGATACAGCAACAGAAGGTGGGTTGTAAGAAAAGTACACCTTATAGCATATTTTCAGCATATTAAGCAGTATAAATATTTCAGACATGGGAGCCAAACCCAGTAACATTGTGAGGGCTGTTAATACAGACAAGGGAATATTAGCAAATTCATCTCCTGTGGCTATAGTGGAAAAAATGAATCCTCTTGTTAAGGAGATTAGCGAGATATCAACGAAATGGAATATTCGTTGGGCAGACATTGAACAACCATGGCCAGCAGAGGGCACCTTTGATTTACAATTAATTGCAACATTGGAGATACTTATCAATGCACATAAGGCGCATCAAAAAGGAAAGATTAGATCAGAGAAACGCAGGTTAGAGTTAGCTATTTTAGACCTCTTCAAGGTAGAGGGGCAGAAAGTAGCATTAGCTTGGAATGAGAAAACAGCTCACATGGATCCAGAAAAAAGAGATGAATTGGCCAAAGCAATGGAAGAGAAAGTGAACATTCCATTCTCACACACAGCTCCAATCTCCAGTCCTCCTCCCTATGCCAAGAGACTGGAGGACAATTCTCAGCGGATCTACCCTCAGGTCCCTGTCCTAAGTACGAGTGGAACCTTCACTATCAAAGATAAGGATGAAAATGTACTAGAGAGGGGAAGAGCGAGAGTGACCGTGGACTTCGAACCAGAGAACAGGTCAGGTGCCAAACAGAAAAAGAAGGAGGAGCCGAGGGGAAAAGGGGACGACAGGAGGGACAAGACGGATGACGGTGAAGATGGCAGTGGAGGAGATAGCAAAGATTCCAGTGATGACAGCAATGCACAAGGAGGCTACAGTGCTCCGATAAGAAAACTACTAGCCAGGGCCGAAAAGCAGGGAGGGAAAATACGCTATAAGAAGGGAAAAGAAGAAAATAGTTCTGAAGACGAGCAGAAGTCTCTGAAGGCAGGGAAGAGAAGAGAGAGCTTAAAGCAAAAGAAGAAGAAGCTGCAGGAAGACAGGGATGAAGAGGAGGGAGAAAGGAGGGCAAGAAAACTCCGTGCGAAAATCCTAAGAAACGAAGAGGACTACAGACAACAGCTGCAGGACCTAGACGTAGAGAGAGAAACGTGTCGTCAATCTCAAGCGGCAGCATCACCTGCATCCCGGTTGAACTCCCCAAGGTCCGGAGCGACACCAAGGCGGGAAGTAAAAACGGAGCCACAAGTAAGCGATTATGAAACAGCATCGGAAGAAGAGGAAACTCAGGGGAACTTCCCAGTGCTGATTCGAGGTAACCAGATGGAATATCGTCCTTGGAATCATACGGATCTGTCAGAAGTGATCGAAAACCTCCCAGTCCTGGAAGATGGAGGCCACCCTTGGACGACGCAAGTCGACGTGAGATTGACAGGAACGCACGCTGCTATGGGCGATTTGAAAAGACTCTTAGCTACCATTACAGGATTGGACACCATGCAGGAAATATTGATGAAGGCGGGACTTCATAGATATATCGATACATCCGTTTATGATCCAGAACTCTTCGCAGCAAACAGAGGCAAGCTGTGGAAGGCAATCAGAGAAACATACCCTACTCACATTCACCCAGACAATGTCATTGTGAAGCCACTGGGGGGAGATGAAAATCCCCGGGGGTTCGTTGCCCGTGTGCACTCTCAATGGAGAAGTGTGACAGGGAAGGATGCCGAAGATAACCCGTTAGAAAAAGCCATAATCAGGGAAAAGATTCAACAAGGTCTCCCTACCCCAGTTAAGAACAAGTTAGCAGAAGTGGTGGGGCTACGACACATGAGCAAGGCTGTTTATATAGACAACATAGCACACCAAGTAGAATTATTTAGAAAGAAGATTCAGGCACAGAAGGCACAAGACGAGGACTCACTCAGAAAACTAACTCAAGTGCAATTGACAGAAGGCAAGAAAACCAGAGAGAGAGAGCAGACTATAGCCCTACAGGTCCCATCTCAGCCACAGCAACTGCAAATTGTCCCTCCCCAGTCATACCCACAGGGGCCACAAGGGGGGAATCCATACCCACAGGGGCCACCAGGGGTGCAAGTGGTTCCATACAACCAGCCTGGCCAAGGACCACCACAAGAGGGATGGACCGCAGCACCGAGGAGGGTACTAGGACCATGTTTCGTATGCGGCCAGTATGGACACTTAAAACGTACCTGCTTTAAGAAGAACCAGGGGGGCGCAGGGGGGAAACAGAAAGGAGGATATAAGCCCCCTGCTGCACCGGCTCCAGGAGTGGTGAACCCCTATGGAGGCCCAGCAGCTGCGCTATAGGGGTGCCCAGAAGATCCGAAAGGGGGGTGCCAGCTGGTGGTGACAAACAGGCCTGAAGATGAACCTACAATATGGGTGTCGGTCAACCAACGTCCATTAGAATTGATGGTGGACAGTGGAGCAGCCTACACCTGTCTGAAGCCTGAAGACGCCACGCACCTTCCTATGTCTGGGAAATATGTGAAGACAATCGGATTCGAGGGAATTAAACAGCTGATCCCTACCACTGAGCTTGTAAGCTTAGAGTACAAAGGACAGAGAGCAGATCTGTCAATACTTGTATCAGAACACACACCAATAGGGCTACTAGGGAGAGATGCACTATGCCAGTTAAATTGTACCGTGAAATGCACACCGGACGGCTGTCAGGTGACAGTGCCACAAGAGAACAGACAGTTGTTTGTTTTAGCCCCACCACCACTTAACACCTTCATCTCACGACCAGGAAGTACAGCACGCACCACAAGGGGTGTCACCAGAGGGGACTGCACCATCCCATTTAGGAGGAGTGCCTTTAGTCAGTCTGCCTGGTCAGTTAGAGGGGCACGTGAATGGAACCTGATTCCAGGGCACCTTAAAGAATTAGGCACCTTTAAATCATTTCGAAAGCACCTAAAACAGTGGATGATCAACACACACACCTGCCAACATTGAAATGTCCTGTCCTATACCTGTATGTCATGTGTACCGCCTGTCTGTGTACCGCCTAACATGTCTTACCTGTACAGTCTGTGTGCTTGTTTTTAGTCTGCTTACCGTGCGTATATGTTGCTTGCTTTTAGTCTGCTTACCGAATATGTACCCTCCTTTTAACCGCCTATGATTAATGTATGCTCTTTTAACCCTCTGCTTATATGTACCCTCCTTTTAAGCGCCTATGATTAATGTATGCTCTTTTAACCCCCTATGTTATGCCCTTAAGCTAAATGCTTGTCCTGTCTACTTTTTTGTGCCTAGGTCTACCTATATTTTATCTTTTAAATGTACTTTTTTCCTCCAGGGAGCCGTATACAACATCATGGCATAGGGACTGCGGATGAAAACTAGCTTTCGGGCTAACTCTGGCGTATTTACAATTTATTTTTGTTTTATTAATATGCACTGTCCCTTGAATAAATAAATGAATCTGAATCTGAATCTGAATGATGGACAACAACGCATCTATGGTATATTGGGTGGGAGGGCTCAGCCCAGACCTAATGGAACCAGCAAGGATGTGGGACAATTATATCCTGGCACACATGGCAGAGGCCAGAAGGCCTACTGATCCATTGCATTGTACACTCCAGTATTTTAGAGAAGTTGCAGATGCAACCCCAGATGAGTGGCTGAAGCATCAGCCAAAACAGGTACAGCTTAGTACAAGTTGTATAATCCTAGGCCCTCAGGGAGTGGCTATGAAGATAAACAGTGACGCTTATCTAGATCAGGAGCATAAGGTTGAGGGTAGCATCCCTCATGTGACACTTATGATATCTGAACACTATAAACAGAAGCATTTAGGGGCAATGATGGCAGACTCAGAAAAAGCCAGATTTGTAACGACAAAAGAAAACCCTGCTATCTGGAAGAGCATTGATGGACAGTTCACAAAACTGATGATCTCTGCTCAAGGAATAGGACATCCGCAGACTGTGAAGCTAATGAACCAGCTAATCCTTCCTGTACCAGCTGACAGAGACCTCAGAGAAGAAATGATGCAGAACGTGCCAGCCGACCTGTGGGCAAAGAACAGTACAGACATTGGATTTGTGAAATCAGCTCGTCCATTGAGAGTTGAACTCATACCGGGTGCAGAACCCCCTTGGAAAAACCAATACCCATTGAAACAGGAAGCAATTGATGGAATTGAGCCACAGATCAAAGGACTGTTAGAGGCAGGAGTCCTGAAGATAACTCAATATCCGTTAAGCAATACACCTCTTCTGCCAGTGACGAAACCTGATGGTTCATATCGTCTGGTACATGACCTACGGGCTGTGAATGAGGTAGTCGTCAGCTATCCAGCTGAAGTTCCTGATCCTCATGTGCTGTTGACTCAGATTCCATCTACAGCCAAAGTGTTTACAGTGATTGATTTATGCGGGGCTTTCTTTTCTATACCTCTTAGTGTAGAAAGTCAAGGGTTATTTGGGTTTACCTACAAAGGTCAGCATTATCAATATACCAGAATGCCACAGGGGTACAAACACAGTCCTCATGTTTTTAATCAGGTCTTAAGGGAGGACTTAGACGGGTTAGAACAGATGATAAGTAGTACTGCCATTCAGTACATGGATGACATACTCCTTTGTGCCCCAGATGAAGAAACATGTCACAGGGATTCCGTTAAACTGTTAAAGGTTTTGGCGGAGAAGGGACACAAGGTGTCTAAAAAGAAGCTACAGTATTGTCAGGAAAAGGTAACTTACTTAGGACAATCCATTACACAGGGACATCGCAGCGTCACAAATGAACATTTGGAAGCTATTCAGAAGGCTCCAAAACCACGAACGGTTAGGGAAATGATGATGTTTTTGGGCATTACTGGGTATAGTTCAGCATGGGTGGAGGATTACTCTAGACTAGTCGCTCCATTGAGGGGGATGATTAAGGAAACAGGTAGCGATAACCTCCAATCTTGCATTACTTGGACAAGGGAAGCTGATTTGGCGTTTGAGACAATTAAACACAAATTGCAAGAAGCGCCAGCTTTAGCGCTTCCAGATTATTCCAAAGAATTTGGATTGTATGTTTCTTCTTCAGCCGAGGGGAAGTATGCCTGCGCTGTTCTCACGCAACCAACAGGCATTGGACCTAGTCCACAGCCCATAGCCTATTACTCTGTCGCATATTCAGAGGTAGAAATGGGTTTCGCGCCATGTTACAGAGCAATGGCCGGGGCTTATCTTATGTACGAGAAGGCAACAGCCTTAACAATGGGGTACCCAATTACCATTCTCTGCCACCACAGTCTAAGGAACCTCTTGAATCAAGGCAAGTACACTTTGACGATGCCTAGGATTAGGGATTATTACAGGATGTTGGAAAGGGAAGATGTAACCTTACTAAGATGTAACACACTTAACCCAGCAGAGACCTTGCCAACCCCAGAAGATGGGGAACCACACGATTGTGTGAAGGAAGCTACGAGGTACTCTAAGCTTAGAGCAGATCTACTAGCTTTGCCTTTAAAGGAAGCTGACGTTGAGTATTGGACTGATGGATCTTGTTACCGGGTAGGAGAACATTTACGTGCCGGGTATGCCATAGTCCGATCCCAAAATTCGGAGTTCATTGTGGAACAAGCCGAGGCTGTTCCTCAGCCTTGTTCAGCTCAGTTGGCTGAATTGATTGCCCTCACAGAAGCATGCAATTTGGGAACCGGACAAAGAGTGACAGTATACACCGACTCTGCCTATGCCCACAATGTGTGTCATTTACATGGAGCTGTATGGAAGGGACGGGGTTTTAAGAAAACTGATGGTTCGCCTATTCAGCACCACGCTCAAATCATGAAGCTGTTACAAGCCATGATGAAACCAAGGGAATTAGCCATAGTGAAGTGTGCCGCACACAGATCTGACTCATCACATGTCACACAAGGTAACAGGGCTGCAGATGATGCAGCCAAAGCTATTACAGGAGCAGACAAAGCAGGTAAAGTTCTGCTGGTCACACATGAAGTACAGTTACAGGGCATGGTCACGCTTGAGGATTTGTTGATGTTACAGAGTGAGGCAAATGCGCTAGACAAAAACCTCTGGTTAACAAGGGGAGCTAGTCAGGATGACACAGGTCTATGGAGAAATCATGAGGGACTGGTTGTGGCACCCCCAGATTTATTAGGCGTACTGATACAGGAAGCCCATGGATTAGCACATGTGTCCAGGGGGGAGGTTAGACGCAAGATCACCAAGGAATATGGTTTTTGGGCTCCATATTTGTTGGAACAAATAGACCATGTCCTTGGTCAATGTGTGGTCTGTTTGAAGAACAATATCAGACCTGGAATACCAGTGGGAACTGGGCATATCCCTACCCCAAACGGGCCAATGAAACATTTAGTGATTGATTATGTGGACATGATTCAACCTATTGCAGGATACAGGTACATGCTAGTTGTAGTAGACAGGTTCAGCAGATGGGTAGAAGCTTGCCCCACTCGAAGAAAGGATGCTCAGTCTGTAGCAAAGTTCCTATGCAGGGAAGTCATGCCTAGGTTTGGAATTCCAGATAGGATATCGTCAGACAATGGTAAGGAATTTGTGGATAAGACGGTAAAGCTTATACTACAAAAGTTGGGAATCAAGCAGAGACTTGGGTGTATTTACTCACCTCAAAGCCAGGGGATAGTAGAGAGGATGAACGGGGTCCTTAAGAACCGTCTTTCTAAGGTCTGTAAGCATACAGGTCTTAATTGGTTGGAAGGACTCCCTCTTGCATTGATGGCCTGTCGTTCCAGTGAGATTCGAGGGCTGCACTTGACTCCCCATGAACTGGTAATGGGGAGGATAATGACAGCTCCCTGTGTACGAACCAGTGGGAAAGGGCCAAGTTTGGCTCTCCTGGAGAGTGACATGAAAGCCTATGTACAGTACATGACTAACCGGCAAAAGAGTATCTCTTCTTATGTGCTCCACAAACAGGAACGTGAAGAGGAGGTGAACGCACAGGAGAGGAAGGACGCGTTGCAACCGGGTGACAAAGTATACGTGAAGGTCTACAGACGGAAGTGGCATGAGGCTCGACGGGAAGGACCATACGAGGTCGTTCGGTGCACTGGGACTGCCCTCCAAATCAAGGGGTCCCCCACCTGGTATCACGTTCATCACTGCATCAAGGCACCCAATGAGGACGAGGAGGGAGAACCTCAGCAGGATGGTGAGGAGATCCCTGGGGACGAGGAAGTCCACAGCTTGGACATCCAGGCTGACGAAGATGTTGGTGAGTATCTGCGTCATGATGCAGATGATGCCGGGGGCCTCGTCCCAGACCCTGTCCAGCCCACTGATGAGTGGGCCAACGGAGACCGTGAAGGATCCAGTGACTGCGACACCCCTCTTGGGGGTTCTACCGAGCCTGGTGTTGCCCCTGTTGTCACCCCTTCCGACCCTGACAATGCTCCAGACGGAGATGTCAGCAACCCGGGCGGATGCCCGGACCGAGGTACCATTGAGAGACACAGACCTGTCAGTGATACACCTCAACCAGACAGACCCCGTAAAACACCAAGGCCAATTAGGAGGAAACTCAAGCCATGCCGTTTCAGAGACTAATATACCCCTTAGTGTTCCTACCCCATTGACTTCTTTGGACAATGTTACACTTTACTCACACACTGTTATGCCTGGACGTCAGAGAAGAATGATCATAGCAAGTAGAGCTTTTGCTTGCCCACATTCACGTTGTACTATTGATGATTGTTTGATCTATACCGCCGAAGAGAGCGAGTGGTATGTATTGGATACTACATATGTTACACTTGATCAATACTCAAGCAACATGCAAGAAACTCGTGTGACATTAACTAATGTTGACCAGGAGTTGAGCTCGTATTGGTGTGCTAGACGTGATATCGGTGAACCGGTGTCTAGTAAATCCAACAATTTCAAGGACAAAATTTGTAGGACCAGGCCTGACTATCCACACCACTATAGGTTGGACTGTGAGACATTGGTGCATAAATATGTTCACGATGAGTTACCAGGAAAGGTTGAAAATGTTGCTGTGAAGGCTCCTACGAAGGCGATTGTAGTCGCTACTGACGATTATTTGTTGTATGATTCTAATCACCTGGGGACACGGTCCCACCCTAATTCTGCCACTAGTATCATGAAAGATTTTGCTTCAAAAATGAATTATTCTGATTGCTGGATTTGTCAACAGGTCCCTGTAAGTGCGTCTGCTCCTATGTTTTTCCCCATACCGTTAACTAAAGCAGAATGGCTTCATTATAATTGGCAGGGTTTAGCCCCATTTGTTTTACAGGGCAAGAACCAGAGCTCTTCTTGTCAGCCCAGCACGATTCTGGTTCCTTTAAATTCTTCCTATGCAGGTGTGGATATTGGTGTGTTGGAACGTCTGACAGCAGCGGTTAACAAACACCATAGGCCTAGCGGTGTGGGGAAGGTTATTATTGATAGGCTTACACATTTGTCACAACCAACAGGTCCGAAGAAGATATATATTATCCAAGCTATGTTCGCTCAATTAAATGGTACTGCATTGAGTCCTCATCTGTCATGTTCTGGGAGTGTGACTTCTACACGGTGGAGGGGTTCAGTTGTTATTTCTGGATTGAAATGTAAAGTTGTTGATTGTGCTATGGTGCCTCAAATGAAATTACATGATACCAATACTACCAGACGGCAGAGAGGCACCACGCAGCTTAAAGTCATGCCTCTCGTAAATGTTACAACCTGTATTGACATTCAAGTACGGCCCAAGATCAGCTCGGTTCGTCAGTTAGGGGCTGCGTCTTGTATAGGTGGAACCATTTTCTCGTATCCTGGTACGGAGCTTCAACTCCCGGAACATGTGTTTCTTGTGTGTGATAATGATGCATTCTCTAAGCTTCCTGCTTTGATTGAGGGTGGTTGTTATTTGGCTCATCTGATACCTTTGATTAGGAAAGTTACTCGGGAGGAGATGTCTGTACTTCACAAACAAGCAACCCATCGTAGTCGTAGGGCGTTGTCTACCGCTCAGAAGTTTTTTGGCCTAATATTCCCAAGTTATGGTGTCTACAACTCTCAGACTGAATTAAGTGCCTTATCATCCGTTCTTGAAAAACACATTAATGCTTCGGATGCTGTAGTGTCTGCCCTGGCCACTGAATTGACTGAAACTAAGAATGTAGCTCTCCAAAATAGAATGGCTTTGGACATTATTTTGGCCAGTCAGGGTGGTACTTGTGCTTTGATAGGCGGTGAATGCTGCAGTTATATTTCGGATTCTGGTAACGCTTTGCATGATTTTCATGAATCTAACAAGAAGGGTGTAGAGGATTTACATAAAGAACACGGTTGGAATATGTTAGATTTCTTTGATTCTGCTTTTTCAGGTATTGGTAATATGATCAGGTCCGTCGCTATTATTTTTGTTGTCATTATCATCTGTATTATGTTACTTGGTATTTTGATCAAATGTTGTGGAAAGTGTATTTCTGATGTTCCTATTAATGCTTTAATGTTGACCAACGTAGCTGATGAGCAAAAGCTGGATTCTGTTTTGCTTTCTGATTTTGTTTCCTCTTTTGATGATTTGTTTATTAAGTGATGTTTTATGATTATTTGCTTCGATTACTGTTTGTTTCTTTCTATATCATGTGATTGATGTCAGTTGAGAAGTGGTGTGGTGGTTATGCAAAGATAGGAAAGCGGTTCTGTTCCTAGCACAACGAAGAAAACGCTCTTGACTGGGAAAGGATATCAATCTGAGACAGCGGTAAAGGCTGTTCTCCAACTGGGTTCATGTGCTAGTAACCTCTGTCCCTGGCGCTTCAAGGACAAAGAAAACATCGGTCGTTGGAAGTTTCTATATTGATTTGTGCATGATGGACTGTGTTTAGTTTAATTGTGGTTGTTATTTTCAAGATTCTTTTTGTTATTGGTTGGTTTCTATTTTTTGCATGATGTCTTTGGGTTCTTAATAGTTATTTTTTATTTTTTTATTTTTTATTTTTTTATATTTTCTTAGCTGTGATATGTGGGGTTTGTGTTTTTGTTTTGGTTTTTGTGATCATTTAGTTTCGGAACACCCTCTGGGTGGTCCGAGGGGGGATGTGTAGTATATTTTTACACATTAATAGCCTTCTTATATTCACGTATATTTTACACATATATTCACGTATATTTTACACATATTACACGTATATTTTTATTACTTCAAATACACTTTATTAAATACTTTTATTATTTCATTTACAAACGATCTCAATTGTCGCACATGCGCTGACACACACACACGAGTTGTCGCACATGCGCTGACACACACACACGAATTGTCGCACATGCGCAGTCACACACACACGCACATGCCGCTATAAAACCCTGTGCTCAGGGAGGAGCGGATTCTGTCTCTTGACTACCTCGATTCACGTTGTGACTGTTTAGTGTGCCTGTAATCTGAAGACCCAACCTTTTTTGAATAAATACTTTTAAAACTTTGGCCAGGAGTTTTCACCTCTTCTTTTATCACTGAAACAGAGAAATATTCGACACAACCTTGTACCGCCTTTGGAGCCCTTTGCTCAATCTTTAGTTTTCGTGCACTTTATTATTGACCGCCGTGCCTGAGTTATTATTACCTACGTACTGAGCCCTACTGCTCCCCTTTTTGTTGTCCGGTTAAGAGTTTATGTTTGTACCTATGAATCATACGTCTCAGTAAAGAGAATCTTTATTTTATTACTTCTCCGTCTCATTCTTACTTACACCGCACCTGGATCCGACATTATTGAGAAACATAACAGAACCTATTGAGAAACATAACAGAACCTATTGAGAAACATAACAATAGTGTGATTGAAGTGCCCCATCGCAGACAGGTTTTAGTTGATTACTATTAAGCATCATGAACACTGTGGAACTGACAGCCATCATGGATACAATATCAACAAACACCCATTTTCTAGTATCATAGATACTCTACCTCTACAAATAAGACCTAGTGCTATGATAATAGTACTTACTACTGACAGTTTATATATCATTGGAGAGAGTTGGGGGTTTTTGACAGTTTTGGAAATGCTCCAAATCATTCAAGATTTCCTAAATCGATTTATGACTTTTTAAACCTGTCATGTGACGAGATACATTTCTCAGACAAACAAGTTCAGGATGTCACATCGGTCACATGTGGTGAACACTGTATCTACTTCTTAAATCACATGTGTAGAGGCATCACCTACGATATGTTGATATCTAAATATTCTTCTAATCTGTTTAAAAATGACACAATGGTAACACGTTTTGTGAAAAAGTTGCAACCGCGTGTGTGTGTTCATAATGTGTTTAGTTGTGTTCAACATGTTCAGACAATTGTGTAAGATTGTGCAAGTCAATAAAATGTTGGTCAAATAAATTTTCAGAGTTCATGTATCATTACAATCATTTTTATTTAGTCAAGCAAGGGGGTTTTAGTCAAACAATAACATAGTCATTCACAATCATTCACAATAAAAATAAAAAATACAAACATTGTATACAAATTGGCTGTAGCAGAAATACATTCACAATGTTAACAAAGGGTTAAAAATGTTAAAACAAAAAACAAGTAAATAAAATAAATTAAAATAACAAATCTAGACCCAATCATGCCACAACAAGTCTCTATGAGATTCAGGATTCAGAATTCAGACATTTCAGCCACTCGTCTTCCTCTGTTTGTACACAACCTGATAAGGGGAGCATAACGCTGTTCTGAGACGATAGGCCTCTGGCGTTTTAGCTTTATAATCAACCAACAAATACCCATAAGGGGCTTCTGTAGCATCTTTAAATGACTCCATAAAATATTTTGTATTACCAGGATACATTTGTCTAGCCAATACAGAGATTTGATTATTATCACGGGGGTTTTTAAATAACACTAAATAGTTTGTGTTCAAGCTAATTGTCCTACTGGTTTTACCTTGGAAAAACAAATTCTGTACTAGATATAAAACACTGAGATTTCTATGGTGAACATACTGGGTAAAAACCTTCTCAACTTCGAGGCTATTACTGGCGTCATTCATGACGTCGTCAAAGATTAACAAATTATTCTTGGACACCGGCAGGATTTCATCATTGTCTAGTCTTTCGGGAATCCCCTCGACAAAATTGATATCCCTAATCTTTAACAAATCATCATATAACGGTTGCCAGCAAGCATATATGTATACAATATTTTCAATGTGATGCGAGAGTAAAAGCTCTGCATTAGTTAACAGCTCCTTAACTAAATAGGTTTTACCCGAGTTAGAAGGGCCCGACAACAGCAAGCTGAACGGATGCTGTAGTCTACTCTAAAATCAAAATCACTATTGCCAAAATCGGACATGATTCAAAAACCATACGGTAAGGTTGTGTAGTCTTGCATTAAAACCCTTTTGTTGTAGACTATTCTAAACCTCTTGACAACGGTTGTGTTCTTCAATGTGAGAGATTTCTTAACACGTACAATATTTTCAGTGCGGGCCAACACATGACTTGTGCTATTCCTGTCGGCTACGAAATGATCAACGAGCTCCACCAGAGTGTCTAGTTTAACAACTTTAGAATTCTCAGCGTTCAGGGTAATACCTTTAGCTTTCATGCATGTAACACCCTTTAAAGTTCGATAACCATATGTTTTAGGCCCCCCTGAACAAAACTCCACAATATGGTCGCCGCCCCCTATCTCGTCAGTTAAATCCCCCAAGTATGGGCCTAGTGGAGGGACCCAATCACCTGGCTTTGTTACAAAGATCACCGAATCCGTGTCACTATACAAAAGTCTGTCATCCAGTTTATACATCAGATCATACAACTCGAGCCTAGCATGGGCAGTTGTGAAAGCTCCTAGAAAGACATTGATATCCTTTGTATTCCATAAAGACCCGTCAGCATGAGCCCACTGGACCAAAGCAACTGTGTCAGATATGAATGCAAAGTATTTCAAGTCCACATCGGCTGAAAATATGTATCTAGCAAAATCTTCAGGATCCTTCAACAATTCAGTGTTGGGGAGATTCTCTCTCATGGAGAATCTACCCCACAAGCTGTTTAGGAGTAGTTTGTTGATAGATCGTCTGGCCTGATTTAAAACTATTTTGGTAGGATCGAATCTTATCCCTTCCTTGGCGTAATAATTATCCACATAGGTTTGCTTGTCGACATCAGACACAACATGTTCAGGGTAACCACTGGCTTCCTGCTTATATTGCAAGAATTTTTTTACATATCCTGCAAACAAGTCATCACTCTTTTGAGCAAAATGCCATACTTCGTCTACCCTGGTGACTATGTAACCAAGCTCTATAGATTTTAACAATTCGATACTAACCCAGGTACCTGAAATGGCTCTCTCGTCATCTGTATGGGTACACAACCCTGACTGGTTCTCACTCTCTGCACAGCTGCAGCACAATGGAAACATTAGTTTACCTCCGCATCTATAGGGTAGAACAGGGTGGAGCAGCCCTCTGGGGGGTAATACAGTAGCCTTGATTAAACCGTAATAATTCTCCAGGGGCTCAAAATCGTTGAAGATGATTTGGGGGTGACCCACCGGGTAAGACTTACGAGCTTGGCAGAAGGGGTATAACGATGTGAAGTCTAGATATTGTATCTTCTCATCAACACTAGCCTTGTGGTAGAGTTTATAGGCATTAGTACGGCCCCCGTAGAGTGCGTCCCTAGGTTTCAATCGCTCTGTGTGTGGGTATGTTGACATGAAATTAATAACTTGCTGATCATGGCGTTTAGCCCTCTGCCATTGGCATTCCCACATGATTTCGACAGTCAGCCCATGAACCCTCTCAAGTGTCTCGGCTCTCACATCGGCCTCTGCTCTCAATTCTCCATATGTCTTTTGAAGGAGAGGGTTTAAATGATTTGTTTTGCAGTGTCTCTGCAGCAGATAATATTCCGTCCCAAACGTGTTCAGACAGATCGCCTAGGTCTGGGAAGCCAGCGTCAAACCTGGGATGCCCGCATATAAATACAACCATATTATTAAACAGTCACGCCCCCGCACACACACACACACACACACACACACACACACACACACACGCACACACACACACACACACACACACACACACACACACACACACACACACACACACACACACACATACACACACGGTTGCAACTTTTTCACAGATGTTTTCATTTTAATAACTTGTATACATAGTGTAAACATTATTTGATTATTAATCATTTGATTATTAATACACATTAAAGGCCTTGCCTTACCTTACATATTATCATCCATGGCGATTTCTGGTCTCTGAATGCACTCGAGGCTGGAGAATTCGTCAGGATCTCTCGCGGAAGTGAAAGGGAAGAATTCGACAGACCTTGTGCTCTCTCTCTCTCATGAAAGTGTCTGCATCAAGATCTAACTTATATACCATTTAAACAGCGCCCCTCCAAACGTCATCATGCTTATTGAAGCATTCGTGAACCTTTTTTGTTTTTTTAAATGAGGGTTAAAATCAACACCTTTATGAGCGTCTGCCGAGGGTGTGATCTGCCGAGCGAACTCACGCTGTGACTAAAGCCAGACTCAGGCGCCATGCGTATCGTTTGAAACTTGTATATCACATGTCATATCAAACTTATTAAAACCAACACCTTAACCAAACATTATTTTAGACAGACGTCTGAGCAACACCCCGCCATTCCACATGACACGTTCTCTGTGACACCTCGGAGCCCCCAGACTTGAATGCCCCAGAATGAAATAAGGACATACGAATAAATGTTCTTCATGTTAAAACGTTTTATTATAATCGACACAAACCACGGTGTAAACAGTCCCCCACACACACACACACACACACACACACACACACACACACACACGAGAAGTAAAGAAGTCTTGTTAATCAACCTCCATCATCTCGTCGTCGGGGTAATGCAACAACTTCCTGACAGTCGACCATTCAAAAATGTCATCTATTTCAGCCAATATTTTCTCCATAATGATCCACTCATCCCAGGTCACTAACATTTTAAGATGCCCCCACATTGCGACATATTCCATGTTGAATGTATATCTATTTCTGCCAATACCACCGTAACACAACGCCACATTTTTCATTGCATTAGTCGGTTTGTACTTAGAACCATTGTCAATGTCCTGGATGCAACTCAAACACACATAGTATGTCATTTCAGGGTTGTCAGCAATCCACAATGTTTGACAGGGAGGGTCCACAGCTCCAGCCATTTTAGGCATTACATGATTACGTAACATTCTCCAATCTCCAGCACTGAACGGCACAACTGCAGTCGTTTGATCATGTTTGCTCCCCGCTTCTAACACATAGAGCTGCACCACACGGTCATCATTGTTGAAGGAATAACAGGCGGTGCGCCCCTCGTTCAAACTGACAAAACCAGTGACATTTTCAGCCTGTGATCTCATGAAAAGTCTGAATGTCTGATCAGGATAATGCTTCTTCCTCTTCCGCGGTGCCAACACTAGCGATCCCAGCCGGTCGATCTCGGCGTCTGATCCGATGTCATTGAAATCCATACATGCGAAATCATCACAAGTATCCATTGTTGAGTCCTTGACATTAAAGTGATAGATACAGCAAGTCTATTTAAATACATTTCAACCCTTGCCAGTCATTTGGGGGAATCCCCTTCCTAACACCTCCTCCTCTACGTCAACTTTCGTTTTGACCCAACCCTCCGTTTGGGGGGGGGGGTGTTGTGAACAAATGGCTGGGTGAATAAAACCACAACGCTGGGGCAAATAAGCCCCCTCCCTTCTGTAAAAGAGCTTATGTTTTATGACCCCCCCTCATAAAAAAGCAGGATTCATTTGATTCATTCATTGTGGTTCTCTCTAAACCTGTCTGCGATGGGGCGCTTCAATCACACTATCATATACCGCATAAAATACCATCAATCTAATAATTTATGTGGTATATGATAGTATGATTGATGGTATTAGGCAGAGGGTTCCTGAAAAGTGTCTCCTGAGTTGTCTCAGATGTCGCTCACTGAGTGAGGTAGGCTAAGGATTTATTTTCGGGCGTAAAATGATACAGTTCTGTTTTTGACTTGACAATCGGTTGACAACCGAACAAATAGGCTAGAATAGTGAATTCCGAGTAGCCTACTCACAGTAGCCTTATAATACCTGCCCTGTATTATAAGTTCACCCGTTCGCCAGGACTCGGCTGTGCGTCCAAGCATTTGGGTACCGTTAGTGCGTTCTCAAAAAGACGCGATGATGAAACAATCTCAATGCTCTGCCAAGCAACATCTACAACCCTGAAATGTTTAGTTTTCAGGGTTAACAAGTTTCAAATACTCATGTTGTCTTACATTTTTTCCCGATGTCTATGTATGACACATCATTTGAAAGTTTACAATCTGGAAATAACGCGATTACTTTGATTCATTTGATTCATGTTTTGTTGCGATAAAGCCAATTGTTGCCATTACTACAATTTACAGTCTATTTCTATAAACATGTTAATAACATTGTGAATGTTGGCGATAGCTGAAAAAGTAATATGCCAGGGATGGGGTAGTCACTACTATTGGCCGCTACGTTATATTGGTATAACGAATCAATCTACGACTTCCAAACCCCGTGTTTAGGGGTGTCCAAGAGGTCCGCTAAAAGCCAACTGATGTTCTAACAGGTCTATCTGTAATTTACAATGGCAATTTTGGGATGCAGGGTATTTTGGGATGCAGCTGGTTGGAAGGTATCACATTCAGGTTGATCAAACCTGGCATTCTAGATGTGTTTTTGCGGGGGTGTCCTTTTGGCAAAGTTTGACAGGATTGTACACGTTCCCCATTTTGCGCAGTCGATGTCGACGCAAACTCTAGGACCATTCTGGTAACCAAGATCACCCAACAGTAGTCTACCCTAGCCTGTTGTCTCTTGCTGTCAGAATGACGCTTCAGAGAGAGGGGTTGGGAGTAGCAGAGAGGCAGGAAAAGCAACTCGATGTGTCTGTCTAACAACAGAGGCTGTCTGAACGCATATCTGACTGCTGATACGAAACCCCCGTTCACTCTCTTAAGAGTTAGAGTTAGAGTCAGATATAGTATGACATCCCCTGTCCACATGAAAGCCCGAAAGGACATGATAATGTGAGTATTATATGTTATTATATATTGTATCGACCGGAGAGAGAGTTCGCTCCCACTGGGCATCTTTTCCTCTAATTTCATTTCTAACCCTAAGTCTCTTTCTAACAACAATATTCGTTATTTAAACACAGCTAGACAGCTACATTTCACCCCTAGTCATTTGGGGCATACCCCTTCCTAATTAAGGGTTAGGGTTAGGGTAACCCTGTGTGTGTGTGTGTGTGTGTGCGTGTGTGTCAACTAACACCTGCGTCAACTATCGTTTTGGCCCCCCTTCCTAAACACCTGCGTGTTCTGAACAAATGGCGAGGGTTAATAAAACCACAACGCGGGGGGTAAATAAACCCCCCCTTCTGTAAAAGAGCCCATGTTTTATGACCCCCCCCTCATAAAAAAGAACAAAGGAAATCGAGATCAAAGAAAAGTGCCCCATATTAACTACTCATGTTCCTATTTATAATAAAAAATGACATTGTTTCTTGGCGTTGTATAATCTCCAGCATCACATTGCAACAGCTTGTGTTTTTGTAAAGGTCCTCATTTGAAATCCTTTCTGGACAGAAGATTCGACATATCCTCCGGAGACATCCATTGTGGAATGCATTAATCTTCTGCCCCCACTGATCTATATATACATTTAATTGCTCCCCAGACTGTGAAACATGACATAGAACTGACAGTCCTTTCACTGACTTGAGTGCTCCCAAAAGATTAAGATAATACCACATGACATGATTTCAGAGGAGATCAGAGATATAGGGCCGGTTTCAGAGACAAGGCTTAAGCCTAGTCCTGGACTAAATCACACTTTCAATGTAAAATCTCCATTGAAGATGCTTTTTAGTCTAGGATTAGGCTTAAGCCTTGTCTGTGAAACCGGCCCAAAGAGTTCAGAACTCTGCAGTCCAGGTCATGCCATCGACAGGGAGACATCACACAAAGGTAAAGACATTTTCTAATCACAATGTGTGTTCATAATATCATGCTGCATGGTAGAAGTGGTATGTGTCAAGTAACACATATCATACTTTTCTTATTATACGTATAGTGTAAGTACTGTAAATGATGATGCCCTTTATTTAATCTGTAAGGATATTTATGTTTTGGCATCATCCAGCATGGCAATTACAAAACTAACTAAAATGTCAAGATTTGTGCTGATACATATCTGATTTCAGGTAAACCAAATGATAGGGGACTTACACCCATTCATTGTATTGTACTCTTACAGTATCTGAAGAAATAAGCACCAATTATGGACAATTCATATAGTGACATCCATCATATTGTCTAAATACTACGGAATGGAACATCTTAAGTACATGTACTTCAGCATTTTCCTTATTTTGTACATTCTCATTGTTGCTGAAAATGTCATTCTCATTGGAGTGAGAGTATTAATATAATGTATAGGCTATGCTACGCTGGGTGTCTCATAGTAATTGTTTGATTTCAAAACCAAACTCTTTTGGAGTGTAGAACTAAAAGATGAACCCCTCCCAACAGACAAATATGGACGGACACACGCACATACACGCACACACATTTACTCTACAGAAACAACACAAACACAGACTGGTCAGTAACTGTGGAGAAACAATGTCATTTTTTAAATTATAAATATGAACATGTAAAATCAAACATACATGATATATAATGTATGGGAAAAACATTGAGAATAGAAAAGATTGGATTCCGATCTATTGTCAAGGCTGCACTGCAGCGTCCACTCACAGGCGCTATCCCACTACTGGACGGCACGGGGGCTTTGACCTGCTTCGTTTCCGACCTGGGCCGGTGCACCCCTCCTTAGACGACCTGGTAGTCCCGGGCTCCCCCAGGAGCACCATATCGATACCGAACTTAGTGTGGACACCCGTTCGACATGGGCCGCTACAGCCCAGAGCTCCTCAGCTCATTCGATCCGCCAACCTCAGCCTCCCGGTGACTTGGATTACAGGCACGCGCCACCGCGACCGGCGAGAATGTCTGCTGCAGGGAAAGGCGATGAAGTGTCCGCTTCTGACGTCATCGTTTCCAAAGCGAGGTAGCCGAGGCTTTATTATAAGAAGGAGCAACACATTAGTGGAGATCTGAAGCGGACGGGCTACATTTTTTACTGGAATAGTTTTTTGAAATAATGAATAGCGTTTCTATAACCCAGTGGTTTGAAAAAAACAAAACATGTCAAGTATAAATATCATTTATATATCAATTTCGTAGAAAAGTGAGGTGGGGGGGTGGGGTCTTAATTTGAACCTATCAGAGTAATGTAGACCTATGTAGCCTACATACGAATACAAAACGTGATTTAGGTCTGTAAAAACACAATAGTCTCCCCTATACACTGCAACAGGCTATACGAACTATAATTCTCCTGTTATTCTAGCTTTTTGTCCCTTCAACGTCACCTCCTCCACCCCCTCCCGCCCGGCGGCCACTGCGTCACCCTCCAGGACCAGCTACTCGCCCAAGAACAGGCCGGTCCGATCAGCTGTCCTCCGCAGGGGCAGAACCACCCAATAGTGCCCCCCCCCCCGTACAGAGATACTATACCTCACCTCAGGGCTATTGTTTACAGCAGACATAGCCTACATACTTCCTGTTCTTCTGGACTACATTCTTTCAGTTATTCATATAAGTAGTTAATATGGGGCTCTTTTCTTTGATCTCGATTCCTTTGATCTTTTTTATGAGGGGGGGGTCATAAAACATAAGATCTTTTACAGAAGGGGGGGGGTTTATTTGCCCCCCGCGTTGTGGTTTTATTAACCCCCGCCATTTGTTCAGAACACCCCCCAAACGGAGGGGTGGGCCAAAACGAAAGTTGACGCAGGTGTTTAGGAAGGGGGTTGCCCCAAATGACTGGCAAGGGTTGAAATGTAGCTGTCTAGCTGGGTCTATCAGTTAAATTGTCAAAGACTCAACTTGTTAGAAAGAGACTTAGGGTTAGAAATGAAATTAGAGGAAAATGTGACGAGTGGGAGCGAACTCTCTCTCCGGCCGATACACACCACGTCGTCGGACATTCGCATATAATACTCACATTATCATGTCCTTTCGGGCTTTCATGTGGACAGTGGATGTCATACTGCCTCCCCCCCCCAAAAAAACTGCTCCTAAACAAAACGTGTACATCTATGTATATCTATCTGATAAACATCTTGATCTTTTGTACGCACACTCTTAAGAGAGTGAACGGGGGTTTCGTATCAGCAGTCAGATATGCGTTCAGACAGCCTCTGTTGATAGACAGACACATCGAGTTGCTTTTCCTGCCTCTCTGCTACTCCCACCCCTCTCTCTGAAGCGTCATTCTGACAGCAAGAGACAACAGGCTAGGGTAGACTACTGTTGGGTAATCTTGGTTAGCAGAATGGTCCTAGAGTTTGCGTCGACATCGACTGCTCAAAATGGGGAACGTGTACAATCCTGTCAAACTTTGCCAAAAGGACACCCCCGCAAAAACACATCTAGAATGACAGGTTTGATCAACCTGAATGTGATACCTTCCAACCAGCTGCATCCCAAAATACACTGCATCCCAAAATTGCCATTGTAAATTACAGATAGACCTGCTAGAACAGCAGTTGTCTTTTAGCGGACCTCTTGGACACCCCTAAACACGGGGTTTGGAAGTCGTAGATTGATTCGTTATACCAATAGTAGTGACCAATAGTAGTGACTACCCCATCCCTGGCATATTACTTTTTCAGCTATCGCCAACATTCACAATGTTATTAACATGTTTATAGAAATAGACTGTCAATTGTAGTAATGGCAACAATTGGCTTTATCGCAACAAAACACTCTTGGCTACAAGAGAACCACAATGAATGAATCAAATGAATCCTGCTTTTTTATGAGGGTGGGTCATAAAACATAAGATCTTTTACAGAAGGGGGGGTTTATTTGCCCCCGCGTTGTGAGTTTATTTTCCCCCCTGCCATTTGTTCAGAACACCCCCCAAACGGAGGAGTGGGCCAAAACGAATGTTGACGTAGGTGTTAGGAGGGGTTGCCCCAAATGACTGGCAAGGGTTGAAATGTGTTTAAATACATTTTGTGTTAGGGGTCAGTTATCTTTCTTGAAAGGACTAGGCGCAACAATGAGTAAGGTTTATAGGACGTTATCTGTAAGGACTGTCCCTGAGCATTTAGAGCATTATTTCGAAGAGTGTGAGGTGGACGACGGTTGTGAAGTTCCAGAACGTTTTATAACTAAAGAATCCGGTGTGGGTGAAGCCAGAGGATCGAATGGATTGTTTGCACTTTTCGATGAGTGTGCGATGGACGTCGATTGTGGAGTACCAGATCATTTTATAACTGAAGAAGCCGGTGTGAGTGAAGCCAGCGGATTGAATGGATTGTTTGTACTCTCCAACCCTGCAAGCTCTAAAGAGAGTTTAGAGCCACAACCAGTGATCATGGACGACTTCGCCACGGGAGCCGAGTGGGAGACGCTGGTGGATCTTTCGGGAGGTCCGAAGCTCTCCAGCAGTGTGACAGCTCTGGGTTACAGACTTATCAAGGCTACTGTTTGTCGTATATTGGAGAATATCGTTGGAGCAAAAGTAGCAAAAAACTGTTATGGTTGTGAAATTAACCACCCCAGCCAGAAACATCATGCCTGTTTATATGAACCATGTGCGTACTATTACGAGATGAACATTGGATACATACGAGATCGTTTAGGCCTACACTGATCGAATGAAGATGGCTCGATGGACAGCGTTCTGCAACATGTCCTGAAAGCGCACGATTTGCATGTCGACCCCCTAGTGGTACGTGGAGTTGTGGAGTCCATACTATTTGAGCTGGAGTTAGTGAAATTCATATGTGCGCAATTGCAACAGATGTGTGAATATCTTATTAAGCCAGACTGTGATAAAAGCGTCAGAGACGCATTAGACCTCTGGAGAGATAACATCTGACAGACACAATGGGGGGTTGTTTAATGAGCTATCTGAAGACCTATGATGCGCAGAGCATGAAGTTTGATTTATCAATGTTGCTATGCTGTGTCATCACAGATGATCCAACGAATATTGTTGTTAGAAAGAGACTTTCTAAACTTAAAAAAAACATGGCTGAAATTAGAGGAAAATGTGACGAGTGGGAGCGGATGGTGGAGCTTTGTGACTCAACACCTTGTGGTTTGCTAGTTACAAAATTGTTAAAATCTTATGGCAAATGTAACAATGTGGGGCGTATTGTGGGGCTTTGTACCTATGTGACAGATGTTTGTGTGTTAAGACTGTCTAAAAATGAATGTGTCAATGTCACAGAGGTCGTCGACGATCTAGCTGGGTTCTTGGTTAACGACGACATCGCAACTTGTGTGTTTTTTCTACAGTTCCTAGATGCAGTGTGATTGTAAATAAGTGTGGCTATGCTCTCTGTTGAAATAAAAACGTTGGGACAAAACACAACTCTTTTCATTAAGTGTGCTGAGTTGTGATAGATGTACATACAGACCATGGGGACCAGTATGAAGGATACATATTACGACCCTACTTCTACGGGGTGTTTTGGGGGAGAATCTTGATTAAAACGTGGTGTCCGTGAAGCTACAGGATTGGTTTTAAAGAGTGATGAAGCAACAGAGTGGTTATGTGGGGAGGACACTTATTCATTACACAAGCCTACACGAACTATTTCCCCGAGGAATAAGGTGTTAGCCTATGGAAAGGATAGACAATATCAGGCTGATTTGGTCGATATGGCGTTATATGCAAACGATAATGACGGAGTCAGATTTATACTGACATGTATCGATGTATTTAGCAAGTTTGCCTGGTGCATTCCATTAAAGAATAAGACTGCTGGGGCTGTCGCCCAAGGTTTTACAAATATTTTGGAATGTGGAACAAGCCCTCTGAAATTACAAACAGACAAGGGGACTGAGTTTTTCAACTCAACATTTCACAAATTAACAAACAAGTATGATATACACCATTATGCTACGTCGAGTGAGTTGAAGGCTAGTGTGGTGGAGCGTTTTAACAGAACTATTAAGGGTCGAATGTGGAGGTTTTTGACCTATGCTAATTCTAAAAGATACATAGATGTTCTGCAGGATTTGGTGGGCTCAGACAATACATCGTACCATCGTTCTATTAAAATGAGGCCTATCGACGTTTGTACCGAAAACGAAACATTGGTTTTTAAAACGTTGTATGGGGGGATGACATTCGTAACTCAAAATCCTGTTTTTAAATATAATTTGGGGGACACAGTGAGGGTGTCTAAAATGCGAGGGGTTTTTGAAAAGGCTTATGAAGAGACATTCACCCGAGAGTTTTTTACAATAGAAAAAAGGATAGCTAGGATACCACCTGTTTACAAATTGAAAGATTATGACGGTGAATTTATCGATGGGTCGTTTTATGAGGCCGAGTTACAGAAAATCAAGATTGACAGCGACAAGGCGTTTAAGGTCGAGAAGGTGTTACGTCGAAAGAAGCAGAGGGGCGTGTGCATGGTAATGGTCAAGTGGCTCGGCTGGCCCCCGAAGTTCAATTCGTGGGTTCGTGAATGCGACGTCACCAATATATAAAAGGGTGTGGGGTTTCAGTCGAGAGAGCTCATAACACATAGTGTGTGAAGGTGTTCTGTAGAGTCATGGCTGAGAGTGAAGAGTTTTACATGACATTACCTTGCAATGCCTCTCAGAAGGTATATCCCGAAAACAAGATTTCGAACTATAGGACACATATTTCTAAACCTTTAATACTAAAAGGCGAATGGCAAGTGGGATTAATAGAATTCCAATACCCTAGAACAGGCCTATTCAATTAGCGGCCCGGGGGCCGCATGCGGCCCAGACGTGACCCCCGATTGGCCCAGCCATAAAAGCAGAGAAAAACGTATTTCGCAAGTGTTCAGAAATTCATGCAGAAATTGTCTACTATAGTAGCCTACAGAACGTGAATATAACACTCTAAACAAACTAAGCGGGGAGCTTAAAATAACAATGGACAACGTGATGGCTACAATTAATTTTATTCGCTCCACTTCGAGCCTCCAACATTATTATTATTATTAACTTATTCCGCAAGCTGCTTGTCAGAAATGTCTGCTGAGCACCACGATCTGCTTTTGCATAACGACGTCAGGTGGCTGTCCAAAGGCAAGGCACTGGAGCGTTTCTGTGATCTCAGAGAGGAGATTACAACTTTCCGCAGCAGCAGCAAGCAAACGAAGGCAGAAACACACTTGAATCGCATACTGGACGACAACTTCATGGCCGATGTCTGCTTTCTGAGCGACATATTCAAACAACACCTGAATGACCTAAATGTGGGGCTACAAGGCAGAGACAAAACTGTGATTTATCTTGTGGAACAGACGCGCGCGTTTCAAATCAAACTGGACCTTTTCGCGGCCGACTTCTGCACCGGCAGAATGCTGCATTTTCCGACGCTCCGCAAATGCGTCTCATCCCCGGCACACATCACAGATGTGATGACTGATTTCATTGCGAGGTTGAAAGAGAACTTTGCTGGTCGACTGGATGGACTTGCTCTGCCCGCAGAGGTGATGGGCTTTGCCAGAGACCCGTTCACTGCTGCAATAGAAGGGGACTTATCCACCAGAGGAAAGGGAGTGGTGCCTTCCATCGACGAGGGGAAATTCATACTCGAACTTGTTGACATGCAGTCATCCGTAACCATGGCACAGGAGCTTCGCACTAATTGACCTGCGAAGTTTTGGAGTGATGTCAACGTGCACCAGTTCCCTAACGTTAAGAAAGTAGCAATCCATGTGCTCAGTATGTTTGGATCAACATACACCTGTGAATCAAGCTTTTCACACATGAACACAATAAAAAGCAGCTCTCGTTGTTCCCTGACTGACAGTACTCTTCACCAATGCCTTCGGATTGCATTGACATCTTATGAGCCAAATGTCACTGCTCTTGTTCAGAATAAAACATGTCACTTCTCACACTAAGAAAGTCAGCAGGGTAAGATTAGATTAGATTAGATTCAATTTGATTGTTTAACTGTAATTGTAACTTGTTAAATTGTGCACTCAAGGCGTTGATGGTTATTTTCATTCAGTTAAAAGCACTTTGTGATGTGCCTGGGTCAGCTATGACCAACATTTATATTTTACAAAAGGACATTTTTTTTATTGGTATACTACTGTACACTTTTCTTATGCACTTTGAGATGACTTTTGACGTGCCTGTGTCAGATGTTACCTAATTTAAAAGGAAAACTATAAATAAACTGCTTGTATTTCATTAGGCCTACATTCATTTGTGTTGGTTTGAAATGTGTCATTACCTGGTGCCTAGGCTACTGGCCGCTGAAAATGTCTGGCCCAGCAACATTTCTTGGTTTTCAAATCTGGCCCAACTGAATTTGTAATTGAATACCCCTGCCCTAGAACATGGCAGACATTTACAGTTGAAGACACTTTTTTAGAGTTAACAGATAACAGGTCATTGCGACTGACGTTACAGATACGTGAAGGTTTCTACTCAAAGATGTCAGAGCTTGTAGCAGAGATTGACAGAGTGTTAGAACCACACAACATCATATTCGGTTATTGCTCCATAAAACACAAGGTGTTCATGATTGTGGAGGATTTATACACTATAAAATTCAGAGGGAGATTAGCTCTAATACTAGGATTATACACGGATGGTATTAATGATGGGGAATATGGAGTGTTGGATTCGACTAGAGGTTCTATGGGTAAGAATGTATTGGCTGAAGAAGTTTTAGATTTGAACCAGACCAAGATATATGCACACCGCCCTGCAGATATTTATGGAGGATTCTACACTCTATATGTTTACACGGATATAATTAATCACCAAATCGTTGGGGATCACTACGTCCAGTTATTGAGATGTGTACATATGACAGGAAAGGATCAAGAGATTGTTACAATCACCTACGACAGGGCCCACTATGTGCCTGTAACAAAAGAACACATCACAGATATCGTTATAGAGGTCAAGACAGATCAGAACGCGTGTGTGCCTTTTAAATACGGTAAAGTTGTTGCAAAGCTTCATTTCAGAAGAGTGAAGGCTAGAGTGTAAGACGTCTAAAAGACTAGCGCCACTACTGCTACACCATGGCCCTTTACAGCAATTTCGACCCTAGCCCCAACCGGTACATAGATTATTACAAAGCACAGGCTGGTAATGGTATAGCGGGGTTTTCAGGGAGTGTTGTGATGCATGGAGCTGGTTTAGGGGGTATATTTCGAGGTTTATTCAGATTCGCAGCTCCGTTATTCAAACAGGGGTTCAACATAGCCAAACCACACCTCAAGAATGCTGCAAAGAGTATAGCGTCAGACGTGATCGCAAAAGTAATGTCCAGAGCAGGGGGTAGACAGGATGGTTCTGGGTTGGTTGTGATGAAGCGTAAGAGAGCAGCCAAGCGCAGGGCGGTGCAGCAAGGGCCTCCAGGTTCCCGTCCAAAGAAGAGGAAAAAGGCTGTTACAAGGAGTGTGAGGGCAGTTGTTAAAAGTGAACACAGGCGACAGGTCAGAACACTCGACGGAGGAGCAAACTCCATATTCTAAAGATGGCGTTGCTACATAGTAAGTGGGGAGTGCATCAAATCCGAATTAGATCGTTTTACGATACCGTTAACACAGACAGCTATAGAGAAATCGACATGTTGAAATTCCACCTATATCGGCGATAACTCCCACAGGGCCATTGGAGTTTTATATAGCTGGATCAGGCGGCGATTACATTGATTTAAACAATACCATGCTGTTTACACGACTGCAAATTGTTAAAGCAGATGGGACCGCCATAGGTGCTAACGCTAAAGTAGGACTGATCAACTATCCTGGAGCTACAATATTTTCACAGGTTGACATATCAGTAGGCGATCGACTAATTTCACAGAGCAGCAACACGTATCCCTACCGCTGTCTTATAGAATGCTTGCTAAATTACGACATGGAGACATTAAAGTCATCATTCTCTACAGGGCTTTTTTACAAGGATACAGCTAGACACATGGATGTGTTAAACGCTGTAGACGGGGCTAATGCTGGTTTAACAGCCAGACAGAGATACACAGCTCTGAGTGGCACGGTGGAGCTCATGGCCCCCATACACAGTGACATGTTTTTTCAGGAAAAGTTAATGCTGAACGGTGTTGATATTCAAATCCGTATGACTAGAGCAAAGGATGCATTCTGTCTGATGCGTGATGCTGCGGACAATGAGTTGTACAAAGTGAATCTTATCTCTGCGTCCTTATTTGTCAAGAAAGTTTCATTGTCACCGGCCGTACGCTTAGGACATGCACAGACACTGCTAACGAACACTGCCAAATACCCCCTGGACCGTGTCACCCTTAAGAATTTTTCCATTCCAGCGGGCTCAAGAGTGTCAAACCATGAAAATCTGTTTCTTGGAACCCTGCCCAAGTCTGTGGTGGTAGCGATGGTTGATAATGACTCTTTTACGGGCAACTATGGCAAGAACCCATTCAATTTTAAGAATTATAATCTAGAATATCTTGCAATATATGTTGACGGTGTCCAGTTCCCCACCAAACCATTACAACCGGACTTCCCTAATGGTTGCGTGACTCGTGAATTCTATCAACTGGTGTTATCAACAGGGAGACATTTAAAGAACAGTGCTATGGCCATTGATCGTAACGATTTCCTGAATGAGTACACTCTTTATGCATTTAATCTGACACCTGACGAGGATAATGGTCAGCATCTATCATTGATCAAGAGTGGTAACATACGCCTGGAGACACGTTTCAGGAACCCGCTGCCTAATACCATCAATCTAATAATTTATGCGGTATATGATAGTATGATTGAAGTGTCCCATCGCAGACAGGTTTTAGTTGATTACTATTAAGCATCATGAATACTGTGGAACTGACAGCCATCATGGATACAATATCAGCAAACACCCATTTTCTAGGTGTTTTGGCTTGTGATAAACTGCCCCAGCAACCTCTACAAATAAGACCTAGTGCTATGATAATTAACACACACCCCTCTGACCAGCCTGGAGAGCATTGGCTGGCAGTTTATATATCATTGGAGAGAGTTGGGTGTTTTTTTGACAGTTTTGGAAATGCTCCAAATCATTCAAGATTTCCTAAATCGATTTATGACTTTTTAAACATGTCATGTGACGAGATACATTTCTCAGACAAACAAGTTCAGGATGTCACATCGGTCACATGTGGTGAACACTGTATCTACTTCTTAAATCACATGTGTAGAGGCATCACCAGTGGCGGACTGGCCACCGGGCAAGCCTGGCAAATGCCAGGAGGGCCGCGAGACTCTGGGCCGCTCAGAATGTATTATATAAAATATATATATATATATATTTGTAATTTTGTCTCTGGTGATTTTCATTGAAAATAACTTATTTCAGCAGACCGCGGCCCAAAACATTTTATATCGGCCAGGCCATCCACGCAGTTCTCTATCGCGGATGCCCAGGGCCCTAAACCAATAGGAGCAGAGCTCCCCTATGGGGCGGAGCTCCACGATGTAGAACTGGAGTATGTAAACCAATAGGAGCAGAGCTTTAGGTAGCAGGGTAAACCAATAGGAGCAGAGCTTTAGGTAGCGGGGTAAACCAATAGGAGCAGAGCTCCCCTATTGGGCGGAGCTCCACGATGTAGAACTGGAGTATTATCTCCATAACTATCGTAGTCAGTTCTATATCGCCAGTGGACACGCACCTCATGTCATCATTCCGTTTATAACAGCAGTCAGCAGTTAACGTTACACTGCTTTCATTTTCAGAATGGGGGAATTTGATGAGAGCGATGCAGTTAATGTGCAACAACTGGATGCAGGGAGCAAGTGTAGTTGGAAGTAGGAATGCACCGAAATTCGCATGTATTGGGCCGAAAATAGCACAAAAAAGTACATTCGGTGTGAAAAGGCTATTGAAAGAGATATTGACTGATGACTGCCTACTGATAATACATAATTACAGCAAACATGTCGGTAGTTTGGCATCTGTCCTCTGACCTTTTATGTTAACAATCCGTGTTGCGTGTTGGAAATAGGGCTGTTGTGTCGCAAATGCCCGGGCTGTTTTTTGATCCCAGTCCGCCCCTGGGCATCACCTATGATATGTTGATATCTAAATATTCTTCTAATCTGTTTAAAAATGACACAATGGTAACACGTTTTGTGAAAAAGTTGCAACCGTGTGTGTGTGTTCATAATGTGTTTAGTTGTGTTCAACATGTTCAGACAATAATGTAAGATTGTGCAAGGCAATAAAATGTTGGTCAAATAAATTATCAGAGTTCATGTATCATTACAATCATTTTTATTTAGTCAAGCAAGGGGTTTTAGTCAAACAATAACATAGTCATTCACAGTCATTCACAATAAAAATAAAAAATACAAACATTGTATACAAGTTGGTTGTAGCAGAAATACATTCACAATGTTAACAAGGGTTAAAAATGTTAAAACAAAAAACAAGTAAATAAAAGAAATTAAAATAACAAATCTAGCTCCAATCATGCCACAACAAGTCTCTATGAGATTCTGGCCTTGATTTAGACTTGCGCCGAGATCGGCTGTCAGAGGCCGTTGTTCCTGAAGCCTCATACTCTAAGAATTTAGGGGCCAGAGCGAGACTGCGCCTAGAAGGGGTTTTAACAGCACCAATGGCAGCATCAACATTTGTTTTAGAATGTTTAACATCACTAATCTCGTCTTTGACATGTCTATTGGGTATTGTAGAAAGCGGTATGTTAAAAACTGAAAAACCCTGCACAAACTCATCCCAACCGTGGGGTCTGACGCTTGTTTTAGATGCTTGACTCATGGTCGCTAGTTTAACAATATCTAAAATGTGTGAACCGGTCACGACTGCCCCTTTCAACACAAGTTCCCCAGATTCGTTCCACTCTAATACCCTTGATTTATACATCTTGGCCAAAATATGTTGGGCATTCTTCTTGCTCCTCAGGGGTAAATTATTTAAGACGTCTAAAGCTGTGTTATCTGTAGCAAAAGATGTAGACACCACTGGCTGTGGGGTCGCTTCATCCTCGAGTGTTGAGCTGTTTGGCACAATTAGTTTTAAAGTATTGACATCACTATCCCCCTGTCTGACCAATGTTAAATATCTCTGTAGTAACACAGCGTTCTATATCGTGGAGCTCCGCCCCATAGGGGAGCTCTGCTCCTATTGGTTTACCCGCTACCTAAAGTAGCCAATGACTGAATTTTTCAATGTCTGCGCCCGCCCTGGGGTGCTATATAAAGGGGCGTCCTTCGCTCCCTCATCCTCCCAAAAAGTTCAGCACGGGTTTATATCTGAAGACTGAGAAGGACGACTACTAAGACTGGAGGACCCGCCAGACTTCCCTTCAAGATGGATCGTCCGCCGCCTATGGAGAAGTTCCTCCGGGACGCCTGCCGCTGCGACTTCCAAGCAGAGGAAGACGTTTTTCAGCGGAGGAGACTTTTCCCTTCAGCGATGGATCGTTCGCCGCCGACCACGAAGAAGTTCCTCCGGGACACCTGCCGCTGCGATTTTCTAGCAGCGGAGGACAAGCAAGAACGGCGTTCTGGGCAGGCACCTCCCCAAGTAGGGATGGTCCCGCCCGCTCAGCCGGCCCTGACATCACGCCGCCCTCACCCAGCTGAGTGGTCGGTGCCGGTGTCAGAATCAGAAAGCTCTGATGAGAGCGAGCGGCAGGTAGAGCACGTGCTCCCCGCCCTCGCCCCCCCATCACTCCGCCACGACTTCCAGGGCCTCCTGGAAGCTGCGGCAGGCGTGTTGGCAATTCCCCGTCCCGCCTCCCCTCCCCCAACGGAGTCCTTCTGGGAGAAGGACCTGTTTTACGGAAAAAGGGCGAAGCGACAGGACCAACCTCCTAACGCTGTCCTCCCGGGCTTAGATAAGTTCGTGGAGGACAAGTGGGGAGAACCACTCACAGGCAGGGCGCCGGTGAAGGCGTTCTTGCCCTTTACCAGAGTGGAGGGGCTCGCGGAGGAGATGACCAACGGCTCCCCGCCGCTCGAACCAGCGCTAGCCGCCTACTTGGTACCGGGGTCCAGCGCCTGGTCGGTGCCTAACAAACCTATGCCGCCCAACCAGCGTGACAGGTTTAACGCCACCCTGGTAGACAAGAGCTACGCTCTCGGTGCGCAGACGGCGGCAGCGGCGAATAACATCGCCGTGTTTAACGCCGCCATTGCGAAAATCACCACAGACCGACCCTACAGTTTGTCTGCAGCGGAGACGGTGCTTCTGAGCAAGCTCAGTGCCGCGACGATGTACCTGGCCCAGGGCGTCGCGGTTTGTGGGGGTCGCCTGATGGCAAACGCGGTGGTGCAGCAGCGACAGATGTGGCTGTCTCTCACCACCATGACCGGGGCGGACCGGATGGCCCTACTGAATGCTCCAATAGAGAGACAAGGGCTATTCGGTCCCGCCATGGACACCTTGACGGGGCGCCTGGCCGCGATGGAGGAGGCTAAGAGGCACCTTGCCAGCCACCTCCCCCTCCAGCGACCCTCCACCTCTTCTTCTTCCGCCGTGGTGACGACTAGACCGTCAACGGCTGCGAAACGGAGGTTTCGGTGTGATGCGGCACTGGCTCCACCTCTACAGACGGAGCCATGCCCCACTCGGCATCCCCAGCCCCCGCCGCTGACCACTGGGAGGGCCCACTACGGCCCCCCACGGCAGCGTGGCCCGGTTTCACTGGCGGAGGGGTCAGTAATGACCCCACCACCGGTTTCCTCTTCATGGCTGCTACCTCATAAAGAGGTAAAAGAAGGAAAATCCCCACCTTACTTTTTCAGTAAAGATGATTTTCCCATGTTATCTACCGGAGCGGAGACCCGCCTGCCTTGTCGGAGCGTGGTCCAATCGCTACCGGTTAGAAACGAAGCGGAGACTGGCCCAGCGTACCAGCGTGTGGCCAGCTCTCTGCCTAACAGACTTACCCCTATCACGACACAAACAGGGTTAAACACCCCTGTCTGTAGCCGTATAGAGGGATCGTTATTTACATCAATAACCCCTCCATGTCTATCAGGATCTGGCCCAGCTCATGAGCGTGCGGACGGTTCTTTGATTATCAGACATAATAAACCTGCGTCAATAAAGGGCATTGTTACACATAGCAAACACTCTTTACAGACGGCAGCCCATCCCTTTCGAAATGACCCCACCTTGGGCTGTGCCACCTCCTCGGTGTGCAGCGGCGGCTGGGGTCATACAGAAATTCAAGCTTTTTCTGTCGACTGCACCACAACAGACGGCCCAACCGCTGTCGTTGCGTTATGCAGAATGGCTAGAAGGGGCAGGTATTCTGTCGGGCTGGCTGGACAGGACATTGAGGAGGGGATATGCACTACAGTTCATTCAGCCTCCTCCGCCCTTCAGGGGCGTGAGAGAGACTGTTTTGTCCTGCCCGATAAAAACACGTGCGCTCCAGGAGGAGATTACGAATCTCCTAACAAAGGGCGCAGTGACAATGGTTCCGAGGGACCAGTGGGACGTGGGGTGGTACTCCCCGTATTTCCTTGTCCAAAAGAAATCCGGAGGCATGAGACCCATACTAGATTTAAGGGTCCTCAACGAGAGAGTGGCGAAACGCCCCTTTCGTATGTTGACGACGAGGCACCTTCTGTCTTGTATACAGAAAGGCGACTACGGAATCAGCATAGACCTGAGGGACGCGTATTTTCATGTGCCAATCACAGAGAGGCACAGGAAATTTCTACGTTTTGCCTTCCAAGGGAAGGTTTACGAGTACACGCGCCTGCCCTTCGGGTACGCGCTTGCTCCTCGAACTTTCTCCAAATGCGTGCAGACAGCACTCGAACCACTGAGGCGAAACGGGATACGCATATTAGCTTATCTCGACGACCTACTGGTCTTGGCCCAATGCCCAAATCGAGCCATTCGGGACGCAACCTCACTGGTGCAGCACCTCACTCGGCTGGGGTTAGCTGTCAACTGGACAAAGAGTGCTCCGTGGCCAGCTCAACAGTTTTCCTATCTAGGCATTCAGTTGGATACTGCCAAGATGAGGGCCAGTTTATCGGCACCACGGAGAGCGACACTGACGTCAGCTCTCCGGGTG